>NC_083587.1:34909731-35509731 GCF_027579695.1 Neoarius graeffei | reverse complement strand
TTTTCCATTCTCTCCCAACTTTTTCTGATTTGGGGTTGTGAAAAGGGTAGAAAATAAAACACAATAAAGAAAATAAAGCACAGCTCAGTAGGTTTGGATAATCCATGCTTAAAAAAATACAAAACAGGACAAAACAGGACAAACACCAAGGGGGATGAATACTTTTGCAACGCACTGTATATTAGATAGATAGATAGATAGATAGATAGATAGATAGATAGATAGATTATCTATCTATCTATCTATCTATCTATCTATCTATCTATCTATCTATCTATCTATCTAATATACAGTGCGTTGCAAAAGTATTCATCCCCCTTGGTGTTTGTCCTGTTTTGTTGCATAACAAGCTGGAATTAAAATGGATTTTTGGAGGGTTAGCACCATTCGATTTACACAGCATGCCTACAACTTCAAAGGTGCACTTTTTTTTTTAATTGTGACAAACAATAATTAAGATGAAAAAACAGAAATCTGGAGTGTGTATAAGTATTCACCTCCTTTCATATGAAACCCCTAAATAAGAGCTGGTCCAACCAATTCACTTCATAAGTCCCATAATTAGTTGATTAAGATCCACCTGTGTGCAATCAAAGTGTCACGTGATCTGTCACATGATGTCTGTATAAATCAACCTGTTCTGGAAAGACCCTGACTCTGCACCACTACTGAGCAAGCAACATGAGAACCAAGGAGCACTCCAAACAGGTCAGAGACAAAGTTGTGGAGAAGTCTAGATCAGGGTTTGGTCATAAAACTATCCCAAACTTTGAATATCCCAGGAAGCACCATTAAATCCATTATAGCAAAATGGAAAGAATATGGCACCACTACAAACCTGACAAGAGAAGGTTGCCCACCAAAACTCACAGACCAGGCAAGTAGGGCATTAATCAGAGATGCAACAAAGACACCAACAATAACGCTGAGGGAGCTGCAAAGATCCACAGTGGAGATGGGAGTATCTGTCCATAGGACCACTTTAAGCCATACACTCCACAGAGCTGGGCTTTATGGAAGAGTGGCCAGAAAAGTAATTGCTTAAAAAAATCATGTTTGGAGTTTGCCCAACACCGTGTGGCAGACTCCCCAAACAAATGGAAGAAGATTCTCTGGTCAAATGAGACAAAAATTGAACTTTTTGGCCATCGTGAGAAATGCCATGTGTGGCGCAAACCCAACACCCTGAGAACACCATTCCTACAGTGAAGCATGGTGGTGGCAGCATCATGCTGTGGGGATATTTTTCATCTGCAGGGACAGGAAAGCTGGTCAGAATTGAAGGAAAGATGGATGGCACTAAATACAGAGCAGTTCTGGAGGAAAACCTGTTTGAGTCAGCCAGAGGTTTGAGACTGGGACGAAGGTTCACGGTCTAGCAGGACAATGACCCTAATATACTGCTAAAGCTACACTGGAGCGGTTTAAAGGGAAACATTTAAATGTCTTGGAATGGCCTAGTCAAATTCCAGACCTCAATCCAATTGAGAATCTAAAAGAAAGAAAGAAAGCACAACTTTATTCATCACACACTTGTGAAATTTCCTCTCTGCATTTAACCCATCTGAAGCAGTGAACACACACACGTGAGCAATGAACACACACACATACCCAGAGCAGTGGGCAGCCATGCTAACAGCGCCCGGGGAGCAGTTGGGAGTTAGGTGCCTTGCTCAAAGGCACCTCAGCCCAAGGCTGTCCCATATCAACCTAACCTGCATGTCTTTGAACTGTGGGGGAAACCGGAGCACCCAGACAAAACCCACGCAGACACGGGGAGAACATGCAAACTCCACACAGAAAGGCCCTTGCCGGCCGCTGGGTTCGAACCCAGAACCTTCTTGCTGTGAAGCGACCGTGCTAACCACTTACGGTACACCACCGTGCCACCCATAACTGTGGCATAACTTGAAAATTACTGTACACCAACGCAACCCATCTAACTTGAAGGAGTTGGAGCAGTTTTGCCTTGAGGAATGGGAAAAATCCCAGTGGCTAGATGTGCTAAGCTAATAGAGACATACCCCAAGAGACTTGCAGCTGTAATTGTAGCAAAAGGTGGCTCTATAAAATACTGACTTTTTTGTGTGTGGGGGGGAATACTTATGCACACTCCAGATTTCTTTTTTTTTTCATCTTAATTATTGTTTGTCTCATCTCATCTCATTATCTCTAGCCGCTTTATCCTGTTCTACAGGGTCGCTGGCAAGCTGGAGCCTATCCCAGCTGACTACGGGCGAAAGGCGGGGTACACCCTGGACAATGTGCCAGGTCATCACAGGGCTGACACATAGACACAGACAACCATTCACACTCACATTCACACCTACGGTCAATTTAGAGTCACCAGTTAACCTAACCTGCATGTCTTTGGACTGTGGGGGAAACCGGAGCACCTGGAGGAAACCCACGCGGACACGGGGAGAACATGCAAACTCCGCACAGAAAGGCCCTCGCTGGCCACGGGGCTCGAACCCGGACCTTCTTGCTGTGAGGCGACAGCACTAACCACTACACCACCGTGCCGCCCATTATTGTTTGTATCACAATAAAAAAAAATGTGCACCTTTAAAGTTGTAGGCATGTTGTGTAAATCAAATGGTGCTAACCCCCCAAAAATCCACTTTAATTCCAGCTTGTAATGTAACAAAACAGGACAAACACCAAGGGTATGAATACTTTTGCAAGGCATTGTGTGTGTGTTCATATATTCAATTTGCTTTTTGTTACTTTAGCAAATAATGGAACAACATGTACATGAACACGGCTCCACATTCGAGCCTCTGTCAAAACAGACTACACTCCCATTACCGGGCTGAAGTGACTCATTTGAATCTTTGCCTTGTTGTGACACAGATCTGATGTTTTCATAGCTGTGTGGAAACAGAAACCTGATCTTTTCAAATCAGGTTTGAGTCACTTTCATATGTGGTCACAGATCCGGAACTCAGAAGTCAAATCAGAATTCGCGTGGCTTTTTGCAAATAGACATGTGCTGAAAAATGTGTTCATCAGCCAGCACCAGCAGCATTGCAAAATAACATTGGAGGAGAGCTACAATAGCTGCTAAAACAGCAAAAGCTGGACATCTGGTTTCTTTTTCTTTTTTTTTTTTAAATTAACTGTTTGCTGTCCTCCAGAGCAAAATGTGATGCATGTATTAGCTACTAGCCCATCCATTTAGTTGGTAGCCCATCCATTTAGTTGGTAGTAATACCACAGGTCTCCCAACATCTCACAACGATGACATTTTTTTGTTTTTGGTATCGCAGATGACTCGAGCAAATGTATCAATGTGCACGTGTGTGCCATTTTGGAGGACAGATACATTCACAGTACAGTTACATACAGGTCACTTGTAATTATTAATGTGAACTGTCAAGATAGGCAAACCTGATCTGAGCAAAAATTTGCAATTGAACAATGAAACTTGTGAAAGTAACAATAGTTTTTTTTTGTTTTTTCCAAATAATATACTCTCCTTTCACTATCCATATCTATCTTTGTTCCTTCTTGCCCATTTTTTCCTTGTTTTTCCCCCTTTTTGTTCCACCTTCCACTATCTGTTGCGCTGTCTCTCTCTGTCTCTCTCTCCTTTTTGGTTCGTATCTTTCCCTTCCTTTCTTTGTCCTTTCCACTCAGTCTGTCTCACGCTTTGCTTCTTCTCAGCTCTTGTGTACTTCTATCTCCTTCTGTCACCTCTGCCTCTTTTCTGTATTCTATTTTACAGTACATGAGGCTGCTGTGATTCATGGAGTCCTCTTCCTGGTTGTCTGTTTCCCCTCATACTGTAAATCAGCGCACACACACACACACAGTCAGTCAGAACATAATTAGTTGATTCAAGACCAGTAAGTGTTTCAAGGTTTGTTTTTTTGTTAAATTCATTTGTGAATGTAGGAGTACAAACGTATGCATACATATCGAGTGTTTGGTAAGCTTTATACACACCAGTGGGAGTCTGGTCTCCAACATGCTCACACTTGCACTAACTGCTGTTAATCCCGCTCTTATCTGTATCTGTGTGGGGTGGGGTGGGCGGTGGGGCGTTAATGGGCGGGTGCTGGTGATGAACTAGTTGTCTTAAATCTTTGTTAAAGTGGCAAATCAGTATTGAGCCCCCTTCCTTTCATACTGCAGCCTTATAGCTCCCAATTGTGCCTCATTAAAGCATGAAAACACACACACACATACTCAAGATCACACAAGCAGGAATTTTTCACATTAACACATGAATACATACATGGCACTGAATTGAACATTAGCTGTGGAAGGTAATTGTGTCAAAGCTTCACAGGGAGATAAAGCTGAAAAATGGGAACATTAGCATGCTGGACGGAGGGGGGATGAAGGAAAGGGAGACACAAGAGAATGAGGGATTCTATTTGATATAAAGGACAGGCTCCATCAGTCTCATTAACTCAGTTCAGCAGCGGTGGCGTGTCAGCTTGGGTTCAGTGAATATTCCACCGCACGCTTCATATTCGCTTCCCACAACACTGACTCGCTCACCACAACCGTCTCCACCCCCGAAACCCCATCAACACATCCCCCCCCCCCCCCCCCCCAACCACTTTGATCACTGCATTTCTGTTCATACCTCTGATGGATGAATAGGAGGGAGATCTTGTCCTCCTTCTCCTATTTTATCTTATTTTTCTGGCAATTTGTTAGCAGAAACATCGTGAAAATATCTTCACTTATATGATCAGGGTGAACAAAACATAAATTCATTATCTAGCCAACCAGGGAAGTGAAAGCTACAGTTCCCTCCCCAGCCCCCATGTTATTCTTGCTCTGAGGCCCAATTAACTTGGCTCAAAAGCTACAACTAATGTAATTGAACTCAAAAATATGACAAGCTAATTATGTGTATTAATATAGACCATGGAAAATAAGCGATTATTTGAATCGCTGAGAGGGGACGACTTTATGTAGCCATAATATCTCTCGTCTCCTGATACTGTCTTTTCTAATGAAGCATTATGTGTTTCAGGTTATTTGAGTCTTGTTAGTGTTTTCATTTTCATTCAGTTAAGTGTTTACACGTGAGATGATTGCATGTTGGGCTACCATTAGTGTTACAGACTGGTTTTGTTCAGCACTATACTGGTTTTTGTTCAGTTTGGCCACCATTTCCACATCTTTTCATATTCCTGATTATGGAAAGATTATTTCATTAACATGTCTCGTTTAGCAGGTGGTAGCAATAGGAAATAGAGTTTTCCATTCCCTGGCTGTTGGATGGGGAAGTCAAAAACGTACTGTTTGCTGTTACATCAACAGCATACTGAACCTCCACCGGGCAACTGTGAATGAAAAATGATAGCTAGGATATGAAATCTGCTTCTCCCAGGCACCTGAGCTAGTGATTTTTTTCCTACCTGTGATATTTTTACCAACCCCTAAATTTTCATGATTTTCATGATATGTATCACAATATTTAAATCCATCCATTATCCATAACGGATTATTCTGTACAGGGTCGTGAGCAAGCTGGAGCCTATCCCAGCTGACTATGGGCGAGAGGCGGGGTACACCCTGGACAAGTCGCCAGGTCATCCCAGGGCTGACACATAGAGACAAACAACCATTTACATTCACATTCACACCTACAGTCAATTTAGAGCCACCAATTAGCTTAACCTGCTAATTGGTGGCTCTAAATTGACTGTAGGTGTGAATGTGACTGTGGGGGAAACCGGAGCACCTGGAGGAAACCCACGCAGACACAGGGAGAACATGCAAATTCCACACAGAAAAGCCACTGTTGGCCACTGGACTCGAACCCAGAACCTTCCTACTGTGAGGTGACAGTGCTAACCATCTTGCCGCCCACAATGTTTAATTTTGTTAGCAGAATGCCAACCAAGGTGGATTTATTGCAACATGGATTATCATACATCATATTGTTATCTCATCCATTTCAGTCCCCAATATACAGTGCCTTGAAAAAGTATTCATACCCCTTGAACTTTTTCACATTTTCCACCTTACAACCACGAACTTAAAAGTTTTTTTATTGAGATTTTATGTAATAGACCAACACAGAGTAGCACATAATTGTGAAGTGAAATGAAAATGATAAATGGTCTTCAAAATTTTAAACAACTAAAAGTCTGAAAAATGTGATGTGCATTAGTATTCAGCCTCCCTGCGTCAATACTTTGTAGAGCCACCTTTTGCTGCAATTATAGCTGCAAGTCTTTTGTGGTATGTCTCTACCAGCTTTGCACATCTAGACACTGACATTTTTGCCCATTCTTCTTTGCAAAATAGCTCAAGCTCAGCCAGATTGGATGGAGAACGTCTGTGAACAGCAATTTTCAAGTCTTGCCACAGATGCTCAATGGGATTTAGGTCTGGACTTTGACTAGGCCATTCTAACACATGAATATTCTTTGATCTAAACCATTCCATTGTAACTCTGGCTGTATGTTTAGGGTCATTGTCTTGCTGGAAGGTGAATCTCCTTCCCAGTCTCAAGTCTTTTGCAGCCTCCAACAGGTTTTCTTCCAGGATTGCCCTGTATTTAGCTCCATCCATCTTCCCATCAACTCTGACCAGCTTCCCTGTCCCTGCTGAAGAAAAGCATCCCCATAGCATGATGCTGCCACCACCATGTTTCACAGTGGGGATGGAGTGTGCAGGGTGATGAGCAGTGTTAGTTTTCCGCCACACATAGCGCTTTGCATTTAGGCCAAAAAGTTCAACTCTGGTCTCATCTGACCAAAGCACCTTCTTCCACATGTTTGCTGTGTCCCCTACATGGCTTCTGGCAAACTGCAAATGGGACTTCTTATGCCTGTCTTTCAACAATGTCTTTCTTCTTGCCACTCTTCCAAAAAGGCCAGATTTGTGGAGTGTACGACTTATAGTTTTCCTGTGCACAGATTCTCCCACCTGAGCTGTGGATTTCTGCAGCTCCTCCAGAGTGATCATGGGCCTCTTGGCTGCTTCTCTGACCAGTGCTCTCCTTGCTCGCTCTGTCAGTTTAGGTGGACGGCCATGTCTTGGTAGGTTTGCAGTCGTGCCATACTTTTTCCATTTTTGAATGATGGATTGAACAGTGCTTCTTGAGATGTTCAGAGCTTGGGATATTTTTTTATAACCTAACCCTGCTTTAAACTTCTCCAGAACTTTATCCCTGACCTGTCTGGTGAGTTCTTTGGTCTTCATGATGCTGTTTGTTCTTCAGTGTTCTCTAACAAACCACTGAGGCCTTTACAGAACAAGTGTATTTATGCTGAGAGTAAATTACACACAGTAGGACTCTATTAACTAATTAGATGACTTCTGAAGGCAATTGATTGCACTGGATTATATTTAGAGGTATCAGAGTACAGGGGGCTGAATACTAATGCACACCACATTTTTCAGATTTTCATTTGTTTAAAATTTTGAAGACCATTTATCATTTTCGTTTCACTTCACAATTATGTGCTACTCTGTGTTGGTCTATCACATAAAATCTCAATAAAAAACTTTTAAGTTCGTGGTTGTAAGGTGGAAAAATGTGAAAAAGTTCAAGGAGTATGAATACTTTTTCAAGGCACTGTATCTTATGGACATCTCAGTTATTTATACTTAAAGGTACAGTATTAGCAGAAATGGAATATAATATTTATAAGTACAATCAAAAGTCAAAGTCCCTCTCATGCCAGAATCTGGTCTTCTCAGGCAGTCTCCTGTCCCAGTACTAACCAACTCTTAAGGCGTATGGGTGCAGCGCTGATCTCCGTTTCGACCTCTGGTAACCGCGAGAGTTTGACTCCCCCACTCGCTTCTGTATTGCAGTGTGCCTTGCCAGATGGTAGTAGGCACCATTTTTATGATGGTCTTTGGTATGACCCGACCACAAGTAGAACTCGCAATCTCCTGGTCAAGAGGCGGACACGCTAACCACTAGGCCAACTCGCAGTCCATAAGTACAGTAGCAGTCAAAAATTTAGATACACCTTATAATTCAATATGCTTTCTTTATTTTTATTAAATAAAAGACATTTCTGGTCTTAAAGTAAGGCTGGACTTTTTTTTTTTTTCTTTACTTAGTTGAGCAGTTCTTGACATAAAATGGATTACTACAGTTGTGGAATAGGACTATTTCCTGTTTGATCTCAAACACATTACGAATGCAAGAAAATCCACTAATTAACTTTAGACGAGGCATAGCTGTTCATTGAAAAGCATTCCAGGTGACTACCTCATGAAGCTGGTTGAGATAATGCCAATAGTGTGCAAAGCATCATCAAGGTAAACAGTGACTACTTTGAAGAATCTAAAATATGAAACATTTTTATTTTTTAATACTTTTTTGTATAACATACACTATAGCAGAAACTGCTTAAAAAGTTAATACTGACTCCTTTCTGTTTTAGCCAGCAGTAACTTTTTTAGCAGTTTGTGCTACAGTAGCTCTTCTGTGGGATTGGACCATATGGGCTAGCCTTCATATCCCATGAGAATCAATGAACCTTTGACACTCACGACCCTGTCACTGGTTCACTGATTGTCCTTCCTCGGACCACTTTTGGTAGGTACTAACCACTGCATTCCGAGAACACCCCACAAGATGCACCATTTTGGAGATGCTCAGACCCAGTCATCTGGCCATCACAATTTGGCCCTTGTCAAAGTCGCTCAGATCCTTACACCTACCCATTTTTCCTGCTTCCAACACATCAAGTTCAAGAACTGACTGTTCTCTTGCTGCTTAATACACCCCCCCCCCCGATACGTGCCATAGTAATCAAATAATCAGTGTTATTCACTGTACCTCTCAGTGGTCATAATGTTATGGCTGATCGGTGTATATATTGACAGAAAATCACTTAACATTTTTTTGTTGACCTTCCTGAGAAAGCATGTAATATTTACAGTAGCACTATAACTTTTATCGTGCTGTTCTTATGGCCAAACTGATCTGAATATAGAATCTCTAGAGTGTAAATGTAAATTATGTTACATATTAATTGTTTTATGTGGCAAAATATCATGTT
Source organism: Neoarius graeffei (assembly GCF_027579695.1). Lineage (NCBI taxonomy): Eukaryota > Metazoa > Chordata > Actinopteri > Siluriformes > Ariidae > Neoarius > Neoarius graeffei. The sequence continues at coordinate 35,500,732 of NC_083587.1, read as the reverse complement.
TTAATATAATACCACAACGGGGCTCTTTCAAAAATAAAGCCTTCATTGCTAATAGTGCATTTTGGACGGTGGGGTGATGATGGAGCCCAGCTTTACAGTACCAAGGAGAATCAGAGTAGAAGGGAGAGCACATGTGAGGAAGGGAGAATGTATGAGAGTGAGACAGAAAAGTGTATGTGTGTTGAATTGAATTTGATCAAATTGAATTCACTTGATTTATAGCTCTGAAAGGGTCAGTTTGTTGCTGTCAAAATATTGACAAAAGGGTAGAAAAGACATAACATGCATCAATTTAACATCACGTACAATTGACATACCTTGCATCAAATTAACATCACAATGTATCACAACATCTGTCTTTTTATCTGGTTTTTCTGGCATTTGGCTGTGACTTTGCTTTAGAATGATGGATGGGTGCAGTATAATCTTTGTAATAATTATGATTGGTGTGTGTGTGTGTGTGTGTGTGTGTGTGTGTGTGTGTGTGTGTGTGTTTGTGTGTGTGGTAAAAGTCACATTTATGCAACTATAGATTTCCTTTGGGATTTATTAAATAGAGTATATCGGATATGGCACAGTCCAACAGTTTCTCGAAGCTTCTCCCACTCCTTCTAATCACCGTCTCCCAGTGGGGAAAAACACATTGACAGATGGCATGGCAGTGATGGCTGCAGGTAAATAAATAGATAACAGCTCATTCCAGCTTTCCACCTCTTACAGCATTAATCACTAACAAACACTGATCATTTATTGCGGATGAATGAGGCATACGAGTTTGAAATGAGTGTCTGCTAGATGGGTTTAATAGGAAAATAAGGAGGAGGAGTTTGTTTGTTGTTGTTGTTGTGTTTTTTTTTTTTTTTTTTGTTACCCAGATGATGAATGCTGATGCTGTTTTTATTAGCATCATTAAAGCTTTTATGCCTCTTGTGTTCATGTTCAATAAATATTGCAGAACATAAAGTTTACTGTTTGTTTTGAGATACTGGAAGTGCTTCCTGAACTTTTCTGCAGTTTTGAAATTATCTTTTTGTTTGTCGTTTACTGTTTATTAATATTTCTTGCTTACATGTTCAGTAATTGTCAGGAAGACACAATTTACTGTTTATAATTGTTTCTAGACCTGTGATAATAAATGCATTTTAGAAAATCCATCGGAAACTGTTTTGAAAAATTGTAACAAAATAATTCTTTTTAATTTTGTTTATTAAACAATTCTGTCTCTTGTTGTTGTTTGTTTTTCCTTAAACGTCTAACACATTCCTTTGAAGTAAGGAATAACACACTTCAGGACATGCGGTTACAGATAAAGAATCAATCACTACGTTTACATGCACATAGAGAGAATCGAATTTCTGCCATTGCTCGACTGAAATCGAAGTTCAAAATGCCATGTATACACCTTAATTCGGCTGAAACTGAACCGAACTTGATTTCTCGGAATCGAGCTACACGACCTAGATTATGCGATTTCTGCCGAGCTACTTTGTGCATGTATACCCTATCGAGCTAGTTGTCGAGCTACTTCCGGAAGTGACGAGACCACAAGCGGGAAACACAACAGCCTCGGTCGGCATGACAGCGAATCATGACAACGGCATGAAGCTTTTCTTTTTGTGGCATTGTTTGCACTGTTAAAATTTAGCTCACTTACTGTATCACCAAATACATCTGTACAGCTGTTGCATAGCTGTGAATTGTGTACATAAACAAGTCATTGTATTTGTGTGTGTATATGTCCAACATCTGAAGAATGTCAATAAAAACAAAACAATTGAACTTTTTGTGTGTTTATTAAGACACAAGTTAAATTGTAAGTAAAAAAATATTTTTTTGTAAGCAAAAAATGGACTTTAGAAAAATATTATTGTGCAAAATAAGTTTTCTTACAAAACAGTGGTCTGCGCCGGACAGTTTGTAGCCATACAGTCTGTTAGAGCAAGCCTAACAGCTTGAACATGGCTAGTGTTGCCAGATTGGGGGTTTTAAGTGCATTTTAGCGGATTTGAACATGTTTTGGGCTGGAAAACGTCAGCAGTATCTGGCAACACTATAGCTCTTCTTCATGACGACAACCGGAAGTGTACCAACACGATAGGGCGTGTAGCGCCACGTGTGGCTCGGGTGCACAATGCACCTTGCACAATAGCCCGATTTCACTTGAGCATGTAGGATTGGATTTCTCTGGCACCTCTGCTGGGACCCTTTGCTCGATTACCGACAGCAGCTCGATTTGGACTTGCATGTAAACGTAGTCAATGATGGGGTGATGTGATGGACTTCCACCCCGACGTTGATTATTTTTCAAGAACTGCATGTGCCTCGTTGTTTGATACCACAGCAACTTATCAATGTTTACATCTTTTTATTAATTCAAGATAGACATGGCATACTTTCTGTCCATTTATAGTTGTTTAATTTAGTAGAATATCTATGAAATAAGTTCCATCCAAAAAAAAATCCATTTCCTCAAAGAAAACTTTACTCTATCAGTGTTAATAAATTTTTTTATCTGTTCATATACAGTATACAAGCTGCTGTCTAAGTAGTTCCTGTATAAGTTATAATGCCTAAGAAGAAGAGGAATAATATAAATCTTGAAGTTGCGCTCTTGTCAGAGCTGCTGTTATAGAAAATTAATCAGCAACTTCTGAGATCTGGAATGCTGAAGAAGTATGATGTATTCTGTTTACCAGAGCAAGACAAATGTTGATGTTTTTTTAATTTGTTCACTTCATTATTATTTAAGGGTTAATTTATTATTTAGGACTGTGTGATTGACTATTCTGTGATTCCTGTGTGTACTTGCAAACAGTTGAACCTTTTCTGTCACTATTTTTTTTCTGTCCAGTGAATCAAAGACTTAACATTTATTTCTAGCCCTGAGTCTTCTCACCCCACACTCTTTTCAGCAAATGCTTTATTTTCCTGGTCCACTTTGAAATTGAAATAGAAAACAAACCCAAAGTATCATTATTACTGTGTTTCCAAGTTGGGATACGGACTATGAAGTGAGAACGTTCTCTACATGAGTGATAAAGGGAGACCCTTAAAGCCAGCAGGTCTAAATTCTTTCCTTGCTCTGTATTTAGAGGCAGTCATCAATAACACACTTGGGGACGCTGTTGAAGCCATTGAAGCATGAATGACTAGTGCGTGTGGGTGTGCATGTGTGTGTCTATGCATGTATTAAATACAATCTAGGGACCACCAAGTCCTCATGATGGTGATGATGATTTCAACGTCTCCAGATCTACTGCAACCCTGACCAGGATAAAGCAGTTACTAAAGATGAATGAATGAATTCAATGAACTTTCTCATAATTAAAGGAGAACTGAAGGCAAATTTTTTATTATCAAAATTCTATTTCTCATTTTATTAAATATAGGAATGCATTTTTGATAGCTATAGCAGTGACAAAATAGCTATGTTATGAGTGTTTGAAATATGCTCTGTAATATATCAGTCCATATGTCAAAGCAATGGCTGTAAACGAGATTTGTTGAGACCTGTGCGAGACATCATAGGACGGAAGTAAAACATACAGCGGAAATCAAAGTGACCGACATCTGCCAACATACCCTGTGTCCAAAATCATTCATTTGTTCACTACTCCCTACTCCCTATATGGAGAATTACTATATAGAGGACTATATTGTGAGCTCATTGGTAAAATGAAAAAAAATGCTTTCGGACACTACTCTGTCGCGCTGGTATTTATGTCATTACTGTTGCACAATTAAAATGTGCCAGATCAGTCGGCTGGTGGATTTTCAAAATAATAAATACATGCATGTATTTTTGTGATAAATACATATTATACTGAGTGTATTTCCCACATTAATCAATACAAAGTACCTGCATCTTTCAGTTCTTTTAAATCAAGGCTGAATACTTTCTTCTTTGGCGCTGCCTTTTATTAAATCATATTTGAGACTTTTAATTTGATTTCTTTCAGCGCGACCACAATGCATGATGGGATATATTGCTTGGTTAGTGACCATTGTTGTACACTACTTTTCGTGATGCATTGTGGGATACTTTGAGTGCACTATAAAGGGTGTAAATAATCCTCACTAAGGTTTCGGACAGCACTACAAAATGGCGTCCCCACTATATAGTGCCCTAGGGAGTGATTTCGGACACAGGGAAAAATTCCAGCTTGATTACGTCAGCATTCGAAGGAGGGAACGCGTGTCTTTTGACAACGTTGGCAGATGTTGGTCACTTTGATTTCCGTTGTACATTTTACTTCCATCCTACGATGTCTCGCACAGGTCTCACCGAATCTCTTTTACGGCCATTGCTTTGACATATGGACTGATATATTACATAGCATATTTCAAACACTCATAACTTGCTATAGCAGTGACAAAATAGCTGTCATAAATGCATTCCTACATTTTATAAAATGAGAGAAATAGAATTTTGATAAAAAAAAATTTGCCTTCAGTTCCCTTTTAAAGGCAGTGCTTTTTAGGTCTAGACACAATGTTCTGATACTGGTAAATGAGCCACCCACCCCCTCTCTGTTTCTCTCTTTCTCTCTCAACCACACATTTCTGCCTCCTGGCATGTCCCAATAACTCGCCCTTATCATAGCTTTATATATGTTTTCAGGCTCCGCTTATCGCTGCAGCCAAAGAAGTAACCAGCTTAATACAGCAGGCTCCAATATGTGGGAGGCATCTACTATATGTGTATGTTTGTGTGTGTTTTTCTTTGTACATATCTGTGACAGTCTGTCAGTGTATACCTTTGTCTCTACATGGGATAATTAGTCTGTGCAGCTCTTCATACCCAACATATTTTTATATCCTGGAGCTCTTTTAGAGAATATCACTGCATTGTGTTCTGGGCAGAAGATATCTTGGCTACGTCTTACACCCACGTTATATGTAATTGATGGTTAAAAACGCGCGCACACACAAAAGTTTAAAATCTTATTTTCTGCTTTTAGTCAACTAGTATATCTGTTGAATGCCTTTTTATCAGCTTGTAAAATGACACTCCTGTCAGTTGCTGTAGGAAAAGGTGGTTGACAAAATACGGGTAGGTCACGGACTACGGATTACAGAAATATAATAAAAAAGGACACAAAATATGAAGTGGTTACGGATTTTAATATGGATGCATCACAGATGCTAGTAATTTACGGATTGGTCACGGACATTTCAGTATATTACGGATTGGTTACGGATTTCCTACAGATGATATATCATGGATGGTTAATTTTATAAAGAAAAATCAAAAGAAATCATAAAAAAGAAAAAGAAATAATTTCAGGAGACCGAATATCTTTTGTCCCCAAAATGGGTTGTTTTGTTATATTAGGATCCACCAGATAATTATACACCGTCCAATTATTTCCAAAAAAGACAAAGTTCCTGTTTAATTCCAAACGACTGGTGTCACATTTTGTCCGTGAAAATGTTTTTACGGATGGATGTTCAAGTGTCCGTGCCATCAAAGTCCGTGAATCTTACTGTATTATGGAAAAATGCTCAAGGAAAGAAAAATCCAGGAAGAAAACAATCAAGACCAGGTGATGTTGTGTATGAATAACCTGAAGACAGCGAGGTTAAGAAGGTTAAATTAGATCTCCTTGAAGATGAAACAACAAAAATTGAAATGGAAACAAAGAATGAGGATGAAGCCAATGTTTCCGTGAGTGACGTCCATGAAAGTGTTGATGCCTTTGGAATAGAACTCATAGACGACTTACAGAAAGATCGATGGTACCGTTGACAATGGCTGGCTAGATGATTCAGTGATTAAAATATCCCATTCCAATTTAAAAAGACAGTTTCCCCTCATCAGTGGTTTCCAACCTTGTGTCTATGCCGAGATACCATGTTTCAGTTGTTGACATTTTTGTACAAATTGTAAACACACCTAAGACTGGTGACCAACACTGGACAATAATCACAACTATGAATGTTAACATTTCCTCAGCAAACATTAAGTTAAGAATTTGTGCTTTGACAAATTCCATTTCTTCTTCAGTTCAAATGAGTATCGCCAACATACTGCATTCTCCGGAATCCAAAATAATTGTATATTTCACAAACTCAGATGTACAACCAAATGGCAGTGACTGTGGTGTGTATGCGACAGCAAACGCTGTAGAAATTTGTTTTGGTGGATTGCCATAGACCATACATTATGAGCACCAAGCTTTGAGACAACATCTGAGAAGATGCATTGATAGAGGATTTTTTTCACAATTTCCGTCTAGTGAATGCAAGCGAGATGAAGTTACGGAATTTACTTATGAAATAAAACTTTACTGTACACGTAGGATGCCAGAATATGGATTGATGTTTAATTGTACAAAATGCAGGAAATGATTCGATCCGAGATACCAGAATTGCAAACCCAGTAAAAAAAAATAAATAAATAAGAAGTCTAAAACAATTAAATGTTTGGACAGCCGAAGTTCATAATTAAAATATCTTACCTGCATTTATATGTTTATTTACTATTGATATTTCATGGAAAATATCACATATTTGTGAATAAAAGATCCGTACTTTATATTATATTTTTTATTTTCATGACTCATCCGTATTTTGTAAATGGTGGTAGGAAAATGTTTTAATAAAAGTAAGTCAGTTAAGTAAATTCGGGTGGCATGGTGGTGTAGTGGTTAGCATGGTTACCTCACAGCAAGAAGGTTCTGGGTTCAAACCCAGCAGCTGGCGAGGGCCTTTCTGTGTGGAGTTTGCATGTTCTCCCTGTGTCTGCGTGGGTTTCCTCCCGGTGCTCCGGTTTCCCCCACAGTCTAAAGACATGTGGTTAGGTTAATATGGAACGGCCTTGGGCTGAGGTGCCCTTGAGCGAGGCACCTGGCTCCCCGGGCGCTGTTAGCATGGCTGCCCACTGCTCTGGGTATGTATGTGTGTGTGCTCATTGCTCATGTGTGTGTTCACTGCTTCAGATGGGTTAAATGCAGAGAGGAAATTTCACAAGTGTGTGATGAATAAAGTTGTGCTTTTTTTAAATTTTCATTTCCTAATTTTATTTATTTGTTTGTTTATTTATCATTATTTTCCTACTTATGGGCGGCACGGTGGTGTAGTGGCTTGCACTGCTGCCTCACAGCAAGAAGGTTCTGGGTTCGAGCTCAGCGGCTGGCGAGGATCTTTCTGTATTGAGTTTGCATGTTCTCCCCGTGTCTGCATGGGTTTCCTCTGGGTGCTCCAGTTTCCCCCACAGTCCAAAGACATGCAGGTTAGGCTAATTGGTGGCTCTAAATTGACTGTAGGTGTGAATGGTTGTTTGTCTCTGTGTCAGCCCTGCGATGACTTGGCGATTTGTCCATGATGTACCCTGCCTCTCACCCATAGTGAGAGGCAGGGTCCAGCTTGCCTGCGACCCTGCACAGGATAACCAGTTATGGATAATGGATGCTTAATGCTGTCATACCTGCGCGCCATGGCGTGTGCATCAGCACTTTTGGTAAATTAAAAAATCTGATGTCTTTGTTTTGTTCAGAACGATTTGTACATCCAAAAACACAGCAAAACCTTCTCATGCTGGTCAATAACTAACTCGTCTGAATGAAGCACTACAAGCATGTCCCCTGTCATGGTGGCGTAGTTACTGTTGCTATGGGGTCACATGAAGGTGCAAAGCCTCTATTCATTTTGCAAACACTTATTTGGTTGAAAAAATAGTGTTCATTTTTTAATGGAGGCAGGAAGTTGTACGAGGTTGTGGTTATGTAGCAGGCACGTTTGAGAGTATTTTACCAACATGGGGCCCAGAAGGTGCCATCAAGCGCATCATTCTGTCTTTATGCACTTTTAGAGCTTCTCCATCAGCAGGAGTAAGCAAAAGTCTCTCATTAATCTCTTTGCTGTTCTCTAGCTTACTAAGCTACTATCAGGTATGTTTAGATATGGTGGTGTGGTGTATCTCAAATTCTATTGGCTATTGTGTCAGTCAAGTATTTAACACAGTATCACTCTGACTTCCTGTTTCAGAAGGAAATGCGTCAACTTACGGAATGAAACTACAGCTAAGAAGCTATTTCATGGGATCAGATAGGACTTTATAATTCCAATATCTTGAAATAAAAATGAAGGTGAAACACAGAGGTCTATAATACAGTTGTTTCACTTTCCATGGTTTTAATGATACAAACTTCTTTTTTTTCTGTATGAGGCAGTATTACAGGCTAATTAATATTTGAAGGTTTTTTACAGTCCTAACGTGTATGCACACACAAACACACAAACAAAGGCAAGAGCGACTAGAGAGAAACTTATTCATTAATTCATAAATTCATTAATCATCACTGAGACACTAGAGAAAAATCTGGCATTAATGGCTTCAGATAATATCAAAGAAACACACAGTGACAGACACATGAACACGCGCTCACACACACACATGCACACACACACACTCTGACATGCGCATACCCTGAGGACCATTCCACATTCATCTTTAGTCCAGATCAGCGTCTGTCCCCCACAGTGACATGATTCAAGGCCAGCATGGGTGATTCAGACCTGAACACGAGGCGCGCTAATGAGCTGCATTCAGCTGCCTTGTGGGAGGCTGCTAGAAGCCAAAAGTACGTTCATTTCCTGATTAGCAAAGAACGATCTGAGAACCAGGGAACCCAACAGTAGGGGGGGATGACTGCACTTTCTTTCTTCTTAAGATCGCTGTTACACACCTACCTACCTACCTATGCACAGGAGACAGGAGAGGAGGACAGACATACAATGAAGTTAATGAGTAGTACATTAACATAAAACATCAAGGTCACTTTAAATATTCAGGCTTCCTGCATCATGCTATAAGAGACTGCCTTGGGGTTGTCTGTCATATTTTTGTGACATTTGTCTTTTGACTTTGACCAGACTGAAGGGCAAGTATGCATCAGAACTTGGATGAGATGCAGTAAGGGGCACACAAAAGGAAGCATGAGAAACACAGAGAGACACAGAGTCTATGACAGAGGGTAAGGGCCTCTGGATGCCCTTGCGACAAGGCTTTCGCAGATAGCTTTTCGCAGACAGTTGTAATTTATTGTTGAGCGGGGAGTAATAGGCGTGCGCGATGTTATTCACCGCCACAACGCAAGGGGGCGTGAAGTCACGAAATCGCTAGGAGTAGTTGGTGGGTGTGATTAGTGGAGTGTTTATCCTCCGGTTACTTATAATGACTAGAACTGGAGTCGTATAGATGTACGTACTTCCTCACTTCCTCGATCAACCACTCTTCGTGCTGCTCCGTCTTCACTCGTGTTTTTAAAAATGGCGGTCGTGAAAACAAACCAAACCGGGAAAGTAGGGAAGCGGAAGTGCGTGTACAGCGGATGCAGAGTGGACCAATCAGAGCCCTCTTGTCTGCGACGCTGTCTGCGAGGCTTCTGCGGTGGTCACAATTTTTGGGAGGTGCGCGCAGAGCGTCTGCGAAGGGGGGGCTACGCAGACGCCGTCTGCGAGGACTGCGTTGTCAGCATAAATTGGCCTTAAGAAAACCAAAGAAGAGGGGTGTGGGGGGACTGCTTGGAGATTTGTTTAGACACTTTCAACCAGCAAAGTGCTGGTGCAGGTTCTGGAAACATTCCACACTTTCCATTTTCCACTACAGAGTCAGTTTGTAGCCAAAAAAAAAAAAACAACAACATCAAAATGCTACTGTTGTGTTTCATCACCATGACAGCTTGAGCAACTTAAAATGAAAAATATTAAGTTAATGCCAGAAGGACCGCTTACAAAATCCATTACTATATAGATAGTATTATGGCATACTAGGTTAACATGGGACGGCCTTGGGCTGAAGTGCCCAAGAGTGGCAGCGCACAAGTACGCAGCAGCTTTGTTCTCCTAGGATGAACTAAATTTCGTTGTACATTTGTGCAGTGACAATAAAGGCATTCTATTCTATATAATAAGAAACTCCAATGTTTAATGAGGAATTGTATGGAACACCTTTCATTAAATTCATTAAGTTTGTATATGTATACTGTAAATGTAAATTAAAAACTCAGATAATTATGTTTATAAATTTTATGTGAAATTACACGTTTAGTAAACCCCTTCATAGGGTGCTCGAGGGTTCATGGGAGTTTGCCCAACCAGTCCACATGTGCTTTGTGGATCTGGAGAAGGCATTTGACCGTGTCCCCCGTAGTATTCTGTGGGGGGTGCTTCGGGAGTATGGGGTTCGGGGCTCTTTGCTAAGGGCTGTCCAGTCCCTGTACGAACGGAGCAGGAGTCTGGTTCGCATTGCCGGCAGTAAGTCAGACCTGTTCCCAGTGCATGTTGGACTCCGGCAGGGCTGCCCTTTGTCACCGGTTCTGTTCATAATTTTTATGGACAGAATTTCTAGGCGCAGCCAGGGGCCAGAAGGAATCCTGTTTGGGAACCACAGGATTTCATCTCTGCTTTTTGCGGATGATGTTGTCCTGTTGGCTTCTTCAAACCAGGACCTTCAGCATGCACTGGGGCGGTTTGCAGTCGAGTGTGAAGCGGCTGGGATGAGAATCAGCACCTCCAAGTCCGAGGCCATGGTTCTCGACCGGAAAAGGGTGGCTTGCCCTCTCCAGGTTGGTGGAGAAGTTCTGCCTCAAGTGGAGGAGTTTAAGTATCTCGGGATCTTGTTCACGAGTGAGGGAAGGATGGAGCGTGAGATCGACAGGCGGATCGGTGCAGCCTCCGCAGTGATGCGGTCGCTTTACCGGTCCGTTGTGGTGAAGAAGGAGCTGAGCCAAAAGGCGAAGCTCTCAATTTACCGGTCGATCTACGTTCCGACTCTCACCTATGGTCATGAGCTTTGGGTAATGACCGAAAGGACAAGATCGCGGATACAAGCGGCCGAAATGAGTTTCCTTCGCAGGGTGGCTGGGCGCTCCCTTAGAGATAGGGTGAGAAGCACAGTCACTCGGGAGGAGCTCGGAGTAGAGCCGCTGCTGCTCCACATCGAGAGGAATCAGCTGAGGTGGCTCGGGCATCTTTTTCGGATGCCTCCTGGACGCCTCCCTGGGGAGGTGTTCCAGGCATGTCCCCCCGGGAGGAGGCCCCGGGGAAAACCCAGGACACGCTGGAGGGACTATGTCTCTCGGCTGGCCTGGGAACGCCTCGGTGTTCTTCCCGAGGAGCTGGCCGAGGTGTCTGGGGAAAGGGAAGTTTGGGCTTCCCTGCTTAGACTGCTGCCTCCGCGACCCGGTCCCGGATAAAGCGGAAGAAGACGAGACGAGACAACACCCCTTGGTTACATACTTCAAGTCCCTATTTTTAGTTTATTATTGTATACTTTAAGTATACTGTTATAAACGTTGGTTATTTCACTAGTTTACTTGTTATACTTTAAGTTTGCTTGGCATATTACTTGTAGCTTACTATTTATATACTGGAAATATACTCCTTAATGTATTCTTAAAGTTTACTCATACTGTATGTACACAAGAGTGTGATGCATTTACAAAATCACAAGACAGAATGTTGAAAACAAGTTTGATATATTTTCAAACATTTCAAAAATAAAGACCTATGAAATCAAGTCCTTCCTTACTGGAGAAATTGATCAAGTCAAAAGTTTTTCTGTTTTTGTGTATGATTTTAAGGTACATAAAGATAATGCAATTGAGCACACATACTATATACTGTAAAGTTTTAAACTCCAGCATTATATTATATTAATATATAAATTAAATGTTAAGCATGAGTCAATGACTTGACCTTATTATACACTTGGAGCAAGATATACTAAGTATTAGTACTTTGTGGCAGAAAAACGTGAAAAGTATACTAAAGTATACGTTTTAGTATTAAAGTATAAGTCTTAGTATTAATGTACTTAGTCTTAGACTTTTATTTATACTTTTCAGTATAAGCCAAGTATACTTCACTATACTATTCTTAAGTATATAAAATATAGTTTATAAAAAGTCAACTTCAAGTATACTTCTGCAGTTTTAGTAAAAAATAAGTATACTCATAGTACACTTGAATAAACTTCTTTTTGCTAAGGGGAGGGTGGACTACTATCATGTCTCCACATCTTAAATAAGAGGTAAATATTGCAGTCTATCGTTATTCAAAAACGTCAATTTCAAACACGATATCAGTATATTTGTCCACGTTAATGAGAGGCTCGCGAACATTAAATGACGTTAACCTCTGTTAGCCTATCAATGCATAGGGCCTGACTAGCCTTTGGTAACACACTAAACGAATTATCTTTCATTTTTGGCACTTTTTCTGTTTGTGTAGATGGGAAGACATACTGAGAATCCAAATCGCCAACATTTGAAATAATAATTGTTTTGAATTATTTCTTGTCTTATTTAATGAAGGTTGTAATAGAATTAGCCTACATTTGGCTTAAGCTGGATGAGACAGAGAAATAATTTTATAGCCATTTGTTAAACAGCTGACAGGGAACGTAATTAACCATTCCGGGAACGAAATTTTTTTGTTCTAACCGGTTCGGGAACGTCTATTTAATGGTGGAACCCAAAACCGGAAACGTTAAAATTCCGTTTCTGTTCAGAACGAACCAATAGGAAAAAAATTCTGGTTCAAAGCCCTGTTTTTAAGCCATTTTTGGTCTACAGCATTTCTTTACATGTGCCGAAGACTTTTGCACACTACTGTGTAATTAATATATATGTGTGTGTGTGTGTGTGTGTGTGTGTATTTGAAGATAAATTGTTTTGATAAATCTGGGTACTTTTTGTTTGTGAACGTGTCTGTATCCCCTTTGGACACAAGGAAAAATGCTATGTAACTTCATGTCTACAATTGTACACATTATGTCCGAAGGGGATATAATAAAAAGAACAATCACACTTTGGCTTGAAGATATGAAGTTTATCTTCTCGTGTTGAAAAACTCATATTTTTCAGACAAAATACAGTGGATATAAAAAGTATACACACCCGGTTAAAATGATAGGTTTTTCTGATGTAAAAAATAAGACCACAATAAATAATTTAAAAATTTTTCCCACCTTTAATGTGACCTATAACCTGTACAGTTCAATTGAAAAGCAAACAGATCTGTTAGGGAGAAAAACATAAAACATAAAAAATGTACAATAAGCTGGTTGCATAAGTGTGCACACCCTTAAACTAATACTTTGTTGAAGTGCCTTTTGATTTAATTACACCTGTAGGTGCAATAGGCTTATCAAATCAGTCTCATGTAAAAAGGGATCAGTCTCATAAATTCATTAATCATTAATTCAAGTGTCTAATAGTTTATAGCCAAACTATTAAAATCAATGGAATAACTTAGTGGTGATATTGCTATAGTTTTAGTTAGTATTGTATCATTAATGTAATACATTTACTCTAGATCTATAACATTCATATAATAACCAAATGGACGAAGGCAATTAGAAGTTTGGCAGAGGTTGGCACTCAGTGAATGTTGTAGCAATAGACAGGACACAGTTTATTCCAAAGATACCATTTATTGAAATAGCTGACACGAATTAGCAAACTAATACTGATCAGATATAGCAACAATAGCAGCCAAGGAATAATTCAATATAAATGGTTATACAATGTATACAGGTGATAATCAGTAGTGTATATGATAACTAAGGCACTAATGGTGATCAGAAGTAATAAGCTATATGCAAGTTTACAGTGTGGGGGCAAGTGGATGTTAAAATGTGAGAGGGAAATCACGTGTTTGTGTGTCTGTGTGAGTGCGTGCATGTGTGAGAGGGTGTGTGTAAGGGTGTGCGTTTGTGTGAGAGAGAGTGTGTGTGTGAGTATGTGAGTGGAATGCGCGAGCCCTGTGCTAGGCCTCGCCTAAAGGGGGATGGGCAACAAGGAGAGTGCACGAGGGAGGGAGAGAGAGGGAGACTGTAGCTTAAAACTAGTCCAGCTAAACTTCTACTCAACCCTTAGCTACTCCTGAAATCCCAATGTTGAGGAGTGTAGTGCGATGGAGGGAGTTAAAAAGAGTGAGAGAGAGAACGCATGCACTATCTAACTAAATACAGATAGTAACAAAGTAAATCAAACAACACGCGGTCTAAGACTGACTTTCATGTGAATCAAAATGCGTACATTTAAACCATGAATGAATGCAAATAAACAACACTCTTCACATTAACTAGCCACAACTAAGACTGACAATTGCCCAGATGCCAGCCTTACTTGAGATTGCTCTTGCTTGGCGACTGAAAGTGTGCCGTCTGTTATCCGAAGACAGCGTGGAGTGCAGGTCCAGGGAGAAAACAGTTCTGTTCCTTTTACTTTTACAGCTTGTCAGCTGAAGATCTTCGGTGTCCTGTCGGTCATCCGATGATCTGGAAGGAATCTTGTTTGTAGTTCGTCGACATTGCGAAAGGGAAAAGGGATCCGGTTGCCTTTTCTCTTTAAAATACTGCGTGGGCTGCAGTAACTAACCAGTTCAGTTATTACTGCAACTATGTGAAGATCAAATACATTGAACTTTGACTAAAGGTCCTGTACCAATAGCTCGTTCTTTGTCCTTTGTTCTCCTGTAGCACAGATGCAACGACGTCTCTTTCACGCGTGGAAACCCACCACCAGAGAGAAAGAATTTCGATTCCGACGTGGGTTTAAAGCACAGTCGTGACGTCACTGTATTTGGTATCCGATATCATCTCTGTATCCAATACCATTACAGGGAATCAGAAGAAAGGGCGGAGATAGAACATGGCATCGAGTACAGGGATTGGTGTATTCAATGCTGTACAGTGAAAGGGAGAAGATAGTTCATAAATGATTACTATGGCTACGGCATGGCAATCCATCTCTACACACCATTTAGTATTTTTGGGTAGGAGTATGTCAGCCTGCCACATCTAGACTTGGCAACATTTGCCCACTCTTCCTTGCAAAAGCACTCCAAATCTGTCAGATTGTGAGGGCGTCTCTTGTGCACAGCCATCTTCAGGTCACCCCACAGATTTTCAATTTGATTTAGATCTGGGATCTGGCTGGGCCATTCTAAAACTTTTTTGGGGTCATTGTCGTGCTGAAAGATGAAATTCCTCTTCACCTTCAGCTTTCTAGCAGACACTTGGAGGTTTTGGGCCAAAATTGACTGGTATTTACAGTAAAACTGTTCATAATTCTGTCCACCTTGACTAAAGCCCCTGTTCCAGCTGAAGAAAAACAACCCCAAAACATGATGCTGCCACCACCATGCTTCACCGTGGGTATGGGGTTCTTTTGGTGATGTGCAGTGTTGTTTTGTGCCAAACATACCTTTTGGAATTGTGGTCAAGAAGTGCAACCTTGGTTTCATCAGACCATCACACATTTTCCCACATGCTTTTGGGAGAGTTGATGTATTTTTTTTTTTTTACAAAATTTAGCCGGGCCTGGATGTTTTTCTTTGACCCTACCTCATAGTCCAGAAATATGGAGAATATGGGAGATTGTTGTTACATGTAGTACACAACCAGTACTTACCAGAAATTCCTGCAGCTACTTCAGTGTTGCTGTCGGCCTCTTGGCAGCCTCCCTGACCAGTTTTTGTCTTGTCTTTATCAATTTTGGAGGGACGTCCAGTTCTCGGTAATGTCACTGTTGTCCCATATTTTCTCCACTTCTTGATGACTGTCTTCACTGTGCTCCATGATGTATCTAATGGCGTGGAAATTTTTTTTACCCTTCTCCTGACTGATACCTTTCAACAATGAGATCCCTTTGATGCTTTGTAAGCTCTCTGCGAACCATGGCTTTTGCTGGAGGATGCAACTTAGTAAATGTCTGAACTTTATTTGAGGTTAATCAGAGTCATTTTAACTGATGGCAGGTGTGAACCCAAAAAGAATGAATGCTGTAATTAAATCAAAAGGTGCTTCAACAAAGTATTAATTTAAGGGTGTGCACACTTATGCAACCAGCTTATTGTATGTCTTTTTTTTTATGTGTTTTTCCTCTAACAGATTTTTTATTTTTCAATTGAATTGTACAGGTTATAGGTCACATTAAAGGTGGGAAAAGTTTTGAAATTATTTATCGTGGTCTCATTTATTTTACATCAGAAAACCTATAATTTTAATGGGGTGTGTACACTTTTTATATCCATTGTGTGAGATTTTATATATATATATATATATATATATATATATATATATATATATATATATATATATATATATATAAACACACAGAAAGGTGATTTTTAAAAATTATTATTATTAAACTGTAAAAAGAAAAATAAAGTGTTAAAACAACCCTAATCTTACCTTCCCTAGTTAGTAGCTCTCATGGGGAGAGGTAGACAGGGACCAGAACAAACCAGCATAGATTTATGCAAGCAAGTAAGTTTGATTTGTAAAGCATATTCAAACCTTTGCTCTACATGCTCTCCCATGCTGTATACATACGTTCAGGTCTGTGTCTACATGATATAAAATTTCCAAAAGCAATTGGACTAAAATTGCATTTTTGAGCTGTGTTTTAGAAGTGGATCATGTCTGAAGAGCATATCTTAAATAATGAGACTAGGGCTGTCGGGACAATTCCACTGTTCAAATAATATTCTTTTTTTTCTTAATATTTGTATATTCAAACCCATTCCTACAGGGAAATAAATTGAAGATGGTGGATTTTATGTGGTTTCTGAACAAATGTGAAATAATATTCTAAATGCATTAGAATCTTAAATATTTTAAGAAAGCAAAATGTTTTGAAGTCAGTAATAAAGTGTACATACACTGATTCTTCTGCATCACTACTTTTGCTTATACATACATGCTTCTTTTTTTTTTTAAACTTCAAATGATATGACCAAACCTTCTGCAAAAAGTGTATATAAAATATCAGGCTCGATCCCTTTCCTCTCTCACTCATTCTTGTACTTCTATCTTTGTGGTAACACTCATTGATATAATGTATTCCTTAGCTCCGTATCCTAATTTAAACCATCACAACTAAATGCCTAACCCCAGCCCTTATCCTAACCCTAACTAAAACCTAATTCTAACCTGATCCCGAAAACTAAGTCTTAACCCTCAAACAGTCCTTTGAAGAAGTGACAACCAGCCAAAATGTCCTCACTTCCCAAAGCAAGTCCTCTAAGCAAGAGACTCTGTAACATTTGTCAATGTTTTTAAGTTTTTCATTGTTAAATAACACATTTTTAATTCCTTGATCATGAATTTAAATTGTTTGGAGGGTCTACCATACAAGGCACTACTGTACGTAAATGCTGCTGTTCTAGAAAATTAACAAGCACCTTGTGATGAATCAAATAATGTGCATTATGACAGATATACCATGGTACCTCTGTTGCAGTGATCAGTTCTACTTGTTACATATCTTGTATTCAGTGCTTTATAAAATAAATAAATAAATGATTTTAATGTAATGAAAGGTGTTCCATACAATTCCTGGGCATGTGTCTACTAAATAAGAATCTATCTAACTGTATTTATTAAGGTTAATTTTACACTGACTACACAGGCAGAGCTGCATTTGTTCTGGAGCTGAAGTTCTAAGTGCGTGTTGCTGGAATTAGGGCTCTCATGCAGGAGGAAAAATTTGATAGACAGCCATGTTGACGTCCCTGACGTGCCATCTAATGAATGTCTCTTTAATCTCCCAGATGTATGTAAGATACACAGGTGAGTACATGAGCAAGGCTGTGTCAGCACATACGTGCATGGCAGCCATATGTAAAATCTAAACCAGAATGTTTTGTTTAGAAAGAGCAAGGGGAGAGCAGCATTGCTTTTCACTTCAGTAGGTTTAAAAACGAGAGGGAGGTTTTCAGGGGTGCTGGGTGCAACTGACTGTGAGTACACCTGTCGGCATGTCGCCATAGCAACCTCATTAGTGAGCCAATTCGATCAAGGCAGGGGTTAGAAACGCTAAAGCAAAAGGGACTGACAATTCAGAGAGAAATAACAGCATAATTTCTGAGCGAAAGAAAGAAATAGAAGCCCTGTGATGACCAGGCGACTTGTCCAGGGTGTACCCCGCCTTTCGCCCATAGTCAGCTGGGATAGGCTCCAGCTTGCCTGCGACCCTGTAGAACAGGATAAAGCGGCTACAGATAATGAGATGAGATGAGATGAGATGAGAAAGAAATAGATAGAAATGGAGAGAGAGAATGAATAGGTCTGAAAGATAAGGTAGTATAAACCCTGAACTTTTTAAATAGTAAGAGATTAGTTTCTTAAACATTTGCTGTTAGACATGTAAACCGTACTGTAATCCCTTTTCTCCTTGGGTAAATTGTTCTGATGTAAACACTTTTATGAGGAAGAAAAAAAGTATGAGGTCACATCACATGTAATGTCATGTGGCAGATGAATAATTGTCTGTAAAACAAAGAGCTTTCTGACCAGTGGCATGTCCAGACTAATTACAGAGGGAGGCCAACAGACTGAATGCTAAAATGTCTACTTTCACAGCAGTCATATGAAAATATATATATATATATATATATATATATATATACACACACACAGTATATTATTTACCAGCTGGGAGGTCCGTATTGTGAAATACTGACCGAGGCCTCTGGGCCGAAGTCACGGTATTTCATGATACGGACTGACCTTAAGCTGGTAAATAATATATTAATTTTTTTCTTTACCAAATTCTAACAGAAAATGAGAGCGCCCGAAAAGGAAACCATATTTAGAACAAACCTGATTCAGATAGCGCTGGATACTTCTCTGGAAAGATGTGAGCGAGGATGGCTCATACACATCGCCATTTTTCTTTGTTGTGGACATGAAAAGATTGCACAGCAATATCATTAGGTATGTCTTCCACCTTTCGACAGAACTTCCCAAAGACATTGAGGTCGTAGGTCGTCTTTTTTGTTGTATTTTTTGCCCTTTGCTCCTCAATAAACTGCTGGATTTGCTCGGCGTTAGCAACAGTTACAGGTTTTTGGCTTTCTCCTGAAATGTTTTCTTTTATTTCATCTTCATCAGGGTAGTAAAACTCGCTTTTGCTGTGAACACTGTCGTTATCGCTATCCATGCTGTAAAATTAATGCTATTATACTGAGAAATGCGAAAATAAATGTTGACAAATTGCTACTATGTTTGTTGTTGTGAACGAGCGAGTCGCCAAAGGTCCGTAACCGGGGTCCGTATCGTAGGATTCCGGACCGCTCGTGAGCCAATCAGAGCGCACAATTTGATGGAAACCGGGCCGCGAAAAAAAATAAAACCTAGTATTTCCAGCTACTCATCATTATCCACACTAAACTGGGCAGAGGAAGTGTAAGAGCCTATCAAGCTTAAATGGTCAATTAAATTGTCGTAGCTGCTGTGGATATGGAAAAATGTGCAGCTCTTGGTGAAACCTTGCTATCCGGGTATAATAAGTGCGGTCTCTTTTAATAAAAAGCAAAAAGCTCCGTCATAAATATGCAGGTATGAGCAAAAGAGTGAATAGGTGTATGCATGACTTAGACTGAGGATGTACGTTATATTCCCCTAATATTTCTATTATTTTAATATCAGTTAATTTATCATCAATACATTTATTATTTCACAGAACCGCCGTAATTAAACGAGCAATTACAAATCAAACACTTCATTTCCAGCAGTGCAGGCAGCAGATATTACTGATATTGTTGCCGTTTCTTTCTATTGACAGCTCATTCTCAAGGATCAATAACACATTAATTTCATACATTCTCTGACAGATCTGAAGTTTTGTTCATAGCTGCTACTTCCTGCTGTCTGCAAAAATATTTACCCCTTTACGCCTCCTTCGCCAGTTGTCAGAGCCTATCCGCAGCTGAAGCAAAAGCAGCAAACTGCTTGTTTCATCTGTCATCTGCCAAACCGCACTCTGAATAGCATTAGTGCATGATCTACAATGAAAAAAAATGTTTAAAAAACATTAGCTGTAGCAGTAGCTGCTTTACATTTTTCTTGCTGATTGCACAATTTTATCTCAGCGCCTATTTCACATGCAGTGTCTTGCTATAATTTTAACTGATGCATAATGAGCATGGAGCGACAGCTCGATCCTTCACTCTCTTCACTCCCTTATCTCGCTGCACAAGCTTTAAGTTATTTTATAGTGCTTTCTAAATGCTTTGTGCTAATTTTAGCGCTGCATTTGGAGAAATGCTGGTTTTACAGTCAATTAAAATACTCTCGAGCATAAAAAGAAATGTTTATTATCTGGGCAGTGTAATGGTGCAGTTGTTAACACTGTCGCCTCACAACAAGAAGGTTCTAGGTTCAAATCTGCCAGTCAATTGGGGCCTTTTTATGCAGAGTTTGAATGTTTTCCTCGTGATGGCATAGGTTTCCTCCCACAGTCCAAATACATGTGGATTAGATCAACAGGCTACACCAAATTGATCATCGGTGTGAATGTGAATGGCTGTTGGTCTCTGTGTTAGCCCTGCGATTGATTGGGGACCTGTCCAGGGTGTACCCTCACCTCTCACCCATGACCTGAATAGATAAATCCATCCATCCATTATCCATAACCACTTATCCTGTACAGGGTCGCAGGCAAGCTGGAGCCTATCCCAGCTGACTATGGACGGGAGGCAGGGTACACCCTGGACAAGTCACCAGATCATCGCAGGGCTGACCCATAGAGACAAGCAACCATTCACACACACATTCACACTTACGGTCAATTTAGAGCCACAAATTAGCCTAATCTGCATGTCTTTGGACTGTGGGGGAAACCGGAGCACCCGGAGGAAACCCACACAGACACGAGGAGAACATGCAAACTCCACACAGAAAGGCCCCCGTCTGACACTGGGCTCGAACCCAGAACCTTCTTGCTGTGAGGTGACAGTGCAAACCACGACACCACCGTGCTGCCTGAATGAATAAACCGTATTGAAAATAAATGAATGAATGTTTACCGATTATCTATGCATTATTGCACTGTGGGACTCTCAAATATGTGAAAGACAGCCAGTTTTGAATTCCTTAAGACAATAGTTTTCAAAGTGGGGTAGCCAGAGTGTTTTTGTTTGTTTGTTTTAAATCGAAATCTAAATCCACCATTATCAAGTTGTTATATTTCTTTTGGAGTTCCTATTGTTATTCGCTGGTTTGATTTCACTTCCCACAGGCTGAGTGCCTCAGACCGGTAGCTCTGAACTGTTTCTCAATTACAGCTACTAATCCATCATTATTTATTATGAAGTTATTTTAAGAAAACAACATCTCAACATACATACACAAACAAATCTCAAAAATTTATAGATCAAGAAGAAGTTGGAAAATAACTTATCAGCTGTGAAATACAAAATTTTGGTAGCTGTTCAAATGAAGCTGGATTGTTCAGCATGGTTGAATTGAAAGGGTTTAATTCAGGCCTCCATGACTCAGAAGCAATCACCATTAAGTAATGCCAGCTTTGGTTTTACATATTGTGTTGTTGGGATGTTCAGGAATTAAAACAAGAACTAGGGCACCAGTAAATAGCCAAAATATTACAGTATACATTTAAATAATGAGCCTCATATTTAAATAATTTGATCATCTCATCTCATTATCTCTAGCCGCTTTATCCTGTTCTACAGGGTTGCAGGCAAGCTGGAGCCTATCCCAGCTGACTACGGGCGAAAGGCGGGGTACACCCTGGACAAGTCGCCAGGTCATCACAGGGCTGACACAGAGACACAGACAACCATTCACACCTACGGTCAATTTAGAGTCACCAGTTAACCTAACCTGCATGTCTTTGGACTGTGGGGGAAACCGGAGCACCCGGAGGAAACCCACGCGGACACGGGGAGAACATGCAAACTCCACACAGAAAGGCCCTCGCCGGCCACGGGGCTCGAACCCGGACCTTCTTGCTGTGAGGTGACAGCGCTAACCACTACACCACCGTGCCGCCCTAATTTGATCATGTTTATAAAATAAATTTGCACTGAAGAGGTCTATGAAACAACAAAAAATGTTGTTGTTGTTGTTGTTATTATTCTATTTCTTTGGCTATTTAGCTCTCTGCAGATCTTATACCGAAATTACCCCAAAGGAGTGAGTCATATCCCATGACTAAAAGTCCTTTGGGGGTTGTCCATCTCCCATATCTAGCACCTTCCTCAGGATCCTTGCTGTTCCTAACAAAGCGGTCTTTTGCAATAAGCCTATATTGATCAAAATTCCTATCTTCTTAAGCCACTCATTCAATTTCCTTGTCACCGTACCCAGAGCACCTGCCACTACAGGGACTACTTCTACTTGCCTTATTCCCCACATCCTGGTGATTTCTCTCTTTAGCTCTTGATACTTTTCTTCCTTCTCTAGTTCTTTTTCATGTATACTATGATCTCCTAGTGAAGCAATGTCAGTAATCACACACCTATTTTCTTTCTTTTCAACCACAATGATGTCTGGTCTCCTTACCTCAATCACATGATCAAATTGTACAGTGATGTCCCACAGTATCTTAAACCAATCATTTTCAAGGACCCCCTCAGGTTTGTGCTCGTACCATTTCTCACTTCTTTCCATATTGTATCTCCCACACAGCTTCCAATGCACAAGTTTTGCGATGTTATCATGTCTCCATTTATACTCTCTCTGCACCAGTTTCTTACATTCACTTACAATGTGACCCACACTGTCTCCCTTTTCACCACACATCCTACACGGGGGGAATCATTTGACTTGTCGACCTTGAACTCGATGTAGTTAGTTTGCAATGCTTGTTCCTGTGCTGCAAAAATTAGTGTCTCTGTTTCTACCTTTAAATTGCTTTTCTTCGTCCATTCCCATGCCTTTTGCCCATCCGTGTTGTCTGGCATTTCCCGTGAGAATTGACCATACATTTCTTTATTTTTCCAGTTGCTAATTATCTTATTTCGTGCTTCTCGTTTGTATTCGTTCTTCTCCTTTGTATCTTCCATGCTCATCATCCCTGTCACCCTCACTCCTGCCATCAACCTCTCTTCAGAGTTTCTCAATTATTATTATTGTTGTTGATTTATTTGTTTGTTTGTTTGTACATACATACAATTAAAGGGGAAAAGTTTTGGGAATCTTGTTTAAGGAGTAACAACCCATCTATAGTATCACTAAAACAGGATGATTCAGTTTAATTGTGTAGATATACAGTATAATCATACACAAGGGCAGTGAGATGAAATTGAAAAAAGCAAGAGATGTCAATGCAGTTTGAAACAAATTGCATTCAGGAACAGAAAAGGAAAAGAAAAGTCAGGAAATATGTTTGCATGCCCTTTGAGAACAAGGGTGTATACAGTCCTGTTCAGGCAATCAGCATTAAACTGTGCACAGCACAGTAGCTACATACAAGTCTATTAGAATATCTATTGGGAGATATCTTGACATTTTTTAAATCAGTACTATTTTGTGAGTTCATCAAGAATGGGTCGGTCTGGAACAATTTGTCCTGCATCTTCATCAACACTGCTAGCTAAATTCATTTTCATGCTTCTGTTAATAGGTCTGAATAACCTTCAGTGGAAAATGTGCCACCATTATAGAAATTTCTTATGTCTGAGTTCCTATATGGCTCTATTTTTTTGTCCATCCTTTCTCTTTGAAAAGCAATATAAGGATTGCAGCTCAGATACAGTTAGAAATCAAAGCGAGAGCTTGTGGGAATGGGGTTGTAGCCCTCAGGCAGTCAGAGGGGTGTTTGTGCTGCCACTACTACTAAGCGCGCGCGCACACACACACACACACACACACACACACACACACACTTTCTCTCTCTATATATATATCACTCTGTCACTGTTAGGTGGCAAAAGCTTCTAGACAAGCAATTCCTCCATGACTATAGAGTGGGACTGTACTGATTAATGGATAACTGGTCATCATTTATTTTAGTAAGTTGTAAATTTCTGGTTATTGTGCTTGGTTATGTATTTTATATCTCATTTTATCTGCTTTATATATTCACTTGATCTTTTTCATTTTAATCCATCAAAAAAAAAAAGGCAAATAGCGTTTTATTTTCTGAACATTGCTAGTGATGATATAGCCTGTCTTACTTC
Organism: Neoarius graeffei; assembly: GCF_027579695.1. NCBI lineage: Eukaryota > Metazoa > Chordata > Actinopteri > Siluriformes > Ariidae > Neoarius > Neoarius graeffei. The sequence goes on along the minus strand of NC_083587.1, from coordinate 35,476,789 downwards.
ACATGTATGAACCAAAAACATGAATCTGTGATGAATTTCTCACAAGGTGACTGTTTCTGGCAGGAATTCGTGTGATACTTTGTTGAAAATGCCCTGGTTGACCTTCAGTATTGCTTTTGTCCTTTTATTTCCTTTCTTCAAAAAATCAAATTCACACTAAGAGACTTTACAGCACAATTTCTTTCTATTGACTTCACTTGACCATCACAGTGGAGGCTACACTTTATGATTTAATGGCTTTTTTTCCCCCCTCACCATTATTGGTTGCACCTTCTGAGATACTGTAATTGTTTTACACTTTACACAGGAACATGACCTTGTTCTTATCTCTTTCTTTTTTTGTTCCTCCATATTATATTCTGCATACGAAATGCTTAGGAGGTACGTAACTGTATCAGCATAAAACTCTACAGGATTTTGATGTATGAAAAATTAAGATAAAATAATAAACCTTCATTGACTGTCCAGTGGGCATGCCCTCTACCTCAGAAAGTCTCTGAAAAATTGGAGGAGAGACGGAATTGTCTCGGTCTCTACTCTATGCCCCTGTGGCCCATCCATGATGAAGAAATCTGCCAAGGTCAGAGGTCGCAAGCGCTTGTCTCAGGGGAGAGAATCTTATTATCTTGTGGATTTATGAAGGGTGTTATTATTCCTGCCTGAGTGTTTCTGCAGGCTTCTCTCTGTGCCCCACTCACCTGGGAGCAGTCAGTCATTAATAAGCATGAAAGAGTTGTTCCTGTCTCTGTGAGCACACATGTGCTGTCTTTATTAAAACAGGCTCCAGCCTCCTCCTGTGGTCTGATCTGCCTGATCCTTGTGGTTGAATGATCTCTCTTTGCTCTATAAAAAAATCTAATTTACTTTAAGAAATTCTGCGGCATTATGGATGATCAGAAGTTTGCTGTATTTACAAACTCTTATCTGACCATTACAGTTGGAGCTGAAGAAATCGTGTAATTTTTTTTTCAGTGTTTACGAGGTTTACATTATTATCTCCCCTCACCACCAACACGGAACTTTGCTTCTATTTGTTCTTTGGGTCTAACATAGGCAAAGCAAAATGTAAGATTTTCCAAACAATGGTGAAAGTAAAACATTCTCAAACCTCTAATCCAGGTATTGTCAACTAAAATTTGTGGCTGTCCAGCTACACAAAAAATCCGGAAAAGCAACTAACAAAGCTTAATGGTGACAATGTGTAGTTGATTAGTTCATTACTATAAATGAGACAACTTGCCATAGTTGTTTTGTTTAACACTAGTGCTTCACAGGACCACTTTTGACTAGAGCCACAGAGTCTGAACAAATGAGATATCTACTTTGAATTGGATTTTGGGAGAATAAAAGCATAGTTCCTTTTCCATTAATTTGTAAACATCTTGTTTTTATCAAAGTCCCACTCTACAAGAAGTTTCCCTTTTCTGACCTAACATCTTTAGCCCTGTAGGATATAATGTGATATGCTGCAATGGAGGATCTGATTTTTAGAATACCTGAGTCACTGAACAATGGGCAATAGTTTTTTATTATTATTATTATTATTATTATTCAATTTTGCTCTCTTGGACTCATGGCCACAGATGGCTGTGGCATCATCAGGATTCAAATTCGTGATCTCCAGGTGAACACGTTTCTGTTGCGGGAGCCTATTATTACCTTTGTTGGAGGAGGTTATGTTTTCATCTCCGTTTGTTTGTTTGTCTGTTCCCAATGTAACTCAAAATGTAATGAAAGGATTTTGATGAAATTTTGAGGAAATGTGGGCCATGGGCTAAGGAACAATTAATTAGGTTTTGATGCAGATCCAAATATGTGGCTTGGCGGAGGTATGCACTCTACCGAGTGCCCTTCTAGTTCATGCTTTTATCTGCTCTGATGCAGTATTTTTTATATAGACTGAATGGTTTATTTACTTCTGTCCATCCGTCCATATCTCCGTATTTCCGTCTGTTCGAAACACCCTTTTTCTCAGCAACCACAAATCATAGCCACTTGGTACTTGGTACCAAACTTCAGCTTGGGGTTCTATACCGTATATACCGTTTTCAGGTCTGTCGCACATCGACTTCCTGTTTACCAACTGAATGCATTTATGAAACATATAGTGTGGATTTACAAAATTTTCAGAACACTTTTCTCAGCAATTACAAATCACAACTGCTTGATATTTGGTACAGAGCTTCAGCTTGGGGTTCTATACCGTGTATACCATTTTCAGGTCTGTCACACATCGACTTCCTGTTTACCAACTGAATGTATTTATGAAACATATAGGATAGATTTTGACGCTATTTCAAGAAGCAAAATGCTATTTCAAAATGACAGTTTGCCAGGATGCTATTTGAAATCCCTGGGGAGAACACTGCTCTTTACTTACTTGTTTCGGGTTAATTATTTGTTGAAGTCAACTTTCATAATATATGTGTCCTGTTCCTTCAGTTGCTTGCATTCTGATATAAGCAAGAGCGGGGGGATACGTAAGTGAGCAGTAGCTCACAGTTTATCTTGTTTTTCAAGTACTCAGTTCAGTCACCTGAACTATTTTGCTTTGTTCATAATTAGAGCTTAACTTTCTCCTAAAATTGTCAATAATGTACTTTTGGCCTTAGTTTGTTTTGTTTTTGTCAATAAGGTTGCTGATCTCCAGCTGACCTGTTCTCACTCCTGCCTGTGAGCAACAGACATTAAACATCAATCATATTAAGTAAAAGCTGCAAATAATGATGGTGCTTTTTCATACAATCCCTTGCTTCTAATGTTCGTGGAATGCCGAGATACTTTGAATAGTTTGGGAACAAATTATTAAATAAAGAAGAGAAAGTAAGGGAATAAGGAGACTTCAGCAAAAGGGTTATAAATGATTACAGCTCTGAATCCCACGATTCCGCTGGTCATTTTCACGCCTGGATTATACAGCAGAGAAGGCAGTAAGTAGCATGTGTGTACGATTTCATTCACCTGCTTTGATTAGATGAGACTTCTCCACTTTGTACAGCTCCAGGGAGCATGCAGAATTCCAGTAGAGTTCTCTGTAGTGGTGCACCTGCCACCACAAAAATGGCATTTTCTCCCTGCAGGTCACCTGCTCAATTATTATCACTGACACCAATGCAGAACACCTGGGTAAATTAAGGATGGTACCCTTCTGCCTCAATTATTTTCATGTGCATTAATTTATTTGCCATGTGGTATGTAAGGAATAAAACATGACAGAGCATGCTGTTACTGGAAAATAATCAATGACATGGTGCTGTGATATGGTTACCACACCAAAGATTATTATTTTCCAATAACATCACACCCTGAAGTATTTTAATCCTCACAGCAATTTGCCAATGATTCCATTTTAAAAATTTATTCATGAATGTCATACCTTATATACATTTGTAGTTACTTTTAATGTTGCTGAACAAATTAGTTCCTGTTATTACATACATTATAGCAGCTGTAAACAGCCATTCCGTCACCAGCCTCTCATTTTTTTGTCTCTTAAAGTTAATAATAAAACACAAAGTCTTCCATCCTGAAGATTTCCCCATGGTGGGAAAACTTAATTACACCTTTACCTCTGACTCTTATGAAGTGCTGACACTGGAGACCCCTTGTAAAAATGTCTCCTCACACGAAAATTCACCATATCAATAATTACGCTGTTGTTGAGTGTCTGCCATGCAAATTTTTGCATAAATTGTTACCATAGAAATAATAACACATTAAAATGAGCACATTAATATACATCTGTGATTTGCCTTGGAGATAATGAATCAACACCTTCTGACAAATCAAATTTGTGAGATATAAAGAATGTTAAGCCTTATTTTGTGTTCTGTAATGTGCAGTGGATGTACCATTGACTCTGATGTCTTTTTGAAGACCATTTATAGAAATTAACTCCAAAAACTTCTGCACTTCTCTTTGTTTACATGTGAGTGCAAATATGAGCTGGGTTTATGTGATAGTAGCCATGTTTCCGTTAACCTGTTTAATGCTGTGGGCAGCATGGTGGTATTGTGGTTAGCACTGTCACCTCACAGCCAGAAGGTTCTGGGTTCGAGCCCAGTGCCCGATGGGGGCCTTTCTGTGTGGAGTTTGCGTGTTCTCCCCGTGTCTGTGTGGGTTTCCTCCGGGTGCTCCGGTTTCCCCCACAGTCCAAAGGCATGCAGGTTAGGCTAACTGGTGGCTCTAAATTGACCGTAGGTGTGAATGTGAATGGTTGTTTGTCTCTGTCAGCCCTGCGATGATCTGGCGACTTCTCCAGGGTGTACCCCGCCTCTCGCCCATAGCTGGGATAGGCTCCAGCTTGCCTGTGACCCTGCACAGGTTAAGCAGTTACGGATAATGGATGGATGGATGGATGCTTGCTTAATGCTGTCATATCTGCGCACTGTGGCTCGTGCATCAGTCGGACTCTCGGGCATGCTCTGGACTGTGCGTGCACCAAGTGGACTCTCGCACGTGTGCCATTAACAATGCACACCTGCACAAGATGAAGGTGCAATCAGTGCACCTATATAAAGACTCTGAAAACACATGCTCACTGCGAAGTATTGTGCTGTGTTACATACACATTACCGAGCCTTATTTCCTGTATTGATCTCCTGGTTTCCTGAATCTCATTCCTGTTCTGTGTTTCCGGGGTTTTTTTTGTCTGTGCCTAGGATAGTCTGTTTGTGCCTCGCCCTATCTATTGCTTGTTCTACGTTTATGATTTCTGCTTGCCTGTTGTATCTTTTATAAAGAAAACTATCTTCTGCGCTTACATCCATCTCCAACCCATCCCTGACAAATGCACAATGTGAAATTGCAAACTAAAAAACAAGTAATGGAAACACGTGAATTTTGAAAAAAAAAGTCGCAAATATCGCACAAGATTTTACGTTCACATGAGGTGTTTTTTTTTTTTCCCAGTTGATTTGAAAAAAATATTTCACAAAATTAAAATGGAAACACATTTTTCACATTTAATTCACAGGACATGACGACAAAACTGAAATGGAGACCTGGTTTGTGATCATAAGTCCCCTTTTATATCATATCTGCAGAGACTAGCTGTTTATAATACATTTATATTGTTTTGTTACTCAGGTGTTTTTTTTTTTTTTAATTATGAACACGTGAAACTCAGACAGTTACCTCAGCTCAAGATCAAACCACAGACCCTGGAATTTTTTCTAATCATTTAAAAATGGTTGACCCAATCAAACGAAAATGGTTATTGTTTTTGGGATTATTTGCCTTTGTTTATGTAGTGTATAATGTAGGTTTCTATTTGGCAGAAAAAAGGGAGGACAAGGAAGGCAAGCAAAGACATGGTGAGAAACAGGAAAGGACAAAGAGGAAGAGGGTGATGCTGGAATAATGAGCAGTCGTCTTTTGGTTTCTCTCTCTCTCTGTGTGGCCCTGTGCTCTCACCTGTGCAGTGTGTGCTCCATCTGCTCCAGAGAGTTGGAAGCCCCTTATCCTGAAAACACTTCTAAGGAGCTGTGATATATTGGAACGAATCGCAGAGCCAAAGTCAAACAGCAGAAAGGATAGAGCCTGCCAATATCTCACCATGGTTTTCCTTCAGCAGGCACCTCATCCCATTTCATGCCTTTCTCTCTTTCTGTCCATTTCTTTATCCTTCTGTGGCGGTCTCATTCCGAACACACATCATTTTCTTTGTTCCATCTCCTCTTCACCTCCTAAGACAAAAAAAGTATCTATCTCTTATAGTCAGCCCCTTCTGGTGTTTGGAAGAGGCACAGCTTTAATTGTTCCCAATAGATGAAACATTCCTGGCATCTTTGTTGGTGTAGTTGCCATAACCAAAATCCCATCCCTTGCTTTTCTGTTCACTTTCCATGGTGCTCCTTGGAAATCAGCTCCACTCCTGTGTAAATTTCATGTCTAGTGCTGTAAAGGAATCCAACCAGCAGAGCCAGAGAGCACAAGGATCAACTGTCGTGTCATTAGAGTTTTAATTACCTCAGACCTCAATGGCATGACTTACTTTTGAGGATAATTTGAACACTTGGCAGCCATTTCTAGTATCATTAACTTTTACTTTCATTAGAGGATGCACTCCACACATAACCCCATCTCTGAATGTGAAGATAGCTTGAAATGGTATGTGAATAATTTATTCTGTTTATTAATGTGATTAATATTGCAAGGGCGAAATCTAAATGATGCTCTTGTATGTACATCATAAAACGTGTGTATAATGTTATTTCCATACTGTATTTGCTTGAACAATGTAGCAAGCAGGGTCTCCTACCTGTACATTTATGAACATTACTCCTTTGCCTCTTTGACCCACAATGCCAAGAGATCTAAAAGACATCCATTTGCATATTTAATAATGGTTTAAATGCTGGTAATTATGATAATTATAATACCAGGGCCATGGATGCACCACTGACTGGGTCACAGTATGTGCTGTCAAGGGCTAGTCAGATGAGATGTGTGTTAGTTTAGCATACTTTTCCACTCAAATGAGTTTAAACAATGTCCATATTCATTTTGCTAACGTGAGAAACAGTGTCAACATAATGCTTATTGAAAACCAGACATTCTCTTGAGTTTAACCAAGTGTAGTGTATGTTTATGGACATACAGTATTTATCACTCTTTCCTAAGCACCATCTTGTGCTACGTTGGTCAAAACTTCAACAGTTTTTATGACAACTTGATGAGATGTAAATGACTGAAGTCTCAAACCAATGGCTGAGATGAAGCCAAACTCATTTGCATTGTGTTTTGATTATTTTATATTTTATTTGCACATTTTATTCTTAACTACTATACTGCATTAATAATGCATTTATGTGCATTATGCAGATTTGGAAAATAGCGTCAACATAAGTAGCAAAGCTATATGGAACCTTCTAAGTAAATGAAACCCTTTTTTTTTAAACCAAGTAGCATTGATAAATGCTGAAATGTTAATTCCACACACTAAAGATAATCTGCCTTGTGCAAACACGGCAAACAAAATCTAGTTGTTTGTTAAAAATAAAACTGTATATTTTGTTTGGCAAAATTGTATAAACCAGGGCTTGAAATGCAGGTAAGACTTGAAATATACAATCCTGATTCCAAAAAAGTTGGGACAAAGGACAAATTGTAAATAAAAACGGAATGCAATAATTTACAAATATCAAAAACTGATATTTTATTCAAAATAGAACATAGACAACATATCAAATGTTGAAAGTGAGACATTTTGAAATTTCATGCCAAATATTGGCTCATTTGAAATTTCATGACAGCAACACATCTCAAAAAAGTTGGGACAGGGGCAATAAGAGACTGGAAAAGTTAAAGGTACAAAAAAGGAACAGCTGGAGGACCAAATTGCAACTCATTAGGTCAATTGGCAATAGGTCATTAACATGACTGGGTATAAAAAGAGCATCTTGGAGTGACAGCGGCTCTCAGAAGTAAAGATGGGAAGAGGATCACCAATCCCCCTAATTCTGCGCCGAGAAATAGTGGAGCAATATCAGAAAGGAGTTCGACAGTGTAAAATTGCAAAGAGTTTGAACATATCATCATCTACAGTGCATAATATCATCAAAAGATTCAGAGAATCTGGAAGAATCTCTGTGCGTAAGGGTCAAGGCCGGAAAACCATACTGGGTGCCCGTGATCTTCGGGCCCTTAGACGGCACTGCATCACATACAGGCATGCTTCTGTATTGTAAATCACAAAATGGGCTCAGGAATATTTCCAGAGAACATTATCTGTGAACACAATTCACCGTGCCATCCGTCGTTGCCAGCTAAAACTCTATAGTTCAAAGAAGAAGCTGTATTTAAACATGATCCAGAAGCGCAGACATCTTCTGTGGGCCAAGGCTCATTTAAAATGGACTGTGACAAAGTGGAAAACTGTTCTGTGGTCAGACGAATCAAAATGTGAAGTTCTTTATGGAAATCAGGGATGCCGTGTCATTCGGACTAAAGAGAAGAAGGACGACCCAAGTTGTTATCAGCGTTCAGTTCAGAAGCCTGCATCTCTGATGGTATGGGGTTGCATTAGTGCGTGTGGCATGGGCAGCTTACACATCTGGAAAGACACCATCAATGCTGAAAGGTATATCCAGGTTCTAGAGCAACATATGCTCCCATCCAGACGACGTCTCTTTCAGGAAAGACCTTGCATTTTCCCACATGACAATGCCAAACCACATACTGCATCAATTACAGCATCATGGCTGCGTAGAAGAAGGGTCCGGGTACTGAACTGGCCAGCCTGCAGTCCAGATCTTTCACCCATAGAAAACATTTGGCGCATCATAAAATGGAAGATATGACAAAAAAGACCTAAGACAGTTGAGCAGCTAGAATCCTACATTAGACAAGAATGGGTTAACATTCCTATCCCTAAACTTGAGCAACTTGTCTCCTCAGTCCCCAGACGTTTACAGACTGTTGTAAAGAGAAAAGCGGATGTCTCACAGTGGTAAACATGGCCTTGTCCCAACTTTTTTGAGATGTGTTGTTGTCATGAAATTTAAAAATCACCTAATTTTTCTCTTTAAATGATACATTTTCTCAGTTTAAACATTTGATATGCCATCTATGTTCTATTCTGAATAAAATATGGAATTTTGAAACTTCCACATCATTGCATTCCGTTTTTATTTACAATTTGTATTTTGTCCCAACTTTTTTGGAATTGGGGTTGTCGATGCAAAAGTGTGTCGGGGGGGGGGGACAGTAAAAAGTTCGCTTGGGTGTTTTTTTGTGTGTGTGTTTGTTTGGGTGGGTGGGGGAGCTACAGTGAAGTTCAAAAGTCTGAGACCACTAATGAAAATGCTTCTCTGTTTGGCATTCTTTTTCAATTTAACCCAAAGCTTTTCATTACAAATGACATTATCAGCAACAACTTGAGTGAAAAGTAGCATCTTAGAAATATTTACATGAATTAAAAAATGTGTTAGCATTTGATATGTCCCCGCCCCCTTATTTATTTATTTATTTATTTATTTATGACTATGTGTACTCGAGTTGAAACAGACTCCATAAGTTTGTGTAAAACCTGATGATCCATGTTAGATGAAATCCATCAGGGTGTTGTCTGAACACATGCTTCAGTGGAAGGGACAATACTCCCAGAAAATCATTAACATGGTCAATATCACAATTTTTGCTTACATTTAAATGGTGACCAAGAAATTGTGCAAAATCTTGCATATCAAATAGTCCAGATGTTGCAGATTTTCTTTTTTAAATGAATTTGAAAATGTTCTGTTTATTTCTAGCTTTAAATAAATAAATAAAAAATAAAATAAAAAAATTTCCGAATTTCCATATGGTCTCAGACTTTTGAACCCCACTGTATGTCACGACAGATAAATGTTAGCAATACTGTATTACAGTTAATGACCAGTTATTTAATTAAGTCTAATTACAATTTATGTATTACCGGTAGTTAAGTGAAATACTCGGAATGAATATGTTTAACTGAATATTCTTGGTATTTAGTGCATTTTTAAAATAACCAAACTATTCATTCAATTAAATAATAATTTGTTGCATCCCTAGTGGCAAGTGTATTCAGAATTTCTTCAGAAAAATATTATTTTTAAATTAGAGGGAGAGTTGCATTCTTTTGCATGTCCTTTCGTGGTTGTGCAGACAAAAAAAGACTCTCAGCATCCTCTCTACTTGAGACTAGGAGTGGATCCGTTGAAGACATTCAAGAAGGTTTTTCTCAGCATCACACACACATTCAGCAGCCCTGAGCAGGAGAGAGCAAGGCTGAAAGATGGTGTCTTTGTGTTCAGTGCTATGCAGAGGAGCAAGCAGCACCGTATTCTTTGTGCACTCGCAAATGTGATTCGGGATGTTCAAAGGCTGTTTGGCAGCGGGAATGCGGGGCCAGGATGCAGTAGACGGCTGAGGGAACCCTGTGGCAGCTGGCTCATTTTCTTTTTTTCTCCCCCTCACATGAATAATGTACCAGTGCTCCACTTCTCCAATTTAAACTCAGCATACGGAAATTAAGCTGAAATTGGGACACAAATGTGCAAACAAATAAAGATGCATGATCTGTACAGTATGTGAGTGAGTGTGTGGGTGGGTGTATATATCTTTTTTTGCTCTTTCATTTTTCAAACTTTTGTCCCATTTTTCCCCCATTTTGAGAAGGTACATGACCAAGCTGAGAAGCAAAATCTGCATTCTTTACAGCTACTTCTCTCCAGCTGTGTCGAAATGGGTGACTTGTTAAAATCCAAATAGTTTTCTTCCTCAGAAAGGCCTGTGTGTTCTGTTGATATCTTGAAGCCACTCGATTTGTATTTATAGCAAATTGTGCTTCATGGTGACCCTTTCTTGGTGTCCCTCAAGCTCACACCCTGTTTCAAGCCCCATCATTGTCATTCCAATTTATATCAGTTAAACAATACACACTGAGTTTGTTTGTTTGTTTGTTTGTTTGTTTTTCCTCAGATCTCCAAAAATGTATTGGACCATCAATAGACATGTCAATAGATACCTATTATACAAACAATATGTGCAAATATGCTGAAAATGCTCCATTAATTTTGTTGTAGCCTAAAAACAGTGGTGCATATGGTGTTATATGTAGAATATGTTCGAATTATACAATTAAGAGCAAAAAGTAGCAAACAAAGGCAAGCACATGGTGCAGTGGTTAGCACTGTCACCTCACAGCAAGAAGGTTCTGGGTTTTGGGTTCAAACCTCGCGGCTGACCGGGGCCTTTCTGTGTGGAGGTTGCACATTCTCCCTGTGCTTACTTGGGTTTCCTCTGAAATCCTACAGTCCAAAGACATTTGGATTAGGTTAACTGACTCCTCTAAATTACCTACAGATGTGAATGTGACTGTGAATGGTTGGTTGTCTCTGTGTTAGCCCTGTGATAGCTTGGCAACCTACCCAGGGTGTACCCCACCTCTTGCCCAAAGTCAGCTTGTATTGGCTCCAGCTTCCCCGCGACCCTGACAGATAAGCGGTATAAATGATGGATGAAGTAGTAAACAGTAATTGGTTGGTTTCCAAGATTTCGAGTTGTTAACCTTATACACACACACCACTATGTGTGGTGTTGTGGGTTTTTTTTCTTTCCCATTGAGACAGCACTCCATACTCATTCACTCTTTAAATCTGGTGTCTGTCTCTATGCTGATATCTTCAGGGCCAAGTTCTAGCTTCACTTCGTTAATTAGCTCAACAGCCATGTGTTATTAGTATTGACTGGTGTATTAGAGAGTAGGCTGACCAGCCATTACCTTTTTATTGGCTAGAAAAAGATCTTCTAATCTTCTGGGGCATGTGCATGAATTTAATCACCTTGGAAATGGGGAGTGGTGTTATTAAAAAGCCAGCTCAGCTGACTTCTGACTGCAACTGCTCCAGTTTACAAATCATAATGGGCTCAGGGCACTGTCCCTGAGCATGGTAAAGATGATTCAGGCTGATAGAGATGGATGGATTGCAGAGGAGGAGAGACATGAAAGAAAAAGGGCTATTGAGAAGTGATAGATTAGACTTGGAAATGTACAAAACTGCATGAAGAATGCAAAGCATGTTTCTCATTGCTTGCACATAATTCTCCTTTAGTATGTGGTATGTGTGTGTACAGGAAGAGGCTGTAATATAATGAGGTGGGCTTCTCTGTGTCAGGTTACTTTTCTGCAACTTATGTCTGTTATGACAGCCATGGATTGTTGCTCTTGGTTTCCTCACTTCCTTCTCTTATTCCCCCCAATGCATATTGTCAAAGTTGTTATTTAGAGCTCTACATCCTTTCACTTGCTCTGACTTTCTCCTCTTATGCACCTAGAATTTCCCTTTTCTTATGCTCTTCTGTCTTTCCCCAAACATCATTTCTCATTCTGCTCCCAGGTTGTGTAAATTGTCAAAGTATGGTGAACATATGCAATTATCATGCTAAACACAGTCAGGTGTTACTTATGTAGCTCAGATGCCACTTATCTTCACTCCTTTGTACAAAACAGTTCATATGTGTATTCTGCCCCCATGTGCCTGCTCAGAGAATTTCATGTGCCATGCCAGGAATTTTCCATTGATGAGGTGCCAGTACTGTTCCCACTATAATAAACCAGCAAGTGTTGCATCCATTACATCCATCCATCTATTACCTATACTGCTTATCAGTCTGGGTTGCAGGTGAGCTGGAGCCAATCCCAGCTGACGTCGGGTGAGAGGTAGGGTACCCTAAACAAGTCACCAATCTATCGCATGGCAAACACAGTGATGAACAACCATTCACACTCACATTCCTATGGGTAATTTTCACCTATGGGCAATTTATAGTAGCCAGTTGAACTAATCCTCATGTCTTTAGACTGTGGGAGGAAACCAGAGCACCCAGAGGAAACTCGAGCAAGCACAGGGAGAACATGCAAACTCCACACAGAAAGGCCCCAGTCAGCCATGAGGTTCAAACCCAGAGCCTTCTTTCTGTGATGTGACAATACTAACCACTACTCCACTGTGCTGACTGCCACATTTTCACCAGTTTAATAATGTGGGAGTTCTAGAAATGATATATATATATTGATTAATATAGCCTTAGGCTCTAAAAGTATAAAGGATAAGACTTCGAAAAGTCTAGGCTCTAAAAGTAGAACAGGCCATTTCTGTCAGGGTGCAGGCACTTATGGATGCAGACGCAGGGAAGAGCGGGGAGAAGCAAACTGCAAACTGAGCCAAAACGAAGAGCAGGAATCATAGTCAGAGTCACGGGCAAGGATCAGTTGATTGGCAAACAGGATAACACAGAGAAAACAATAGAACGAGGTCGGGGACTGACCGTAGATAACGGTCTAAACGCGGGAAGTCAGGCAGAAAGTAAACAGCTCGGTAAAGTTAGGCACAGAAACACTAAACAATACTTCGTGACGCGAGTGTGTGAGAGCTGGGCTTAAGTAGGCGAGGTGATTGCTGAGGAACTAGAGACAGGTGCAATTAGTAATCAGGTGGCAGAGGGCGCTGTGACTCTTGGGTGTTGTAGTCCAGTGCAGCCATGTTTGGAGGCTTTTCCAAGCCTGTGTTTTCAACACTGTTACTGACAGTTTCTAGGAAAAAGAAGGGTTAACAGAAACTATTCAGCTATAGCTGAAGGCTTGGGTCCATCCATTATCCATAACCACTTATTCTGTGCAGGGTCGCAGGCAAGCTGGAGCCTATCCCAGCTGACTATGGGCAAGAGGCGGGTACACACTGGACAAGTTGCCAGATCATCGCAGGACTGACACATAGAGGCAAACAACCATTCACACTCACGGTCAATTTAGAGCCACCAGTTAGCCTAACCTGCATGTCTTTGGACTGTGGGGGAAACCAGAGCACCCAGAGGAAACACATGCAGAGAACATGCAAACTCCACATAGAAAGACCCCCGTCGGCCACTGGGCTCAAACCCAGAACCTTCTTGCTGTGAGGCGACAGTGCTAACCACTACACCACTGTGCTACCCTGAAGGCCTAGGTGCTAATACTTATTAAAATGTTACCACCTAAGCTTAAAGGTTTTTTTAATACATGTTTTTCAAATATAATGCTTAGAAAAACATTTAAGAAGAACTCACACAAGATTATCTCTGCCAAAAGTATGCATCTCCTTAGGTTTCCATCTCTCTTGTCTTTACACTCTGTTAGCTTTTCTATTTTCAACATATGTTAGGTCTCGACACTGGCAGATGTATTTTTCTGGATTTGGAGAGAATCTGTGAATCGCACTTAATGCCAGCATCTAATGTTTCTGAATCGTTTTAAATGTAGGTCTGACTTGCATCAAACACAGCAGATAGGCATTGATTTTAAACACTGTTTCAAGCTCTGTGAGATGTGAGCCTGCACGTGTAGTACAGTAATGCAGGCAGTTAGGTCTAGTGGGGATTCTAGATGTTGAATATTATGTGCGATGGGATATTTTTTGGAAGTTTGTGTGCAGCAAATGAAACAAGGCAGTGGGCTGTGTTTGGCCCTCTGACCTTGAGTTTGGCACACATGTTATAAATAGCAATTACGTGTCCAAAGATTGGTCCTGAAAGATTTATTCTTGCATTGTTCACTTTTTAATGGTTATGTATAGGGCTGTACCTGATTCAGAATTTTGCCAGTCGAATCAGATTCGGCTGTTCAATATGAATATTTGTTTCCCCACTATCTCACAATTAGAAAATCCACTGGCACAAGTTCCAGTGATGAGTTCAACCATGCTCTGCAGCTCTTGGTGCAGCTCACTGTGACTCTTTGTGCAGCCTGTGGTGCTACAGGATGCACCACTTTGTTCTTCATTTTTTTATGTTTTGGATTATTGGAATAATGAGATCGGCAGAACACATGTATTTCTGTTTAGATGAAGCTCTTATAGCCTATTTTTTGATTTGACTTTAAACATTAAAAACAATGTGTAAATGAAACATGTATAGTAAATCAGCCTAGATAATTGCTAATGGCCACCAGTGCAACTTATCTGTTTTAAGTAGTTTGCCATGTTCAGTGTTATTGAATGATAAGCGAATTCTTGTACAGAGTTTAGATTTAACTTTTTTTTGCATTTTCCTCAAAAGCTTGAAATGCCGCCATACTTTAGACTTCTTCTGAGACATGGTTATGTCCCAAACCCATGATGTCACCAGTTCTTGCTTCAAGACCAGTCGCATATGTGCTGGAGCTGAACTACTGGCATGGTGGAAAAGTGTAGAACGTTCTAGGCGCAAACTCACTAACTAGCACTGACACCTTGTCAGTGGAAGGTATGAGTATCTCAGCCTGAGACACTCCATGCTGTGTGAGCTAGTCCCACCTGCAATTCTTCTACACCATTAGATAGCAGCCGTGTGGTGACTTTCTACTGCATACGCCTAATCAATGATTTTTGCAAAGGCTAGGACTTTGGATTTTTTATTTATAAGTTGCTTTTTAAATAAAGTTCCAGTCACTTCATAGCTGTTGGTGTTTTATGACACTCTTTTGATAATATAGTTCTGTTGCTCCTGCTTCAGAAAATTCCCATAACAGTATTTGATTCCTAGTATACCATCATGCTGTATAGTATGGATCCCCATAGCTTTTTGTCATTTCTTGGTTTTTATACACACTGAGATTCCTTGTTAAATGAAACATTGCTGTTCCATAGGTAGTGCATTTCCCCTGCCTCTATCTTATGTTGATAAAAAGCAGGGATGAACTGAGGTTACCTTGCACCCTGCTTGGCCAAAAAAAAAAGCACCATTTAAATAAGCAAATACTTAAGAGCCTTTGATTGGATAATTATTACAGGGATTAATATGTTTCAGTCAGCAAGCATTCTTTTAACCCTAACTGATACAGTGAGTAACTTTTCTCATTTCTTAAAAAAAAAAAAAAATTGTCGGGGGACATATCCAATGGTCGTGGAAAAGATGTTACTGTGTTTCAAAAGTCAAATCATTGGCCTGCATCAAGCAAAGAAAACAACTAAGGAGATTGCTGAAATTACAGGAATTGGATTAAGAACTGTCCAAAAAATAATTAAAACCTGGAAGGATACTGGTGAACTGTCAACTTCAAAGAAGAAATGTGGTCCAAAAAAAAAAATCTTGGCTGACCATAATCGGAGCTCACTTAAATGCTTGCTGAAGTCAGATCATAAAAAATCAACAGTAGAACTCAGGACGATGTTTAGTAGTGAAAGTAAGACCATTTCCATATGCATAATGCAAGGAGAACTCACAGGATTGGGACTAAACAGCTGTAGGGCCATAAGAAAACCACTTGTTAGTGAGGCTAATCAGAAGAAAAGGCTTCAGTTTGTCTGGGAACATAAAGATTGGTCTGTCAGGGTAAGAAGGGAGGTGCATGAAGCAATGCACCCATCATGCATAGTGGCCACGGTATAAGCCTCTGGAGGTAGCGTTATGATCTGGAGTTGCTTCATGTATCAATAAAATGAAGTCATCTGACAACCCGAATGTACTGAATGATGGAACACCTTGCCCAGATCATTGCTTCATTGCCATAAGCTTGCTGAAGCCTTTCCAGGGTCTCCGTTGCTGATTCCCCACATTTAACACAGAATTGGATGTTTGCTCTCTGGTTTATTGTAAAATTGCAAATGTGCATGTTGTCACAGAATTGCATGTAACACAAGTCCCGATGTCAAGAGCATGCAGCATACGGATTCATGAAAGTTAACTGCTTGCTCTGGCTGCACATGCATGACCTTACCATGCTCCCTACGTTCACAACAGGAACAGTCCCGGAACTTTTTGATTGCACCTCATAGGCTTGTAGTACTTGAGTCCGACTCGTGCCCTAATTTTAAGGACTCATGACTTGACTTGGACTTGAGCACTGATGACTCGGACTTGGACTTGGACTCGTGCATTAACTGCATTCGGACTCGTAAATTGGAGACAAGGACTCAGATTTTTTCTTTATTTTTTGTAACATGCCATAATAATTTGGCATAAGATATTTATATCTACATTAATATTTGTACTAATTTCGTGCAAGAGTGTCACACCTGTGTGCCTTGGCGCATGCATCAGATAGACTCGCGGGCACGCTCCGGACAGCGCGCACCAAGCGGACTCTTGTGCCCGCCGTAAACGACTCGCACCTGCACAGGATTAAGGCACAATCAGTGTACCTATATAAAAACTGTGAAAGCATACTTACTTTGTGAAGTATTGAGTTGCGTAGCTGACACATTACCGAGCCTTATTTCCTTGTTTGGTTTTCTGATCCCTGATTTCCTGTTTCTCATCTTTGATTCTGCCGAGTCTGCGATAGCCTTGTGCCTCGTTCGACCTACGTATTGCCTGTTTCACTGTTTTATGATTTTTCCTGCCATTCTGGATTGTTTACCTGTCTTCACTTGTATTAATAAACACACCTTCTGCACTTACATCCGTCTCCCAATCATCTCTAACAGAATACTTCGCGCTCCCTGACAAAGAGAATACACATTCATCTGTTCATAGGCTACATCATGTTCAGGAACAAACTCATGTTAATGGTGCTAAAACAGCCACCGTCAAATGGTGTGGTTGGAGTCTTGTTCTCGGACTCGACTCAGATCAGTAGTGGACTCAACTCTAAATTTTTTTTTAATGACTTGGACTTAATTCGGACTTGAACACTGGGGACTCGAGACTGGACTTGTATTCAAGGTTTAATGACTCGACTACAACACTCATATATTCAGCAAGTATCCCATCCTTGTCATTAGGATAGTGCAATCATGGTCATCTTTTCCAGCCCCCATCCTGGAATACCACTACCCTATGCATTGTTTTCCATGCTCTAGCACATCTCATCCAGCTAACAAGTTAACTATCTGCGTCTTACAAAGTCAACAGTGTATTAGAACGGGGAAGCACTGTTTCATAAGAGCTAAAGCTAAGTGTATGATTGCCTTTTAATTTGGTCTGCCCCAGTGGGCATGTCAGTTTGTTTTTTGAACAAATGAACTGTATGTTTATTCTGTACCTTGGGAGTTGTCACGTCCCTCTGGCAAGTGTATTTTATGCCCGAGTGGGTGTATGTGTGTTTCATTGTGTCAGCAAGGTCAAAATCAGCCTTCCAGCTTCACTGCATTACAGATAACTCTGATTACACTTAGACTCAGGAATGTTCCAGCGTTTTTTTCCTCTCCTGTGATGATGTTTCAAGATGTGGACCTCTGAGAGTGCAGTCGGGACAGACAGGAAGAGAAGTGATGGACAGAATGAAGCTGCCAGGGTCTCTGGGGCTCATGTAGAGGCCGTGACTGCAGGTTTATGGTTTCGATTTATGGGTGATTCCGTGAGTGCAGTGCCATTTAACCCTTGCAATTATAACAGTAACATTTTCCCCAAACATTTTTCAACGTTGAATCTACGAAATCTGGCATTTAACCATTCAAACCCCCCAATATTTTTAAATGTTTATTTTATGGTTATTTATCATCCATGCTAATGGCATGAGGACCTTCTAATGATGTACTTTAAATTATTCATCTCATCTCATTATCTCTAGCCGCTTTATCCTGTTCTACAGGGTCGCAGGCAAGCTGGAGCCTATCCCAGCTGACTACGGGTGAAAGGCGGGGTACACCCTGGACAAGTTGCCAGGTCATCACAGGGCTGACACATAGACACAGACAACCATTCACACTCACACCTACGGTCAATTTAGAGTCACCAGTTAACCTAACCTGCATGTCTTTGGACTGTGGGGGAAACCGGAGCACCCGGAGGAAACCCACGCAGACACGGGGAGAACATGCAAACTCCGCACAGAAAGGTCCTCGCCGGCCACGGGGCTCGAACCCGGACCTTCTTGCTGTGAGGCGACAGCGCTAACCACTACACCACCGTGCCGCCCCTTTAAATTATTGTTATTTTTAAATTACTAATTTACTTTGTCTATAATTTGAGTATAATTTGTGTTGTACAGTCTAAGTAACCTGCTTAGTCAATCACAATACAATTCTATAAATTATCTTGTTGGATAAACTGTAGCCATGAAGGGACAGATTTGACCAGCAGTGATCTCCAGATTTGTCTTGCTGTTCAGAGATTCTTCAGTGAATTATCAAAGTTGATTAATGTGCATCATGAATGCAGTCTGATTCACATCAAATAAGATGGCAAGAGACAACTCTTGCATTAAATTCTGTTCCTTTGATTTGCATGATGCAATAAGAACATGGGTTTGTTCAACCAGGCAAATTTCTCAACAATCCTATTACTTCCTGTCTTCCTGACATCTGGTTCCTGTGTCCAATGAAGATGCCATTCTTATACAGCATTGGCACCCAACATCTTCATTAGTCCTGTTCCGACTTCCTGTTGTTCTAGTGTCCAGCTCCGGTGCCCAGTTAAGATTTTTTTTTTCTTTTCTTGTTCACCACTGACATCCAACATGGTTTTTGTCCATTGTGGGCCACTCAAGGCAAAGCCCAGTAAGTGCTGTTTTCTGAAAATACTTTCTGTGCGCCAATTCCAAATTCACATTTAATTTGAAGGGTTGTGGCCAGGGTACTTGCCTGCATGATTCTCATACGTCTCTACTGTTCAGCTGGTTTAGTCGAATGAACTGTACTACATTTTTTCTTTGTTTTTACACCATTCATTTGAAATGGCTGTGTGTGAAATATTCAGGAGGATTTGTAATTTCCAAAGATATTGTCAAATATTATGCCATGTCAGTCACTAAGGTACTCATTTTTTACCCCAATAGTGTCTAGTTGATCACTAACTGATGCTTGGCTGGTCTTGGTAGTGGATTTTATTGACATTTGGACTCTTGTAATGTAGATTTACAAGCTAGTAATAACAATGGGTATCAATGTAGATTGATATGAGAGATAAAGAGAGAAAATGGGTAAGCTGTCAAATGATTGCTTGAATTATCGTAGATCCCTGCTTGCCATATTTGACCGAAGAGTGCTAGTAATAAGGGATTATAGTTTGGTAGGTTATGTGCAGTCATAGCCTGGAGCACTAAGCTTCTGAGGGAAAGTGTTGCTTCACTTCTTTTATCTAACTCCCCTTCTTATTTTTGTTTTAATTATTTTATTTTCTGTCACACTGCTAACACCATGTTAACGATAATGATGATGATATGAAAGGCTATTAATGCTGTTCTATATTTGAAGTCATTTTCCCTATTGTCCAAAAGGGATGTGGTGTTCCTAGACGACTGGAAAAGTATGTATGTATGTATGTATGTATGTATGTATGACTGCATGTATGTATATAATATAGTTATGTTTCTTTTATTCCTTTTTTTCAGGAAGTTCTACTATATCACACTTCTTCGGGACCCAGTGTCAAGATATCTAAGTGAGTGGCGCCATGTGCAACGAGGCGCCACATGGAAGACGTCACTACACATGTGTGACGGCCGCACACCCACACCTGAGGAGCTTCCTGCCTGCTACGAAGGCGCAGACTGGTCAGGCTGCACTCTCCAGCAGTTCATGGAGTGCCCATACAACCTGGCCAACAACCGTCAGGTGCGCATGTTGGCTGATCTGAGTCTGGTAGGTTGCTACAATGCATCCACGCTGCCTGAGAAGCAGCGTGCCCGTCTCCTACTCGAGTCAGCTAAGAAGAACCTGCGTGACATGGCCTTCTTTGGGCTCACAGAGTTTCAGCGCAAAACGCAGTACCTGTTTGAGCGAACCTTCCGTCTCCGCTTCATCCGGCCATTCGTACAGTACAACAGTACGCGTGCTGCCGGTGTTGACCTGGATGAGAGCACCGTACGACACATTGAGGAGCTTAATGAGCTAGACATGCAACTCTATGACTACGCAAAGGACCTGTTCCTTCAGCGTTACCAGTACACACACATACTGGAGAGGCGTGAACAAAGAATGATGTTCCGAAATAAGGGTTCTTTCCACAGCCTGGCACGGGAGGAGGGGGCTGGGGGAGAGGGCACAGCTCGGCTGCCCACTGAGGACTACATGAACCAGATTGTTAGTGGATGGTAGCCCAGGAGATCTCTCTTTAAAAAGAAAGAGAGACACAAAGACAGCTTATGGGTGGATAACCCATAATTTCTCCAACCTTTGGAGAAATAAAGTGGTTATCATGGACTCTTTTTTTCCCCCCAGAAATCTTTAAAGAATAAGATGCAAAGGAAACCAGAGAAAGATATTGAGCAGAGGACGTGGCCTTTTCCAACAGAAGCGATCATTATGGGCATTCTCTCTCTTTTCCCCAGGAATCTTTAAAGCGAGAGATGCATAATGAGAGCACTAAGAAATGGTTGGCGAAGGAGCCATTTCTATTTCAGCTCTTGCAAAAAGATAGGGATCATTATGGACCCTTTCTCTCGATTCTCCCAGAAATCTTTGAAAAGACAGAAAAATGCAGAGGCAGAGAAACGGCAAAGATCATGGGTAAAGGAGTCATCTCTTCCTCAGCTCATAGACAGAGAGGAATCATTGTAAGCGCTCTGTATTTCCCCCACAAATAAAGTATAGTTTGAGCCAGACCTACAACAGATAGTAGTTCTTGATGCAGCTAGGGTTTTAGAGTGCACTTTTCTGGACGGGTGAGCACCCTTCCATAAAGCCCAGACCTAAATGACTTATTGTAAATGCTTAATACAATTCAACCAGTCAAGCATTGTTTCAGTGAGCTACAACATAATTCTACAAAGCTTAGTTTTGTATAAGAATGAGAAAAAAAAATTTGTGAATAAAATCAATTGTCTTAGGAAAGTCATTCAAATATCGGGGATATTCAGAATGTTTTATATTCTGTGTATAAATCTTAAGTTTCTCTTTTTTTTGGTAAACTGATGTGAAGTGCAGAGACTGAAAATTTCCACGAGATTATTACTAACAGATGCTGTGACTGAGTTTGTTTTAAGAGAGATATATGTTAATATATAATACAGACATGGCCTTGTTTTTCCAGCATATGTTTCTACCATTGTATGTGCTGACTGTAAGTGCTCAGCCTCTCTGGGTACAGCATTTTATCCATCAGTTTCATGGAGACCTTCCTGGGAAGACATGATCACACCATGAAGAAACAAGGTAATGTCGTGGTTCCATCTACAATCTCAACTGCTTATAAGAATAGTACCAGAAAATAGGGCACAAGATAAACAGACACAACACCTTTTTTTTTTTTTTTTGGAAAAGCATGCTTTAAACACGTGTGTGACTGAAAATGTGTCTGACTGACATATGTGTCTATGCGTGTGTGTGCGTGCGTGCGTGCGTGTGTGTGTGTGCACTGATAGCTTTATTTCTTTCTGTTAAATGAAAGTACAACATGAACGATCCAATATCTCAGTCCCTGCAATTTGGCTTTATCTTAAAGACTCTATATTGTATGCCCCTCTCTCATTCCATGCATTCAAACTGAATAACACAAGCAATTACTGAGATGGTTGGATCCTGTGCAGAAACATGAGGTGGCACTTTGTAATTGTCCCTGTCAATCCTCCATGAAAGCATACTTACCTTAAATAATAAGCGAGTGTGGAAATATGTAGCGTGTGTGTATGTGTGTACAGTTCTATATTTGTGTGAGAGAGCATTTTAATATGAGGCATTTTAAATATGTCTCCCCTTTGTTTTCCATTCATAATCTATATTGTTGTACTGTATTAGTACTTCTGTTATGCTAAATTGATCTTAAAATTACCAATAAAGAAATTTTCTTTAAAAAAAAATCATTTAATCATTTTAATCATTTTCTTCTCAAACATCATGATAACATTTTTGTGTTCTTACAGACAATATTGCATTTTGTATTTGATCTGTAGTAAGTGCATTTTTAAACAATTTAATGTAATGCATAATTTTCTTTGACTTGCATTAATTTAAACAGAACAAATACCGAAATGCATATTACATCCTCTGGGAGGGAATTATGTATTTTCAGGGCAGGGGGGGAAAAAAAACAGAATTAATAACAGAATTAATATTGATGTTTTATTCATTATTCTTATTATACTCATTATTTATTTTTTCAATTATCCATCCATTTGATGTCTCTAGATTGTTTGATTGCTGCTTGTTTTTAATGCATCGTGCTCGTTCAGAGTGATCATGGAAACTCCTCCACAGCTCTCACTGTTCATTAAGCCACAGATGTGTTTACTTGATAACTAAAGACTTTGGAGCATTGGGAGCTATCTAAGCGTTCCTGTGTTGGAAAAGAAGAAGGAAAAAGCCATGGAAGATGAAAGAGAGAGGGTAGATGATGTTAGAGATGTCAGGATGATGAGAGGAAAATGACAGAGGCAGGCAGATGGCAATGACTGCAGTGAAGCCTCGGATGAGCACTTCAACAGCCTCGGGTGAACACTCCAGCAGCCTGGAGTGTTATTTTACACACACACACACACACACACACACACACACACACACACACACACACACACATTAAAACTATACTGCAGAGGTATTGTGGGAAATAAAACATACAAAAAAAAGTTGTATAACTTTCCTTTTCACTTCTCTCCATAGGTGTTCACTTTGAGTGGTTTATTAAGAAGTGAAACTAAACCTCACGTATACACAAACACTATACCTGATGTTTGAGTAGCATATATTCAGTACAGTTGTACTACGCCTCTACTTTTCCTCTCTGCAGTTAGAGTTACATTCTTTATTTTGCATTTTTAGTCGTTTTCATTTCAGCATTTTCCTGTATGTACATTTGCATTTATTGTTGCCTAAATCCAGACCGGAAACCAGTTCAAGAAACAATATGAGCTAATACAGTGCTAAAAGGCACAGAAGAAGATAGTTTCATTCCAGTTCACACCCATGACTGAGAAGGGTGTCTTGACAACAGGATTGTTGTCACGCAGACAAATTCCTTCCAAACTGCACAATTTTATGTCACTTAAGCTCTGCATAAAATCACTCATATATGAGTGATTTTGTAATTATATAGATATAATTTACAGAGAGAGAGAGAGAACATACATCCGTACATACAGTGCCCTCCACAATTATTGGCACCCCTTGTAAAGATTATTAAAAAGGGCTGCCTTATCTTACAAGTGGCTAAGCTAAATTACCCTGTGTTTGTGGTGAAAGTAACAAACTGCATATACACTCATTACTATGCTTGAGTACATAGTACTGGTCCTTCTTTTGAGTATAATTATAATATTTAATTCATTTACATGAATTTTTACAAAAAAACCCCACCTTTGTTACGTTTAGTTTTGATCACTATTACAAAGCTGTGACAGCTGGTGATTATTTAAAATAGATTTACCAAAATATTGAATTTCACCAAGAGTGATAATTTAGATGCATTTTATTGCCACATTTTAGTGGAATTTTAGGGGAGTTTAAAAGCAATAATAATAATAATAATAATAATAATAATAATCCATTCAATCACGGAAGACTGTAAACCAATAAGACAGTATATGTGAGTTGTAATTAATTTTAAAGCATTTCTAGACCCACTGAAAATAAAGTAGAAAGTCAACACTTCAGGCAACAAATGCTTACTCAGCAGCAGCAATGTCTGAGACAATGGAGACAGATCAGCATCCCTTGCCCAGTTTATCAGTTATCTTTACTTTTAATGCTTCAAAGGAAATAGCATGATAATCATCTGCAAATTTTTCAAACCAAAACCCGTGGAGATACTGGCATTTCACAGCTGACCAACTAACCTTTGCAAACATACGTAATTGCAAGCAATGTGAAAGAGAGACAAATATACTCACTTACTGTACAGTCAGAAGGAATTCTGGATTATTTCATCACAATACAACAGAGAACATAGCAGCCAGAATTGCTCACTCTTGTGTTAGCAGTAATTTAATCAAGTGGTTGAGGAGAATATTTTTTCTTTCTTCGTTTCCACGTACGCATGCCATATATTACATTTTCTTATCAATGCAATCTTCATTTTTTTTACCAAACAGAAGGAATTTTTACTTGCATTTATTAGCTGTGGCAACATTAGTGTTTGCTTGGTGCCAGATAATTAAACACAAAATTATCTGGCACAAGTGATTTTTAATTTTTTTTTTTTACCTCAGCACAAATCAGCACAAAACAAAAGTAATCTCCAAGTGTACTGACAAGAACTCCAGTTTTTTTTTTCCTTCAAGTTAAAAAAGAAAAATAAACTACTACTACTACTACTACTACTACTACCACTAATAATAATAATAATAAT
The DNA here is from genome assembly GCF_027579695.1 of Neoarius graeffei. NCBI lineage: Eukaryota > Metazoa > Chordata > Actinopteri > Siluriformes > Ariidae > Neoarius > Neoarius graeffei. Next base: position 35,452,147 of record NC_083587.1, on the reverse strand, counting down.
AATAATAACAGGAAAGCAATGGCAATTATTTTCATATCATGTGGGAGAGGGGCAGAGTGTCAGCACCATGAACTAATGACAAAGAAGAACCAGACTGAGCTTGTAAAACATTTCCTGTTCATGTTTGCAAATTAATTAACACATATGGATTGTTGCTAGCTCTTAACATCCAGTGGTTAATAGTCAGCTTGTTGACTTTGATTGAAGTATTCTAGATCAACTGCATGTCCACAAACTGTATGAAATAAGAATTGTATTTATGAATTTTCATGAAGGTACTGTTCCAATGAAAACTTCATTATTAAAAACAAAAATCCATAAGAACAATAGCTAAAAAAAAATGTCTGACTAAGGAAGTAAATTCAGAAGTAGTCAATGTAAAGTAATTTTATACTAAACTACTATTGCAGTCAATAGTGTGTGTTGAGAAAGAGTGTGTGTGTGTGTGTGTGTGTGTGTGTGTGTGTGTGTGTGTGTGTGTGTGTCCGTCCTGGTGCAGGGAATTTCCATTGCTTTTAATCACCTCTTGTCTCCTGAGTGTTAATTATCTCTGTGAATGTGTTGTGTCTTGCTTTATGTAAGGTTTTAAACATATCCTGTGCAACATGCTCCTCATTCTTTGCTAAACCAAACATTTGGCAGATAAAAAGTATGGAATTTGATTGAACACAAAAACTGCTACACCGACGCTCCATCTAACAAGATACCGCCATCTTACCTTGAGACCCTGTTGAGTTTAATAAGTGCATATACGCATTGATTGGGCATTAGTGCTATGAGAAGCGCAACCCCAGAGATGCATTGTGGAAATCTCTCCAGGGACTCTGAAAGGGACTCCTTTGTCTCAGGTCTCCGTCTGTCTCTCCTCAGAATACAGATGGAAAGGCAGTCCTTTTTTTTTTTTTTTAATCTGTTAGCAGCTCCCCTGCATAATCATAATGATGCAGATCGAAAGCTGCCTGGAGACAGGCCTTATGGGAAAGGATGGACATGTTACTCAGGAGGTTTCGTGTTTTTTTCCCTTAATTTAACCGAAGCACTAACAACAACAACTGTTTTATTTTGATCAGGGTTGCAGTGGGTCCAGAGCCTGGATTCCCAGATCCTGGGCAAGGACACACCCTGAATGGGACACCAGTCCATCGCAGGGCAACATCTACACATGCACATGCATACACACAGACACACACACATACATACAGAGCAATTTAGCTTAGCCTTTTTGCCTACTCATATGTTTTTGAGAGGTGGGAGGAACCCAGAGGGGCCAAATGCATTTAACATTTAAATCTGCACACAGAAATAACCGGACCTCAAGACTGAACCAGGGACCCTGGAGCTGTAAGAAAGCAAAGTTATGTACTACACAATTGTATCACCCTCTGCTAACTATGCTGCATATAAATTCCACAGCTGTAATTTTATTCATGTCACCACATTTATGCTATTTTCACTGGCAAAGGACAGCCAACCAATGGCAATAAAGGTCTATCTTTTGTCCCCAATACTTTTTGAAAGTGTCGTCAGATTAAAAAAAAAAAAAAAGGAAAAAGATAAGAGTTCCAGATAAAATAGGTTTCATTATGTCCATGATGTTAGTTTCTTAGGGTGCCATCTAGAATAAATCTCTCACATCCAGACAACTAAATGAACATACAATGAGCAAGATTTTAGAAGGTTCCCTTTCATGTAAACCCAGATGTTTGTGTGACACACAGCAATATGATCATATTGTATCATATATTTATTTATAGAAAACATTATAAATATACATAATAGATGTATAATGAATTATATGATTATATTATTTTCTCAGACTCCGGTTTCCCCCACAGTCCAAAGACATGCAGGTTAGGCTAATTGGTGACTCTAAATTGACCGTAGGTGTGAATGTGAATGGTTGTTTGTCTCTGTGTCAGCTCTGCGATAACCTGGCGACTTGTCCAGGGTGTACCCCGCCTCTCGCCCATAGTCAGCTGGGATAGGCTCCAGTTTGCCTGTGACCCTGTAGAATAGGATAAGTGGCTACAGATAATGGATGGATGGATGGATTATTTTCTCAGCACTTTTTAAACCTGTCTGGCCTTTGGGTCAAATAGACCTGTTTATCATTTTTAAGAAAGGAAAAAAATAGAACAATTCATTTTTCCATCTGAACCTTGGTTACCTTGGCATGTTTTCTGTAAGGAACATGAACAACAACAAATGAACACACATTATAGTTCTCCCCTATATACAGTGCCAATCATAAGTTTGGACACACCTACTCAGTCACAGATTTTTTTTCTGTATTTTGATTATTTTCTACATTGTAGAACAGTACTGAAGACATCAAAACAATAAAATAACATATGAAACACATCTGGAACTACATGGTAAACTATCCATCCATCCATCCATCCATCCATGATCTGTAACCGCTTATCCTGTTCGTCGCAGGCAAGCTGGAGCCTATCCCAGCTGACTATGGGCAAGAGGCAGGGTACACCCTGGGCAAGTCGCCAGGTCTTCACAGGGCTGACACAGAGACAAACAACCATTCACACCTACGGTCAATTTATAGCCACCAGTTAGCCTAACCTGCATGTCTTTGGACTGTGGGGGAAACCAGAGCATCCAGAGGAAACCCACGCAGACATGGGGAGAACATGCAAACTCCACACAGAAAGGCCCTTGCCGGCTGCTGGGCCCGAACCCAGGACTTTCTTGCTGTGAGGCGACAGTGTTAACCACTACACCACCATGCCGCATACAGTATATTTATTTATTTATTTGATTCTTTAAAGTAGCCAGCATTTACCTTGATGACTCTTTGCGCACTGTTAGCATTATCTCAACCAGCTTCATGAGGTAGTCACCTGGAATGCTTTTAAATTAACAGCTGTGCCTCGTCAAAAGTTAATTAGTGGAATTTCTTCCCTTCTATATGCATTTGAGACCATCAAACAGTAAATAATAAATATACAGTAAATATCCCTATTCCACAACTGTAGTAATCCATATTATGTCAAGAACTGCTCAACTAAGTAAAGAGAAATGACAGTCAATCATTACTTTAAGACATTAAGTGTTTTTAATTAATAAAAATAAAGAAAATCCATTGAATTAGAAGGTGTGTCCAAACTTTTCACTATTACTATATTTACATTTCTTATTAGGTCCACAGGTCAATTTGACCCACAAGTAACAAATGGTTGAAAAGAGTACTTGAAAACAGACAGATCAATCCTTATTTAATCAACTAGCCATCATTCAGGGCACAGTACTTCTTGTATTAATGTATTTTTTGTATTAATGTACTTCTGTGGGTTTAACATTTTTTTCTGCAACTAGATTGCTACTGTGTTACAGCTTGCAAGAGGTTAGTTGCAAGAGGTTGCCTTTCGACCTATATATTATTTTAAAAATATATCTTTATTAAGCCTTTTCTAAGGTATGGGCTAAGGGAGAGGGTAGTATACTGGAGACAAAAACTTATTTAAAATGCAGTGTATCAAGACTGGAAAGTAAATGTCTGTTAATGTAAACGTTTTCATGTTCTTTGTGTGAAAAATATATAAAACACAGCATATGGCTCCTTCTCAAAGCTGCCTTACTTTCTTTGTCCATAAACAATTTCCAAATTAGCAGCAGCAGCAGCAGAAAGTTAGGTGCCACTAGTGGATTAATCTTGGTGTAATTTAGCAGTTGTATTTTAAATTCTCCATTTTACTTTTCTGAGACCAAAACCTTTGAAGGATATCGTTGCAAAGTTGCCTTCAAAAATGATACACACTTACTGTCAGCAATCAGAAGCATATAAAGGAATTAGAAATGGGCTCTCTCTAAAATCATTCATTTTAGATACTCATGAATATACAAGACAGGTATTTAAAGAGTTACGTTCAGCACAAGGAGAGCAACACAGTTTGCAGATAATAGATTCTTTGTATGTTTAGTTTATTTTAAATCATGGTGATCTTATTTAACTTGTCATATTACAAGTGTGTCCATTATAAAGGACAAAAAAGATCATATTAGCTCCATGTCTTGATTCTAGTGGCGCCGGTGCAGATTAAATCGAATTACTACAGGGAATGGTGTGTTGCATACACACTGAAAATCAAATCCTTACTTTGTTTCCCAGACTTATGAGAAACACAAGCTATCCCCAGTGATTTTCACTGATTCCTCTCGTTTCCAGTCATTAGTGTAACTGAATTTCACAGTACATGATAGCATGCTGATGCATCTCTGTGTGTTCAAAACTTCCCCTCCTAAACACTACTGGACTCACTTGCTCAAATATAGTGCATCAATGCACCAGCATAGCAATGTCTGGACTTTAACCTTGCACACATACAGTATACACATCTATTTAAAGGGTAATTTGAATTGTTATGTTCCTGTTTTTCTGGAACAGTGAATAGCATTGGTGACTCACAGGTTCAGGATACTGGGTTCAATTCTAAGCTTGGATTACTGCCTGTGTGGAGTTTTTCATTTTCTCCCTGTGTTCGTGTGGGTTTCCTCCAGGTTCTCTGGTTTCCTCCTACTGTTCAAAAATGTGCTGGTAGGCAAATTGGCTATAGTAAAATTGCCCCTCAGTGAGAATGAGTATGTGAACATGTTTAAATATTGCACTATGATGGACTGGTATCCTATCTGGGGTAAATTTTCCTGCCTTGCACCTTCTTCTGCACCAAGAAGACGTACTTTTAATGAAATGTAAAAAAAAAAATTCAATTGCTTTTTTTTTTAGCTTGACAGCTTGATGCAAAATGGTACTGAGTTCCACCATTTTGAAGTTTAGTAACAAAAAGGAACCTCTCCACTTAGCAAATCTCAGATAATGTGTAAGGGGATACATAAAAATAAATTAATTGAGGAACGCTGTGATAAGCCATTTAAAGCTTTAAAATCAGGGAAAAGAATTTAAAAAATATCTCATCTCATCTCATCATCTGTAGCCGCTTTATCCTGTTCTACAGGGTCGCAGGCAAGCTGGAGCCTATCCCAGCTGACTATGGGCAAAAGGTGGGGTACACCCTGGACAAGTCGCCAGGTCATCACAGGGCTGACACATAGACACAGACAACCATTCACACTCACATTCACACCTACGGTCAATTTAGAGTCACCAGTTAACCTAACCTGCATGTCTTTGGACTGTGGGGGAAACCGGAGCACCCGGAGGAAACCCATGCAAACACGGGGAGAACATGCAAACTCCGCACAGAAAGGCCCTCGTCAGCCACGAGGCTCGAACCCAGACCTTCTTGCTGTGAGGCAACAGCGCTAACCACTACACCACTGTGCCGCCTGACATGTAAATTGAATATTTAAATAATCATTCCTCTAACATTTAAATAACCTTTATCCAAGTCTATAGTTGCTGTATTATTCTCTATGTAGCACCAGACTTAATATTTCATGGGTGGGATAATGATAAACCTTCACCTTACTTGACTTGATTATACCAGATATGACTATGGGGATAAAGCAGTGCCCTTACATCAGGAAATATTATCTCCTTGTCAGTTAAATTGCCAGAATAAAGTGCAACTGAGGGCCCGTTTACACGAGGATGCTGTCGGGTAAAAACGACTAAATATTTTATCGGAAGTGCCTTTCGTCTACACAGGGACGGCGTTTCCGAGGCTGAAAAACGGAAAAAATTGAAAACGCCTTCCAGAGTGGATAAGTTAAAAACAGCCCCCATTGCATATCCATCTAAACTACCCAATACGCGAAACTCTGCTCGGATCTGCTCACGTTGGGTACGCGTTTACATCATACATATGTCATATACTGTACAGTGGTGCTTGAAAGTTTGTGAACCCTTTAGAATTTTCTATATTTCTGCATAAATATGACCTAAAACATCATCAGATTTTCTTGAGAAAATAAATTTTCTTATTTATTGAGGAAAATGATCCAATATTACATATCTGTGAGTGGCAAAAGTATGTGAACCTCTCGGATTAGCAGTTAATTTGAAGGTGAAATTAGAGTCAGGTGTTTTCAATCAATGGGATGACAATCAGGTGTGAGTGGGCACCCTGTTTTATTTAAAGAACAGAGATCTATCAAAGTCTGATCTTCACAACACACGTTTATGGAAATGTATCATGGCACGAACAAAGGAGATTTCTGAGGACCTCAGAAAAAGCGTTGTTGATGCTCATCAGGCTGGAAAAGGTTACAAAACCATCTCTAAAGAATTTGGACTCCACCAATCCACAGTCAGACAAATTGTGTACAAATGGAGGAAATTCAAGACCATTGTTACTCTCCCCAGGAGTGGTCGACCAACAAAGATCACTCCAAAAGCAAGGCGTGTAATAGTCGGCAAGGTCACAAAGGACCCCAGGGTAACTTCTAAGCAACTGAAGGCCTCTCTCACATTGGCTAATGTTAATGTTCATGAGTCCACCATGAGGAGAACACTGAACAACAATGGTGTGCATGGAAAGGTTGCAAGGAGAAAGCCACTGCTCTCCAAAAAGAACATTGCTGCTCATCTGTAGTTTGCTAAAGATCACGTGGACAAGCCAGAAGGCTACTGGAAAAATGTTTTGTGGACGGATGAAACCAAAATAGAATTTTTGGTTTAAATGAGAAGCGTTATGTTTGGAGAAAGAAAAACACTGCATTCCAGCATAAGAACCTTATCCCATCTGTGAAACATGGTGGTGGTAGTATCATGGTTTGGGGCTGTTTTGCTGCATCTGGGCCAGGACGGCTTGCCATCATTGATGGAACAATGAATTCTGAATTATACCAGCAAATTCTAAAGGAAAAATGACAGAACATCTGTCCATGAACTGAATCTCAAGAGAAGGTGGGTCATGCAGCAAGACAACAACCCTAAGCACTCAAGTTGTTCCACCAAAGAATGGTTAAAGAAGAATAAAGTTAATGTTTTGGAATGGCCAAGTCAAAGTCCTGATCTTAATCCAATGGAAATGTTGTGGAAGGACCTGAAGCGAGCAGTTCACATACTTTTGCCACTCACAGATATGTAATATTGGATCATTTTCCTCAATAAATACATAACCAAGTATAATATTTTTGTCTCATTTGTTTAACTGGGTTCTCTTTATCTACTTTTAGGACTTGTGTGAAAACCTGATGATGTTTTAGGTCATATTTATGCAGAAATGTAGAAAATTTTAAAGGGTTCACAAACTTTCAAGCACCACTGTACATGCCAGCCCGGGAAGTAAGAAAGTAAGTAAAAAAGTAAGAGCATGTCTGATTACATCAATCCAACGGACCTTCAAGCTGCTCTGGCAGCTTTAATAAACGTCCAGGAGTCCTTCGAACATCTATACCGAATCTGCACATATACCGTTAATGAACAGAGGCGGGTATAGTATGCTCTTACTTTTTTACTTACCATAGCCAGAGTAGTCAAAGTTTTCGCGGCGCAGATGTGCAGATCAGACAAGATGGAAGACGTTGCGCATGCGTGCAGACATAGCGGAGGTCTTTCACAGCACCACCTAGCCGCCTGGCATGCACATCCAATTGAATTCCACACATTTATGCGTCACCGTATAGACGCAGATTTCCTCCTTGAAAACGGTCGTGTAGACGCGGAAAAAAGTGAGAATGAAAACGGACTTTTGCGTTTTTGTTTCAGACCATCCCCGTGTAAAGTGGGCCTGAAACTTAATAGTACTTATTGCTTTAATGGGAGTTTTTGTGATGTTTGGAACACTGAAACACTGTGATGCCTGCTACATTGCTTGAGTCTTATATCTATGTCTATCCTCATCCTCCTTGACCTGTCAGCTGCCTGTCTCACTGTAAATCACAAGATCATCATTTCCACTCTTGCTGATTTGGGGATTGGAAGCTATGCTCTGACCTTGTTCTCATCATACTTACAGGATCGATACAACCACATAGCTTGAAGAAGTTCAGTTTCATCACCTCATAGCCTCACTACTGGATTTCCTTAGTCTTTTAGAGCAGTGGTTCCCAACCTGGGGGTCACGACCCCCTGGGGGGGGTCGCCAAAGATCCACGGGGGGTCGCGAAGCCCTCTTGATTTTAAGGGGATTGATAATTTTAATGCAAGTCGTATATGTTAAATAAATGAGAGAGCATTTAATTCATATACAGTATGTTACAAAACCAACAAAATTCAAGGGCTGCATTAAACATGTATTCAGTATTTAAATACATAAACAAAAAATAAGTTACGATAGGACAGTTATCACGAGAAACAGGGTGTGACGTCACGTCATTGCTTCTCGTGCAGCGCTGCGCAGCCGTTGCTAGCAACGTAAACTGCGCTGGGGAACTGTGAAAGATGGCGAATCGTCAGGTAGAAGAGACTGCGGAATGTGTCAAAAAGAAAAAGAGGGGGTACCAAGAAAGTTATTTAGAGTTTGGTTTCATAGAAGCAATGGATAAAATTAAAGCTGAATGTGTCTTTTGTCATGAGAAACTAGCCAACGAAAGTTTGAAGCCCTGCAAGCTGAAGCGACACCAGACAACTAAACATCCCGAGACGGTGGGTAAACCGAAAGAGTTTTTTCTCAGAAAACGAGAGCTTGTTGTCACTAACAGGCCCCAAAACATCAAGGACCGTTTCTTTAGGGCTGGCAGCGACCAGAGGCAAGCAACGATTGCATCTCTTGAGTGCTCTCTCCTAATTGCCAAAGCCAAAAAGCCGCACAGCATCGGCGAGACACTGATTAAACCTGCTTGCATTAAAATGGCTGATATACTGTGTGGACCACAGGTGGCTAACAAATTTAAGACTGTACCACTGTCTGACAACACAGTGAAAGACAGAATCGACAGAATGGCAGGAAACGTTGAGTGCACACTCGTCGAAAAACTCAAGACCGGCCCGTTTTCAATCCAGCTGGATGAAACCACCACTGTGGCGGAGGAAGCAATCCTCATTCTTTATGTACAGTACACTGAGGAAAGTGAGCTTAAACAAGATACTCTTATGTCTGTCAATCTCACATCCACCACAAGAGGAGAGGATATATTCAGTGTAGTTGACACATACTTCACAAGCCACAACATTCCCTATGAAAATATAGTTGCATGCTGCACAGATGGAGCCCCGTCAATGATGGGGGAAAATAAGGGCTTCAACAGCCGTTTGAAAGAGAAGGCACCGCACTGCTTAGTGTTTCACTGTATGATACACAGACACGCACTGGCAGGCAAACACCTCTGCGAAGACCTGAATGAAACCTTAAAGACTGTGGTCAAAATAGTAAACTTTATAAAAGCTCGTCCGGTCAACAAAAGAATCTTTGCACAGCTGTGTGAGGATGAGATGCATCAGACACTCCTCCTTCATACCGAAGTCTGCTGGCTTTCTCGTGGGAAAGTGTTGATGCGATTCATGGAACTTAAACAACAAATACAGGAATTCTTAGCTGTGCACAACACGAAATTAGCGGACGAAATGACAGTCGAGTTTCTCATCAAGACTGCGTATCTTGCGGAGATATTCAGTCTGTACAATGAGGCAAACAAATGTATGCAGGCCGTGGACGCCACCGTCATGGAGTGCAAAGAGACAGTGGATGCGTTTTTGCGCAAAGTGGAGTACAGACGGAATAAATTGGGAAAGGGGGACCTGCGACAGTTTCCCTTGGTACTACAACAATCAGGGGGGAAGCTACCTGATGCGTTGGCCAGACAATTCACCTGCCACATGGATCAGCTTCAAGAGGAGATGCGCTCGCATTTTTTGGATATTAATGAACATATCTCAAAAGACACATGGGTGATGGACCCATTTCTCGCTAAAGAGGAAGATGTGGAGCACCTCCAGGCTGAGGATGAGCTCGTGGATATAAAGTCCAATTCTCTCTGCAAGCGGTTCTATGATGAGCATGGATACAAGTGGTTTTGGTTGGTAAAGGGAGCAGTAGTCGCTCCCAGGCTTGCTCATCATGCGATCACCAGACTCATCTTGCCTTTTGCCACAACGTACCTGTCAGAGACTGCTTTCAGCACGCTGGTCACCATCAAAACAAAGGCACGCAACAGACTGGATGTGCACAGTGACTTTCATTTGGCTGTTACCAACGTCACTCCAGACATCCCAGCACTGGCTCAGGAAATACAGTGTCAAGGCTCTCATTAAAAGTTAGGTTGCCTGGAGATAAAAAAAAAAATCAACGAAAATGTGTGCCTATTGCAAGTGTGTTAATTTTACACAGGTTTTCCTCATTTTCCGTGTTGTTGCTGTTTTTTTTTTTTAATTTGGTAATATATTGAAATATAATTAAGAAACATGTTTTACAAGTATAGTTTATGTAGCCTAATTTCACACTGGTTTTTGTCATTGGTCTGTGTTGTTTAAGCAGGTAATAGGCCTATATTGAAATATGATTAAGAAAGATATGTTTGTTAAAGTAGGCCACAGGTTCTGAAGTGAAATTGCAGGTAGCCTGAATTATTCCAAAATAATAAAGTACTTCATGTAAAAGAGGTAGGCCTATTATTTCATAATAAATTTCATAAGGGGGGGGGGGGGGGGGGGGGGGGTGTCACCGAAGCTTTCAATGGTAAAAGTATGGGTCCCTTCAGAAAAAGGTTGGGAACCACTGTTTTAGAGGTTAGGAATGTGAGCCAGAGCCAAAAAGGCCACATCATTGAATTGAATTCAATCAGTTATATTTATATTAGTATATTTTTCTATTATGTTCCCATTATGTAACCAATTTCATGACAAACTGTGGCAGCAGGGGCATGGTTAAGGGTCAGCTATGGACTGAGAGGACACAGGTCAACCCAGCAGGTAACATGTGTTTCACCTGTGTCTAATCACTAGTTTAGTTATGTGTGTCCTTTTTGTGCTTGCAGGGAGAAGCTGGTGACCATGAGAGAGAGAGAGAGAGAGAGAGAGAAAACTGAGCAGCACCAGTGTGTGTGTGTGTGTGTGTGTGTGTGTGTGTGTGTGCACGCATGTGTATATGCACGCATGTGCTGATCTGAGAAAAAAAAAATTGCTGAAAAGCACAAAAACTGAAGAAATAAATTTCACATTTGAGTTATCACAAGCCTGCCTCCCTTCTCATTTTCTACAAACCAACATGTGCTATTCTGGTACCAAAACCCAGGAATTAAAGAAGAAGCACTGTCATAGAGTCATCACCCCTTGCCGAGCATGCTTTTGTCATGCTATGCTTGGAGCAGGAGCACTGCTTCCAGACTCTTCCCCAGGCACAGGCAGACGATCAGCAGGTGCTCTGGAGCTTGGTCCAGCAGGGGGGTACTGCAATCACAGCACCAGCAGACACTGCGGCCATGTCACGCTAGCCAAGATGGGTCCACAAGATGACCCAGAAGACTTTGCAGACCTTTATGAGCATGCTGAGGAAACATGAGACTGGCCAACCACACAATGGGTGGTCCATTTACTGCCGCTGCTGTCAAGGGAAGTGCAGCTTGTGGTCCAACAGCTCCCATCACCAACCTGCTGGAGTACCCAGACCTACAACAGGCTATCTTCCAACTGAGTCAGCTGCACCCTGGAACAGCACTGTCAGCACTTCCGTTCACTGACCTTCAGTGAGCTTGGCTACCCATTTCCTTTTGCCTAACAGCTCTGTGATGCCTGTAGAAGGTGGATGCTGGCATAGAAGCACAATGACAATGATGTAATCAACTGAGTGGAGTTGGAGCAGTTTGTCTCTTGGCTGCTGGAAGTGATGGTGGAGTGGGTCCAGCATCGCCGGAAGAGGCAATTCAGATGGCACAAGACCACATGAAGGCATTTCCTAGGCCAGGCAAGCCCCCAGCCCTTTTCCATCTCTCTCTCTCTCTCTCTCTCTCTCTCTCTCTCGCTCATCCTTCTGCTCCTTCTCCCAGACTCCCCCTGTAGTGTCCCTGCACCACTGAAATGGGGGCCAATTCCCCCAAAACCAGTTCCCTTAACCCAGGTTCCTCCTTGTTTTTCCTCACCCCCTTCTTCTTCTTCTTCTTCTCTGTTGTCTCCACTAACTCCCTCTGTCTCTGCACAGGTGAAGTTGTCTGCACCCACAAGGACTGGAGTAAAGCTCTGGCAGGTTTGCAGGTGTGTGCAGGAAAGCCGGGAAGTTCCAGGATCAATGTTCCCTGGAAGCAGAAATACTGACCCGGATTCCTGACATGACTCAGGGCTCCCTTGATTGAACAGGAATGTACCCCATGTCAATGAGTATGCAAAGGAGTAAACATCAGTCCTTGGTGCCCTCAGTCCATCAAATCCTGATTCAGTGCAGAGCACTGGGGAATGCAAGATTGGTGAAAGTGAGGTGTATGTACGGGCATACTCACAAGTATCTGCTAGTGCTGGTCACTATTAAATTCCAGGAATAACAGCAGTGGAAGTGGCAGTTAGTCCTTGCTTCACCTATCCACTAATTCTGGGAACAAATTGGCCATGGTTTCAGGCATTAGTAAATTGCATGCTTGTGGATGGGTCCTGCTGTAGCGAGACACAGTGGAAGTCCAGCTCAACATTGGGCTGGGGAGGTGGTGCCAGCATCATCAATGTCAGCTCTGCATCAGGGGGAATGGGGGTTGTGGAGGGCTCCGCCCCCTCCACACTTTATAGGGATTCCCCTCAGGGATTTCTTGTTGGAGCAGTCACCCTGTAAGACCCTGAGGTATGCTTTTAATTAAGTTTTGCGGTTATTAAGGATAGGTGATATTGAGTGGCACAAAACAGCAGGACAAAACGACCCAACTGTTGGTACCCAAGAGCCATAAGGAACCCATGCTCCATGTAGCTCATCATAATCCCATGACTGGGCATTAGGGGCAGCATAAAGCACTAAACTGTCTCATGGCCCATTTCTATTGCCCAGGCATTCACGGCAACATTAACATGTAGTGTGCAGCAGGTTAACTGATGCAAATGTCAACTGGTGAATCCACTGGCCACCTCAAAAGCATCATCGGACCATCTTCCTTTACTTGGTGTCCCCTTCAAAAGAATTGGTATGGACCTCGTCGGGCCATTAGACCGGACTGCATGAGGGCATTGTTTTGTGTTAGTTTTAGTGGACTATACAACATGATATCCAGAAGTCATGCCTCTGCACAGCATCTCTGCATGCAGTGTTGTGGAGGCAATCTTCCATGTTATATTACAGTTCAGGATTCCAAAAGAAATCCTGACTGATCAAGGTACAACATTCATATCATGTCCACTTTGCAAACTGTACAAATTACTTGGTATTAATTGATTCATACCAGTTTTTACCTTACACAGATGGTTGGACTGGTCAAATGATTTAATCAAACACTGAAAAACATGATTTGTAAGTTTATTCATGATGACACATGAAATTGGGATATGTGACTCAAACTCCTATTATTTACAGTACAAGAAATAAAGAGGTCATATAAGAGGTTATACAGCCTCCACTAGGTTCACCCCCATTTGAATTATTGTATGGACACAAACCTCATGGCGTCATAGACATCATTTGGGAAAACTGGGAGGAGAGTCCTTTTAACAGCAAAAATGAAATTCAGTATATTCTTGACCTGAGAGCAAAACTCACACTGTGGCAATTAACACATGATAATTTGCTACATCCATTAGAATGTCAATCTCAGCTGTATAATGGAGCACTCAGCTATGGGAGTTTGCACCAGGAGAAAGAGTGCTCATTTCATTACCCACATCGAGCTCTAAATTACTCACAAAGTGGCAAGGAACCTTTAATATCACAAGATGAGTCAAAGAATTCAACTATGAGGCCATGGAAATGGGTAGAGGTAATTCACTTCAAATATACCACCTCAGTCTCTTTAAACTGTGCAGACAGGAGGTTCCTGTGACTCTGGCAACAGTGGTTCCCAAGAAGGAGGAGCTGGAACTGGACGTAATTCCAAAAAGTGCAGCCCAATTCACCTGGTCACACAAACCTCATAGAGCACCACATTGAGACTCCTCCAGGTGTGGTTGTACACAGCTGCCCATACTGGTTACCTAAACACAAGAAAAATGTGGTTTGGGATGAATTGAAGGCTATGCTCAACATGGGGATCATCAAGTCATCCCACAGTGAATGGAGCAGCCTGGTGGTCTTGGTGCCCAGGACTGACAGGTCAATCCATTTTTATGTTGACTTTAGAAAAGTCAATGTAGTGTCGAAATTTGAAGCATATCCAGTGGCTGACATTGATGAACTGCTTGTTCAGTTAGGCACAGCTCATATTTATTCAACACTGGATCTAGCCATGGAGGAAGTCAGTGACCAGTGAGAGGGAGCTGAGCAGCATCCGGTGTGTTCTCGCGAATGTGTTGAGCTGAAATAAAAGTGCAAAAACTGAGAAAATAAAATGCACATTTGAGTTGTTGCGAGCCTGTCTCCTGTCCCCTCATTTCCCACAAACCAACACATGCTACATGAACACTGTGGTGATTTCGGGGTGGCACAGTGGTGTAAGTGGTTAGCACGGTCACCTCACAGCAAGAAGGTTCTGGGTTCAAGCCCAGCAGCTGACGGGGGCCTTTCTGTGTGGAGTTTGCATGTTCTCCCCATGTCTGCGTGGGTTTCCTCCGGGTGCTCCGGTTTCCCCCACAGTTCAAAGACATGTGGTTAGGTTAATATGGGACGGCCTTGAGCTGAGGTGCCCTTGAGCGAGGCACCTAACTCCCAACTGCTCCCCAGGCGCAGTTAGCATGGCTGCCCACTGCTCTGGGTATGTGTGTGTGCTCCTTGCTCACGTGCATGTGTGTGTTCACTGCTTCAGATGGGTTAAATGCACAGAGGAATTTCACAAGCATGTGATGAATAAAGTTGTTGTTGTTCTTCTTCTTCTTTCAGTAGTAATGCATACATTAAGGAAATAGCATTACAGGATATAACTTTATGTTTGGCTGTCTTTACCCTCAGCTGCAGGAGGTGAGACATGGAGACATGCACACATAGCAGCATGATCTGTACTGTTTCCCCAGAATGAGACTTCTTTGATGTCTCTGCACAGTAGCAACAAAGACAGTTCATGGATATAAAAGGGAAAGGGATGCAAGGTCTGTGTTCTAGGACAGAGACATTTCTCCCTGTGTAGTGGAAAGATTTCCATCTAACTTGTGTTCTTTTGTGTAGCTTCTAGTGAGACACTTCTTGTCTCATGCACTAGTGGTTGTGATACCATCTGCATTATTTCTAATATGGGCCTATTTCTAAATCATTTCTGTGTAGATCATGTTTTAATTAATTAATTTCAATGATTGAATTCTTCAGTACCTAGTGTTTCTGCTTTATGAAATAGAAATTTAAATCAATATAGCTGAGTATTTATTGACAGACATGTTTTAACTAAACTTCAGACAAGCAATTAGTTACTCCTTGCATATTTAATAGCAGCTGTCAGTAACAACGCTGAAAGTCATAGTTCAGAGTGGCATCCAAACATGGCTGCTCCAGACTACATCTCCCAAATTCCACTGCACCCCGCCTCTCCCGAATATTAGAAGCACCTGTGCCTTTTCATGGTAGTCTACTGCCTAACTTAGTGGTTCTGACTTTTGTTTATGTTTATTCCTGACCTCAACTTCTTGCCTGCTCTTTGACAGTCAGTTTGTACATCAACTGACCCTTGCCCAACCCTGACTATGCATTCAGCCTCTTGATTTGGAATTGGTTTGCAGTTTGCGATGCACCTGCTCTCCCCTGTGCCTGCATCAGTAAGTGCCTGCATCCTGATAGCAGCAGAATAACAGCTTCATATGTGCTAAATGTTAAGAAAAGACCACGTTCAATTGAAAAAGCTAATTTTATAGAACAAAAGATTGAGAGGTGTTAGTGATCTAGTGATGAATGTGCTTTTCTAGTGCATCTCAAAAAATTAGAATATCATGAAAAAGTTTGGTTTTTTTTTGTAATTTAATTCAGAAAGGTAAACTTTCATATGTTCTATTCACTACATGTACCATGAAATATTTCAAGCCTTTTTCTATTTTAATTTTGAGGATCATGGCTTATAGCTCATGAAAATCAGAAATCTAGTATCTCAAATATTAGAATATTTCCAAAGATAAATGAACAAAAGGCTTTACAAAACCAAAATGTCCAACTTCTGAAAAGTATGTTCATTTATACACTTGATACTTGGTTGGGGCTCCTTACCATGAATTACTGCATCAATGTGGCGTGGCATGGAGGTGATCAGCCTGTGGCACTGCTGAGGTGTTATTGAAGCCCAGGTTGCTTTGATAGCAGCCTTCAGCTTGTCTGTATTTTTGGGTCAGGTGTTTCTCATCTTCCTCTTGACAATACTCCATAGATTCTCTATGGGGTTCAGGTCAGGTGAGTTGGCTGGCCAATCAAGCACAGAAATATCATGGTCAGCAAACCATTTGGAAGTAATTCTGTCAGAACCAGTTTTGTCAAGGAACATTTATTTTACATTGTAATATTTGCAACAAGTAGTATTTGGCTGGTGGCTCTGTTCTGGGACCTCCCTGCCCTTCCATGTGAATACGTGGAAAGCCTTGGGGCAGGGAGAGCACACCTCCTTGCACTATTATGGCCTACATGGAAAGGCTAAAGCAGGGAGAGCCACAGGAAAAAAACATATGGTACAGAACAGAGAAGGCATCAATGACAACGGAGATGACATTGATTATGGTCAGAATATGGGACCTCCCTGCCTATGTGGAAAGCCTTGAGGTCAAGAGGGCAGCTCCCTGCCCTTCCATGTGCCTGCATGGAACAGCTAAAGCAGGGAGCTTTCACCTTCACTCCTACTTCACCTCCATTATTCCTTTCTAAAAAGAATCCCACAGAAGAGCTACTGTAGCACAAACTGCTGAAAAAGTTAATGCTGGCTAAAACAGAAAGGTGTCAGTAACTTTTTCAGCAGTTTGTGCTACAGTAGCTCTTCTGTGGGATTGGACCATATGGGCTAGCCTTCATGCCCCATGTAAATCAATGAGCCTTGGCCACCCATGACCCTGTTGCCAGTTCACTGGTTGTCCTTCCTTGGACCAAACCACTGCATACTGGGAACACCCCACAAGATATGCCATGTTGGAGATGCTCAGACTCCATCATCTAGCCATCACAATTTGGCCCTTGTCAAAGTCGCTCAGATCCTTACGCTTGCCCAATTTACCTACTTCCAACACATCAAATTTGAGAACTGACTTTGACTCTTGCTGCCTAATATATCCCACCCCTTGACAGGTGCCATTGTAACAACATAATCAATGTAATTCACTTGATGCATCAGTGTTTTTAATTTTATGGCTGATTGGTGTATATTTCATTAAAATTCTTACATGCTGTTAAATGTGTTTATTGCTGCTTCTGAAATCTATTGATATTTGTCTCAATTAGTACAGTTGGGTTGTTTTCCTACAGATGTGTCAGTAAGAACAAAGCTGTCAAAGATTTAAGCATGATGTAAGTGACTAAAAATGCATTTGGAAAAGTCACTGGACATCATCTGCCAAGTGCATGGCATGTGAGCTGTGTAATCATAGCGCCCCCAATCGCTTACCAGAAGTAGTTCAGGAAAAGACTACACTGGTGTTTCTGCATGTCCAACACTAGAGGGCTGTATAGCATTAATAATACAGAGTTTATTCGATATTCTAACTGAGTTTTACTTTGTTTAAATTTGAGGCTAAAATTGAGTTCCTGTAGGTGAGACGTTTCTAACATGTTAAAAACCTAAAATTTATGCAGTCATGTACACTTACCAATTCACTACCTGTTATTATAGTTATCGTGAGGTGGGGTTTTTTAATTAATTATTGCATGCTCCTTCTGTTTGAGAAATCCTGGGTGCCACTTATGGTACAACACTGATAATACAAATGCATGTTTCTTGAGAGGCATCTTAAACTGTTATAACTACGTAAATGTGGCAGCATAGTCTCTTCCCTACCCACTATGCTAAAGTGAAATCTGAGGACACCAAAGCATACAATTAGCTTAAAGTGCCATTCCACCATTGGATGTATTCTTTGGCATAAAATACAATATATTTTGACAACATATATAAATGGTATCACTAGATAGAGAAATCTTTTAGCTTCAAAATGATATATCAAACATAATTTTTTGACAACGACAAGTATATTAATTTTGCGACCAAAGTCACCTACCCTTTTAATTTCCGCACGTGATGTCATCGGCAGGTTCCCCTTCTTGTGTACCACGTGACGTGTGACGTGGCACATATTATCAGCAATGGCGGATAGAACGCGATAAAAATAATACCAATAAATCTAGCTAATACCAATAAATCTAGCTAACTGAAAGATTAACTCAAAATTTTTCGCAATTTTTTTGGCCCCCATATACGAGGAGAAATGACTCTCTCACTTTGGGGGTTTCCTGGTCTAAAAATAGACCGACACGTGGTACACAAGAAGGGGAACCTGCCGATGACATCACGTTTCACTACCGCATGGAAATTAAAAGGGTAGGTGACTTTGGTCACAAAATTAATATACTTGTCGTTGTCAAAAAATTATGTTTGATATATCATTTTGAAGCTAAAAGATTTCTCTGTCTAGTCATGTTGTCATAAAATATATTGTATTTTATGCCAAAGAATACATCCAATGGTGGAATGGCACTTTAAAGGGACCCTCCAGCTGACTGATTTTCAAACATCTCATCTCATCTCATTATCTCTAGCCGCTTTATCCTTCTACAGGGTCGCAGGCAAGCTGGAGCCTATCCCAGCTGACTACGGGCGAAAGGCGGGGTACACCCTGGACAAGTCGCCAGGTCATCACAGGGCTGACACATAGACACAGACAACCATTCACACTCACATTCACACCTACGGTCAATTTAGAGTCACCAGTTAACCTAACCTGCATGTCTTTGGACTGTGGGGGAAACCGGAGCACCCGGAGGAAACCCACGCGGACACGGGGAGAACATGCAAACTCCACACAGAAAGGCCCTCGCCGGCCCCGGGGCTTGAACCCAGGACCTTCTTGCTGTGAGGCGACAGCGCTAACCACTACACCACCGTGCCACCCCTGTAAAATTAATAGTAGATTAAAAAAAAAAAATCAAACTTTCATTTTTAGAGACCAAATAGTTGTCAAGGTTTTTTTTTTTAATTATTATTATTATTTTTTTTAAAGAATACTGGATGGGCTTTCTCTTTCAATGAGGTCAGTTAATGGTTGCTTGGAGTAACTTGGTGATTTTTTTTTTTAAATATTCTGTTTACAGGGCGGCACGGTGGTGTAGTGGTTAGTGCTGTCGCCTCACAGCAAGAAGGTCCGGGTTCGAGCCCCGTGGCCGACGAGGGCCTTTCTGTGCGGAGTTTGCATGTTGTCCGCGTGGGTTTCCTCCAGGTGCTCCGGTTTCCCCCACAGTCCAAAGACATGCAGGTTAGGTTAACTGGTGACTCTAAATTGACCGTAGGTGTGAATGTGAATGGTTGTCTGTGTCTATGTGTCAGCCCTGTGATGACCTGGCGACTTGTCCAGGGTGTACCCCGCCTTTCGCCCGTAGTCAGCTGGGATAGGCTCCAGCTTGCCTGCGACCCTGTAGAACAGGATAAAGCGGCTATAGATAATGAGATGAGATGAGATTCTGTTTACATCAGTTTTGCTAGTTTTACAAGTATTTTTCTGAATTTATCAGTTTTCAAATAAGTATGCCTCATTGTGTAGCATATAAATGCCACAATGATGCTAAAAAGAGAGCACAAGCTGAAACTAGTCTGCATTTCTGCAGAAAAAAATTATCTACAGAAAGTAACTATGAAGTAAACAGAGAATATAAACAGCTGAGTTGCTCCAAATGACCACTAACTGATGTTATCGCATACATCACTACCAAGAAGAAGCTTTTTTTTTTTTTAATTTATCACACATGCACTTAAGCACAGTGAAATGTCTGTTCTGCATTTAACCCATCTGAAGCAGTGAACACACACATGCCCACACAAGTGAGCAATGAGCACGCACATACTGTATACCCCAGGGCAGTGGGTAGCTGTGCTACAGTGCCTGGGGAGCAGTTGTGGGTTAGGTGCCTTGCTCAAGGGCACTTCAGCCCAACCTTCAGGTCATGGCTGCCCCACGTTAACCTAACCATGTCTTTTGAGGAAAAACCCATGCAGACATGGGGAGAACACGCAAACTCCATACAGAAAGGCCCCCACTGGGCTTGAACCCAGAACCTTCTTGCTGTGAGGTGACCGTGCTAACCACTACACCACCATGCTGCCCACAGGAAGCCTATCCAGTATTCTCCGAAAAAAAAAGCATTTTTCTTAACAGCTATTTGGTCTCTGAAAATGAAATTTATTTTTGAAATCTGTGACTAATTTTACATAAAATAGATTTGAAAAGCAATTTGCTGGAGGATTCCTAGAACAATTTGTGTAAATTCATGCCCATATGTTTGAAGCTGTGTGGAATTTTATAAGTAGTATACATAATTCTATCTCTTACTTGCTTGGAGTGTCTGTAAACATGTTATCGTTAATGCAGCCTCCTAGGGGGTTCCCCCTTATTTTATTTTTATTTTTTGCACCTGCAGTAAAGGAGCAGCAAAAACTCACAAACCAAAATGAGACATAATTCAAAGTCTTATAACAAAAAATTAGTATTTCAGTAAGCTATGCAGGGGCGGCACGGTGGTGTAGTGGTTAGCGCTGTCGCCTTACAGCAAGAAGGTCCTGGGTTCGAGCCCTGGGGCCGGCGAGGGCCTTTCTGTGCGGAGTTTGCATGTTCTCCCCGTGTCCGCGTGGGTTTCCTCCGGGTGCTCCGGTTTCCCCCAAAGACATGCAGGTTAGGCTAACTGGTGACTCTAAATTGACCGTAGGTGTGAATGGTTGTCTGTGTCTATGTGTCAGCCCTGTGATGACCTGGCGACTTGTCCAGGGTGTACCCTGCCTTTCGCCCATAGTCAGCTGGGATAGGCTCCAGCTTGCCTGCGACCCTGTAGAAGGATAAAGTGGCTAGAGAGAATGAGATGAGTAAGATATGCAAGTTGGAAAATGCACTGGTTTGTTTTCAATTTTTCAAGTGGCCACTAGAGTGCTCAATTTGTCAAAAGAAGACAGACCTGTATGGCATTTAAAGCTTTTGGACGACAACACTGCTGTCCAGGCTACCTCTAGATCAGGAAAAGGTGATCAAAAATGAAAGTTTTGAAAGACTTGTTTTTAATGCATCCCAAACATGAACTTTTAAAACATATGGTTCAAACCCTTATGTGGACTGAGATGGTGCCGTTTCCCACATTTCATTTTATGTTGATGGAGCTTATACTGGTACTAACTGCACATAATTTGTGTTGTTTATTTGCAATTTATCATGATACTTCATTGATGTAATTTTATTTCTTGCCAAAACTGCACTTGTTCTCAAAACAATCCCTTAAAGTTTTAAGTCCTTATCACTGTCACTGATATCAGTGATAAGGACTTATAAAATTCCGCACAGCTTCAAGTTTTAAGCATTGATTTGTAGCTTCATCTGAAACTGCCCTACCACTACCAGTCAATGGTTTGGACATATTTGACTGAATATATAGTTTTCTTCATCTTAGACATTTTGATAAAGGCTTATGGTTAAAATTAGCCTCCAAGCTAAATGTGTACAGTGAATGTAATAAAATGTAATTTTAATTTGAAAAATTAACTTGAAGCACAACAAAAATCCCTGATTACAGGCAATCCTTGCAATGACCTTTGAATCCCAGCTGGTAAAGAATTGGAGGATGCAGTCACTCATTAAAATGGTACCAGAGAAAACAAATAGTAGGAAAAACTATACAAACAAAAATTACATTAACACCAACACACAGGATAAATAAAACTGAAGGAAAACACTGTGAAATGAAATAATTAGGTTTATTTGTTAAATATTTTTATTTTGGCTATTTATTAGAGATCTGGACATACATCTCATCTCATTATCTCTAGCCGCTTTATCCTGTTCTACAGGGTCGCAGGCAAGCTGGAGCCTATTCCAGCTGACGACAGGCAAAAGGCGGGGTACACCCTGGACAAGTCGCCAGGTCATCACAGGGCTGACACACAGACAACCACTCACACCTATGGTCAATTTAGAGTCACCAGTTAACCTAACCTGCATGTCTTTGGACTGTGGGGGAAACCAGAGCACCCGGAGGAAACCCACGCGGACATGGGGAGAACATGCAAACTCCACGCGGAAAGGCCCTCACCAGCCACGGGGCTTGAACCTGGACCTTCTTGCTGTGAGGCGACAGCGCTAACCACTACACCACCCCTAGACATACATATAAAGTGGATTGTGATTTTCCACCATTTTAACAAAAGTTTACAAAAAAAGGATACCCCACTTTGAGCTTAAGGCAAAAAGAATAGAGTCACAGATTAATGAGACAAGGTACAAAATCCATGCTTTAGATCAGGGGTTCTCAACCTTTTCTACTTTAAGGCCCACCTATTCATATGGTACTTGTAATGAGTCGGGGTCCATTAAAAAAAGATCCCAAATTATTTTGGCTTATCTATTCTATTAGAATCTAATAATCTATTGTAAAGTGTATTAATGGGATGCAACATCAATCCCTGTTACAGATGGGAGCCCAGAAATTAAATAAACGCAATAAAAGTAAACTGTTTTTAATTGTAGGTATTGTATTAAAACTGTATGGATGTGCCAGAAGCCAAACCATACAGCCAAACCATTCTCAGTCAAAAGGGATTCATGATCCAAAAGTGGAGTCTGGTCCATTAACACAAGAACTTATTGCCATGTTTGTGTACAGTAAACAAGCAGGTTATTAAAACCAAGAAGTACACTCAAAAGAAGTGGATATAGAAACCATTCAATGGGATATATCCTTACATGTTAACAAATTTTCCTATGAAAGAAAAATTTACTAGCTAAATTTGACATTAGTAGAATAAATTTTGATCCTATTATAGCCATAGCTAAATACAAAAACAGTAGTTATGCATACTATCAATTAACTTAATGTGAAGATAATCAACAGATTTTAAGTTTTTTTAAAGATTGTGTATATTTTTAGTCTTTTGTAATTATTTGTATCTGTACATGCACGATCCCACCAACTCTGCTGATCAACTTATCGTGTTTAAATAAAGTTATTCACTTGTTTGTTATGAGTTGGAAAATGATCCATCCGTTGAGTTCTCCAACATCTCAAACTACCTGGTGCTGCAGACATTGTTCTACACCAGCGGTCAGCAACCACCGGTCCGCGGACCGGTACCGGTCCGCAAGACATTCCGAACCGGGTCGTGACATTGGGGGGAAATGCCAAAAAAAGGGGGGGATTTTTTATATATAAAAGAGAGAGAGAGAGAGAGAGAGAGGTGTAAATAAAACATGGGTTCATTTCACGTTAGATAAGTATGCGTGGACGCTGCATAGCCTATTGCATTCGGAGGCCGATAGCACATTTTATTTTTTTCAATCATGATGACTGTCTGACCCGCCCTCAACACGTAGGCTATTTTCCCACAGCGCTGCCTCAGATCAGCTCAGTTCTCACGGTCAGCGACAGTGTATATTAGCTACAATGAGCAAGAAGCAGCAAACGTCCTTAGAAAGTTTCTTTGGTTTGGGTAAGGGTGAAAAGAGGTCCAGCATCGATGACAATAATGATCCCGGAAGCAACCCAAAGAAAAAGAAGGGATCTTTCAATAGGAGATATGATGATTCCTACCTAAAATTCGGCTTTACACAGACCGGTGACTCGCATGCTCCTAATCCGTTGTGTGTGGTGTGCGGGGACAAGCTGTCGAATGAGTCTATGAAGCCATCAAAGCTCATTCGACACCTTGAAACTAAACACCCCACACTTAAAAATAAACCTCTTGAATTCTTTGAGCGCAAAAAGCAAGAGCAAGATTCACAAAAACTCATGCTAAAGACAACTACTTCTGTGAACGTGGCTTTGCTAAGAGCCTCGTACAGAGTGGCGTGTCAAATAGCTAAGTCAAAGAAACCATTCACTATTGGAGAAGAGCTAATTCTGCCTTCTGCCCAAGACATGTGCGACGAAGTGCTTGGGGAGGCAGCAGCCAAAAAGATAGGCTCGGTACCTCTTTCTGCCAGTACTGTGCAGAGGCGCATTAATGATATAGCGGAGGATATTGAGGCGCAGTTGTTGCAGAGGCTAAAAGGGTCGCCGTGGTTTGCAATTCAGGTAGACGAGTCCACTGATGTGGAAAACAGGGCAATACTTCTCGTTTTCATGCGGTACATTTTTGAGGAGGATGTTGAGGAGGATCTGTTGTGTGTGCTCTCCCTTCCAACAAACACCACAGGTGCAGAGTTGTTTCGGGCGTTGGATGGTTACGTGTCAGGGAAATTAGACTGGTCCTTCTGCATCGGTGTATGTACTGATGGGGCTGCGGCGATGACTGGGCGGCTGTCTGGTTTCACTGCGAGGCTGAGCGAGGTTGCACCTGACTGCGAACACACACACTGTGTCATTCACAGAGAAATGCTGGCCAGCCGTAAATTGTCACCGGAGTTGAATGCTGTATTGAACGATGTCGTTAAAATGGTCAACTTCATCAAAGCACACGCACTCAACACCCGGTTGTTTGAGCAGCTCTGCGAAGAAATGAATGCAGAGCACAAACGCCTTCTCTTGCACGCAGAGGTCAGGTGGCTGTCGAGGGGGAAGTCACTGGCCAGAGTGTTCGAGTTGAGAGAGCCTCTGCAGGCATTTCTGGCAGGAAAACAGTCTGATCTGGCTGCGCATTTCAGTGATGAACACTGGGTGTCAAAACTCGCCTACCTCTGTGACATTTTTGCTTTGCTTAATGAGCTCAACCTGACACTTCAGGGGAGAATGACGACTGTCTTTAAAGTAGCAGACAAAGTCGCTGCATTTAAAGCAAAGCTGGATCAGTGGGGGCGTCGCGTAGACAAGGGTGTATTTGACATGTTTCATTTATTAGTGGGGCTATTGGGGGAAACGGAGCCAGCGCCAGCTCTATCACAGTTGGTTCATGACCATCTCGTTGGGCTGTCGAAAGAATTTGACCGCTACTTCCCAGCCTCCCGAGATCCACGTGATAAGAATGAATGGATCCGCAATCCATTTGCAAGAATTCCTGACCACCTGTCCGTTCAGGAGGAAGCGCAGCTGATCGAGCTGGCAAATGACGGTGGTCTTAAGACTAAATTTGACCAAACAAACTCTCTGCCTGCGTTCTGGGTAAACGCCAAACGGGAATATCCGGAAATAGCCGTAAAAGCGCTCAAAACGTTGCTGCCCTTCCCAACTACTTATCTTTGCGAGGCCGGGTTTTCCGCAATGACAGTGACCAAAACAAAACTGAGAAACCGATTGGATATTTCAAATACATTAAGAGTGTCACTGTCCAACATCACCCCCAGATGGGACATTCTAGCTGCAGGGAAACAAGCACAGGGCTCACATTAAAATTTAATCGGCTTATGCCATAATAAAAGTAGGCCTTTAATTTGTTTCAGCACCTATTCCTATTGTGTTGTGCATGTTGTTTTCATGTTCCTAGTTCAATTTTGTCATTCAAGTTTATGTTCCTGATTCAGTTTTACTTACTGTTCATAGCTGAAGTTCGCTACTTTTAACGCATGCACAACACCAGATATGGAACCAAAACGATCACCAAAATTGTCCTCCAATTCAAATAATCAATTATTCTAATTTGTAAAAGCGTCAGCTAAATGCATTCTCCCAGTGTCTGCTAAACGTAGACACCCCGCCCCCCAGCTCGCGCGTGTGAGACCACGCCCCCCCCCCCACACACACACACACTGGGCCGCAGCAAAACAATGCTGAACCAAACCGGTCCCTAGTGCTGAAAAGGTTGGGGACCCCTGTTCTACACGAACACACAGATGAAAACATGGAGTGCAACTTTTTATGTGGCTGGGTTAAAGATCTGGGGATCAGGACACTACAAGATAAATCCTGTATCATTTTTGCCCTGGTAAGGAGGAATTTCTGCGCTTTTGCATGCATCATTGTGATGGTTGCTAGGACTCTACAAGTTTTAGTACACTGCAAAAAAACTGAGAACTGAATTTGAGGAGAAAATTACTTAATTCTAGTGAAATTATCTTGCTGCATAGACAGATAATTTTACTTAAGACCTCTTAGAATAAGTTGATTGCAATCTAGAACTAGGTTTAATAATCTCAGAATTGGTGTCTTGTATTCTTCTAATAGGAAATGCTAGATCACTTCAACTATTTAAGATATTTTCATTTGCTTATATAATTTTTTTTTGCAGTGTATCCTGTGTAAACAAACCACAGCTGCTTGATTTCTCAATCCTCCCTGCTCGTCTCTTTCAGCAGGCATCACAGATCCATATAACTTACTCAAACGTATTTATTTATTCTGCCCACTGTGCGTGTGTGTGTGCATGCATGCATGTGTGGGTTAAATGTAGAGGAGGAATGTGACAAAAATAAAGACTTGTTCTTAATTTACCCACAAATGTACTTATTCTGGGGCGGCACGGTGGTGTAGTGGTTAGCGCTGTCGCCTCACAGCAAGAAGGTCCGGGTTCGAGCCCCGTGGCCGACGAGGGCCTTTCTGTGTGGAGTTTGCATGTTCTCCCTGTGTCCACGTGGGTTTCCTCCGGGTGCTCCGGTTTCCCCCACAGTCCAAAGACATGCAGGTTAGGTTAACTGGTGACTCTAAATTGACCGTAGGTGTGAGTGTGAATGGTTGTCTGTGTCTATGTGTCAGCCCTGTGATGACCTGGCGACTTGTCCAGGGTGTACCCCGCCTTTTGCCCGTAGTCAGCTGGAATAGGCTCCAGCTTGCCTGTGACCCTGTAGAACAGGATAAAGCGGCTGCAGATAATGAGATGAGATGAGATGTACTTATTATACTTGAAGAGTGTTCGGCAAACCAGCTGCTGGATTTGGGAAACTACAACCTCCTGAACTATTTAGTATTTGGCTTCAAACTTGAAAAAATGATTTGCAGCCCACTAGATGGTGCTTCACAGTCCACTAATGGGCCGTGGCTCAGTGGTTGAGAAACACTGATCTAGCCCACAGTTTAGGTAGGAGTCATTTGAGGGTAAATGCTTTAGCTTTTGCAACATTCTGATGTTGGGAAAAATTCTTTATACATTTTTCTTGCTTCTCATCTGTTGTGTGGGTTTTTTTTTAAACTGCTTTTCCATGTTGGGACTCTTTGGGAAAGAGGAGGTATATTCCAACATGTAGGTAACGCTAGGCTGCAAATCTGCATCACTCCAGTTGTTTTAAGAAATTTTGTATGGATCATAATCACTAAAACTCTAATTTCCACGTATATCTATCCTTCACTTTTTTCTGTCTAAGATTATCCAAGTAATCCGGTAGTAGAGCTTTTTAAGCTGTAGTTTTCTTCAGACAACAGCAACAGACGTTGGACATCTTTGCTTGGCTTCAGTATATGAACAGTATGCAAACAAGGTTTGCTTGTCCCCCAGGTCTAGGGTAGCGATGGTTGCTAACATAAATGCGATATCAGTGCAAGGGGTCTATTTAGTGTTTGGCTTCAAATTTGAAAAATTCACGGCCCACTAGATGGCGCGTCAAGGCCCACTAATGGGCCCCGGCCCAGTGGTTGAGAAACACTGATTTAGATAATAAAAGTATGATACTCTGTAATAGTATGCCACTGAATAATAACAGGATTTCCCATGCAATAAAATTTGAAGTCTCCACTATTGCCTTCAACAAACCAGCACTTGGGAAGTGTGAGTGATCCCACTTTTTTATTCAAGGTTCTTCATTATGGCATGTTTGTAGATTTACCATGGTCTGCCACAGAAAAATGCACTGGTTGCAACTCTTTCAGCTGGGAAGTTGGCACTAGGGGAAACAACACTGTTTTTAATCAAAAACATGGACACCAAAAGCTGACCTCAAGGTGAGACTGCTTAAATAATGAGTGATCATTATTTCCATGGTACTGAGTGTTTGTTTTCCTTTTCCCCAAGCCTCCACCTTCAGTCTTGTCTCTGTCACCCTTGCCTCTTTTCCATTGCAGTGACAGTAAAGACTATTCTATTAGTGGTAAAGTGATGCTGTGTTGGACATTACTTACAGTAATAGAATAAATATAATTTTAGATACATCTGGAGGGCGCACTTCCATTAAATTTACAACAGGACTTGCTTTGAAAAAAAAAACCACTTCATTTTTTAGGTAAAGTTTTGAGATATTCAAATAGATAAAGGATTTGTTTTTATCCATGTTTGCTCTATAAAATGCTCTCAGATGCTTAATTTGTCACCATCTGGGAAACTTCTTAAATCATTTCTAAATTACTGCAATGTATGACGTGTATATAAGCTCCAAATACACAAGTCAGTTGAATTTGTGGCATCAAGGTCACTGAAATGTATAAGGAACAGCTATCATGGTGGGTTTGTGCTACATCTTGACCTGTATTGCTAGTTTCTTTTGATTTGTATTCATAAGTCTTTTTGTATTAACTTTTATGATGAGGGCATGCAAAACTTACAAATCTTATGCCTTCCAACTTTCTATATTTTAATAATAGAATGATATAACATTATGTATAACACCTCAGTGTATTTAATTAGAGCAAACTGCTAGAACATTGATGAATACTTTGTTTAAAAGATAGTGTAAGCCCTATGTGCAAACCCCACTTCCAGAAATTTTGGGAAATTTTCCAAAATGCAATAAAAACAAACAAACTGTGGTTTGTTCATTCACATGACCCTTTATTTAACTGACAAGTACAAAAAAGATTTTCAATAGTTTTACTGACCAACTTAACTGTATTTTGTAAATAGAAACAGTTAGAATTTGATGCCTGCAGCACTCATACATCCCAGATGACCAAAGCACTATATGCCTGAGAACCCTCCAGATCTACTCCTTTAGCTAATACAAAGCTATTAACAAAAGGCTTGACTAAAAAAAGACTAAACATTACTTGGAAGGCTATTCCCTAACTGTGGGGCTTTGTAAGGCTCTGCTCCCTGACATAATCTTCACTATATGAGGTACCAACAAATAGCCTGCACCTTTTGATCTAAGTAGGCATCATAAAGGATCAGAAGTTCACTCTGGTATTGTGGTGCGAGACCATTTGATGCTTTTAAAGGTCAATAGTAATATTTTGTAAATGTGAAATTTGATTGGGAGCCAACACAGTGTGGATAAGAGAGGGTGATGTGGTCATAGCTTCTAGATCTAGTACAGACTCTTGCAACTGCATTTTGAACTAACTGGAGCTTGTTTGTTCCAGCACCTACTGGAACATCCAGACAAGTAACAAAAGCATGAACTAGGGTTTTTTTTTCTTCATTGTGTAGTGATGTATTTCTTATCTTAGTAATAATTCTGAAATGAAGGAAGTCTATCCTGGTAATATTATCTACATGAGCTTCAAATAAAAGACCAGAGTCAATAATCACACTAAGGTCTTTTACTGCTGCACATGATTAAACAGAAAGGTCATCTAGAATTACTATGTAAACCGAAAGCTTACTTCTAGCTGTATGTGGTCCCAGTATAAGTACTTCTGTCTTGTCGGAATTAAGTAGAAGGAAGTTAATAAGCATCCAGTGTCTAATGTCCTTTGAACATTCCTCAATTTTATGAAGCTGATGTGTCTCATCTGGCTTTGCTGAAACATACAACTGTGACTCATTGGCATAAGAGTGGAAGCTAATACCGTGGTTATGAATAATATTACCCAGAGGTATCATGTATAAAGGAAAAAAGCAGTGGGCCTAAAACTGAAACGATGTGAACTTTATCTTAGTATGCATCAAGAAGTCAGCATTTACGGTACATCTAAAAACTGATAATCAGTTAAATAAGACCTGAAACAAGAAAATGCCATTCCTTTAACTCCAACATTTTCTAGTCTATCCAGGAGAATACTATGCTCAATTTGTAGACCAGGAGGACTGCAGCATTCTGGATGAGCTGCAGGGGTCTGTTGGCAGATGCTGGAAGGCCAGCAAGGAGAGAGCTGCTGTTGTCCAAGTGGGAGAGGATCAGCACTTGGACTATGAGCTGAGTAGAATAAGTGGTGAAGAAGGGGTAGATCCTTCAGATGTCGTATAAGAGAAATCTACATGTCCGGGTCACTGCAGCAACGTTCACTGAGGAGGAGAGTCTGTTGGCAAACACCATCCCTAGGTTCTTCACACTGGGTGAAGGTGACTTGGAGATGTCCCCCAGAAAGAGGACGGAGTGGGAATGCAGATCACCTCCATCTTGCCTCGGTTGAGCTTCAGATGATGGATGTCTATCCAGCTCTGGCTGTCACGCAGGGAAGCAGAGATGCAAGCAGAGACCTGTGTGTCAGAAGGAGGAAAAGAGAGTGTCATCAGCATAGCAGTGGTAGGATAGACCATGACCAGAGATGATTGAGCTGAGAGACTGGGTGTAGAGGGAGGGTGTAGGGACCTCACTAAAGATGGCGGCGCGTGCGGACACAGCGGCCCCTCTCTGTCCCGATAATGTGGTGTTTACATGTTTGTCTTCGTTGGTGTGCTCGAGTGATTGTATGTTTTCATTGCGTTTGTCCATCCCTAGGCGCACATACAGCTGTGGGACGCTTTTTGACATTGGCAACATTTTTTTTTCTGTAAGTTAAACCCGGCACACGCTAAGGAGCTACATGACCTAGGCCTACTCTGGCGGCCCACTTTGACATCAACCCCCACTACTGCTGCACACCCGCAGAGGAAGTGCCATAGGCGGTGTGAGAGGAGGCAGAAGCGGGGAAAGCGTGGGGGTATCCAGGCCAGGCTAATGGCTAATCCACACAAACCAGCAATACCGTCCATCGTACTCGCCAATGTACGCTCCTTTGATAACAAACTGGACTATATACACCTTTTGAGAGCAACCCAGCAGGCTGTGAGAGAGTGCTGTGTTTTTGTGTTCATGGAAATATGGCTCAACGACAGCATACCAGACTCCGCCATCCAGCTCGACCGGCTAACATGCTACCGAGCAGACAGAGCCCTCATTAAAGGAGGTAAGACCCATGGTGGCAGGGTCTGTGTTTACATCAGGGATGCTTGGTGTCAGGACGCTGTTGTAGTTTGCAGACACTGTTCACCCCTTGTGGAGTTTATGATCAAGTACCGGCCCTTCTATCTACTGAGGGAGTTTTCTGCCATCCTGCTTGTTGCAGTTTACATTCCTCCCAGCTGCAACAACAACGATAGGGACAAGGCACTGAGTGAACTGTACTGCGCCATCAGTGACCAACAGACAGCCCATCCAGAGGGACTTCTCATCGTAGCTGGAGATTTCAACCACGCAAATCTCAACAGTGTTTCCTCAGTTACATCAACACATTGACTTTGCAACACTGGGAAACAACACACTGGACCTGGTTTACACAACACTGAAGAGCATACAAGGCCTCACCCCTCCCCCATCTTGGTGCTTCAGACCACATCACTGTTATGCTAATGCCAGCATACAGGCCGAAGGTCAAAGTCACCAGACCGGTCCAGAAGCAGGTACGGGTGTGGCCAGAGGGTGCTTCCTCAGCACTTCAGGGCTGCTTTAACATTACAGACTGGGACATGTTTAAGCAGGCAGCCACTTACAACCACCAGATCAACATCCAGGAGTATTCAGACACTGTTACAGCCTACATTAGTAAATGCATTGATGTCATGGACATTAAGACCATCACAGTACGGGCCAACCAGAAACCATGGCTGACGGGGGAAGTCTATCGGTTACTGAAAGCCCGGAACGCTGCTTTCAGAGCAGGTGATGAGGCTGGTCTGAGATCAGCAAGAGCCAACTTGTCCCGTGGCATCAGACTGGCAAAGAGGCAGTACAGCAGCAGGATAACCCATCATTCCACTGACAGCAGAGACACAAGGAGCCTGTGGCAGGGGATACAGACCATCACAGACTATAAACCTCAACCACAGACCTGTGACAAGGACATCACTCTGCTGAACAGTCTAAACAACTTCTTTGGATGGTTTGAACCTGACAACAGCATGCCTGCACAGAAGACACCACCCCTTCCATATGACCAGGTGCTGTCCCTGTCTCCAGCCAGTGTGAGGAGATCCCTCTCCAGGATCAACACCCGCAAAGCTGTAGGACCTGACAACATTCCAGGTCGTGTGCTAAAGGACTGTGCAGAGGAGCTCACAGATGTCCTCACAGACATCTTCAACACCTCCCTGAGCCAAGCTGTTGTCCCCACCTGCTTCAAGAGCACCACCATCATCCCTGTTCCAAAGAAGGTCTTTCCATCCTGCTTCAATGACTACCGCCCTGTGGCACTGACCATCATCATTATGAAGTGCTTTGAGCAGTTAGTCATGCAGCACATCAAATCCATCCTTCCTCCCTCCATGGACCCGTACCAATTTGCATATTGGGTCAGTTGGTCTACTTATGATGCAATCTCCACCGCTCTCCACTCAGCTCTCACTCACCTGGACACTAAGGACTCTTACATGCAGATGCAGTTCTTAGACTTTAGTTCAGCATTTAACACAATCATCCCCCAGCAGCTGATACAGAAACTGGACTGTCTAGGACTTAACACCTGCCTCTTCAACTGGTTGCTGGACTTCCTGACCGGAAGACCACAGGCAGTCTGGGTCAGCAGCAACACATCCAGCACCATCATACTGAACATAGGGCCCCCCAAGGATGTGTGCTCAGCCCCCTTCTCTTCACCCTGCTGACCCACGACTGCACACTAGAGGTCTGCGCGGGTCGGATTTTTCAGTCCCGCTCCCGCCCGCGCCTGCATTGTGCAGTCCCGCTTCTGCCCGCGCCCGCAAAGAATTATGATTTTCAGTCCCGCTCCCGCCCACGCCTGCCATATTTTGTCCCGCTCCCGCCTGCAAATCCTGCATGATGCAGACGTTTGCGTTATTTCTCAGGAAAGTTCTTGTCTTGACACAGCGTGATGGTGCCCCGCCCCCTACTTTGAGTGGATTTGAGCATAAATATCTACAGCTCACGTTCACGTTTGTTATTATTTACCTTGTTTCTGAATTCAGCATGTAGTGTCTCTAATAATAATAATAATTAGTGCTGTCAAGCGATTAAAATATTTAATCGCGAATCGCACATTTTTATCACATGAGAAACCATTGTAATTCTCTGATCAGCATAAAAAAGTGAATGGGCTTGCTTTGTACCAATGGTGTTATTTTTTTTTTTAATTGCAAAGCAGAGCTAGTAAGAGAAGTGAATTGATTTACTGCTTGAGTTAGTCTACAACTCTAATCAGAGAGACAGGTTACACAGTGACGGTAGGCTTGACTCAATGCTCATCTCATCTCATCTCATTATCTCTAGCCGCTTTATCCTTCTACAGGGTCGCAGGCAAGCTGGAGCCTATCCCAGCTGACTACGGGCGAAAGGCGGGGTACACCCTGGACAAGTCGCCAGGTCATCACAGGGCTGACACATAGACACAGACAACCATTCACACTCACATTCACACCTACAGTCAATTTAGAGTCACCAGTTAACCTAACCTGCATGTCTTTGGACTGTGGGGGAAACCGGAGCACCCGGAGGAAACCCACGCGGACACGGGGAGAACATGCAAACTCCACACAGAAAGGCCCTCGCCGGCCCCGGGGCTCGAACCCAGGACCTTCTTGCTGTGAGGCGACAGCGCTAACCACTACACCACCGTGCCGCCTGACTCAATGCTATCCCAGAAATCCTTCCTGTAATATGCAAATTTGGACACCTCTGATTGGACAGCCAAATTTGCATATTACAGGAAGGATTTCTGGGATAGCATTGAGTCAAGCCTACCGTCACTGTGTAACCTGTCTCTCTGATTAGAGTTGTAGACTAACGCAAGCAGTAAATCACTTCACTCATGGTTCTCTTGCCAGCTGGGTGTGAACTGCGAGTCATTAGAGTGATCAAAGGATTTCCCGTTAGGGTGATCAATGGCAAATTTAAGATGCCATTCCTCACTCAATCTGGCAATCTGACTCTCTCTGCAAATTTAGGCATCTTAAAATGTTTTTATTAATGCCAAATAAAATATCCAGCACAAATTATATATGATAGACATAAATTAATAATTTATAAATTTTATTTCAAACATGTTTTTAGTTAGCGGGACTGCAGCTTATCATCGCTCCTGCCCACGCCGCATATGTGCACGCCCGCGCGCGCATATGTACACTTCTGGTCCCGCCCGCGCCCGCAATGAGCTTTCAAAATTTGTCCCGCGCCGCACTGCTTTGTGGCGGGTCCTGCGAGTCCCGCGGGACTCCCGCAGGAGTGCAGGGCTCTACTGCACACCAATACACAGCAACCTCTTCATCAAGTTTGTGGATGACACGACTGTGGTGGGACTCATTAACAACAATGATGAGTCATACTACAGGGACGAGGTGAGCCAACTGGCCACTTGGTGCAGAGACAACAATCTCTCTCTTAATGTGGAGAAGATGAAGGAGATGGTTGTCGACTTCCAGAGAGCCTCCACCCAGCATCCTCCACTGACCATCAATGGTGCTGCTGTGGAGAGAGTGAGCAGCACCAAGTTCCTGGGTGTGTACCTCACCGAGGATCTCTCCTGGACCAGCAACACTGCATCGCTGGCCAGGAAAGCTCAGCAGCGCCTCTACTTCCTCCGCAGACTGAAAAGAGCTAGAGCACCAGTCCCTATCATGCACACCTTCTACTGTGGAACCACCGAGAGCATCCTGACCAGCTGCATCACTGTGTGGTACGGCGGCTGTACTACATCCTGCTGGAAGACCCTGCAGCGCATAGTGAGAGCAGCTGAGATCATCATCAGTGTCCCCCTACCCTCCCTTCAGGATATTTACAACACATGCCTGGCCCACAGAGCACTCAGCATTGCGGGCGACTCCATCCATCCCAACCACCACTTCTTCAGCCTCCTGCCTTCTGGGAGGAGAATGAGAAGCCTCCAGGGGAGAACCAGCAGACTGAGAGACAGCTTCATCCACCAAGCCGTCAGGATGCTGAACTCCCTCCCAGGCCAGTACCCCCTTCCCCTAATACACAAACCAAATGTCACCAGCCACTTTAACAAACTTTAATGAAATTCAATTGCACTATGTAAAAACTGTTTACAATACTGTTTACACGTTATATTTTTTACTTAATTGCACTATATAAAAACTGTTTACAACACTGTTTACACTTTATACATCTTTTATCTTTGATAGACTTCACTGTTATACTGTCATATCTGCCATATTTATACTTGCACTGTAAATTCTGCTCATACTGCCATTTATTTATATTTATACTGATAATTCTGTTTATATCGTGCTATATTTATACTGTCAGACTGCTGTTCCCATTTACATTGTCCATTCTGTTTTTATATTGTCATTCATCACATTTAAATTTATACATTTGCCATATTTATACTTTCTGGATAGCTTTTGTGTATGTATATATATATATTTTTTTTCAAAAGTTATATCTTTTACCTATATCTTATATTTCATGTTTATTACTGTTTGCACCACGGATAAGAGGGAAACGCAATTTCAATTCTCTGTATGTCCTGCACATATGGCATTATTGATGATAAAGTTGACTTGAACTTGAGATGTCCCCCAGAAAGAGGATGGAGCAGGAATGCAGATCACCTCCATCTTGCCTCGGTTGAGCTTCAGGTGATGGATGTCTATCCAGCTCTGGCTGTCACGCAGGGAAGCAGAGATGCAAGCAGAGACCTGTGTGTCAGAAGGAGGAAAAGAGAGAAAGTGTGTCATCAGCATAGCAGTGGTAGGATAGACCATGACCAGAGATGATTGGGCTGAGAGACTGGGTGTAGAGGGAGAAGAGAAGCAGACCAAGGACTGAGCCTTGAGGGACACCAGTGATAAGTGGGTGTGGTGCTGATACGGTACAAGACCAGGTAACCTGGAAGGAGCGACTGTAGAGGTAGTACTTGAACCAATCCAGGGCTGTCCCACAGATCCCCAGAGCTGATGCGGATAACAGGAGGTAACAAAAGCATGAACTAGTTATTTTGCATCATATATAGTGACATCATATTTCTTATCTTTGCAATATTTCTGAGATGAAAGAAAGCTATCCTTGTAATGTTATCAATATGAGTTTCAAATGAAAGACTGGAGTCAGTGATCACCCCGAGATCTTTTACTGCTGCATGTGAAGAAACAAAGGCCATCCAGAGTTACTATGTAATCAGAAAACTTACTTTGAGCTGCATGTGGTCCTAGTACAAGTACTTCTCTCTTGTCAGAATTAAGTAGAAGGAAGTTAATAAACATCTAATGTCCTTTATGAATTCCCCAGTTTTATTAAGCTGGTGTCTCTCATCTGGCTTTGCAGAAACGTACAACTCCTTTTCTAGTCTATTCTAGAATGGTACAGTATGATCAATGGTGTCAAAGACTGCACTAAGGTCAAACAACACAAGCAAGGAGACACAGCCCTGATCAGAGGCCAATTGTAGGTAATTTACTGCTTTTACTGGTCTGTGTGCTATGATGAGGTCTAAATCCTGACTGATGCATTGCATGACATTAATGGCATTTCACAGATTCTCTTATCCAGAGCAATGTACAACATACCCAGAGCAGCCAGGGGAGCAGTAGGGGGTTAGGTGCCTTGCTCAAGGGCACTTCAGCCATTCCTGCTGGTCCCAAAGCTGCTGCTTTAACCATTAGTTCATGGCTTCCACATTTCATGGATATTCTTCCTATGTAGATATGAGCATAACTGCTGAGCCACAGCTTTTTTTTAGGACCTTGGAGATAAATGGGAGGTTTGATATTGGCCTATAATTGGACAGCTGACAGGGGTAGAAGTCAGGGGTTTGATAACTGCTAGTTTAAAGGATTTGAACACAAAGCCAATTCTAAGGGAAGAATTGCTTATTTTTAGATGTTCAATTGCTTCTGGTATTATCTGTATGAAGAGTCCTGTAGATAAGAAATCTAGTGCACATGAAGATTTTGATGTGGAAATTAGTTTAGTTAGTTAAATTTCTCTAGGGGGAGTAAAACATTGTAATTGCTGATCTTATACAGTTATGTTAACTAAAGGGTTGCTTAAATTGTCTGGCTTTATAGTAATAGTTTGAATTTTTTTGTCGGATACTCTCAATTTTGTCATTGAAAATTTTCATCGTCATTGCTACTACATATTTCAGTTGTGCATGTGTCTATGGTTGTCTTTTTTTTCTTGGTAATTTTGCTACAGTGTTTAAGGATTATTTTTATTGTCCTTTATTAGGGTGGAGAGATGTCAATCTAGCAACATTTAAGAGCTTTTCTGTATTTCAAAAGACTCTCCTTCCATGCTATCTCCTTCCATGATGTCATACATGTTCTAATTTTCGGGTGGTCTGTTTTAAGGTGCATGTGTAATCATCACCTGGGACCACCTGGTGAAAAAATGGCCCCCAGTCCTCTGCCCAATGTGTCTGTCTGCAAAATAAAAGGGCAAGAGAGAAGTCCAGGGGAGTGTAAGAGTGGCCTACCACCCAGTGCAGCTTTTACCTAGATGAAGGCCATTTGGCATAGCTCCATCCACTGGACTGTATCTGGTGCTCCTTTTTTTTTTTAAGTGAGATCAGTCAGCAGGCTGGTGACGTCCAAATAATTAGGCACAAACCTACAATAGTATCCAGCCACCCCGAGGAATTATCTCACCCCCTTTTTTGGTCTTGGGATTCGAGCAGGTCGCAATTGCTGCTGTCTTGTCAATTTGGAAATGCACTTGCACATAACCCAAGTGGAAGCCCAGGTATTGTATTAACCCAAGTAACTCATAACCCAAGTGGAAGCCCAGATACCCATCCAATCGCACACTTCAGGTTAGCCATGAGTCCCGCAAACCTTAACAACACTAGCACAGCCCTGAGGTGTTTTATGTGCTGTGGCCAATCATTACTGGATATAATGTCATTGAGGTAGGCTGCGGCATAGGCAGCATGTGGGCAGAGGATTTTTTCCATGAGCCACTGAAATGCTGCAGGAGCCCCAAATAACCCAAATGGAAGGGTGCCGAATTGGTGTAAGCTGAATGTGGTGGAAAAGCCCCCCCCCCCCCCCCCCCCCAGGATAGGGGAGTTAAGTGGATTTGACATCCCTTTGTCAGATCCCGTGTCAAATAAAAACAAGCCTCACCTAACCAGTCGAGCAGTTCATCAATGCGTTGATCATCAGTGAGTTCATCAGGCTTTGGATACTCATCAAGTTTAGACACCACATTGACCTTTCAATAGTCTACACAAAACCAGACAGCCCTGTCAGTTTTGGGAACCAAAACTACTGGTCTGCTCCAGTCACTGTGCAACTACTCGATTATTCCCATCTTGAGCATGGCCTTGAGTCTATCCCAAACTATCATTTTTTTGTGTTTGGGTAAGCGGTAGGGGCAGCTGCACCACTCCTGGGAGCATCTCTATGTGGTGTTCTAGGAGGTGAGTGTGACTGGGAAGAGGCAGGAACATGTCAAACTCTGTTTGCAATCTGGCAATGTCCGCGACTTGGGCTAGCAAGAGGTGGTCTCCATACGGGACTAGGGTGGATCATTCAATGGATTTTGTTTTTACCTCTGGCCCCAGCTCCTCCCTCTCAGGAACGACCATTACCAATGCCTTGGGGACCCCCTCATTCCATAGTTTGAGCAGATTGAGGTGGTATATTGGCCACGCCCACCTCTATCCATTTGCTTCACCTCATAGTTGACCTCACCAACTCACTGTGTGACCTCAAAGGGCCCTTGCCACTTGGGGAATAATTTAGAGATCGATTTGGGCAATAATAGGAGAATTATCTGCAAATTTTCCTTGGTTAGGTGATTGTGTGTGGGTGGGTTGAGGATTTATTGAATTTCATTTTTACTATCGGAAGGTCCCTCCTCCCAAATTTCCTGAATGACATCTAGGATGCCCCATGGCTTGCACTGATATAGTAATTCAAATGGGGAAAACCCAGTGGAGGCTTATGGGACCTCTTGTACTGCAAACAACATGGGTTCAATTCATTTATCCCAATTATGAGTGTCTTTGCACACAAACTTACAAATCAAGTTCTTAAGGGTTTGGTTAAATTGCTCAACCAAGTCATCTGTTTGAGGTTGACAAATGCTTGTGGTGATTGATTTAACCCCCTCAACTTCATAGAGTTCACGAAGTGTGTGTGACATAAACATTGTGCCCTGATCAATCAGGATTTCTTTCGGAATTCTGACTTGGGAGATCATTTTAAACAGTGCCTCTGCGACACTGCATGTGGAAATGTTATGTAGTGACACTGCTTCCAGTTAGTGTTTCATCTTCCACCAGGATTAAAATAAAGTGATGCCCTTGTGCAGTCTGATCTAATGGCCTGACAAAATTCATCCCAATTCTTTTGAAGGGGGTCTCAATTAGGGGAAGAGGGCACAATGGCACTCTTGTAGTGGCCACTGGATTTACAACCCTGATTCCAAAAAAGTTGGGACAAAATACAAATTGTAAATAAAAACAGAATGTAATGATGTGGAAGTTTCAAAATTCCATATTTTATTCAGAATAGAACATAGATGACATATCAAATGTTTAAAGTGAGAAAATGTATCATTTAAAGAGAAAAATTAGGTGATTTTAAATTTCATGACAACACCACATCTCAAAAAAGTTGGGACAAGGCCATGTTTACCACTGTGAAACATCCCCTTTTCTCTTTACAACAGTCTGTAAATGTCTGGGGATTGAGGAGACAAGTTGCTCAAGTTTAGGGATAGGAATGTTAACCCATTCTTGTCTAATGTAGGATTCTAGTTGCTCAACTGTCTTGGGTCTTTTTTAGCGTATCTTCCGTTTTATGATGCACTAAATGTTTTGTATGGGTCAAAGATCTGGACTGCAGGCTGGCCAGTTCAGTACCCGGACCCTTCTTCTACGCAGCCATGATGCTGTAATTGATGCAGTATGTGGTTTGGCATTGTCATGTTGGAAAATGCAAGGTCTTCCCTGAAAGAGACGTCGTCTGGATGGGAGCATATGTTGCTCTAGAACCTGGATATACCTTTCAGCATTGATGGTGTCTTTCCAGATGTGTAAGCTGCCCATGCCACACGCACTAATGCAACCCCATACCATCAGAGATGCAGGCTTCTGAACTGAGCACTGATAACAACTTGGGTCGTCCTTCTCCTCTTTAGTCCGAATGACACGGCGTCCCTGATTTCCATAAAGAACTTCAAATTTTGATTCATCTGACCACAGAACAGTTTTCCACTTTGCCACAGTCCATTTTGAATGAGCGTTGGCCCAGAGAAGACGTCTGCACTTCTGGATCATGTTTAGATATGGCTTCTTCTTTGAACTATAGAGTTTTAGCTGGCAACGGTGGATGGCACGGTGAATTGTGTTCATAGATAATGTTCTCTGGAAATATTCCTGAGCCCATTTTGTGATTTTTAATACAGAAGCATGCCTGTATGTGATGCAGTGCTGTCTAAGGGCCTGAAGATCAAGGGCACCCAGTATGGTTTTCCGGCCTTGACCCTTACACACAGAGATTCTTCCAGATTCTCTGAATCTTTTGATGATATTATGCACTGTAGATGATGATATGTTCAAACTCTTTGAAATTTTACACTGTCAAACTCCTTTCTGATATTGCTCCACTATTTGTCGGTGCAGAATTAGGGGGATTGGTGATCCTCTTCCCATCTTTACTTCTGAGAGCCACTGCCACTCAAAGATGCTCTTTTTATACCCAGTCATGTTAATGACCTATTGCCAATTGCAATATGAGTTGCAATTTGGTCCTCCAGCTGTTCCTTTTTTTGTACCTTTAACTTTTCTAGCCTCTTATTGCCCCTGTCCCAACTTTTTTGAGATGTGTTGCTGTCATGAAATTTCAAATGAGCCAATCTTTGGCATGAAATTTCAAAATGTCTCACTTTCGACATTTGATATGTTGTCTACGTTCTATTGTGAATACAATATCAGTTTTTGAGATTTGTAAATTATTGCATTCCATTTTTATTTACAATTTGTACTTTGTCCCAACTTTTTTGGAATTGGGGTTGTACCAGTTGGCACTCGCAGCATGCCACACACCACCTGCGGACATCCCTGCAAATCCCTGGCCAGTAGAACTGGGCCATAAATCAGGTCAGTGTTTTATCTTGCCCCAGGTGACTGGCCATTGGTTTATAATGAGCTGCATGGAAAAAGTTTCCTATGGCTTTTGGGAATCAATTTTGTTACCTGGTCTCCAGTTTGAGTGTCCTGTGTTACATAATACATTAATTATAGAAAAGTATGGGTGTGAGAGTGCAAGGCTTGGCTGGGGGTTCTGACCATCAATTACTCACTTGGTCAAATGCATGATGCAGAGATTTGTTTCACACTTGGTCCAGAGGGAAATCCATTAGGGAATCCCTGAGAGAACGGGGAGGGCCAGTGCACTCCCCGCTCTCCATGTTGCCATGATGTGGAGCTGACATAAATGGCTCTGGGCATGGGCGCTGCCAGGGGGGGAAAGGTTAGAACAATTCTAGGGGCCCAGCACTGCCATGGGGCCCTTTAAGGGGCTGATAATATGCTTTTGATGATTTTAATAAGACTTTTGAAATAACAACAATGCAATATTCCATCTGGTAAAATGAGCTAATTGAACAAGGTTGTCTATTTCTTGAGTTCTTCAACATATTGTCATTTAACCCTCACCCTTTTGCGAAATGGTACGGGTACGGTCCAGTTCTGGTAGAAGCGCGATGTGTTAAATCTGTGTGCTGATCAGTGCAATGCTACTTGCTGCTGTGTTGCGGTGCAGCAGCCAGCCAGCCAGCAGTGGAGTGCGTACAGTCTATGATCGCTAAATATGAAGAGTGGCTGTCAAAAACATAAAGAAAGGCAGTTGAAAGCTGAGAGGGACTGGAGAGGCAGGCAACTGGTCACTCAGTTTTTCCCAAAGAAAGGTAGCTATCGCTCACATGTGTGTTCAAAATATTAGCGAATGGTAAATGAACAGTATGAACGTGGTTGGATTAGCCTATCAAGAGAACACTTTTACAGTTTGTACAGTGATATTTTTTCCATTTTAATAACTGAACTGACTTGTGTGATAAACAAGATGAAATATTACGTTATGCTGGTGCTAATAACTAGTGCTAA
This sequence comes from Neoarius graeffei, assembly GCF_027579695.1. Taxonomy (NCBI): domain Eukaryota; kingdom Metazoa; phylum Chordata; class Actinopteri; order Siluriformes; family Ariidae; genus Neoarius; species Neoarius graeffei. Next base: position 35,410,070 of record NC_083587.1, on the reverse strand, counting down.
TAACCAGTTTCATAACTAATGGGATGCCCTAAATATGCACAGATTCAGCCTCAGGGGGACCTCTGCCCTACCAAACCACTGAACCTCACTTTGGAGAAGGAGGTAAGCAGCAATACAGCCCATAAATGCTTTAGGATTGAAGTTTTTAATGAGTGAGCGCCATATACAGTTTGCTAGATTAAAGTGTTGCTAATGTAACAGACATTGCGTTGTGTTGTTCACCAGTCTTTTTATTCTGAAGAAATGAGACACAAATACACTGCTGAGCATGGGCTGCAAACGTCCAGTGGAACTGGCGCTTACATTTCCAAAACGAACTGAAAGAGGCCAGCGCCTCGTTCCCATAACTACCTGTGCTCTTAAAGGGCCAGTGCAGAATTTCCCCACCACTACACACAATGGCAAGTGGAAAAAAATAAACCCTTTACACTAATAACGGACACCAGTCAAGTGTTTGACATGGTTACGTGTGTGGAATGTTCACACATTCTAAACCATTGGTTTCAACCATTGGTTAATACATAAAATGTAATAACAAAGTCACAAACTCAAGGTCCATGGGCTATCAAAAGTCAAATAATGACAATAGTGCAATTGTGACGAGGGTGGGCAAAGTTGGGGGGCCCAAAATTCTAATCTTTCATGGGGCCCAAAATTTCTGGCGGCGCCCCTGGCTCTGGGACAGCTTCCCTGCTTCCCTGACAATGTCACACCGGAGTCCCCCATGGCGCGCTACTGCAGGACCCACCCGCCACCACTCGCTCTATTAGGCTCTTAAACTCTGGCCAATCCATACCCAGAATTGGTGGGTGGGTGAGGTGTGAGTGGTGGTGGCTAACCATTGTCTTGACACTATATTTTGTTCTCCGAAATTGGACTGGTACCTGTGGGTATTCGTGAATATCCCTATGCACACACTGAACCTTCAGCAGACATGCTGTTCCCAGTGCCTTGCCTTGAACCAAGCTTTGATGAATTGATGTTTGATCGCAGCCTGAATCCACCAAATGGATTCAGGCTGCGATCAAACATCACACAGGTGATGTGTACTCCCTTGGATACTCCCCAGTATGTGGTACATTCCAGCTTGATTGGGGGTGGTTTCTGGGGAACTGGACCACTGCCATGGCATGGCACTGGTCCTCAAAGCGCCTGGGCTCCTTGCAGTGCCAGCATGCCAGCCCAGGCCTCATCTCTGCACCACTGGGGTGAGGATTGCTCACCTGAGGGGAAGACACAGAAACAAATAGGAAGAAGGGGAGCCACAAGCTCAGTGAGCTGGCTGTGGGGAAATTGGCCCCTGCTTCTGTGCTACTGGGAGGGGATGAGAAGAACAGGAGGAGGGGGCAGGATGAAACAGAGGGAGAGAGGGAGCACAAGGAGGGGCAGGATGTCCACCCACCATTGGAACTGCTGCCAGATGGTCCTCCACTAGCTCAATTGCTTGATCCAGTGACACTGGGTGGTGACACTGGACCCACTCTGCTGGCCCCTTGGCAGCTGAGAGATGAACTGCTCCAGTGTCACCGCATCAATGGCCCCCTTGACATCATGGTCTTATGCCTCCAACCACTGGTGGCAGGCATCCTGCAGCTGATGGCCGTAGGCTAATGGCCAGCTGACTTCCTCCAGTGTCAGCATGTGGAAGAGCTGACTGTGCTGCTTGGGGGTGTGGCAAACTTGCTGCAGGATAGCATGCTTCAAGTCTGCATATTCCATCCTGTTGTCAGTGGGCAGTTGCTGGGCTATGAGCTGAGCTTTGCCAGTGAGGAGCAGCAGTAGGCGAGATTAGATAAAACTTTATTGATCCCTTTTGGGAGGGTTCCCTCAGGGAAATTAAGAGACACTCATTGCTTGTCTGGCTATCCCCATGCCTCCACAGCTCACTCAAACCGCAAGGTAGGTCTCACCATTTTCACAAGGGTGATGTGGGGGAAGCCTGCTGAATCTGTGACTGGGGCACCTGTAGGCATGATGAGATGCAGGGGCTCCTGGCAGTCCTGCTGGACCTGCAGCAGGGCCTCAAAGTGCTGCCCTTGCTTGTTGCACATAATGACCAGTGCCTGGTGCTGGTTCTGTTAGGTGGTGGCAAGAACATGGACGAGGTCCTTGAATGGGGAGGACTCCCTGATGGCAGTCTGCTTCAGCATTCCTGGGTTTCAGCACCAGTGTAACAGTTCCCTGATTTGTGGAGAACACAGACACACGGTCAGGCAGGTTTGGAACAGTCTCTCTTTAATTTCCACACACACAACTCATTTTTCAGTGGTTGGCACAGACAAACATGTAGCGCGCACACAGTCACAGCCAAGACTCTGGTTCTCTCCTCCTCTCCTCTCCATCTTTTTATCAGCTCCCCACCACTGGGAAAACACCTACAGCACATTTAATTAACCACAGGTGCAATCACTTTGCCACTCACCTTCCCTGGATTTAGTCTCCATTCATAAATGGGTGCTTGACCGTGCCCCTGTTGAGATATATAACAGCCTTACCTACCTACCTCCATAATATTTCATGTACATGTAGTTTAGCATTCAACACAAATTGACACAAAATATATTAAATCACACTTTACTTTTTGCTTCTTATTTAACATGTTCTCATAGTATTTAGAGAACTAGACTAAAATGTGACCTTTGCAATCAGATCCACGATATTGCTGACTGACAATATAATGGCATGATTTCCTGATGAATTGTAATACTATAGGCCTAAATTTAAGGTGACAAAGCAAGTGAGACACAGCCTGACTGTTTTAGAAAAAAAAAATTAAATGTCATTTCTCAACATCATGGAGAAGCCAACTCTGCATGGTGTGCAAAGTGCTCACTAGGTCTGTAAGTGAGGTGTATTTCCAGTTATATACTAGTGCATCTCAAAAAATTAGAATACCATGAAAAAGTTCCTTTTTTCATAATTTAATTCAAAAAGGTAAACTTTCATATATTCTATATTCATTACATGTAAAGTGAAATATTTAAAGCCTTTTTTGTTTTACTTTTGATAATTATGGCTTATAGCTCATGAAAATCAGAAATCCAGTATCTCAAATTATTAGAATATTCCCTAAGATCAATCAAAAAAAGGATTTACAATACAGAAATGTCCAACTTCTGAAAAGTATTTATACACTCAATACTTGGTTGAGGCTCCTTTACCATGAATTACCGTATCAATGCAGTGTGGCATGGAGGTGATCAGTCTGTGGCACTGCTGAGTTGTTAGTGAAGCCCAGGTTGCTTTGATAGTGGCCTTCAGCGTATCTGTATTTTTGGGTCGGGTATTTCTCATCTTCCTCTTGACAATACCCCATAGATTCTCTATGGGGTTCAGGTCAGGCAAGTTGGCTGGCCAATCAAACACAGTAATATCATGGTCAGCAAACCATTTGGTAGTAGTTTTGGCACTGTGGGTAGGTGCTACGTAAGTCCTGCTGGAAAAGGAAATCAGCATCTCCAAAAAGCTCGTCAGCAGATGGAAGCATGAAGTGCTCTAAAATCTCTTGGTAGATGGCTGTGTTGACTTTGGACTTGATAAAATACAGTGGACCAACACCAGCAGATGACATGGCACCCCAAATCATCCCAGACTGTGGAAACTTCACACTGGGCTTCAAACACCTTGGATTCTGTGCCTCTCCACTCTTCCTCCAGACTCTTGAACCGTGATTTCCAAATTAAATGCAAAATGTACTTTCATCTGAAAAGAGGACTTTGGACCACTGAGCAACAGTCCATTTCTTTCTCTCCTTAGCCCAGATAAGACACTTCTGACATTGTCTCTGGCTCAGGAGTAGCTTGATATTAGGAATGCAAAAGTTGTATCCCCTTTCTTGAAGATGTCTGTTCGTGATGGGTCTTGATACACTGACACCAGCCTCAGTCCACTCCTTGTGAAGCTCTCCCAAGTTCTTGAATCAACTTTTCTTGACAATCCTCTCAAGACTGTGGCCATCCCTGTTGCTTGTGCACCTTTTCCAGCCACCCTTTTCAGCAATGACCTTTTGTGGCTTACCCTCCTTGTGGAGGGCATCAGTGATCATCTTCTGGACAACAGTCAAGTCAGCAGTCTTCCCCATGATTGTGGTTGTGTGTACTGAACTAGACCAAGAGATACACTGTGTTCATACTGTTTTACTCAAACTCGAAATGAAATATTCTAATATTTTGAGATGGGTTTTTTTATGTTTTTGTACTGTATGCCATACTGATTAAAATTAAAATAGAAAAATGCTTGAAACAGGCGGCACGGTGGTGTAGTGGTTAGCACTGTCGCCTCACAGCAAGAAGGTCCTGGGTTCGAGCCCCGGGGCCGGTGAGGGCCTTTCTGTGCGGAGTTTGCATGTTCTCCCCGTGTCCGCGTGGGTTTCCTCCGGGTGCTCTGGTTTCCCCCACAGTCCAAAGACATGCAGGTTAGGTTAACTGGTGACTCTAAATTGACCATAGGTGTGAATGTGAGTGTGAATGGTTGTCTATGTGTCAGCCCTGTGATGACCTGGCGACTTGTCCAGAGTGTACCCCGCCTTTCGTCCATAGTCAGCTGGGATAGGCTCCAGCTTGCCTGCGACCCTGTAGAAGGATAAAGCGGCTAGAGATAATGAGATGAGATGAGATGAAATGCTTGAAACATTTTAGTTTGTGTAATGAGTCTATAATATATAACATTTTCACTTTCTTAAATAACTGATGGAGAATATTTAACTTTTTCCACAATATTCTAATTTTTTGAGATGCACTAGTGTGTGTGTGTGTGTGTGTGTGTCATATTTTTTTGTACTAGTTAGTGGTTCAGATTTCAATTTAAATTGGCAGTTATGGGTAGCATGAAATTACTTACCTTTCTGTTTGCCACTGTAACTCATTGTTGCTTCTTCAAATTCACAGGTATGTAATAGGTCGAGGTTTTGTGTTTTTTAATTTATTTTGGCTAATGGGTCCTTCATTTAAAGATGGATGAGCAAATAAAAGGGAAAAACAGCTACCAGTAACAGGCCTTTTGAAAAAAATCTTCCTACCAAAAGTGCACCATGGGCATCAAGAGAGAAAGGGGCGGGTACTTGAGCAACTATAGCATCCCCATAAGTAAGCATGTGTTGTCCTTTACTCTCCAAAATTAGTAGGTGCTGTATGAAAACTAGCAAGTGGTGGCTAGGAACTTTTCAATACTGTGAATTAGGTGGTGGGGGAGACTGCCACGTTACAAAAATTGACATACAACACCGATTTTAATGGCTATTCAGTAGAAATCATCCCATTTCACATACTGTACTACAGGTTAACAGCTGGACTGGGTATGTTAAGCTCTTCAGCACAGAGAACATGATCTACAGCCTTATCTTGCATATTAGTACAAACCAAAGTGAGTTATAGCCAGACACATTAACTTAATAGACACAAGTGTCTAAATTAAATCAATGCCAGTTCAGTTGAAAGACTTAGCTATTGATGTTCAGAGCTTTGTGAGTGTTTCTCAGAAAAATAGAGCATGCATTAGTCTCATTTCCCACAGTACATTTCTCTTGTATCAGTTTATTTGACTAGCAAAATGTATATCCAGCTTGTTCTCAAGAGGTCTGTCCCTGCTCTAAGCACTTTGTTTAATTAAATCAGCTAAATATAAAACTGCGTATTATCAGATGTTTGCCTATTTGGTTCAGTCAGATTCTCTTTTGCTTCACTGCAGCACAGCTGAAGTCATGGATGACTCATGTCAATGAATGCATCTTCATAATGAATGTCATATTGATATAATTTTCATTATGAATGCATTGAATTAAGTTTTCATACAATAGTTGAAAAGTCATTGGTGTGACATGGACCATTCATTTATTCCTGATGTGCCATGTTAACTTTCATCCTAACATTACTTGCATTGTTTGTTTGTTTTTTTTTTCCTATGAGGTTTGTCTATTGAAACAGAAATGATTCATGCACACCATCCCGTTTGGACAAGCTTGAAGATGTGGTGTGATTGAACCAATTTTCTTGTGTAACTGGACTGTTAAGAATATTAACTTGGTTTCTATGTCAGACGTTACGATAATTTTCAAAATATTCCAATCTAATTGATACACGCATTGTGTGTGTGTGTGTGTGTGTTTCCAACAATGATAGGAATATTCTAGTTTTGACCATTGGATGTTCACTACATGCATTTTTTTTTCTCAGAAACTGCAACTCTTATTGTCTCATCTCATCTCATCTCATTATCTCTAGCCGCTTTATCCTTCTACAGGGTCGCAGGCAAGCTGGAGCCTATCCCAGCTGACTACGGGCGAAAGGCGGGGTACACCCTGGACAAGTCGCCAGGTCATCACAGGGCTGACACATAGACACAGACAACCATTCACACTCACACCTACGGTCAATTTAGAGTCACCAGTTAACCTAACCTGCATGTCTTTGGACTGTGGGGGAAACCGGAGCACCCGGAGGAAACCCACGCGGACACGGGGAGAACATGCAAACTCCACACAGAAAGGCCCTCGCCGGCCCCGGGGCTCGAACCCAGGACCTTCTTGCTGTGAGGCGACAGTGCTAACCACTACACCACCGTGCCGCCAACTCTTATTGTGATGGACAAATATTTTATTTTGTGTTGAGATGAATATATCCTGTATTTTGTTAAGGACATTTTTTTTTTTTTTTGATTGTGGTTGCATACATTTATTTTATGTATGTGTATAATTATTTGTGCTAGAATTGACATGTATAATCATAGTGTCATCCCCTCCCGGTTTTTGCATTTAAATTTGAGGGTGAAGTTAGGTTTTGGAACCAAGAGTTCAGGAAAAGTTCATGGGTGTGGCACCACGTGGAGATTCAGGTCCACCGCTGTTATTGAGCCAATGTTAATTGAGAATTCACGTGAACTCCTCATGGAGGAGAGGTGTGCAGGGACGTTACAGTAGCACATGCCTCAGATGCGCTCTACACTGAAAGTTTGCGGTGCCATCGATGCATGGACATTTGTTGGATGCGCTATTCATTCACATTGGATTATTTAAGGACTTCTCTCACAGATGCCACTGGAATGGTTACTGTGACTTCTGTGGACTTTCGTGGAGACTGTCCCAAATGTCCAACTGCCTGTGCAGCAATGATACATACTCGTATGTGCACACGCCTACCACGAGGCATGAAGGACAGTAAGATGACACACCATCCACATTAGCCTGTATTCATTATTGTATTGTATTTTTACTTTGAATGGGTTTTAAAAGGGAAACCTTTTGTGTTGTGGCCTAGGGTAATATGTATGTAACATGATGTGTTTTTTTTTTAATTTTGAACATGTTTTGGTTGTGAGATAAAGATTTAAACTTTTTCTATAACTTTTGTGTTGGGCATTTGCTGCTAACCTCGCACGTAACATTTATTAACAAAAAAAGGGGGGGGGGGGTGTATGTGTAAGCAAACACGTGTGTACACACCTTTTGGCTGTTTCTTTTTTATGCTCATATATCCTAAGCTAGTCACAATACTGCTAAAAGGAGGTGTTTATTGAGCCACTCATTCAAATGATTAGAGATGATGCAAACAGAACTGGAATAATGGCAGTAGAGGAAGAGCACAAAATCTCACTGTATGCAGGCGATGTACTTTCATACTTTATCAAATCCATCATGTTCTATAACTGCTTTAATGGACAATGCAAAACTATTTGGGTATCACTCTGGCTAAAAAATACATGTTAATAAAACAGAGGCATTGGATATTAACAAACTTATTTCAAAACAAATTAAGGAAAACAGTGAATTTCATTGGCCAACTGAGGGTATTAAATACCTTGGTATTGTAATAACACCTGTGTTGGATAAATTATACAATGCAAATTATGATAAAATAATGAATAAAACCAGGCAGGCTCTAGCTCAATGGTTCCTCTTCCCTTGTCCCTGTTGGGCCAAATAGAATTTATTCATATGAATGTTCTTCCAAGATTACTGTACCCATTTCAGATGCTTCCTATACCAAAATCAATATTGTGTGTTGGCTCATTTGATATCCTGATTTATATGGCAGGGTAGGAGGCCCAGAATATCACTCAAAACTCTACAGCTCTCTAAATCTGAAGGGGGGCTTGCTTTACCGTGTTTAAAATTATATTTTTGGGCTGCACAACTAAAGCCCATGGTTGCTTGGATTACTAATGATCCTTCAACTAGGTGGTTAGACATAGAAATGTCACAATGTGAATACATGCTAGAACAGATATATTTGAGAATGATGATATTGAGATCCTCTAGGGTAAATATATGGACAAAAAATACAGCTCAGATTTGGATAGAAGCGCACAAAAAATGCAAACTACCAAACTCCATATCAACCTTCACTACAATCAAATCCACTCCCAATTTTACATCACTACAATTGGATGCAGGCTTCAAATGTTGAGCTAGATATGGTCTTATTTATATTCACCAACTAGTTCAACCAAATGGCATAAAGTGATTTTTCCCAGATTAAAGAAGAGTTTGGACTTCCAAATACTGATTTCTTCAGGTTTCTATGAATTAGAAATTTCCTTAATAAGTATGAAGAAATTAAGAATTCGCTCACCATCTGCAATAGAACAGTATTTCATTGGGGTTCAACTTGGTATTTCTGGAAGAAAGTCTAATTCTAGTCTTTATAATGGTCTCCAGATTATGGAAACGTGATACACTGTACATCAAAACAAAATGGGAAACAGAGCTTAAACAGGATATTTCTCTGGAAACCTGGTAGAAATTTGTTCTGAGGCACAAAAGGTGACTTGCTCCAATAGTTGGAGAGAATTCAATTGGAAAATGATCGTTAGATACTTCAGGACACCGCACATAACAGGAAAGTATGGAACACCAGTAGTTGCTGGAGGAATTGTGGAGAAACTGACCCAAACTTTGTCCATACCTTTTGGTCTTGTGAGAAACTGAAGAAATACTGGGATGATATCTACTCAGCACTGGTCGATATTTTTAGAATAGAGATCCACTGATTACTTTGTTGGGAGTTGCCCCTCAGGGTTTTGAGCGTAGAGATGATCTGTACCTTCTGCAAATCCTCCTGTTGGCAGCCATTAAGGGAATCACTGTGAATTGGCTGAAGCCCACTGTCCCAACATTTCAGTTGTGGAAGGAGTGGGAATGGGAACTTTATAGACTGGAAGACGTAACTCACAAGTTGAGGCTCCAGAGGGAGAAACTCCTGAAGAGATGGGGCCCTGTTTTGTTTATAATATTTTGAGACAAGAGAGCAGTTCCCCATGTCCCCCCCCTCTTGTTTTCCCTTTTGTTTTGTGGTGTTTTGTTGTTTTGTTTTGCTATTGTCTGTATGTGTGCGTATATGTGCTGGGAAGTTTTCATCTTACTGTCATTTTAGTAGGTGTTAATGTACCTTCAATATATTGTTTCTGAATACTTGTGCTGACTGTCTATGATCAATAAACAATAAACACCAAAAAAGGGGGGGGGGTGTGATCTCAGCTATATCTCCCTTTATTTCTTGGTTCTCTAATAACTCATGCTGATAAATGATGATGTAATGACACTTGGAGGGTGATGGGGTTAGACCAGGGTCAGGTGGAGGTCACAGGGTCATAATAAAAAGAGAGAAGAATCTATACTGTATCTACAACCTTAACTGTTTAATATATGGACTGCATATATTGCAGTGAATAGAGAGCAATAATAAAAGTATAATAAAAGAAAATACTGTAATAGAACTATGTATTTGAATTGTGCTTTTCAGTACTTTTGGCTTCAGTGGTCATTAAACCTTTTTTTTTATTTACGTGTACATTTATCTTAACAAATATATGTTGATATGAAATCTGGCTATGCATTGCAGTACTTAGTGTGGAAGAGTGTACATCATGTATACACTGAATGTGTGGTTCACTATGCATAACAATATAGGGTACTTACCAAAGGTTGATAATTTTCCCACTGGAAATTTAGACAGCACTACAAAATGGCACCCAAATAGTTCATTGCATGGTGATGTGAATAAATTCAGAAACTTCACTTGTCTGTGACAGTATGAGGAAGTCTTGGTCGAAAGGTTAGAGAAGCAGCTTTGGGACCAAAAGGTCATCGGTTCAAGTCTTTGGACCAGCAGGAAGGGCTGAAGTGCCCTTGAGCAAGGCACCTAACCCCCAGCTGCTCTCCATGCTGATCCAGGTATGTTGTATGTCACACTGGTTAAATGCTTTTAATGTAACATTTTGTGCTTTAACCAGGTTTTGATGAATGCTATTAACTCATAGAATGATTTCCCTTATTTGCCATATTATACACCTGCTAATAAAAAACGTCATAAAGACACCAAGAAGGTGATGGAGGTCAGCATGAGGTCATACAGAGGTCAAGGCTCACACTATGACAAAGAAGGATCCTGGCATATAACATCATTAGTGATTAAGCCATATCTCACCATGTGTTCAAAATAACACTCTGCTCCCCATTTGCAAATAGTTAAGTGCAGTTTGTACGTAGATACTCTCCAGGGTCAATCATTTGGATACTGGCCCACTGTAGCGCACCATGTAATTTCATGAGGGCACAGGATCTTCTACCCTATGCTTTCTGGCATGGAAACAAAATGGCAAAACATCCAAAATAGTACACTATGTAGTGGACAGTGTGCAGTGCCTTTTTTTATTTAAAAATAAGAGATATTATTAATTTGAATAGCCTATTAGTTTGTAGGCTAATAATAATAATAATAATAATAATAGGTTCCAATTTGCTAAAGAGCATAAAGATTGGACTCTGAGGTGATAGAAAAAGCCACGTGTTCTGATGAGTCCAGATTTACCCTATTCCAGAGCGATGGGTGTGTCAAGGTAAGAAGGGAAGCACATAGAGTGATCATACATAGTGGCTACTGTACAAGCCTCCAGAGGCAAAGTTATGATCTGGGGTTGCTTCAATTGCTCAGATCTAGGTTCAACAATCTTTCTGCCAATAAAATGAAGTCAGCTGACTAACTGAATGTACTGAATGAGAATGCATTTTTTTCTTCCCTCATGGCACAGGCATCCCAAAAGTGTTTGGAATGTGCTGGGGAAGACTTTATGTGGTCGTTTGACTCTCCCATTGTCAAGATAAAACAACTCTGGATGGAAATAAATGTTGTGATGTTGAAGAAAGTTGTTGAAACAATGCCATGGTGAATGCATTTAATAATCAAAACTAAAGATGCTCTAAATATTAGTGTGCGCAAGTATTTTCTGGAAAGGCACCGTATGAAGAGAATACTATTTCTTTTGTTTATGACTTCTTGTGATTTTATTAAACACTGTGATCAGCATCTAGTATTTTGATAATGGGTATGATCTTTTCTTGCACTTCTTCAATTCACATAAAGACCAGATATGAACCACTGATCAAACCATTTTCTTATGAAACCTATCTGCCTTGCTTATTATTATTTCATAAATACTGTTTAAGATTTCAGTAGTGGTGTGATGGTACTTTGCATGTGTTGAGCACTTCTGTAAGCACTTACTATGGAAAACAGGTGTTGTAAAGATATACCTGCTTAACATATACTCCTAGAATTAACTTCTGCTCCTTGTGGTGTTGCTCTAAGAAACTTAATAATAGATTTTCACTCCCAGATTAACTTTTGTTTGTTTGTTTTGTAAGTGTAAAGAAGCTAGTGCAGACAACAGTGTAGGATACAACTCCACTGGATCTTTTATTCACCAAGTGTGTCCATTCGTGGGTAGCAGGCAATATCTAATCAACACCTGGGGTCGCCACCTGGTGGCGTCTTCTAACTGTGGCCTATCTGGTTTAAAGTGATAGTGTCACAACTCTACATCCCCTTTCTTTCAGATCAGCACAACACAAAACACTGCACACAAAATTTTAGAACATGTGTGACAACTACTGGATAAGAAGACTTAATAATGACTCAGTGCCTACTGATAATTAAGGCCTATCAGCATAACATGATAAGGCACTAACAATAACATAGGTTCAGCAATAGCAATTACACAGAATCAGCACACATGAAATCACAATGTTCAGGATATGGGTGGGTTATTCAGTGACATAGTCCTGATATCGCTGGCTGAGTTGGCTGACTCTTCCTGCACGTGTCACTACTGGTTGCCTGCCAGATGAATCACCCGTGGAGACCACCTGAGCAGGGCCGTAACTACCATTGAGGACACCGAGGTCATGTCCTCGGCATTTTTTTCCCACGGTATTTTTTTTTTCACTCAGAAATGTGAAATTAATATGAAAATCGTTCTGACTTTGATCGGTGGAAAATTCTAAATTCAGCTTGCATCCCCCTGTTCTCATTTGTTTGTCTAAAAATAAAGTCCACATAATCATTTTTAAACGAAGCTGAAATATCCGACATTGGAAACATTTCATATTAGGCAGCCTCGCGCTAAGCACCACGGGATATACAAGAGCTGAGAAGTGTTCTCATCAAGGTCCGACTCCGCAGCCAGGCAATTTGTCAATTAGTCGTGGAATCTGAAAATTGACATAAGATGAAGAAGTCTACTACACTAAAACAAACCAAACTCAGCTCTGGAAAGTCAACAAGTGAGAGAAAAAGAAAGAGGGAAGAAGGCGAGTTAATTTTGCCAGTCACTGACAGTTATGTGCCGGAATGCTTATGATCATTAACAGTGCAATTTTAATTAGCATTTCAAGCAACAACAGTGGAAGCCACTTAGCTAGATAGGATTTTCGTTTTCCAGGCGGCACAAACTCTTTTATTCTCTCTCTCGATTTGATTTGGTGCGTTTCAGATCAGAAAAGGCTGGACAGTCGTGACCTGTTGTTTATGAAGTTATTGGGTGCTGACGAGACTTGAGCTATTTTGCTAACTTACCAGACTATAGGCTAACGGGAACACAAGACACTATTGTTTTGATCATTGGTTGTATTTTCGAACGGAAATGAAAACGGGTAGCAAACTTATGTTCACATTTTATTTACAACATGATGTACCACCTCTGACTGCTTTCTGTCAATCATGAACAGCCCAGCCGCGTTCACAGCTCCTCCTCCAATCACCAGCTGGAGATGAGCCTCCTCTCGGGAAGTCTTGTCCCGCCCCTCTTATTGACTCCCATCTCCAGTGAGGCTCAGTCTCCGAATGTAGCGTTTTAGTCGGTTTTGTCCAATAACCGTCTAGTATTTTGCTATTGAAAAGGGCATATATTTTTTAAAAAGCAATTGAAGTCCATTCAGGCTCGGCTAGATTGCGTTGTCACTCTCACTCACTCTCACTCACTCATTCTCACTCACTCACACTAACTCACTCACTCACTCTCTCTCTCACTCATTCTCACTCACTCACACTAACTCACTCACTCACACTCTCTCTCTCTCACTCACTCACACTCTCTCTCTCACACTAACTCACTCACTCATTCTCACTCACTCACTCACACTCTCTCACTCACTCACTCACACACTCACTCACTCACTCACTCACTCACTCACTCACTCACACTCTCTCACTCACTCATTCTCACTCACACTAACTCACTCACTCACACTCTCATTCTCACTCACTCACACTCTCTCTCTCACTCACACTCCATCACTCACTCAAACTCTCACTCACTCACTCACTCACTCACTCACTCACTCACCCACACTCACTCATGCACACACACAAAATACTTTTGTGATCGTGCAGTTTTGAAATTGTTAAAATAAACATGTTCACCTACATGTTCATCTTGTTGGGCTTGTGATTTTGACTCGTTTCCAAAATGTATGAAAAGTCACCATATTAGGACATTTTTTTTTTTTGGCAAATAAGATGTATCGCAATGTTTGACCTCGGTATTTGAAAAATCCTGGTTACGGTCCTGCACCTGAGTGGCACGGGGTGGTGTACAATAGGTGGTGGTGCATCATCGTGGTCAGTGTTGGGGTCAGGTGGTGCTGAAGAGGGCATTAGTGGCATGTCTTCTTCTGTGATGACTTGTGTCGGTTCATCAACACGAAGGAGATGTCTTCTGTTCCTGATGTACGTGGCACCTTGTGATGTTATTATGTAGCTGTCTTGCTACCTGGTCAAAACCACGTGCAGTCTGCACCCTGACTGTTTGACCTGTGTTTAATGCAGGGAGGCGCTGGGCAGTGTGGTCATATGCTTTCCCCTTCATTCTGTGTTTTGTGATGGTGGCAGTGACATTTGTTTGGACGGCTGGCTGCAGCATTGCTTTAGTTACTGGCAAGGAAGTTCTGGTCCTCCTTGATAGTAGACACTGAGCAGGAGATGGAAGTCCAGCATGGGGGATGTTGCGAGCATGCAGGAGGGCTGCTTGAATGTCTGTGCGATTACGATAGCACTTCTCCAGAAAGTGCTTTGCTGATCGGACTGCTCGCTCAGCAAGGCCATTAGATTGAGGGTAATGTGGACTACTACGGATGTGTTTAAAGTCCCAAGCATGTGCAAAATCTACAAAGTCCTTACCCGTGAACTGGGTCCCATTGTCAGTCATGAGCATGTTAGGGACTCCATGTGTTGCGAAGTGTCACTTTAATTTCACAATCACTGTGGTGCTTTTCAAGTTTGGCAGGTAGTCTAGCTCAAATCACCCTGAGTAAGAGTCCACCAGTACTAAGTGCATTTTGTCTTGCCATTCAAATATGTCAGCTGCAGTGAACGACCATGGCAACTCAGGAATGTCGTGGAGGTACAGGGGTTCCTTTGTGTGGTGGGGTGTCAGAGCGTTGCAGGCAGCACAGTGAGATACCACCCTCTCAATGTCTACATACATTGAGGGCCAATACATTGTCTCTCTGGCCCTGCGGTTAGTAGCTTCAACTCCAGGGTGGCCTTGGTGTAGCTGTGTGACATAAAACCTCTGTAACAATGCAGGTATGATGAGTCTTTGTCCATGCAGTATGAGCCCATTGTCAACAGTCAGCTCTTCTTTCACAGAAAAGAAGGGACGCAGTGCATGAGGCACTTCCTTGCATGTCTTTGGCCAACCCTGCATGATGATATCAGAGAGCTGTTGGCAGATGAGATCATTCTTCACAGCATCCCTGAGTTCATCTATGTGACGAGAGGAGAGAACCTGGACAGTCATAACCTCCAAGAGATCATCAGCGAGTGGAGGCTCAGTCACAGACAAGTGTGCACGTGATAAGGCATCCGCTACATACAGTTCTTTCCCACATTTGTATATCACGTCAAGGTTGTAGCAATGTAATTTCAACATCATACCTTGCAGGCAGGGTGACACAGTGTGTAGAAGTTTCCTCAGAATGGTTATTAATGGTTGATGGTCTGTTTCAGCCGTGACAGGGCGGCCATAGATGAAATCATGGGACTTCTTAGTTGCAAACACCAGTGCCAACATCTCTTTTTCAATCTGAGCGTACCTGGACTGTTAAAGCTTGTGATGCGAACGCCACAGACCTCCTTTGTTGAAGGCACACTGCACCTAGCCCATGTTGTGAAGCATCCGCTGATATGACCACTGGCCTTGAAGCATCAAAAAACTGCAGGACCGGTGGGTTTGTTACAGCTTGTTTCAGCTTGTTGAGCTTCATGCCAATTCCATTCAACATCCTGGTGTATCAGCTGTCTCAAGGGGCCAGTGAGTTCACTGTACTGAGGGATGAACTTTGAGAGATAATTTGTCATGCCTAGGAACTGCTGTAGAGTATGCTTATCCTGTGGTTTCGCCATGTCACAGACCGCTTTGGTTTTCTCGGGGTCTGGCTTAACACCATCAGCAGTTAGTAGATGACCCACATATTGGACAGAGCTGACTCTGAATTTACATTTATCCGGGTTTAGTTTCAGGTTAATGGCACGGATTCTGTTCAGGACTTGTTTTAGGCGATCATCATGTTCTTGTAGTGTGCGCCCCCAGATCAGAATGTCATCCACCACAATCTCACAAGGCTGTCCAGGGAATAGTTGTTCCATTACATTTTGAAAGACTTTGCTGCCTGTACAGATGCCATATGGCATTCTGAGGAACCTGTATCGGCCATGGGGTGACATGAACGTTGTGAGTGTTGAGGAGGCATCATCCAGGGGGATTTGCCAAAACCCACATTTTGCATCCAGGATGCTGAAAACCTTAGCACCCGGCATGTCTGCAATGATCTGATCAATTGATTTCAGAGGGTGACGTGGTCTGAGAAGGGCCTTGTTAAGGTGCACTGGGTCAATGCAAATTCGAACAGTTCCGTCTTTTTTTGTGGCTGCAACCATGGCCAACACCCATTCTGTGGCATCATTTACTGGTGTTATGACACCCAGGGCAGTCATCCGATCTAGCTCTGCTTTGACCTTTTCTTTCATGGCAATTGGAACTTTGCGTGGTGCACATACTGTGGGAGCAACAGTGTGATCCAGCCTCATATGATAGAGTACAGGTAGTTTACCTATTGAATTGGTGTCAAAGAGGTCTTGGTATTCACACAGCTCTGATGCATCTTGTTGTAAAGTATGGACATCAGGTCCGAGGTGTATGAGTCCCATGTTAACACTATCTTGTAGCCCCAATAGTGGCTTCACATCTCTGTTAACAACATAAAATTTGAACTGACTCTGCATGCAGTCCAAAATTGCTGTTCCTTCTGTGTTTATTGTTTCACCACCATATGTAACTAGGTTCACTCTCTCTGCTGTGTTCACAGAAATCATGCAGAATGTGTTTGGCCAGCACATTACATTTGGCACCAGTGTCTACTTTAACCTTCAGTTGGCCAAGTCCATTTTTTAGTTTCAGCGTGGTGAAGATTTCTCCCTTGTTGGTGGGTAAGTGAACAGTGTCACAGTAAAAAGTATCACCAGAAACCCTATCTGTTTTGGTGGTCAGTTCATTTACCCTGCCTGTCACTCGTTTCCGGATCTGATATGTGGCCTTCGATCGCGCTGCGGACTGTAGGCCTAATGGTGTTGAGCGGCAACATTTAGCAAAATGGTTAAGTTTACCACAGTTATTGCATTGTTTGTTGAATGCGTAGCATTTACTGCGCTCCAGGGAGTGTTGGCCGTTGCAGTTGCCATAGCTGGGCTTTAGAATTGCACACACTTCAGTGTCTTTTTTAAGCACCCTTGAGCTTTTCTCAGACTGTTCATGAAGCATACATGTACTAACTGCCAATTCCAGGGTGAGATTCTTCTCACGTAGTAGTTGCTTGCGAATGTGATCACTTTCTATGCCACAGACGATTCGATCCCTGATTAACTCATCACAGAGTATACCAAAGTCACACTTCTTATCTAATATTTTCAAAGTAGAGATGTAAGTCTGAACTGACTCACTAGGCTTTTGGCTAGCAGTGTTAAAAGCATGCCTGTCCATAATGACATTTTTTGCTGGCAAGCACAAATCTTCGAACTTTTTCAGCAATACCTCCGGATCTTTGTGACTTTCCTCTTCTCCAAAGATAAATGATTCCAATTTTTCAACAGCCTCGGGGCCAATGAGGTTCAATAGCGTGTAAGCTTGTACTTTCTTGGATTTGTCCGCCAGTCCCGCATTGCAATATATCCTCCACATGGGCGTCGCCAGGGGGGGAAAGGTTAGAACAATTCTAGGGGCCCAACACTGCCATGGGGCCCTTTAAGGGGCTGATAATATGCTTTTGATTATTTTAATAAGACTTTTGAAATAACAACAATGCAATATTCCATCTGGTAAAATGAGCTAATTGAACAAGGTTGTCTATTTCTTGAGTTCTTCAACATATTGTCATTTAACCCTCCCCCTTTTGCGAAATGGTACGGTCCAGTTCTGGTAGAAGCGCGATGCGTTAAATCTGTGTGCTGATCAGTGCAACGCTACTTGCTGCTGTGTCGCAGTGCAGCAGCCAGCCAGCCAGCAGTGGAGTGCGTACAGTCTATGATCGCTAAATATGAAGAGTGGTTGTCAAAAACGTAAAGAAAGGCAGCTGAAAGCTGAGAGGGACCAGAGAGGCAGGCAACTGGTCACTCAGTTTTTCCCAAAGAAAGGTACAGTGGTGCTTGAAAGTTTGTGAACCCTTTAGAATTTTCTATATTTCTGCATAAATATGACCTAAAATATCATCAGATTTTCACACAAGTCCTAAAAGTAGATAAAGAGAACCCAGTTAAACAAATGAGACAAAAATATTATACTTGGTCATTTATTTATTGAGGAAAATGATCCAATATTACATATCTGTGAGTGGCAAAAGTATGTGAACCTTTTCTTTCAGTATCTGGTGTGACCCCCTTGTGCAGCAATAACTGCAACTAAACGTTTCCGGTAACTGTTGATCTGTCCTGCACACCGGCTTGGAGGAATTTTAGCCCATTACTCCATAGAGAACAGCTTCAACTCTGGGATGTTGGTGGGTTTCCTCACATGAACTGCTCACTTCAGGTCCTTCCACAACATTTTGATTGGATTAAGGTCAGGACTTTGACTTGGCCATTCCAAAACATTAACTTTATTCTTCTTTAACCATTCTTTGGTAGAACGACTTGTGTGCTTAGGGTCGTTGTCTTGTTGCATGACACACCTTCTCTTGAGATTCAGTTCATGGACAGATGTCCTGACATTTTCCTTCAGAATTCGCTGGTATAATTCAAAATTCATTGTTCCATCAATGATGGCAAGCCGTCCTGGCCCAGATGCAGCAAAACAGGCCCAAACCATGATACTACCACCACCATGTTTCACAGATGGGATAAGGTTCTTCCGCTGGAATGCAGTGTTTTCCTTTCTCCAAACATAATGCTACACATTTAAACCAAAAGATCTATTTTGGTCTCATCCGTCCACAAAACATTTTTCCAATAGCCTTCTGGCTTGTCCACGTGATCTTTAGCAAACTGCAGACGAGCAGCAATGTTCTTTTTGGAGAGCAGTGGCTTTCTCCTTGCAACCCTGCCATGCACACCATTATTGTTCAGTGTTTTCCTGATGGTGGACTCATGAACATTAACATTAGCCAATGTGAGAGAGGCCTTCAGTTGCTTAGAAGTTACCCTGGGGTCGTTTGTGATCTCGCCAACTATTACACGCCTTGCTCTTGGAGTGATCTTTGTTGGTCGACCACTCCTGGGGAGGGTAACAACAGTCTTGAATTTCCTTCATTTGTACACAATCTGTCTGACTGTGGATTGGTGGAGTCCAAACCCTTTAGAGATGGTTTTTTAACCTTTGCCAGCCTGATGAGTATCAACAACGCTTTTTCTGAGCTCCTCAGAAATCTCCTTTGTTCGTGCCATGATACACTTCCACAAACATGTGTTGTGAAGATCAGACTTTGATAGATCCCTGTTCTTTAAATAAAACAGGGTGCCCACTCACACCTGATTGTCATCCCATTGATTGAAAACATCTGACTCTAATTTCACCTTCAAATTAACTGCTAATCCTAGAGGTTCACATACTTTTGCCACTCACAGATATGTAATATTGGATCATTTTCCTCAATAAATAAACGAGCAAGTATAATATTTTTGTCTCATTTGTTTAACTGGGTTCTCTTTATCTACTTTTAGGACTTGTGTGAAAATCTGATGATATTTTGGGTCATATTTATGCAGAAATATAGAAAATTCTAAAGGGTTCACAAACTTTCAAGCACCACTGTAGCTATCGCTCACATGTGTGTTCAAAATATTAGCGAATGGTAAATGAACAGTATGAATGTGGTTGGATTAGCCTATCAAGAGAACACTTTTACAGTTTGTACAGTGACATTTTTTCCATTTTAATAACTGAACTGACTTGTGTGATAAACAAGATGAAATATTACGTTATGCTGGTGCTAATAACTAGTGCTAATAACCAGTTTCATAACTAATGGGGTGCCCTAAATATGCACAGATTCAGCCTCAGGGGCACCTCCGCCCTACCAAACCACTGAACCCCCCTTTGGAGAAGGAGGTAAGCAGCAATACAACCCATAAATGCTTTAGGATTGAAGTTTTTAATGAGCGAGCGCCATATACAGTTTGCTAGATTAAAGTGTTACGAATGTAACAGACGTTGCGTTGTGTTGTTCACCAGTCTTTTTATTCTGAAGAAATGAGACACAAATACACTGCTGAGGACGGGCTGCAAACGTCCAGTGGCACTGGCGCTTACATTTCCAAAATGAACTGAAAGAGGCCAGCGCCTCGTTCCCATAACTACCTGCACTCTTAAAGGTCCAGCGCAGAATTTCCCCACCACTACGCACAATGGCAAGTGGAAAAAAATAAACCCGTTACACTAATAACGGACACCAGTCAAGTGTTTGACATGGTTACGTGTGTGGAATGTTCACACATTCTAAACCATTGGTTTCAACCATTGGTTAATACATAAAATGTAATAACAAAGTCACAAACTCAAGGTCCATGGGCTATCAAAAGTCAAATAATGACAATAGTGCAATTGTGACGAGGGTGGGCAAAGTTGGGGGGCCCAAAATTCTAATCTTTCATGGGGCCCAAAATTTCTGGTGGCGCCCCTGATCCTCCATTCCTTTTCAAACTTTCGCCAGTTGTCAGCAACGTTGTCATCAAAAACCAAGGGGTCAATATGACGCAGTCCTTGAGCCATATTTGCGCACTTCTGACACCATGTAAAGAAGCTAGTGCAGACAACGGTGTAGGATACAACTCCACTGGATCTTTTATTCACCAGGTGTGTCCATTCGTGGGTAGCAGGCAATATCTAATCAACACCTGGGGTCGCCACCTGGTGGCATCTTCTAACTGTGGCCTATCTGGTTTAAAGTGATAGTTTCACAACTCTACAGTAAGTATTTTTAAAACAAATTTTAAGAGTAATTTTTAAGAGTAAGAAGCTCTATATATGCTGGATCTGTTGTCTAAATCAAGTTTCATGCAATAAAGAGAAAGATGTCTGGACTGAATGATTGTTTCCTATTTGAAATAAAATTGTACAACCCCGATTCCAAAAAAGTTGGGACAAAGTACAAATTGTAAATTAAAGCTGCTAGCGGCCTTGACGGGCCCTCGCACGTGTGGTTCCGCAACCCAGGACATTCCACCACCCAACAAAACAGTCACATGTCATATATTCATCAAATGTTCAAAGGTGATGTGCATGTTGCAAATGCCATGACTGCTTGATGGATGAGAGATAGACAGACAAAGACTGTAAGTGTGTGTGTGTGTGTGTGTGTGTGTGTGTGTGTGTGTGTGTGTGTGTTTCTGTGGTGTGAAAATGTACATTTACGGTATATATGTACAAAACTATACATGTGTCTCCTCCTTATCTCTATCTCACGCTGTAATCTTAAGTCATCTTAGCTTTCCTGTGTCTGCAGTGTGTGTGTGTGTACATGCAGAGTTTTCATATGTCTGCAACAAAATGCACAATGATGGCAGGACACCTAATATATAGATTTAGGCACTGCCTAAAAGCGGAGCTCCCATCTGTTTCTGGGTTGTAGAATTTTCTTATATCCTAGCCAGTCTCTTTTGTTTTATTTCTTTACTGGCTAGCACTGGCCACTAGGCGGTGTGTATGACTGGTAATTACTAACACTGGTCACTAGGCGGTGTGTATGATTGGTAGTTACTAACACTGACCACTAGGCGGTGTGTATGACTGGTGGTACACG
Source organism: Neoarius graeffei (assembly GCF_027579695.1). Lineage (NCBI taxonomy): Eukaryota > Metazoa > Chordata > Actinopteri > Siluriformes > Ariidae > Neoarius > Neoarius graeffei. The sequence goes on along the minus strand of NC_083587.1, from coordinate 35,388,514 downwards.
TACACGGACAAACCACAAAAAATTGACGCGATGGGTTTACCATTTTTTCTTAGGTATGGTGCTCTGCTGGAGCTCCGCTATTATTGTGTGTGCACGTGTGTGTGTGTGTGTGTGTGTGTGTGTGTCTGTTTGTCAGAGAGAGAGAGAGAGAGAGAGAGAAAGTGTGTGTGTGAAAGAGTGTGTGCTCATAGATGTTGCGTGTGCATGTGAGTGCATACTTGTGAGAGTGTATGTGTGTATGCATAAATATGCATATGACTGTGTATATATGAGTGTGCACAGAATTGTATATGTTATATCATCAGACTCATGATATCCAATATTTTGTAAAGTTTCAGATCAATCCATCAATGAATTGAACATTTTTCCCCATTTCCTGCTTGACCAGATGGTGGCGCTGTGCTAGGCATCTGAATTACACATGTGAATATCATCACAATCATAATATACAATATTTTGTAAAGTGTCAGCTCAATCAGTTAAGGCATTGCTAATTTCTGGCACATTTCCTGCTTGGCCAGGTGGTGATGCTATAACAGGCAGGCCCACTGGGCGTCAGGTTATCATAATAATCATAATATCTATTGAAATAAGAAGTGTCCGACCATACAGTCAATGCACTGTGGCTTTCTGACACGTTTCCTGTTTATGTGGCAAGATATTAAAATCATAAAGCCATTTCAACATATTACAAGATATCAAAAATCCCTTTGCAATTTAATATCACCGACATCTTGGCATCACGTATAACAAATTTCACATGAATCTCATGAACCGTCTAGGAGGAGCATGTTAAAACTCATCATGTGTCAAAAGACACATATTCAAAACCCTATTCTTTCCTTGGCCAGTTGGTTGCGCTATACCAGACAGGCCCATAACGGCTAAAGAGTATCAGAATCATATTACAAGATATCAAGTTCAACATTCAGCAATATCTTGGCATATTAAATGTTATAATATTTCAACATATTACAACATATCAAAAATCCCTTAGCAATTCAACTTCAGCAATATCTTGGCATCATGTTTGCCAAGTTTGACATGAATCTGATGAACCATCTAGGAGGAGTACGTTAAAAATGACCATGTGTAATTTCACTCCAAATGGCCTTATGACATCATTCCAAAGTTCTACCCATTCATTTCAATGGGAAATGGAAAAAGGGGCGCTATGAAGTCCCTGGGCCAAGCCCGGGGCCAAAAGTCTGTGCCTGAGTAGCGGTGACAATGACTGATGTGTGTATCAAATTTCATGAGTTTTCATGCATGGGAAATGCCTCAAATAAAGCCAAACGCGGCAGAATAATAATAAGAGGAAGAAGAATCCTTCGAAAAACGGGTCTCACACCAAACGGTGCTCGACCCTATTGTTTTCCATCTAAAAACAATAAGGTCTTCGCACCGAATGGTGCTCGGGCCCTAATAAAAACGGAATGCAATGATGTGGAAGTTTCAAAATTCCATATTTTATTCAGAATAGAACATAGATGACATATCAAATGTTTCAACTGAGAAAATGTATCATTTAAAGAGAAAAATTAGGTGATTTTAAATTTCATGACAACAACACATCTCAAAAAAGTTGGGACAAGGCCATGTTTACCACTGTGGGACATCCCCTTTTCTCTTTACAACAGTCTGTAAATGTCTGGGGACTGAGGAGACAAGTTGCTCAAGTTTAGGGATAGGAATGTTAACCCATTCTTGTCTAATGTAGGATTCTAGTTGTTCAACTGTCTTAGGTCTTTTTTTTCGTATCTTCCGTTTTATGATGCGCCAAATGTTTTCTATGGGTGAAAGATCTGGACTGCAGGCTGGCCAGTTCAGTACCTGGACCCTTCTTCTACACAGCCATGATGCTGTAATTGATGCAGTATGTGGTTTGGCATTGTCATGTTGGAAAATGCAAGGTCTTCCCTGAAAGAGATGTCGTCTGGATGGGAGCATATGTTGCTAGAACCTGGATATACCTTTCAGCATTGATGGTGTCTTTCCAGATGTGTAAGCTGCCCATGCCACACAGACTAATGCAACCCCATACCATCAGAGATGCAGGCTTCTGAACTGAGCGCTGATAACAACTTGGGTCATCCTTCTCTTTAGTCCGAATGACACGGCGTCCCTGATTTCCATAAAGAACTTCAAATTTTGATTCGTCTGACCACAGAACAGTTTTCCACTTTGTCACAGTCCATTTTAAATGAGCCTTGGCCCAGAGAAGACGTCTGCGCTTCTGGATCATGTTTAGATACGGCTTCTTCTTGGAACTATAGAGTTTTAGCTGGCAACGGCGGATGGCACGGTGAATTGTGTTCACAGATAATGTTCTCTGGAAATATTCCTGAGCCCATTTTGTGATTTCCAATACAGAAGCATGCCTGTACTGTATGTGATGCAGTGCCGTCTAAGGGCCCGAAGATCACGGGCACCCAGTATGGTTTTCTGGCTTTGACCCTTACGCACAGAGATTCTTCCAGATTCTCTGAATCTTTTGATGATATCATGCACTGTAGATGATGATATGTTCAAACTCCTTGCAATTGTACACTGTCGAACTCCTTTCTGATGTTGCTCCACTATTTGTCGGCGCAGAATTAGGGGGATTGGTGATCCTCTTCCCATCTTTACTTCTGAGAGCCGCTGCCACTCCAAGATGCTCTTTTTATACCCAGTCATGTTAATGACCTATTGCCAATTGACCTAATGAGTTGTAATTTGGTCCTCCAGCTGTTCCTTTTTTGTACCTTTAACCAGGGCTCAAAATTAACTTTTTTTTCTTTGTGTCCCCCAGTGGTCCCGAATTCTGTGTTGTATTGTCCCGAATGGAAGCAATAGTGTCCCCATTTTTTTCCTCTCTGAAATAACCAGTGGTTAATATTATCATATGAAGTTACTATTATATTTGTAACTATACGATTTTGAACCCTCTATATCATTTTTACAATAAGTCACAAAACACAAGTGACACATGTCCAATACATCATCTACTTCAAAATTACAGTTATTGCATTTTCAGTTTATTAAACTTTGGCGATCTCACTGTATGAATAGATACCCGTTTATTTAAAAGGGGCCAACTAGCTCATTCAGAAAATGTTTCAACTCCCTACATCTGCAGTACACTTTAGCTGAAAATAACACCCCTTTTATGTTTGTTTCATCTACTTATACCTTGAATATCTGTTGGCATATATAAGGCCAACTTATCATTTTCACCATTACCGTTATCCATTTTTATGTAATATACCTGTTGCCCCATTCAGAGATGTTTTGAAAGCCATCAGCCATACCATCAATGGATGAAATGCACACCCATGTTGCAAGCAGTACAATAGAAGGTTTGACCCAAAAAACGAAATATTTTAATCCAGTCTACAGTGTAAAATAAAGGAAAAACGCCATCCAATCATATCGAGGTACCACCTCAAAATGATTGGATACTGACACGTCAATCAGACTGAAGCCCGCGACCAGCCCGGCCCTTCTGTGTGTGTGTGAGAGCGAGCAGAGTGTCGCACAGAGCGCAGGATTCTCTCAGTGCGCTCCTTCCAAACAACGGGGATTTACACGAAAACGGAAGGAGATATTCACAAAATTCTTTCACAGTGAGCGCCACAAGGCTCTCCTGAACACACGGATGTAATTTTTTTTGTCTGTAGTGTAAAAAATGAGGTCACTAGAGCGAGTTAAAAACGAGTGACTTTTCTGCCACGTTTATAATGGAAGTCTATGAGGCTGCGCGGCTGTGCTCTCGTTACTTTCAGGCTTCTCATTCAAAAACAGTAAATCCTATCTCTCAGGGAGACACATTGTGTGAATCAGGACAAGTGTGGCTACTACTTTTGAGAAAATTGTGTGTGTGGAGTGAAAATTGGGGCTGAAAACACAGTTTAAATGAGAAAGTTTGAGCTATTTTTCCAAGCTCTCTACACTCTAACTTAACGAGCTCCACTAGTGTGTAACGCAATAGACACCCATTATAAAGCCGGACTTTCTCAGGCTTTATGAGGGGGAGGAGGGGTGGAGACGCGGGGGATGGGAGTGTTTCTTTTCAAAATATGGCTTGCGGGAACCGTTATTCCAAAATCTTGTACTGCACCTTTAATGTAGAACTTTTTTTCTAGATCTATTTTTTTTCCATTGTCCCGGGATTGTCCCAGATATGATAATTTTGTGTCCCGATGACATTTTTTATGGTCCCCGGGACATCGGGACACCGTTAGTTTCGAGCGCTGCCTTTAACTTTTCCAGCCTCTTATTGCCTCTGTCCCAACTTTTTTGAGATGTGTTGCTGTCATGAAATTTCAAATGAGCCAATATTTGGCATGAAATTTCAAAATGTCTCACTTTCGACATTTGATATGTTGTCTATGTTCTATTGTGAATACAATATCAGTTTTTGAGATTTGTAAATTATTGCATTCTGTTTTTATTTACAATTTGTTCTTTGTCACAACTTTTTTGGAATCGGGGTTGTATTTTTTTTCTTTGATTTGCCACGACCATTGACTTTATTAATTGTTCTGCTGTGATGTGAGCATCCAAATCTATTGTTATTAGGATGCAGTGCTGCAGCACAGCAACCTATGGGCTCCCCTAGGGGAGCCCATAGGTTGCAGTGCAAAGCACTGCAACTATTGTTCTTCTACGTGTTTCTTCTTCTTATTCTTATTATTCCTACGCAAATTTTGATTTCGAATAACTCAATAACCGTACGTCGCACACAGACAAACAATATATCAAAACGTGCGGCTCGATCGGACTCGCTATGCTATTACTTTTCTCTACAGATTACGATTTTTTCGCGACGTAGTCGCGAAAAAATCGTCCAAAAAAACCCCATTCATTTCTATGGAATTAATTGGAAAAAAAGCACTTATTCAACGTTTTTCAAACATCCGCTGCTCTGGCATGCTTTAACCTAGAGACGTGATTCAAACTCTAAAACGTAGGAAAACTTCTCCTCTGTGGATCTGGCATTCAACTTTTCTGCTGGGTTCTACACTTTCGGATCAGTCCCAGCTCAAACGCCATGTGGGTTCCGGGAGAAAATCCGGCTTTTGAATGGGTGTCTATTGCGTTACACACCAGTGAAGGTCGTTAAGCTTAGAGTGTAGACAGCTTGGAAATAAAGCTCAAACTTTCTCGCTTAAACTGTGTTTTCAGCCACAAATTTCACTCTACAGACATGATTTTCTCAAAAGTAGTAGGAAAACTTGTCCTGATTCACACAATGTGTCTACTTAAACGATAGGATTTACGGTTTTTGAATGACAAGCGTCAAACTGAGGACAGGGCAGCTGACAGGCTTCATTGAAACCCATTATAAACGTGAGTGAAAAGTCACTCGTTTTTAAATCGCTCTAGTGTCGTTATTTTTAAGAGTACAAACAAAAAAATACATAATTTTATTCAGGAGACCCTTCTAGCGCTCACTGTGAAAGAATTTTGTGAATAGCTGCTTCCGTTGTCGAGTTATTTGTCATTGTTCGAGGTCTGGTCCGTAGTAAAACACAGCACAAAATTCAAGACCTTGTGTGTCTTAGCTCATTGACACGCATTATAAACGGGATAGAAAAGTCACTCGTTTTTAAATCGCTCTAGTGTCATTATTTTTAAGACTACAAACAAAAAAATACATAATTTTATTCAGGAGACCCTTCTAGCGCTCACTGTGAAAGAATTTTGTGAATAGCTGCTTCCGTTGTCGAGTTATTTGTCATTGTTCGAGGTCTGGTCCGTAGTAAAACACAGCACAATATTCAAGACCTTGTGTGTCTTAGCTCATTGACACACATTATAAACGTGAGTGAAAAGTCACTCGTTTTTAAATCGCTCTAGTGTCGTTATTTTAAAGAGTACAAACAAAAAAATACATCATTTTATTCAGGAGACCCTTCTAGCGCTCACTGTGAAAGAATTTTGTGAATAGCTGCTTCCGTTGTCGAGTTATTTGTCATTGTTCGAGGTCTGGTCCGTAGTAAAACACAGCACAATATTCAAGACCTTGTGTGTCTTAGCTCATTGACACACATTATAAACGGGATAGAAAAGTCACTCGTTTTTAAATCGCTCTAGTGTCGTTATTTTAAAGAGTACAAACAAAAAAATACATCATTTTATTCAGGAGACCCTTCTAGCGCTCAGTGTGAAAGAATTTTGTGAATAGCTGCTTCCGTTGTCGAGTTATTTGTCATTGTTCGAGGCCTGGTCCTTCATAAAAAAAACAGTAGAAAACTCCAGCCCTTGTGTGTCTTAGCCTCACCTTAGCCGCCCACTTTATTAGGAACACTTCTGTTCGTACATACAAACTACAAACACTCTTCTTAGAGTTTAGAGTTTATTTTATTTTTAAAAGGGACAGTGCACAAATTAAACATTATCCTTGTGGTAAGGACAGATGTCTGTCCCAGGTTATAGCAGTACATGCTAATTTCCACCTGTAGTCACTTTGTTCATGCTCTTGAATAGCTCTTCTTCATGACGGCTGCTGTCTCAAGCACACACATAATCATTGCATTGAAACATCATTGCAGGTCACACATTCACGGCCAGCGAACATGCGTGACCGAATTGCTTCGCGCACTGCATCCTCTCACAATTTCCCCCGGGGAATTGTCCGGTCTAGTTACAATTGTTCCACTGTCATGTAAGCATCTAGATTCACAATATAAGCTGAATAGTCCTCCATCTTCTCTTCTTTAATAGCTTTGCCTTGCTTGACCATTTCATCACAAATGTTTTTATCTTTCCTATACACAACTCCAGATTTGTTTTAGAAGCTTAGAAGCTGGAGGTCTTCAAATATCACATGTGTGAACTTGTTTGGGTCTACATTTACAATAATATAAATTAACATGGTGCACCGTGGTATAGATCCAAGTAGGATCAGGTAGGATAATACTTTTGATGGCTACACTGAACTGTTGTGGAACTTCTTTGAACCCCCTCTGGAATCTGGGAATTGACTGCTAACACTCATATGGGGGACCTGAATTATGGTTGAATGTGTCCTGATGGATAGTCTTTAAGCTGTCAATTGTAAAGCTATGGAACCTATAGATAGTTTTCACATGACGTCACAGAGTCGGGGATTCCCTAGTGGCGGCCATCTTGCGGGTCAAGCTTACCATACGGGTCACTGAGCACACATTGTAATGTGCGAGTACAAAGTCTTCAAAAGAACCCAAGCAGGCTATTTAAAGCTAGCAATGGTGCACACCTATTGTATTCACGGCTGTCGTAATAGGTCAAATGATGAAGTCAAGCAGAGCTTTTATGGAATTCCCACTGTATGGGAGCATGAAGGTGAGCAAACAAAGAAACTCAGCATACAAAGGAGAAATCTATGGCTTGCGAGAATCAACCGCAAGGATTATCAGCCTTCCAAACACAGCAAAGTCTGCTCCGATCATTTTATAAGTGGTAAGTTGTTTAAATAAACAATCAATTGTGTTTAAGTTTGTTTTTGGAAACCAAAACATCATGTAAACAATCTCTGGAGAATACCTAACTGGAACTCCTGAGTGTACGTTTACATTGTAATGTACACTTAATATCGCTCGTTTGTCACGTTTCTATTTGAAACTTGTCACTTCACTCACGCAAGGGTCATTTTTGAAAAACATTTTAGGTCTATTCTGTATGATTTGATTTGTGTTTGGGATGCAAACAGCGTGCCTTTTGGCGGATGCCGCCTGAATCGCGCAGATCTGATTTTTTTTTTAGGGGGGGCGTTGGAGTGTCTGATTATAATTTCAAAGTAAATTCTGTATTAAAATTACTAAATAAGCAAATCAATTACAGTCCATGAAACAGGAAGTATAAGGATGAGAAAAAAACAGTTTAAATCGCAAAGCTGCGCACATTTGCGCAGCCCGAGCGGTGTGCAGAACTGCGCAAATGTGCGCAGCTTTGCGATTTAAACTGTTTTTTTTTTCTCATCCTTATACTTCCTGTTTCATGGACTGTAACGGATTTGTTTATTTAGTAATTTTAATACAGAATTTACTTTGAAATTATAATCAGACACTCCAACGCCCCCCCTAAAAAAAAAAATCGGATCTGCGCGATTCAGCCGTGAAAAAGGCGGCATCCGACAAAAGGCGCGCTGTGAATATATAAAGTTGTATATATCAGACAGCCTTTAAAGTTTGATGAAGTCAGTTTCAGGCTTTGGAGCAGGCTTTGGCAGTTTCAGGCTTTAGCAGCCCTTCATAGTCACTTGAAAATGCATCTTTGTCCACTTCATAGGGGTCAATTCCCCCAATCAAGGCCAGTTTGGCTGCATACCATTGTCGTGAGATGTCGTCTAATGTATCTATATACTTCTGTTTGCTTGATTTTGCCGACATTGATCTTTATTTTAGAAAACTGACTATATAACTTCATAAATTTGTCCGAGATAACGTAGCCGGTAATGGCGACGGTCTGTTTTGTTTGCCCCACAAGATGGCGGCTGGAGGGCATTCCCCAGAATGCCGTGACGTCAGTGAAAACTATCTATAGAGACTTTCCATTTTGAAAATATCCACAGTACCATGTTACCACTTGACCAATTGTATTTGAAGTGAAGAGGAAAATTAGCCTTATTTCATGAGCCTAGTACTGTAAGTGAAGCACAAACTTCATGTATGAAATGGGCTTTGCTGTCTTATGCTTCCATGTAACTCCTGCCAGAGAAGAGGCTGCAGAATCTGGAGTTCTGCTTTGTCTTGCCATAAGGTGGGACATCTACTGAGAAATAGCCCAAAAATGTAATTTATAATCGGCCACTTCACAGTGCCCAACCACCAAAACCTATGTACCCCCTCAGCTACATGGTAAATTAATCAGTTGGGTGCACTCCTCCCCAGCAACCAGCCACGCATGAGTAGATAAAATGTATCAAGCCACGTGCTAATAGAATTCTGTGATCATAGACTTGCACAAGTTCATTCAGTCATGTTCAGTCTGCATGAAAGCCAGACGACAAAAAGGTCCCTTGCCTGTCCCCAATATCTCTCACTGACCTCTCCTTTTCTCAGAGCTACAGTATCATCTAGACCCCTCCTACTGATTCACTTGTCAGCCCTGTCCATTTAGGTATTTTGGGATTCCAAATGATAGTTTCTGGAATACCAAGTTTGGAGCTCCTTCTTGGATAAATTGGGATTTTCTGCAATATTTGGATACAAACTTCAGTTGAATGGCCAGGTAAGCCAATCAGGACACTACCTTTCTTATTTCTGTTATGTGCTAATGATCAGGAGGACAGTCCCATTCTGTTCCTTTGGAAATCCTTAGAAAAATTGATGGCTCATCATACAGAATAAAGGACTTTATTTTGTGGGTAAATGTACTTCCATATGTGCATTTTTAGGGCATGGGGAATCCAAATCCATTTTAATGTATTTTCTTTTACTTTTTTAGAAATATCAAAAGAGAATTCATAAAAAATCATGGAAAAGTAATTGAGTCTTGAAGCTAATTTTAACTGCTCTCCATGTTCAAAGAAAAAGTGCCTGACTTGAATATCAGATGTCATTAACACTTGGAACAAAGCTTTGTATAGACTTGTCCAAAGGCTTTCTTGACCTAATTATAGTCTTTTGAGACCTTGAGGAGACATTCATTTCAAAGATGATATTAATCCAGTCCTTATGATCGCACTACAGCAGAAAAAGCTGGACAACAACAACAAGAACAGCAAAAATGATTGGGCTGCATAGTATTCAGATATGAACCTGAGCAGCTCATACCTTTTCCTCACACTTGCAGGGTCCCAAAATAGTGCTGTTCTGACAGATGCATTAGCAGCAAGATGCTAAGTGTTTTCTTTCATCTCAGAAATATTGCTAAGATAAGAAATATAATGTCACTACATGATGCAGAAAAACTAGTTTATGCTTTTGTTCCCTCGAGGTTGGATTATTGTAATGTCTTACTATCTGATTGTTCCAATAAGTGCATAAACAAGCTCCAGATAGTCCAAAATGCAGCAGCAAGAGTCCTTACTAGAACTAGAAGATATGACCACATCACCCATATCTTATCCACATTGTACTGGCTCCCAATCAAATTTCGTATTGATTATAAAATACTACTATTGACTTTTAAAGCAATGAATGGTCTTGGGCCACAATATCTGAGCAAACTACTAGTCTTTTATGACCTGCCATGCCTACTCAGATAAAAAGGTACAGGCTATTTGTTGGTACCTCATATAGTGAAAGCTATATGAGGTACCAGCCTCATATAGCTTCAGGGGGCACAGCCTTTTCTTACAAAGCCCCACAGTTATGGAACAGCCTTCCAAGTAGTGTTCAGGATTCAGAAACAGTCTCAGTGTTTAAGTCTAGGCCGAAAACATCTTTTTTAGTCAAGCCTTTTGTTAATAGTTTTTTATTAGGTAAAGGAGTAGATCTGGAGGGTCCTCAGGCAGAGAGTGTTTTGGTAAACTGTATGTATAGATGCTGTCCCACCTCACATGTTCACTCAGGTTTGTTGACGGTGTAGCGGCTGACTGCTTTATGTCCCAGGTCCCCTCATGCCTGTGTTACCTTCTGTCTGTCTCTCTGTCTGTCTCTCTGTCTGTCTCTCTGTCTGTCTCTCTGTCTCTTCCCTCTGTCTGTCCCTCTCTATTGAGTTACATGTCAATCCTGAGGCACCAGTGGTGCTGACCTCTTCTGCTCCTGAGACCCACCTGATCCATCCTGATGCCCTACGTTTTGCTGGAGTCTCATCACATTGCTCTTGTGGAGGACGGCCCCATATGGACAGTTGAAATTTGCACTTGGAAGATGGCTCTGTACCCTTATAGTAATGCATCTATGGCTGAGGACTACAGTTGACATGCTAACTTTAGGACGGCAGTTCTCATGAAGAGTTTTGCACTCAAGTTTCCTGGTTACACAGTTGTACTTTGTGACCATATAAGGCACCATTATAGAAGCAAATTATTTATAATCATGCTATCTGTTATCACCCAAATGAGGGTGGGTTCCCTTTTGAGTCTGGTTCCTCTCAAGGTTTCTTCCTTGTGTCGTCTGAGGGAGTTTTTCCTTGCCACCCTTGCCACAGGCTTGCTCATTGGGGATAAATTAGGGATAAAATTAGCTCATGTTTAAAGTCAACAGAATGGAGCCAGTCATGGACTCCAGGCTCAGACAAGAACAAGCAGGCTTCAGGAAAGGAAGAGGTTGTATGGACCAGATCTTTGCACTGCGAAACATCCTAGAGCAGTGCTTAGAATGGAACACACTCCTGTACATCAACTTTGTTGATTTTAAGAAAGCCTTCGACAGTGTCCATCGGAACACTCTTTGGAAGATACTCCAGTACTATGGAATTCCACTTAAGATAATTACAATCATAAAAATCTTCTATGGAAAATTTGAGTGCAGTGTCCTTATGGGCAACACTCTCACTGAATGGTTCTCTGTACAGTCTGGAGTGAGACAGGGGTGCATCATCTCTCCCATCCTCTTACTACTTGCAATAGACTGGATCACAACCAACACAACAGCAGACAAACCCAGAGGCATCCAATGGACCCTGTCCTCTCAGTTAAAAGACCTTGACTTTGCAGATGACCTTGCTCTCCTTTCAACAAACCACCTCTAACATGCAATTGAAAACTGACAGGCTCAACAAATATGCCAGACAGGTTGGACTTAACATCAACACCTCCAAAACCCAAGTGATGTGCATAAACTCCATCCCCAAGGCACCCATCCAGGTGAATGGAGCACCACTCGAGTTTGTGGAGGACTTCACCTATCTTGGCAGCCTTATCAGCAAGGACAGTGCTGTCCATAAAGACATTAGAGCAAAGCTGGGAAAGGCACTGGGTGCCTTCTTCCAACTCCGATCCATCTGGAGGTCTAAACAATACAACCTAAAAATAAAGATGCTCCTGTACAACAGCAACGTAAAGTCTGTCCTCTTGTATGGTTCAGAGTGTTGGCATGTTCAGAGTGTTGTACAGACATGAGGAGACTTGAGGTCTTCCACAACAGATGCCTCAGACGAATCTGTCAGACCTTTTGGCCCAACAAAATTTCTAACCAACAACTATACAAGAAAACCAGCAGTCAAAACATCACCAAGGACATTACATTAAGATGCTTAAGCTGGCTTGGACATTTGTTAAGGATGGAGCAAAACCGAATCACAAGAGTTGCCTTAAGATGGACACCACCTGGAAAAAGAAAACCTGGAAGACCTAAAAACACCTGGTATAGAACTGTGGTACAGGAGCTTCAAAAGATGAACCTGTCATGGGGAGAAGCACAACATGCTGCCAAGGACTGCATGTGATGGAGAGAGCTCATTGAAGCCTTTTGTCCCACAGGGGACGAAGAGGAGTAAGTAAGTAATGTTTAAAGTCTTTAATTTTCTGGAAAGCTGCTTTGCAGCAATGTCTGTTGTTAAAAGCGCTATACAAATAAATTTGACTTAAGCTGTGGTGCTGGAGTGGCTAAGGGTGAATGAGAGACACTGACACAGAGTGAGAGAGAGGCAGAAAAGGATTGATGGATAGATTGCAAGTGTGTGTTCTCAAGTTACTAAAACAGTGGGGTCTCACTCAGGCAAATAGCTCCAGCATGACCTAATGGAGAGCTAGCGGATACTCAGGAGCTTAATCATCCCTGATTGTGCTTATCCAGACACTTTTAAATGATAACAGCCTGTCCCACTTCTTGTATTTCTCAGCTTTTCTTATGTATAAGCCCATTTACAGTAAAAGCATTGAGTTATGACACAGGGTGCCAGTCTTCATGTTTTAATGAGCCAGGTCTGCCTGTTGGAGCTTTTTATAACTGGCAACCCGCTGTGAAGACAGTCTGCATATTTTTGTCTTATTACTACACAAGGTATCAAGGGTTTGCATGTTTTTTTTTTCTCAAATAATTTCTTGAAAATAAATTAACTTATAATTCCTGTACTGTTGCATTTACAATAATTAGTAGAAATGCTTCTAATGACCAAAGTCCCTTTAAAAATTAATAGAAATACAATGGTAAGTTTAATTTTACAACATCTGGAATTTTTCTAATCTTAATTGTTGGCTATATGGTAGAAAATCATATCAAGCATATTTATGGTACAAGATGTGCAAAACCATTTATTCATTTGGGGAACTCCTTGATGGGGCCTGTGTGCACAGGTCTGAATATAAAAAGGCTTTTATACTTAAATTTTTTTTTTCTAAATTTCATCTGGACCTGTAGACCAGTCAGTCTCAGAATGAAATGGCCTGATTATATCCCTTTGTTCAATTAATAAACATCACTAAACAATTTTGGCCTCGGGTCTAACTCAATTCTACTCATGTAAACACAAGTAGAGGTTACATGTGACTTAGTGGAATGACTGTGTGCTCGAGTTAATTTTAAATCCCTCCTCATATATGTGTGGTTTGTGATCTTTAGAGTAAGTGAAGTCCTTACTCCCTAGTGCCATTTGCTGAGTTCCTTCATCTTAATGTGAAAGACAGACACACTTTCAAGTGGTCACAATAATCATAACACTGCACAGAGAAAACTAAAGCCTGAGGAAGAAAACCACTAATTTGACCTTGGAAAGAAAAATGTACGTACATAAGGTTCCCTTACCCTTTATTCAGTGTAGAAAACCAAAGATAAAAGTGAAATGTGATTGCTTGCAGTTAAAGAAACAAATAGGAAAAAGCCATGTTCAGTGTCACTCATGTACTACATCTGTTACTAATACAGAACTGTTTCGATATTTTGGTCACATTACTGTAGGGCAGAGAACAGTTTCTGAATGAGAGGATAAGAGATTTGCAGCAGGCATAATTTGCCAGATAAGTAATTCAAACCCACAGTATTACTTAATTTTTTTACTGTAATAAAAAAATTAAGTAATACTGTGGCTTTGAATCACTTTTCACTGTGCATTGTGGTTACACTGCTCTGCCCATCAAACTTGTATATTCATAGGACTGCATAAAACCAGCATAAGCCCTTTAAGAGAATTAAAAACATCAACACTAGGCTTATTTCAATGGGTGTCGCTGTGGTAAAGATTACTTTCATCATATAAGTAGAATGCATGTATTTCTTCACACCAACTTCTAAAATGGAGCAAATGGTGTTCAAATTTGATATTAAGATGATGTGGAGTTCTGAGGATGTTTATTAATTTTTGATATGAGTTTTTTAACTGTGAACAGAGTGAGCTCAAATCTTTGAACCCTCCAATACATGTGTGCACACAATTATAAAGGTACCGAAAGGAGACCCCCCCCCCCCAAAAAGCCGTCCTTATTATTTCAACCTTTCATCTTGTTCATCCCTTCTTTTTTTACTCCCTGTCCATCTCTGTAGCTGTCTGCCTTTCCTAGTTGTATTCCCCCCTTCCCCCCCTTTTTTGCCTGCTCTCATCCCAGGAGGCCTCTAATCCATTAGAGAGTGGGAGCAATGAGTGACAGAGGTGAACATGCCTGTCAGCCGAGCTCTCACTAATCTCCCTCACTCCTTTCTGTCTTCTGGTCTCTCTCTCACACACACACACACACACACACACACACACACACACACACACACACACACACACACACACACACACTTCTCATCTACCCCCACATGCACTATTACCTGTCCTGTCAGCCTGGCATGTTCTGAAAAAGATTCTATATAAAATGCCACCCAGTGGGACTTTGGCGCTTTATTCAGTTTAAGCCTTATGCTCTATCTGCAACAAAATGACCAACTTTACGTTACATTTTAACCAATGCTACACCATTGTAGAATGTACAAACATCACATGTGCCCATTACTTCAGTTCTGTTAATAAAGCAAATGCCTATATACAATATATTCAGAAGAGACCATTGTTACAATGCGACTACACTACTATTTGAAAGTCATACTCTGACTTTAGCTCTGCAGTCTATATCTCACACTCTGCAATGTGCACCAAAAAGTGCCCATTATAGCACTGACTATATGCTGTGAGTAATCAGGAGAGAGAATGTTCCCAACATCTCATTTCATCTTATTCTCAATTTACTCCAGAAATATTGATCTCAAAGTTGAAGATGCTGATTTGACTAAGGGGAAGCAAGTTTATTGTGATTCAGAGTCACAATCAACTGAAGGCTGAATTGTTGATATTCATGGTAAAGTGAAAGCTAAATGTTGTCCAAATGAAAAATGTCAATCTCCAAAAGTCCTTTGACACATTTCAGCTTAAAATTGAAAAACTGTCTTGAAAGGTTGTTATTGTTATTTTTCAAATTTAAAATGGTCTTGTGGATTATCCAAAACAAACATGGTCATACATGTTTTTTTTTTTCAATGAGTCACAGTTAACTCACAATCTCGCTTTATATGACACTGCAACTATGAATATATGCTGTGAATACATGTTAGTGAAGAGTGTGTGTGTGTGTGTGTGTGTGTGTGTCTTACATACTAGTGCATCTCAAAAAATTAGAATACCATGAAAAAGTTCCTTTTTTCATAATTTAATTCAAAAAGGTAAACTTTCATATATTCTATATTCATTACATGTGAAATATTTAAAGCCTTTTTTGTTTTAATTTTGATGATTATGGCTTATAGCTCATGAAAATCAGAAATCCAGTATCTCAAATTATTAGAATATTCCCTAAGATCAATCAAAAAAAGGATTTACAATACAGAAATGTCCAACTTCTGAAAAGTATATTCATTTATACACTCAATACTTGGTTGGAGCTCCTTTACCATGAATTACTGTATCAATGCAGTGTGACATGGAGGTGATCAGTCTGTGGCACTACTGAGGTGTTATTGAAGCCCAGGTTGCTTTGATAGTGGCCTTCAGCGTATCTGTATTTTTGGGTCGGGTGTTTCTCATCTTCCTCTTGACAATACCCCATAGATTCTCGATGGGGTTCAGGTCAGGCAAGTTGGCTGGCCAATTAAGCACAGTAATATAATGGTCAGCAAACCATTTGGTAGTAGTTTTGGCACTGTGGGTAGGTGCTAAGTCCTGCTGGAAAAGGAAATCAACATCTCCAAAAAGCTCGTCAGCAGATGGAAGCATGAAGTGCTCTAAAATCTCCTGGTAGATGGCTGTGTTGACTTTGGACTTGATAAAATACAGTGGACCAACACCAGCAGATGACATGGCACCCCAAATCATCCCAGACTGTGGAAACTTCACACTGGGCTTCAAACACCTTGGATTCTGTGCCTCTCCACTCTTCCTCCAGACTCTAGAACTGTGATTTCCAAATTAAATGCAAAATGTACTTTCATCTGAAAAGAGGACTTTGGACCACTGAGCAACAGTCCATTTCTTTCTCTCCTCAGCCCAGATAAGACACTTCTGACATTGTCTCTGGCTCAGGAGTAGCTTGATATTAGGAATGCGAAAGTTGTATCCCCTTTCTTGAAGATGTTTGTTCGTGATGGGTCTTGATACAGTCAGTGCGTTTACATGCACATAGAGAGAATCGAATTTCTGCCGTTGCTCAACTGAAATCAAAGTTCAAAATGCCATGTATACACCTTAATTCGGCTGAAATTGAACCGAACTTGATTTCTCGGAATTGAGCTACACGACCTAGATTATGCGATTTCTGCCGAGCTACTTAGTGCATGTATACCCTATTGAGCAACGTATTCAAGCTACTTACTTCAGCACTGCCCCTTCCGGAAGTGACGAGTGACGAGACCACAAGCGGGAAACACAACAGCCTTGGTCGGCATGATAACGAATCATGACAACGGCATGAATCTTTTCTTTTTGTGGCATTGTTTGCACTGTTAAAATTTAGCTCACTTACTGTATCACCAAATACATCTGTTGCATAGCTGTGAATTGTGTACATAAACAAGTCATTGTATTTGTGTGTGTGTGTGTGTGTGTGTGTGTGTATATATAAATGTCCAACATCTGAAGAATGTCAATAAAAACAAAACAATTGAACTTTTTGTGTTTATTAAGACATAAATTAAATTGTAAGCAAAAATAAATAAATTTTTGTAAGCAAAAAATGGACTTTAGAAAAATATACAATTGTGCAAAATAAGTTGTCTTACAAAACAGTGGTCTGCGCAGGACAGTTTGTAGCCATACAGTCTGTTAGAGCAAGCCTAACAGCTTGAGCACGGAACTTGTGAACACGGAACTGCCAGTGTTGCCAGATTGGGCAGTTTTAAATGCATTTTGGCGGATTTGAACATGTTTTGGGCTGGAAAACGTCAGCAGTATCTGGCAACACTGCTGATAACTTTGTTTATGCTCTTGAATAGCTCTTCTTCATGACGACAACCGGAAGTGTACCAACACGATGGGGCGTGTAGCGCCACCTGTGGCTCGGGTGCACAATGTACCTCACACAATAGCTCGATTTCCTTGTGTGCATGTAGGATTGGATTTCTCTGGCACCCCTGCTGGGACCCTTAGCTCGATTACCGACAGTAGCTCGATTTGGATGTGCATGTAAACGCACTGACTGACACCAGCCTCAGTCCACTCCTTGTGAAGCTCTCCCAAGATCTTGAATCAACTTTTCTTGACAATCCTCTCAAGACTGTGGCCATCCCTGTTGCTTGTGCACCTTTTCCAGCCACCCTTTTCAGCAATGACCTTTTGTGGCTTACCCTCCTTGAGGAGGGCATCAGTGATCATCTTCTGGACAACAGTCAAGTCAGCAGTCTTCCCCATGATTGTGGTTGTGTGTACTGAACTAGACCGAGAGATGCACTGTGTTCACACTGTTTTACTCAAACTCGAAATGAAATATTCTAATATTTTGAGATGTTTTTTTTTATGTTTTTGTACTGTATGCCATACTGATTAAAATTAAAATAGAAAAATGCTTGAAACATTTTAGTTTATGTGTAATGAGTCTCTATAATATATAACATTTTCACTTTCTTAAATAACTGATGGAAAATATTGAACTTTTTCACAATATTCTAATTGTTTGAGATGCACTAGTATACTCTGTCATAACATGCTGTCCAGTTAACAACAATGAGGCATGGTAAAGCTGGTGAAACACATTTATTATTTTCATAAAGAAACTGTAATGAGGATGCAAGATCTTTTAAGATTAAGGGTGGGGGAAAGTAGGGAAGGAGGGCTGTAAACCTCAAGTTTCCACATGATACAGTGCCATTTTGATTCTTCTTTCTGTAGTTGACTGCTTTACTGCAGGTTTGTTTGCTAGCTTAGGAGAGCTACCCAGGGTGAATGTTGAGGACATAGAGCAGTTCTCACTTTGTCTTTGGATGGTGTGGTAGTGGGGGCGTGCTCAAACACCTGTTTGTGAATGGAAGGTGAGACCAGGGAAGGTGAGTGGCAAAGTGATCACACCTGTGTCATATTAATTGTGTGTGTATGCCTTTCAGTGACAGGAGTTTGAGGGATCTTGCCTAGTCCAGGACTTCCTAGAATACGATTTGTGATGCTGTGATGTAGTTTCCTGTGATGTAATTCCTGTTTTCAAGTTGTTTGCTGGAAGTCTATTATCTTTGGTGCTGGTGTTTAATCTACGATCTTTTTCATCTTTTCTACAAATAATTTTCCACTGTCTTTTTCATTTTTGTTTGTATTTTCACTTTCCCTTTTTCTGCATTTAAATTTTTTTTTGGAGAACACTAAAGACCAGAAGTTTTTTTTTGTTTTCATACAAAGACCACAATCGGAGGCCATCCACATTGGACTTGCCTTAATATCAACAGATCTTTGATTAAGGTACATAAACCATTTATCATGGCACACATTGTTTGTTCATTGTGTTAAGTGCAGGATGTTTAGTCATTTTTCTTCTGTCATTAGTGATAGCTTTATTTGTGATAAGTATAGATTAGTTAGCTCTGACGGAGAAGATAACAGTTTTAGAGGTGCACATCCAGATTCTAGAGAGGGTTAGTGAGAATGAGAGTAGTGTAGCTTCTGTAAAGGTAAGTTTGGATGCCCTAGGTGGAGTTAGCAATCCCCTCGCTCTGGCATTAGAGCCCTCACAGCGGGGTAAATGGGTGACAACTGGGCAGCATAATCATAGAGCCAAAGCTACCACTAGGCTTGCCCACAGGAGCACTACTCCTCTCCGCTTCACCTGTCTAACAGGTTTGCTCTCCTCAGTGATGCACCCACTGAAAAACCTGAAAGAGCTCTGGTTACTGGAGACTATCTTATGGCACATGAAATAAACTAGGCCTTTAGGGGCACCCGTAGCTGTAGTCAGGTGTATACTGAGAGCCAGAGCACTGGACATAGCAGGTAATCATAGGGTCCTAGGCAAGCACAGGTTCTCAAAGATAGTTAACCATGTAGGAGCTAACAATACATGCCTTCATCAGTCTGAAGTTACTAAGAGTAACTTTGTAGAGGTGTTTAAATTAGCAAAAGCGATGTCTGATGCTGTCATATGCTCTGGCCCCATCCCTTTGTGGCATGGTGATGTAGCTTACAGCAGGTTATGGTTGCTGAACTGCTGGTTGTCCAGGTGGTGCTCTGAAAACAATGTGGGCTTGATAAGGAGTAGTTTTGAGGGCAAGGCTGGCCTGTTAAGGCAGGACAGTATCCATCCCACTCGCTATGGTGCGGATCTCATTTCTTGCAACACAGCTCACTGTCTCAGAACAGGCCTAGTTAACTTGTGACAATTCAGAGTCAAGGCCAGGGAGCAGATGAACAGGCTAAACTGACTGTCTGCTAGCTGCACAAAGTCATCACTTATGGCCCTTTTCCACTACCCTTTTTCAGCTCACTTCAGCTCGCTTCTCGCGTTTCGACTACCAAAAACCAGCACGACTCAGCTCGTTTCAGCCCTGCTTAGCCCCTAAAACTCGCACCGTTTTGGAGTGGGGCTGAAGCGAGCCAAGCCGTGCCGAGTGAGGTTGGGGGCGTGAGCAGACACTCCCCTGTGCACTGATTGGTGAGGAGGAGTGTCCTCACACGCCCACACACGCCCCGCGAGCGCGCTGGGATCTGTAAACACCGCAAACCCGGAAGGAGAATAATTACGAATTACGAGAATTTCTGAAGCCTTATGCGCCTCGCCTCATCTATACGCTCTTGCCAGTATCTGTCCGCGTTGTCGGTGACAACAAGCCACAGCACCAAGACCAGCCACACTAACGACTCCATGTCCTCCATGTTTATTGTTTACTCTCCGGGTCGTGAGACTACCGCTTAAAAGCTCACTGATGTCCCTGTTTGCGCTGCTTAACGACATCACCTGACGTCCACCCACTTTCGCTAACTCCACCCAATGTGTCCACCCACTTCCAGCCAGCACGGTTCAGCGCGGTTGTAGTCGAAATGCAACTCCAACAGCCCCGCTCAGCCCGACTCAGCACGGCACGGCTCAGCCCGACTCAGCCGCGTTTGTAGTGGAAAAGCGGCATTAGGTTCCACTATATCGAGAATGTGTCTGTTTCCCAAGCTATACCAAAACTAGAAATACTCAGAGTTTGTTCTAGTAATCTAATTAATACAAAATTAGATCATACTGACTGTACAGCCAATGTCAGCACCTTTGATCTAAAGGTAGGGCTATTAAATATTAGATCTCTTACATCAAAAGCATTAATTGTTAATTAACTTATGACTGTTCAGGAGTTTAATGTACTGTGTTTAACAGAAACATGGTGTGACAACTCTCTGGGGTTTGGGAAACAGAGGAACTGGGAGCAGGCTTCAGAACAGGTGTGTTTATTTTATTTTTTCACTTTTTAGTGTGATTACTAAGACACACACACACACACACACACACACACACACACACACAAAGACACCACACACGTTGGGGAACACAGGTCTCTCTCTCTCTCTCTCTCTTGTTCCTGGTGATCTGCAAGACACACAGAGACACATGTTAAGAGGTAGCCAGTAAATAGACAGAGGTGTAAGTCATGACGTTACCTGCTGATTCAACCTGACTCCTCACTGTTCACGACCGACGCTCGACCACACCCTTGCTGCCATACATGGATTAAACCAAATGAGTATGTCACATTAAATGAAGCTAGTCCTCCTAGATACAATTATATACACCAGCCTTGTCTAACTGGCAAAGGAGGAGGCATTGCGGTTATTTATAACTAGCAGGTTACCAGGCATTGCCTGGGTTTTGCAAAATTCTGGGTTGCCCCCAGAATTCCATGTCAAATTTGGTGAAGATCCATTGAGAAATGGTGATGTTAACCCAAGACAAACAAAAAATCTAAACATCCACCCCCTGGGGCCCAAATATGGAATTCCTGAGTTCTGCCAAATTGTGGCTATCTCCTGTACCTATGTGCCAAGTTTAATGAAGATCTGTCGAGGGTTTGTGTTGATAAATGTAACATGAAAGGCATTGAGGAAGGGGGTGAGTGGATGCTGTGCCCCCCAGTGACCTTCCTGGGACCTGTACATGAATTTTGTTTATATCTGCAAAATTCTGGGTCATCCTCGGACCTACTTGCCAAATTTGGTGAAAATCCGTTGAGAAATGGCAACGTTAGCTCAAGACAAACAAACTTTGCCACTTATTACATACTGTATACAGATGATTATCTAGGCATGACACAAAAACGTGGACATAAATTCAATACATTTGAAGTTCTTCATATGAACATCCATCCATCCATTACCTGTAGCCATTTATCCTGTACAGGGTTGCAGGCAAGCTGGAGCCTATCCCAGCTGACTATGGACAAGGTACACCCTGGACAAGTCACCAGATCATCACAGGGTTGACAAACAACCATTCACATTCACACCTATGGTCAATTTAGAACCACCAGTTAGCCTAACCTGCATGTCTTTGGACTGTGGGGGAAACCGGAGCACCCAGAGGAAACCCACGCAGACATGGGGAGAACATGCAAACTCCACACAGAAAGGCCCTTGTCTGCCACTGGGCTCAAACCCAGGACCTTCTTGCTGTGAGGTGACAGTGCTAACCACTACACCACCATGCCACCCATGAACATAACATATGTAGCCACAAAAAAATATTTATTATTTACAGGACCCTAGGGCCATATTTTGAGTTTCTTTCTGAATTTGCAGATTTCATCTCAAACCTGGTCATTTCCTTAGACAAAGTTTTAGTTGTTGGAGACTTTAATATTCACTTCGATAACCCAGAAGACTCTCTGAAACAGCTTTTGTCTCCATTCTAGTTTCAATAGGGGTTAATCAGAACATTATAGGACCTACTCATAATGTTGGTCACACTCTTGATTGAATACTAACATTTAGGTTAAATATAGAAAATATAGTTGCACTTCCACAGTCTCAAGTTACCTCAGATCATTATCTCATCTTCAAAATATGTATATGAGCAATAATATATGCACCTCGCCACGCAACTGTGCCAAACATACATTCACGTCAACTACTCCACAAAGTTTTATAAATAGTCTCCCAGAGTTGTCAACTTTGATTGGATCACTGTCAGCCCCCACAGAACTTGATCAGGCAACTGAATGCTTAGAATTAATGTGCCGCTATAATTTAGATAATGATTTAGATAATGTAGCTCCACTTAAAAGAAAAATGATTAGAGAGAAAAACTAGCACCCTGGTATAACAATTACACATGCACCTTAAAACAGACCGCTTGAAAATTAGAACATAATTGGCATCAATCAAAATTGGTAGTATTCCAATTAGCATGGAAGGAGAGCCTTCTTAAGTATGGAAAAGCTCTTGGTGCTGCTAGATCAACATATCTCTCCACTCTAATAGAGGATAACAAAAATAATCCTATATTAAATACTGTAGCAAATTAACTTGGAAAAAGACCACCACAGACACATGCACATCTGCAATATGTAGTAGCAGCAACTTGATGAATTTTTTTCAATAACAAAATTGAAACTACTAATTTAAGGCAAGAAATGGAGACATTAACCCTGGAGGTACATCAGTGGTATGACCATGTACATGAGTGGGGAAGGTAACATGATGCCTAATGTTAAAACATTCCAAAATATCTTTAAATTCCCTTGCAGTAACAGAGTAAGTATCAGCTCAATAGATATTGAAAATAATAATAGGACAGATGTCATGCTCTGCCCCAGACATCCATTCCGGAGATTACGGATCTCCCACGTCAGCGCTGATCCGGATGCGGGACGGGAATTCCATCCTGCCTGCTTCCCCGTTCAGCGAGCGCTCACCTGAATTCACTTCCTGGTTTTCACTGCTGCCTATTTAAATGCCGTTCACAGACTTTGCCAGAACATCTCATTTGTTTCTCTAGCCGTTTCTGTGCCGTTTATGCTTTTCATGGGTTTTTCCCTCTAGCGTTTTTCCATGTTCATGGCTTTTTGCACTAGCGTTTTTCTTGTCCTTGTCTGCCTCGTTTTTTTGTCAAGTTTTTTGTCTCCTTTTTCACCTGGACTATTTTGCTACTGTTTTCATCTTATTTGTTTACCTTTTTGCCGTGCCCTTTTTCCCTGGATTAAACCCCCTTATTTATTGGATTACTGTCTGTGTCATGTTCTGCTTTTGGATCCTACATTTCCACCACCCCTAACAGTACGTTCTGGCCAGCATGGATCCAGCAGAACTTGCCCATATGAGAACAGCCATCCAGCAGCAAAGGACTCTCCTCGGGACCTACCAACAAGACCTACAACAAATTACCCAGAAACTTGCCACCCTGTCCAACTAACTCAACCTTCTCACCATGCAGATGCAGTGCTATCAAGCCGTGCCTACCCTTGCCCAGCCGTCTCCTACTTCAGCTCCTGCCACCACCTTTCTCCGTGAACCGAGACTTCCAGTGTCTCAGCCCTACAATGGAGAACCAGGTACTTGCAGATCATTTTTGTCTCAATGTTCTTTGATCCTAGAGCTGCAAACTCTGGCCTTCCCTACAGAACGCTCCCGGGTAGCATATACAATCGCAGTCCTCACCGGCAAGGCCAGAGAGTCGGGAACAGCGGTCTGGGACGCCGATGCACCCTTTTGTTCCAGTTTCAAGGATTTCTCTGAGGAGATGAGGCTAACTTTCGATTGCTCTCTGTCTGGTTGGGAGGCGGCTAGGGAGCTCATGGAGCTGCAGCAGGGGTCCCGGTCTACCTTGGACTACGCCATCGAGTTCCGGACATTGGCGGCATTGTGTGGTTGGAACGAGAGCGCCCAGATCGATGCGTTCCTGCACGGCTTGTCCGACGCCATCGAGGACGAATTGGTATTGTGGGAACTGCCGTCAGACCTCTCCAGCCTCATGGACCTCGCCAACCACATTGAAGCTTGGATCCAGCAATGGAGGAGAGAGAAGAACCGCCCCAGCTTCACCTCCTCTCCACCTCCCGCCACGTCTGTTGAACGCAGGTAGATTGGGTTCGGGTGTCAGCGGAGGAACGACATTGCCGGCAGAGCACGGGGGCCTGCTTCTACTGCAGTCAGCTGGGACACATCTGTCAAGCCTGCCTGCTAAAAGGACGAGCCCACCAGTGAATCAAGGGGCCCTGGTGGGCAACGCTCGGAACCAGTCCCCTGCTAATCGTCCGCTACTCTGTGTCATCATTATCTGTGACAACCAGCATCACCCCCCTCAGGCCCTCGTCGACTTGGGGGCGGACAGGAACCTGATCTGCTGTGCCACCACCAAGTGTCTGGGAATCCCGCGACTCGCTCTTGACGTCCCTCTCACTGTCCTGACACTCAATGGCACCGGCTTGACCACCTTACCGCCCCGCTCACCCTAAGGATTTCCGGTAACCACTCAGAAACCATCCAGCTTCACGTCATGAACAACTTCCACATACCCATCGTCCTAGGATTACCATGGTTAACGCAGCACAACCCCCACCTTAACTGGGCTGACAACACCATCCTAGGCTGGAGCCAGTCCTGCCTAGCTTCCTATCTGAACTCCGCTCTGCCTCCTGTCAAACCACCGCAGCCTTCAGACAGTGAATTCCCCGACCTCTTTCACATGCCTTCAGAATATCTGGATCTTAAACTTGTTTTCAGCAAGACCCGAGCAGTGTCCCTCCCTCCTCACAGACCCTATGACTGTGGAATTGACCTCCTACCTGGGACAGCGCCACCCAAAGGATGACTCTACT
Source organism: Neoarius graeffei (assembly GCF_027579695.1). Taxonomy (NCBI): domain Eukaryota; kingdom Metazoa; phylum Chordata; class Actinopteri; order Siluriformes; family Ariidae; genus Neoarius; species Neoarius graeffei. The sequence continues at coordinate 35,363,483 of NC_083587.1, read as the reverse complement.
CTCTCCCATCAAAAGGCAAGCCATGGAGAAGTACATCTCCGAATCTTTGGCAGCTGGGATCATCCACCCTTCCTCCTCTTCAGCAGGGGTGGGATTTTTCTTCATGGAAAAGGACAAGTCACTCCACCCCTGCATTGACTATTGGGGTCTCAACGCCATCACAGTCAAGAACTGCTACCCACTACACTGTAAAAAATAGAATTACGCTTTGTTCAAGTAATTCCATATTCACAATTGAATGGACAAGAAAATATGAATAATTATTAACGAACAGAAAAATCCACATCAAACTGATAGGGTGCACCTCAATGATGTGTAAATATACAATAGTGAATAATCTGAATTGAAAATACATAATTGCCACAGGTGTTTATTCAGCGCATGCTCTTAATGAGCAAGAGACGGGGTTTCCTCTCCCAAATGCAAGGGCTGGGCAATGTGGTTTTCTCTCCGGTTGAAGCTCATGTTGTCGTGGCTCAGGTGGATAAGGCGCCATACCATAAATCGGGGGACCTGGGTTCGATTCCGACCCAAGGTCATTTCCCGATTCCTCCCCATCTCTCTCTCCTGCTCATTTCCTGTCTCTACACTGTCCTATCCAAATAAAGGTGAAAAAAGCCCCCCCCAAAAATTGTGATAACCTCAATTGCCTTTTTGTACTATTGTGAATGCCACTGTTCAGCAAAAAGAGAAATCTATGTTGGCAGAATGAGGTATTGAAAATTGACTTAATTAAGAATTCTTAATAAAGATAAGTGTTATCATAGTTTGGATTGTCATGGGCACATCGTTGGCAAAACATAAAATTCTTAATGCAGACGGTTGCCTTGAAATTTCAAGTATTCTCAACTATTCTTTTTTTAGTGTACCACTCATGACCATGGCCTTCGAACTACTCCAGGGAGCCAAGGTATTTACCAAGCTAGATCTACACAATGCATACCATCTCGTCAGGATCAGGGAGGGGGATGAGTGAAAGATGGCCTTTAACACCACCACTGGTCACTGCAAGTACCTTGTGGTCCCTTTCGGCCTGACCAACATGCCCGCAGTCTTCCAGGCATTCATTAATGATGTCTTAAGGGACTTCCTAAACATCTTTGTTTTCATGTACCTGGATGGCATCCTGATCTTCTCCCGCTCCCTGGAGGAACATCGGGGTCACGTCCGGCAGGTCCTCCAGTGCCTGCTAGAGAACAAGTTGTTTGTCAAGGTGGAAAAGAGCAAATTTCATCAGAGCTCTGTCTCATTTCTGGGATTCATCATCTCCCCGGTGAGGATCCAGATGGACCCCCTCAAGCTCGAGGCAGTCGCCAATTGGCCCACCCCATCCTCGCGACGAGAGCTCCAGCGTTTCCTGGGGTTCACCAATTTCTACAGGCACTTCATCCGCGACTTCAGCACAGTGGCCAGACTTCTCATGGCATTGACCTCGATCAGGACCCCGTTCAAGTGGGGGGAGGAAGCAGAGAAAGCCTTCTCCATGCTCAAGCGCAAGTTCACCACAGCACTCATTCTCACCATACCCAATCTGGCCAAACAGTTCATTATGGAGGTTGACGCTTCCAAGTCAGGGGTAGGAGCCATCCTCTCCCAGAGGGCCAGTGATGACAAGGTCCACCCCTGCTCCTTCTCTCGCCAGCTGTCCCCTGCCAAATGAAACTACAACCTTGGTGACAGAGAGCTGTTGGCTGTCAAGCTCGCCTTGGAGTGGAGGAACTGGCTCAAGGGGTCGGATCTCCCCTTCCTTGTCTGGACTGACCACAAGAATTTAGAATACCTCAAGTCCACCAAAGGTCTCAATTCACGGCAAGCCCGATGGTCTCTCTTCTTCTCCCGCTTCCGTTTCACGCTCTCCTACCGCCCAGGCTCCAAAAACGGCAAACCTGATGCCTTGTCCAGAATATTCTCTTCCTGCCAGAAGGAGTCTAGAATGCCCCAAACCATCCTCCCTCCATGCTGTCTGGTGGGAGCCGTCCTACTTGAGGTAGAGACATTAGTGCAGAAGGCCTTGGAGCAGGACCCTGGAGAAGGGAACTCGAGCAATACACCACTAAATCATCTGTTTGTTCCCCGTTCTGTGCGAACCCAGGTGCTGCAGTGGGGTCATGGCTCCAAGTTGGCTTGTCACCTGGGTGCTGCTCGAACTCTGGCACTTATCCAACAACACTTCTGGTGGCCATCCATCAAGGAAGACGTCCAGGAGTTTGTGGTAGCCTGCGACACATGTGCCCGGAACAAGACAGCCAATTGACCCCCTGCCAGCTTGCTAAGACCCCTCCCAACTCCTCATCGACCCTAGTCTCACATTGCCCTGGACTTCATCACAGGACTCCCCAACTCAGGTGGCAACACATGCATCCTCACAGTTATCGACCATTTCTCCAAGACAGTCCGTTTCACCCCTCTGCCCAAGCTTCCCACGGCTAAAGAAACTGCCGAATTACTCATCCTCCATATTTTCTGCATACACGGACTCCCCACTGACATTATCTCCAACTGGGGTCCTCAGTTCACTGTGCAGTTCTGGAGGGCTTTCTGCAAACCCATTGGGACCTCCTGTAGTCTCTCCTCAGGTTTCCATCCCCAAACCAATGGCCAGGTGGAACGGGCGAATCAAGATTTGGAGGTGGCACTCTGGTGTATGATGTCCAGGGATGCCGGTTCTTGGAGTAAGTACTTACCTTGGGTCGAATATGCTCATAACACTCTTTCTTCATCTGCCACAGGTCTCTCACCCTTCCAGTGCTCCCTAGGTTACCAACCACCACACTTCCCCAAGCAAGAGGAGGAGGTCGCCGTACCCTCAGCCCAGATCTTCATACGCCACTGCAGGAGGATGTGGGCATTGGCCCAGAGAAGACTCATTCGCTCCACCCTAGCATCCAAGAGGCAGGCCGACAAATGCTGCTCTAAGGCGCCCACCTACCGGGTAGGGCAAGGAGTCATGCTCTCCACACGCGTCCTGCCACTCAGAACCGTCTCCTGCAAGCTGGCTCCCAGGTACCTAGGACCCTTCCTCATCAGCAAGGTAATCAATCCATGTTCCGTCAGACTGGCACTACCACTCACCATGCGACGCATCCACCCCATGTTCCATGTGTCACAGCTTAAACCTCTGGTCTCTAGTTCTTTGTCCTCACCCTCCAAACCCCCTCATCCTCCCAGGCTCATTGATGGTGGCAAAGCCTACATTATCAAAAAGCTGCTGAAGGTGCGGCAGCGAAGCAGAGGACTCCAGTACCTAGTGGACTGGGAAGGTTACGGTCCTGAGGAGAGAAGTTGGGTCCCTGCCAGGTTCATCTTGGACCCAACCCTCATCTCTGACTTTCATCGGCAACACACCGACGCTCTTCCTAAAGTGCCTGGAGGCGCTCGTTTGGGGGGGGGGGGGGGGGGTACTGTCATGCTCCGCCCCGGACATCTACTCCGGAGATTACGGATCTCCCACATCAGCGCAGATCCGGGATGGGAATTCCATCCTGCCTACTTCCCCGTTCAGTGAGCGCTCACCTGAATTCACTTCCTGGTTTTCACCGCTGCATATTTAAACGCCGTTCTCAGACTTTGCCAGAATGGCTCGTTTGTTTCTCTAGCAGTTTCTGTGCTGTTTCTGCTTTTCATGTTTTTTCCCCCCTCTAGCGGTTTTTCTCATTCATGGTTTTTTGCACTAGTTTCTTGTCCTTGTCTGCCTCATATTTTTTTGTCGTTTTTTGTCTCCCTTTTTCACCTGGACTGTTTTGCTACATTTTTCATCTTATGTGTTTACCTTTTTGCCATGCCCGTTTTCCCTGGATTAAACCCCCTTATTTATTGGATTACTGTCTGTGTTGTGTTCTGCTTTTGGATCCTATCTCACATTTCCACCACCCCTAACAACAGAAGTTAGTGCTACTAATTAATGCGAGCAACTCAGTCAGATCAGAGAAAAAAGGTGAAGGAGTAGATTGGATGGACACTAGAAGAACAATTAGAGGTTTGAGGCCAGTAATTTCTAATACTTTCTAGTATTATAACTTGTATGGCCAAATGGCTGAGTATTCAAAAGATAAATGAGAACATGCTAACACCATCCATCTGGCATACTGGAGACACGAAGCTCTGATTCTAGCTGCTGTAACAAAGAGTGCCTGTGTAACGTTATCTCACCCAGGATACAGAAATTTAATTGTCCTTGATCATAACGAGCCAAATTGTTCATATTTTAGTGCTCTAACTTGGCTTTCAAGCACTTTTAAGCACTTGGCCCCAAGTGGGCCAGGGCCGCAACAAGCCGAGTACTTCAGTAACATGATGATACGTCACTCAGAATAAGTGAAATAAAGTTGTCATAAATAATTATTACCGGTATTTAGTGTGTTTTAGTGCCACACTTTGGCTTTGAATCACTTGAATGCCTGAGTGGGTAAAAGCTAAATGCTAACATTAGCCACGGAGACAAGAAGCTCCAATGCTAACTGCTGAAACAGAGTACCTCTCTGCAACATTTTGACACTCAGGATAAGTGAAATCTAATCATCATTAATCATAATGGGCTTAATTTCATGTGTTATAGTGCTGTTATAGTGCTATTACTTGAGTTTCGAGTGCTTGAAGAGTCAAGTGGGCAAAAAGATAAATGCTCAAATGTTAACATCAGCCAGTCTTTATACAGAGCTCTGTAGCTTACCCCCTAACAAGCAGAGGACTTCTGCAGCATGATTAGACAAAGTCACTCAGGATACATTAAATATTTACAGTGCTCAGCGTAAAAGAGTACGCCCCCTTTGAAAAGTAACATTTTAAACAATATCTCAATGAACAGAAACAATTTCCAAAATGTTGACAAGACAAAGTTTAATATAACATCTGTTTAACTTATAACGTGAAAATAAGGTTAATAATATAACTTAGATTACACATTTTTTCAGTTTTACTCAAATTAGGGTGGTGCAAAAATGAGTACACCCCACAACAAAAAACTATTACATCTAGTACTTTGTATGGCCTCCATGATTTTTAATGACAGCACCAAGTCTTCTAGGCATGGAATGAACAAGTTGGCGACATTTTGCAACATCAATCTTTTTCCATTCTTCAACAGTGACCTCTTTTAGTGACTGGATGCTGGATGGAGAGTGATGCTCAACTTGTCTCTTCAGAATTCCTCATAGGTGTTCGACTGGGTTCAGATCAGGAGACATACTTGGCCATTGAATCACTTTCTTCCTCAGAAATCCAACTGTGGCCTTAGATGTGTGTTTAGTCATGTTGGAAAAGTGCACGACGACCAAGGGCACGAAGTGATGGTAGCATCTTCTCTTTCAGTATAGAGCAATACATCTGTGAATTCATGATGCCATCAATGAAATGCAGCTCCCAACACCAGCAGCACTCATGCAGCCCCACATAAGGACACTGCCACCACCATGTTTCACTGTAGGCACCATGCATTTTTCTTTGTATTCCTTACCTTTGCGACGCCATACAGTTTTGAAGCCATCAGTTCCAAAAACATTTATCTTGGTCTCATCACTCCAGAGTATTGAGTCCCAGTAGTCTTCATCTTTGTCAGCATGGGCCCTGGCAAACTCTGGGTGGGCTTTTTTGTGCCTGGGCTTTAGGAGAGGCTTTTTTTGTGGACAGCATCCATGCATGCCATTCCTCTGCAGTGTATGCCGTATTGTGTCACAGGAAATAGTCACCCCAGTTTGGCTTTTTACTTCTTTAGATAACTGCCGTGAACTTGCGTGCTGATTTTCTTCAACCCTTCTCATCAGAAGACGCTCCTGTTGAGGTGTTAACTTCCGTGGACGACCTGGACGTCTCTGTGAGATGGTTGCAGTTCCATCTTTCTTAGTACCACTTTTGCTACAGTATTCTGACTGATAAGTAAAGCTTTGCTGATCTTCTTGTAGTCTTCACCATTGTGGTGGAAAGAAATTATTTTCTTTGGGGAATTCGGAAGAGACAAGTTGAGCATCACTCTCCATCCAGCATCCAGTCACTAAAAGAGGTCATTGTTGAAGAATGGAAAAAGATTGATGTTGCAAAATGTCACCAACTTGTTCATTCCATGCCTAGAAGATGTAACAGTTTGTAGGGGTGGGTGGAGCACAGAGGATGGCAGGACAGAGATCAGGTTCGGCAACAGGGTTTTTATTGCCACACTTTTCAGTGAACAACTCTTAGACTAAACCGACACACACACACACAACCGGCATCTGGTTCAGGGATGAGCCCCTCTGCTTTCGCTCTCCCTCCTTAAGTAGGGCGCGGTCACTGGGAAGACACACACAAACACAGGTTAATTGACAACAGGTGTAGTGATTCTGCCACTTACCTTCCCTGACTCCGCCCTCCTGTCACAGACTGGCGCTTGACCACGCCCCCACTGCCACATACCCCCACCGCCCGACTCAGGCCGGGCAGCTGTCCGGCCTGCAGCCGACTACCCCCCCCCCCCCGATGGGAGAGGAAGTCCGCCACGACCATCTGTGCCCCCGGCCTGTGGACCACCTTGAAATTAAAGGGTTGGAGCGCCAGATACCAGCGGGTGATCCGCGCGTTGGCATCCTTCATGCGGTGGAGACACTGGAGGGGCGCGTGGTCTGAACAGAGGGTGAAAGGGCGTCCCAGCAGGTAGTAACGGAGGGCGAGGACCGCCCACTTGATTGCCAGGCACTCTTTTTCGATAGTGCTGTAGTGCCCCTCCTGCACCGACAGCTTCCTACTGATGTATAAGACTGGGCGGTCCTCCCCCTCCACCTCCTGGGACAAAACAGCCCCCAGCCCTCTGTCTGATGCATCCGTCTGTAACAGAAAGGGGAGAGAAAAGTCAGGGGAGTGCAAAAGTGGCCCCCCACACAGTATGGCCTTTACCTCAGAAAAAGCCCGCTGGCATTGCTCCGTCCACTGGACCGGATCTGGTGCCCCCTTTTTAGTGAGATCAGTCAGCGGGCTAGTGACGTCCAAATAATTAGGTATAAACCTGTGATAATAGCCAGCCAGCCCCAGGAACTGTCTCACCCCTTTTTTGGTCTTGGGCCTCGGGCAGGCCACAATTGCTGCGGTCTTGTTAATTTGGGGACGCACCTGCCCATTGCCCAAGTGGAAGCCCAGATACCGTACTTCCACCCGCCCAATCGCACACTTCTTTGGGTTGGCTGTGAGACCCGCTCACCTCAGCGACCTAAGGATGGCCCTCAGATGTTCGAGATGCCTTGGCCAGTCATTACTATAGACGATAATGTCATCGAGGTAGGCGGCCGCATAGGTGGCGTGGGGGCAGAGGACCCTGTCCATCAGCTGCTGAAACGTAGCGGGCGCCCCAAACAGCCCAAAAGGAAGTGTGATGAATTGTTGTAAACCAAACGGTGTGGAAAAGGCCATTTTTTCTCGGGATAGTGGAGTCAAGGGGATCTGCCAATATCCCTTTGTTAAGTCCAGTGTCGAATAAAAGCGAGCAGTGCCTAGTCGATCGAGCAACTCATCAATACGAGGCATTGGGTACACGTCGAATTTAGACACCACGTTGACTTTTCTATAGTCCACACAGAACCGGACCGACCCATCGGCCCTGGGTACCAAGACCACCGGGCTGCTCCAGTCACTGTGGGACTCCTCAACGATACCCATTTCGAGCATGGTCTCGAGTTCCTCCCGAACCACCTTTTTTTTGTGTTCGGGTAGCCTGTAAGGGCGGCTATGCACTACCACCCCCGGGGGCATCTCAATGTGGTGCTCTATGAGGTTGGTGCGGCCGGGCAGGGGCGAGAACACGTCCGAAAACTCGGTCTGCAACTGGGCAACCTCCGCGAGTTGGGTCGGGGAGAGGTGGTCTCCACAGGGGACCGGAGAGGTATGCGATGTCAATGCGCCTTTTTGAACCTCCGGCCCCAGCTCCGCCTTCTCCGGAACTACCGACACCAACGCTACAGGGACCTCCTCGTTCCAGAGTTTGAGTAGGTTGAGGTGGTAAATCTGTAGTGCCCCAGCCCTGTCCGTTCGCCTCACCTCATAGTCGACGTCCCCGATTCACCATGTGACCTCAAAGGGTACTTGCCACTTGGTGACTAATTTAGAGCTCGATGTGGGCAACAGTACGAGTACTTTATCTCCCGGTGCGAACTCTCTAAGGCGCGTACCCTTGTCGTACAGGCGGGCTTGCCGTTCTTGGGCCTGCCGCAAATTCTCCTGGGTTAGGTGCGTGAGGGTGTGGAGTTTTGCGCACAGGTCAATAACGTATTGAATTTCATTTTTACTGGGTGAAGGTCCCTCCTCCCAATTTTCTCGCAGCACATCTAGAATGCCGCGCGGCTTACGCCCATATAATAATTCAAATGGGGAGAACCCCGTGGAGGCTTGGGGGACCTCTCGCACTGCAAATAACAAGGGTTCGAGCCATTTATCCCAGTTACGTGCGTCCTCACTTACGAATTTTTTAATTATGTTCTTGAGGGTGCGATTAAACCGTTCAACTAAACCGTCCGTTTGTGGGTGATACATGCTGGTGCGGATCGTCTTAATACCTAATAACCCATACAGTTCGTTCAGTGTTCGTGACATAAACGAGGTGCCTTTATCAGTCAGAATCTCTTTCGGGATTCCAACTCAGGAGATGACACGGAAGAGTGCCTCCACAATACTGCGTGCTGAGATGTTGCGAAGAGGCACGGCTTCCGGGTATCGCGTTGCATAGTCCACCAGAACTAATATAAAGCGGTACCCTCGTGTTGACCGATCTAATGGCCCAACGAGATCCATCCCAATTCTTTCGAACGGGGTCTCAATTAACGGTAGAGGGCGCAAAGACGCTTTTGGAATGGCCGCAGGATTTACTAACTGGCATTTGCGGCACGCCGTACACCACCTACGGACATCGCCGTGAATCCCCGGCTAATAGAATTGGGCCATTATTCGGGCTAGTGTCTTATCCTGCCCTAGGTGTCCAGCCATGGGATTAAAGTGAGCTACCTGGAATACCAATTCCCGGCGGCTCTTCGGAATTAAAAGCTGCGTGACTCGCTCTTTAGTTTGAGTGTCCTGCGTCACTCGGTATAATCTATCCTTCAAAATCACAAAGTAGGGGAAGGACGGGGTAGCATTCGGCTGGAGCGTTTGACCATCGATTACTCTCACTTGGTCAAACGCATGCTGCAGAGTTTTGTCTCGCGATTGCTCTAATGGGAAATCCATGAAGGATTCCCCAACAGAGAGAGGAGGGAGCGGCTCCTCACTCTGACGCGGAGATGACATAGACGGCTCTGCAACAGCTGCTCCCGCCAAAGCGACACTGGGACCTCCCCCTATTGAATGGCAGGACCCACTCTTCACTAAGTGAATTAAATCCCGAAATCCCGGCCAATCAGTCCCCAAAATTATAGAGTGGGTAAGGCAAGGATTAACTGCCGCCTTCACTATAAATTTTTCCCCTCAGAAAAAAATGTGGACTGACACCAAAAGGTAGCTGTGAACGTCCCCGTGCACACACACACAACACCTTCACCCCCTGTGCTCCCCCCAATGCCTCATTTTGCACCAGGCTTTGGTGAATTGAGGTCTGATTACAACCAGAATCCACCAACGCCTGATATGTATCCCCTTGTATACTCACCGGTATGCGATACGCTCTGGCCCAATCAAGGGCAGCTCCTGGCGCGTCGGGGATCCGAACCACCAGGCCTACCTCCATTACCGTGCACTGTTGTTGGAGGTTTGGAGGTGGCCCAGCTCCCCGCAGCGCCAGCAAACCAGCCCGGGCTTCCTCTCCGCACCGGTGTTCTGGGGCTCACTCACCTGAGGGGGGGGAGAGACAGACACAGAAGGGAGAAACGGGAGGGCACCGGTGGCGCCGACCCCCGCCTCCGCGGTGGGGGAATGGGGCGAGGGTGAGACACAGGAGGAGAGGGAGAGAGAGACAGAAGAGGAGAGAAGAGGCTGTCTGCTGTCCTGCCGCCGGGACAGCCGCCATATGGTCCTCCGCCAGCTCGATTGCCTGATTCAGCAATGCCGGGTGGTGGCACTGGACCCACTCCGCGGTTCCTGCTGGCAAGCGTGCGATGAATTGCTCCAGTACCACCTGGTCGATGATCCCCTCGGCGTCGCGGTTGTCGGCCCTCAACCACCGCCAGCAGGCATCCCGGAGTTGCTGGCCAAACGCGAACGGCTGGCCGACTTCCTCCAAGTGCAAAGCGTGGAAGCGTTGATGCTGCTGCTCAGGAGTGCGCCCCACACGCTGGAGGATGGCCTGGTGGAGGTCCGCGTAGGCCAGCCGGCGGTTGTCGGGGAGCTGTAGCGCGGACAGCTGCGCCTCTCCCGTTAGCAGGGGGAGAAGGCGTGCCGCACGCTGCTCCATCGGCCACCCCGAGGTCTCCGCGACTTGCTCAAAGAGTGTGATGAATGCCTCGGGGTCATCCTGCGGGCCCATCTTGGTTAGGGTGAGGGGGGACGGGCCCGCGGTATGAGCGCTGGTGGACCCCGCCGACGTGAGGAGGTGCCAGAATGCCTGACGATCTTCTTGCTGGGCCAGCACCAGGACCTCAAACCGCTTTTCCTGCTCCTTTCGGAGGGTGACTAGCGCCTGGTGCTGGCTTTGCTGGGCCATGGCGAGGGCGTGGACCAGTTTGGCGAATGGGGAGGACTCCATGAGGCTGTTCAGCTGCTGCGCTCCAGACCCCGGGTTTCGGCACCACTGTAACAGTTTGTAGGGGTGGGTGGAGCACAGAGGACGGCAGGACAGAGATCAGGTTCGGCAACAGGGTTTTTATTGCCACACTTTTCAGTGAACAACTCTTACCGTAGACTAAACCGACACACACACACAACCAGCGTCTGGTTCGGGGATGAGCCCCTCTGCTTTCGCTCTCCCTCCTTAAGTAGGGCGTGGTCACTGGGAAGACACACACAAACACAGGTTAATTGACATCAGGTGTAGTGATTCTGCCACTTACCTTCCCTGACTCCGCCCTCCTGTCACAGACCGGCGCTTGACTAAGCCCCCACTGCCACAGAAGACTTGGTGCTGTCATTAAAAATCATGGAGGCCATACAAAGTACTAGATGTAGTAGTTTTTGTTGTGGGGTGTACTCATTTTTGCACCACCCTAATTTGAGTAAAACTGAAAAATGTGTAATCTAAGTTTATATTATTAACCTTATTTTCACGTTATAAGTTAAACAGATGTTATATTAAACTTTGTCTTGTCAACATTTTGGAAATTGTTTGTGTTCATTGAGATATTGTTTCAAATGTTACTTTTCAATGGGGGTGTACTCATTTATGCTGAGCACTGTATGTGTTGCCTTTCATTAATAGCCAAACACAATAAATTAGCACCTGCTGAGGGGAGACGCTAATCGAAGAGCTACGTCAGGCTAAGGAACAGACCTGTGATGGTGGTGCTGGTGTGTGTGTGTGTGTGTGTGAGGGGGGTGTTTGTAAGTTGGAGGAAGCTTTTGGCATTATCAAAAAATTATTTATAAGGAATGTATGCTGGCTGAAATTTAAAGCATAATTATTTAAATGTGCTTGATAGAGAGAGATCCACAGTTCCACTTGAACTTCATACTTGCACTTTACTCAATTGACCACTGTAAGTCCTCGGATTTGAGCTTTGTGGACACAGGTGAGAATTGGGGTAGTTTTAAGGATTTAAAAAAGTCAATCAAATGTGGAACCTACCAACTTGACCACTGAAAAAAAAAATCTTGGAAAAAAAGGCCTAACCATACCTTAAGCTCCTCTAAGTCTTGTGGTCATAGTGTGTAAGGGTAGCTCAGCTTAGCACTAGTGTGACCCAAAAATATTGTGAATTTGTAAATTCAAAGAAGAACCACAGCTGAGCACCTGACCACAAAAAAATGATCTTCAATTATTCACCTACAGTACACGCTTGGATTAGATACTGCTTCAGTGAGGTAAAAGTGTCAACCAAATGAATAAATATGAATGAAACATTGTGCATATATTGAAGATGTGATATTAATTATTTGTCCAAAGCTTTAGGCACAGATACTGTCTGCAGGAGCAGCAGAGTTTATGCTGTATTCGTCAGAATCGTTAGCCATGAGAAGCTCCAAGTCTAATTTGTTGTTATTTAGGCATCTGCTTATATGATCACACAAACATTATGTTACTAAAAGGGAAGAGAAGACAACCCACCAAACAAAGACAACATATTTTACTTTTGTATATTATAGAGAATGCAACTGTAAAATGATTGAAATCTGTATGCTTTATTATAGTATTCTGAGTATAAACAGAAAATACAGACAGTATTTGGATATTTTAATGTTGCTGTAATACAACAAAAAGTATTTTTATTCTTTTTGCTGTGCGCGCACGCGCACACAGGAACAAAACAGAACAAACTACCTTCCAATTATTATCTACCTGCACAATCCAATTCTGAGATGGATTCTTAATTATCAAATGTGAATTTCCATTTTGGTGTAAAATGTCTTTGATCTTTTTTATTTATTATTATTATTATTATTATTATTATTATTATTATTGCAAATTGTTTATGCAAAGAAATATCAAAATATGTTGATGGCTGATTGTTATGCAAAAAACACTTCACAAAGCTCTTCATCCTTCATGTCACATGGACAAAGCTAGACTTAGACCTGTTAAAAGAAGCACTTAATGCTTTCCAGAACACAGTAAACTAAAAATTAATTGATGTAATTGTGTAACAGTCAAATGCATACCCCATCAGTGCAGTTCAGTTTGTGAATGTAATGTTTTCCACAGACACAAGCAAGGGTACCTTCGTCTTCTGCTTTCAAGACCAAAGGGTATCGGAGCATCTCAGAGCTGAAGTGCAAAAGCACACTGAAGATTGAAGTGGATGACCTTCTACCAGAAGTGGGTGACTTTTTTCAACTGTATAAAATAGTAACCTGGTTCAGGTGTGTGCTTCATGCATGCACACATTGTATATGATTTCTTTACCAGTTCAGTTTGAATAGGTATGCTTAGCACCAGCTAAATGAGCCAAAATTGGAATGGAATCATTGGTACAGACCAATTTGACAATTGGCTCAATAGCCAGTTTCAGATTTTTTCGTTGTTAACCTTCTGCAGTGGAAAAAAAAAAGCATGAGGGCATTTTCATATTTGTGACATAAAGCAGACAAAAAAGTGATTGAAGTGGAAATTTGACTCAGGAAAGCATTGTAGCTTTTTTTCTTTTCTTTTTTAACATTTCCCTTCCAAGTTTTCCTAAAAATGGTTGGGTGATTCCATTATCGGGATACCATTTGTGTCAACCTTATATTACATTTACAAACATGTATGTAAAGTAAACATAATAGGCATTTTAAACACCGATAAAAATGTCCTTCACAAACTGTGTGTATGGGTCAGATAAACTTTAAACATTATCAAACCTATCTACAGTGGGAATTGAAAGTTTGTGAACCCTTTAGAATTTTCTATATTTCTGCATAAATATGATTTAGAACATCAGATTTTCACACAAGTCCTAAAAGTAGATAAAGAGAACCCAGTTAAACAAATGAGCCAAAAAATATTATACTTCGTCATTTATTTACTGAGGAAAATGATCCAACATTACATATCTGTGAGTGGCAAAAGTATGTGAACCTTTGCTTTCAGTATCTGGTGTGACCCCCTTGTGCAGCAATAACTGCAACTAAATGTTTCCGGTAACTGTTGATCAGTCCTGCACACCGGCTTGGAGGAATTTTAGCCCATTCCTCCGTATAGAACAGCTTCAACTCTGGGATGTTGGTGGGTTTCCTCACATGAACTGCTCACTTCAGGTCCTTCCACAGCATTTCAATTGGATTAAGGTCAGGACTTTGACTTGGCCATTCCAAAACATTAACTTTATTCTTCTTTAACCATTCTTTGGTAGAATAACTTGTGTGCTTAGGGTCGTTGTCTTGCTGCATGACCCACCTTCTCTTGAGATTCAGTTCATGGACAGATGTCCTAACATTTTCCTTTAGAATTCACTGGTATAATTCAGAATTCATTGTTCCATCAATGATGACAAGCTGTCTTGGCCCAGATGCAGCAAAACAGGCCCAAACCATGATACTACCACCACCATTTTCACAAATGGGATAAGGTTCTTATGCTGGAATGCAGTGTTTTCCTTTCTTCAAACATAACGCTTCTCATTTAAACCAAAAAGTTCTATTTTGGTCTCATCCGTACACAAAACATTTTTCCAATAGCCTTCTGGCTTGTCCACTTGATCTTTTTAGCAAACGGCAGATGAGTATCAATGTTCTTTTTGGAGAGCAGTGGCTTTCTCCTTGCAACCCTGCCATGCACACCATTGTTGTTCAGTGTTCTCCTGATGGTGGACTCATGAACATTAGCCAACGTGAGAGAGGCCTTCAGTTGCATAGAAGTTACCCTGGGGTCCTTTGTGACCTCGCCGACTATTACACGCCTTGCTCTTGGAGTGATTTTTGTTGGTTGGCCACTCCTGGGGAGGGTAACAATGGTCTTGAATTTCCTCCATTTGTACACAATCTGTCTGACTGTGGATTGGTGGAGTCCAAACTCTTTAGAGATGGTTTTGTAACCTTTTCCAGCCTGATGAGCATCAATGCTTTTTCTGAGGTCCTCAGAAATCTCCTTTGTTTGTGCCATGATACACTTCCACAAACATGTTGTGAAGATCAGACTTTGATAGATCCTTGTTCTTTAAATAAAACAGGGTGTTTACTCACACCTGATTGTCATCCCATTGATTGACAACACCTGACTCTAATTTCACCTTCAAATTAACTGCTAATCCTAGAGGTTCACATACTTTTGCCACTCACAGATGTGTAATATTGAAGAAGAAGAAACCTTTGTCACATGCACACTTCAAGCACAGTGAGATTCATCCTCTGCATTTAACCTATCTGAACCAGTGAACACACGCATGCACACACACACCCAGAGCAGTGGGCAGCCATACTATAGCGCCCGGGGAGCAGTCAGGGGTTAGGTACCTTGCTTAAGGGCACCTCAGCCCAAGGCTGCCCCATGTTAACCTAACTGCATGTCTTTGAACTGTGGGGGAAACCAGAGCACCCGGAGGAAACCCACGCAGACACAGGGAGAACATGCAAACTCCATACAGAAAGGTCCCTGTCGGCTGCTGGGCTTGAACCCAGAACCTTCTTGCTGTGAGGCGACAGTGCTAACCACTACACCATCATTTTCCCCAATAAACAAATGACCAAGTATAATATTTTTGTCTCATTTGTTTAACTGGTTTCTCTTTATCTACTTTTAGGACTTATGTAAAAATCTGATGATGTTTTGGGTCATATTTATGCAGAAATATAGAAAATTCTAAAGGGTTCACAAACTTTCAAGCACCACTGTATAACACTAACAATTAAGCATTTATGTCTGTCCCAGATTGCTATAACTAACTTTACCTTGAAACATCATCATTAAAATACATCAAAATCTTACATTTACTCAGTGCTAGTATTTGAAAACACTGAGTCCTAGAAAATATTTGGAATACCAAAAGTCATTTGTCCGATATGAAACTGTATCATGTGAATTTCCTAAGGATCATGGAAAAGCAAGTTCTCTCATTCTTTTTAAAGATATTGTAATATTGACTGATGAAGTGACAAGTTACATAAAGAAAGCTTTTGTCATATTATATAGTCAGTGTTCGAAATACCCGTCTGCAGTCTGCATTTTGCAGAATGATTTTCAAGATTGCAGAAGAAAAATTAAACAACCTGCAATTTTGCAGAATGAAAAAATCAGGCTCGGGATTCAATGGTTCTCAATTTAGCAAACTAGCAGCGCTAAACTGAAACCTGCGCCGCGCGAACCTGACGGCGTTTTCCAGGTCAAAGTTGAGCAATATTTATGTAATACCAACGAAAGGCGACGACAACCAAATAAGGGCAGTTGCCATTTTCCGATCTAAGATTTCGTCACTTTTAATACCCGCCGGGAGGACCCGACAACCACCTCGGCAGTGTTCGGCATCGCCCAGAATTCAATGCGGCACAACAAACATGGCTGCCAAGAAGAGGATTGTTTCTTCGGGGCAAGAGTCCGACAAAAACGCCAAGAAAACAAGGATGAGTTTGTCGTATCTCGGCAAAACCGGCAGCCCGTGTGACTCCAACAACAACAACAGCGACAGATCGCGCATCCGCGAGGGTGACAAAAATGAAGACGGTCGCTGCTGACTAGTTTTTATCTTGCATGTATATATATTGGTAAATTGTATAGGTTTGTATACAGTATATTGTATTGTTGAATCATGCAAAATTATACTGATATTATATCCCTTTTGAAGACAGCAACAATATTTTACCTTTATTCATAGATACTTTTGAATATTTTCTCATACCAAGCTACACTAATACATGCTTTGTGTACATGTTCTATTTTTTTTTACTAGTGCTGTCTTGCCTGTGGTGCAGACTAGCACAAAGTAAAACAGCTGCCCTGTAAGACAAAGCTCATAGGTTCAGTTCTGTAGCTCTCAGTTCTGCCATGATTAGTTTGTACCCAGTTCTCTGTTGTTAGTTTAGAGCAGTGAAGCCCCTGCAGTAGTTCTCAGTTCAGTTCATGACCTTGCACTTTAGAAGCCAGGCAAACACAATGAACCCAAACGTTTTTCCATTTGCCAGTTGGGTTTTATTCCATAATGGCATCAATTCTTTGCATCAATGTAAGATGTAACAGAGTGTAGAATTGAAACCTTGCTTTCAATTTAAAACTACAGGTTGCAGATGCAAACACTGTGAATGAAGTACATTTTGGGTAACAATCTGTTGTTCAAGCTAGAAACTTAATCTTGACAAAATGTAACATGACGTGTAACATGAAAATGAATGTTTTGTTTCTTGAAGAACAGTTGTGTTCTATTTTTTATTGTGGTGATACCTTTATTAGTATGTTGTGTGGAAGGATAACATGTGGGTGTGATAACTAGTATATTTATGAATTAGTTGGTATACTTCAAGTTGTAGTAGCCCGTAGTGTCAGGGCGAGGGGGATAAAAGACCTGTGGAGGCATCATGGAATGATAACTTTGCTGCAGAGAAGGATCTGTGAAGACTGAAATTAAAAATAGAGTGAGAGAATAAAGAATTACAGTAATGCTATGAGTTGTAAAGCTAGATATAATGTAAATATAGGCATTATTAGGTTGAGAAGGGTGTAGTATGGAGGTTTGTGTATTTGCAGAAAATATTTCCAAATTGCAGAACAAAATTGACATTCTGCAATATTGCAGAACACTGGAAAAAAGTATTTCAACCACTGATAGTGAATATGCAAACTAAATTATTAATGGAAAAAAATAGATAATGGGAGTAATCGTAAGGGCAAGGATGGCCTGTTAAGGAGTGACAGTATCCATGTCATTTGGGAAGGTGCTGCTCTCATTTCTTGCAGCATAGCCCATCGTCTCAGAACAGGTCTAGTTAATCTCTAACATTACAGGGCCAAGATCCAGGCAACAGGCAAACAGGCTGTGATGCAAGTGTTGAAAGAGTTTATTTAACAGCAGCTGGCAAACAAATCCAAAATGTTAGGCAAAAGCAGAGTGGGAAAACAGGCAATGGTCATGCAAGACACAGGCAGGATATCCAAGGCAGAGACAAAACATAGTCAGGAAAACAGGAAACAGGGTTGAAACCAGAGAAGCAATACAAACTACAAAGGCACCAATGTCAGACATAAGGAACAGCTTGTATACTTCGCCAAGTCTGTGTATTAGGAGAGTCCTTATATGTGCGAGCCTTGATAGGGCTGATCAGGAACAGGTGCATGGCAATTAATCCTAATAAACTTGAGTACAGTGCAGCACGCGCATTGCAGCCCGTGGCGCATGCTATGTGCTCTGAGTGCCAACGCATACGGATGTGACACAGGCAAAAATTACTATCTGCTTGCTGCCTTGAGGTGCCACTCAGGTTCTACTATATTGACTGTGTTAGTTCCCCAAGCGATACAAAAATGTAGAAATAGAGAGTTTGTTTTCGTAACCTAATTAACATACAACCCCAATTCCAAAAATGCTGGGACACTGTGTAAAAAATAAAAAATAAAAACAGAATGTGAAGATTTGCAAATCATAGAAACTCTATATTTCATTGAAAATGGTAGAAAGACACCATATCAAATGTTGAAACTGAGAAATTTTATGGTTTTTTGAAAAATATATGCTCATTTTGAATTTGATGTCAGCAATACCTTTCAGAAAAGTTGGGACAGGGTCAACAAAAGACTGAAAAAGTTGTACAATGCTAACAAACCCCCCCCCCCCCCCCCCCCCCAATTTTGTGAATTGGCAACAGGTCAGTAACATGATTGGGTGTAAAAAGAGTATCCCAGCGAGGCAGAGACTCTCAGAAGTAAAGATGGGGAGGGGTTCACTGCTCTGTGAAAGACTGCATGGGCAAACAGTAGGATTGAATTGAATTTAAAAAAATGTTCTGAGGAAAGTGTCCCTTCTGCTGTACTAATACAAAAGATTCATAGGAATCTGCATGAAGTCCTCAGCACATGAAGTTAATGTCCAGTATGTTACTGACAATACAATTACAATTCACTGTGCACTTTGCCACACCAGATAATTAATTTATAAAAACAATTAGCATTTTTCTTTCCTTACATTGATCTGAGAAGGAGCTTGTCAGTTAGTCTTTCCTCCAGAGGACCCTGTGTTTAACATTTAGATAACTATTCTGAATCAATTTTTCAGAAAGAAAGTGAGTGTGTTATGCTTTTCCAAGAATTACTCTTTACCCTTTCAAACACTTATACACTGCTAAGAGCTGATGACTTGTGCTAATTCAGTGGGCTTATTAATGCAGCATTCTTAGACATGATCTAACCAGCACAAACTATGGACTGCATATTATATTAGGCTCAATGCATAAAGGCTATTGGACTAACTCTTATCAAAACATCATACAGGGTGTCCATAAAGTCTCATCTCATCTCATCTCATTATCTCTAGCCGCTTTTATCCTTCTACAGGGTCGCAGGCAAGCTGGAGCCTATCCCAGCTGACTACGGGCGAAAGGCGGGGTACACCCTGGACAAGTCGCCAGGTCATCACAGGGCTGACACAGACAACCATTCACACTCACATTCACACCTACGGTCAATTTAGAGTCACCAGTTAACCTAACCTGCATGTCTTTGGACTGTGGGGGAAACCGGAGCACCCGGAGGAAACCCACGCGGACACGGGGAGAACATGCAAACTCCACACAGAAAGGCCCTTGCCGGCCCCGGGGCTCGAACCCAGGACCTTCTTGCTGTGAGGCAACAGCGCTAACCACTACACCACCGTGCCGCCCCATAAAGTCTCTTTACAATTTAAAAAAATTATTACAAAGGCAGTTGTTGAGATATTGTAACTAGATTTATTTTATTTTAATCAGTGTTGATTAAAGTTGTTAAAAGATATCGTGTATCGAACAAAGGTATGGGACATTGCTGACTTGAAACAAAGGATTTGTAATGCCATTGCCACCATTGATGAGGCTATCCTACAGCGAACATGGCAAGAAATCGAGTACCGTCTTGATGTGCTTCGTGCAACTAATGGTGCCCATATAGAGGTCTATTAACTGCAGTTGAAAAAAAAATTTAATAAACACTGATTAAAATAAAATAAATCTAGTTACAATATCTCAACAACTGCCTTTGTAATATTTTTTTTTAAATTGTAAAGAGACTTTATGGACACCCTGTATATTGTAGAAGTTCCAACAAAGTTAAATATTTAAGCTAAAACCTTGTTCCATAAATTACAAAAATAATACTGATCAAGGCGGCATGGTGGTGTAGTGGTTAGCACTGTTGCTTCACAGAAAGAAGGTTCTGGGTTTGAGCCCAGTGGCCGACGGGAGCTTGTCTGTGTGGAGTTTGCATGTTCTTCCTGTGTCTGCATGGGTTTCCTCTGGGTGCTCTAGTTTTCACCACAATCCAAAGACATGCAGGTTAGCTTAACTGGTGGCTCTAAATTGACCATAGGTGTGAATGTGAGTGTGAATGGTTATTTGTCTCTATGTGTCAGCCCTGCGATGATCTGGCGACTTGTCCAGAGTGTACCCTGCCTCTCACCCATAGTCAGCTGGGATAGGCTCCAGCTTGCCCGCGACCCTGCACAGGATAAGCAGTTATGGATAATGGATGGATGGATTTTTGTTTAAAAAATAGAAAATCTTTACAAAATGAAAAATTAAAAATAAATTTATTCGCCTTTGTATTTTCAAACTTAAAATGTCAAAACTTGAATGAAGTGACAATAAATTAACTTTTTGTGACAAAAAATGTCTTCGCTTTACAGTATGTATTTATTTTAATTATTAATTTACAATATGAAAATTAGTCACAATGCCTGTTACAGTAGTCAAATTTGCTGTGACTAAAAAATACAGCAAATATTGTGATAATTACAGTACTGTGATTATTACTGTCATAACAATTAGAGTATTTTATAGTTACTGTGATTAATTTAACAGTAAGCATACTACACTAAGTTACTAGTTAATTGCTGATAGCAAGTTACTGTCCATTTCACAGTGTTCATTTTACAGTGTAAGACATTGATTCTCAATGTGTAAATATTTGAAGCAGTCTAGAAAAAAATAATTTCAGATGTTGCTGTAACTAAATTCTGGAAAACTGGCAAAAATGACAGCTTTTGGGGAAAAAACATTTTTTATGCCATTAATATAGTTCAGTGTCTCTATTTTCAGAAACCAAATGTTGTTGGAAAGCTAAATGCTGGAGCAAAATGGACATAAGCCTTATTGATTAACTTGGCAGTCAGATACTGGCTGTCAGAATGCTCCTGCACTCTGTTCTCTTATATAGATAGTTTTAAAATGTGTAAATGACCTAATAAAAATACATTAAATGATTAGACATAAGAAATTTAGTAAACAGACTACAACTCATTAAATTGATATGAAATATAATAATTGATATAGTTGCTATAATTCATTAAAGTGATTATTTCAAGATCAAGGTCTTTTTATTTGTCATTTCAACCATATACAGTTGGTACAGTACATAGTTAAAATGAAACAACGTTTCTCCAGGACCATGGTGCTACATTAAACACCACAGGACTACAAATCTACATATAACAACATAAAGTGCAAGAGTACAATGAGTGCAACACTGCAGACAATAAATGACACAATAGACGGACAATAAATGACACGAACAACATAAAGTGCAGACAGAAATAACATAAGGTGCAAGGTTGAGTGTGCATATTGAGGTAGTATATGAAAAGGGAATAAATAAATGTAAGCTTTGTGTGTGAGACACATTGTAAGGCAATCGTGTATTATTGTCCACTGTGCAAAGATTGCAGTGTGAGTGATGTGTTCCACAGTCCATGAGAATCAGGGGTGGGTTTCCCAAAAGCCTCTTAACACTAAAGAGCATCTTAACTAGGAGTGTGTTCATTGTGCTGCTCGCTCTACCATTTAACGATGATCTTTGTGCTACAATGCTTTTGGGAAACTCTGCATAGTTCAGTCAGAACAACACGTATGTGAGCATCCTCAGAGAGACAATGATGATGCTTAAATGCCATGAGTGAGTTTTACATCAGGTAATGAGACAGAGTCTGATGTGAATGAAGCTGATAAAGTTATTTTGAAGTTATAATTCTTAAAAAAATTGGCAATATTTTATTTTTCACAAGTCAGTTAGGTCAAAAACAGAGCTAGGTGCACTATCATTCAGTGGAATTGGAATGGAATCTGTAAATGTGATTTTCTCCCTTTTTACTTTTGTTTGGGTAACAAGAACTTTAAATGCTGTAACCTTACATTTGGTTGAGATACATGAAAGAAATTGAACCCCCCCATAGAATTGTATATAGTCGAAAATGTCCAAATTTGACAGTGTAGATGGTTTTCCCAGGCCAAAACACAAATGCCAATTTTAAAAGATGAGTGATTTGGTAAAATTGGTGAGCAAGAGATTGATTGAGACTTTAATTATGTAAATGAATGAGAGGAATGCACACAGTGCTAAAGTGGAAGAATCATAAAGAAAAGTCAGCAGGTAAGGTAAAATTTCCTGAAGTTCACCTGGCACTAATGCTAATGGTGCTGACAGATCAGAAGGCAAGCTTTTGGAAAGTGTGTGGGTAGTGTTAGGGTTCATGCTTAGTTCAGGGTTATTTCACTGTCACTGGCTGGAGCATGTGCCCAGAGGTCTGAATGGAGGCTGCTACCAGTTCTGTATGAGATATATTACTTATTTAGAGTGACAGTGAATGTCCTGTTCTCCAAACACTGAAAATATTTGGCATGTGTGCTCAGGCTAAACCACTGACTGAGGTCAGGTGTGGGTCATGTTTTCTTATTTGAGCATGCATAAATAAATAAACCTCCATTATATAGGTTATGATCATGATCCAGGCATGATCCATGACTGTGATACAGTTATTCCTGTGTATGCAGTAAACACAATGTGCAGTAGCCATCTATCATATACATTCAAATGATTGATCGTTTGACACATTTGAAAACAATAAAATAATAAAAGAAGGAAGTACTCCAATGAGTGGATATCAGGCACGGCATGATTTACAAGATGCTTTCACAAGGTTTTGACACTCCATTCACTTTGGGTCCTCTGAATATTTTGGCCACCACCTCACCTCTATGCTGAATAATTTATTTGAGAAGAATGTCTGTCCAAATTCAGAACCACTTAGCATGTACAAATAAAAGATGCCATGCTGTGCTTTCTGTGGCTAACCTGGATTCATACCTTTGCATCATGTTGCTGTATTTTATTGTCTTTTTTTCTATATTGTGCTAACGTAATACCAGTTTTGTTTGGTGCATTACATTTTGCTGCTGACCTCTTAAATCACCTCAACTCAAAAACACATTACACATGCACTCAGCCACATAATCACAAGCTAAACATATGTTTCCCTGTGCAGTTGCCAGACATGAAAGTCATTGCCATGGCAACATAAGGGTCTTGATGCAGACCTGTGCAGCATGCAGTCATGTCACAGTCCAAAAACTTCAACTTGTGCTCACAAAACCAAAACATTAATTTCATGTTTCATGTCAAATAAGGATAACCTTTTGACCATTAATCTTTCTGAAATAAAGTGGTTCACAGATTAGATTTTTCGATTGCATCTGAATCTAAAACACTTGGCATTCTCCCTTTTACTGAAATACTCTCTCACAAACCTATTTATTTATTTATTTATTTTTAATTGTGGTATGAGATCTTATGCTTTCAGGACCACGGTGGAAATTATAAGACAATGCATGACTACTGTACATAACATAAAACAAAGCCTTTATATGATAATAACAGTGCAGTAAATAGGCAGGACAATATGAATTACTACACAGTGCAGCGAATACAGAGAACAGGGGATGGATCAGGGAAACTAGATTGATAAGTTTTTTTATTATTATTATTTAATTTGAGTCTTATCACTATTGCTTTCAGAAACACTGGTGGAAGAGGGCTACTAGGAAAATAAGTTTTTTTTTTTGCAGTCAGAACTATGCTGTTTTCAACTCACAGTCTTCAAACCTCTCAAATCAGGAAATTGACAGATTTTTTTTAGATTTACTAGTTACTGGAAAAGTTACATTCCAGAAAGATCAGAAAAGTTGCTATTAGACTTGACTATGAAACTAGGGTGCAGTGCTGCTGCTAGTCAAAATGTAGTCCTTTCAGCAACATTTCAGAATAATATTTGTATGTTTTTCATTTAATAACAATTAAGAACAACAAAAAGCAGAGATATGCTGTCCTGTATATAGCGCATGGTCTGCGTAGTATATATAGAGCAGTAGAAAATATGGTAGGAATATGTTTTTATTTTAGAGATCAGTAAGGCAGTGTTTAGATCTAACTACTTGGGCAAACCACTGATGATAGACATATTCACCTTCACTTACATCTTTAATACATGTGTGACAGGATCTACAGCACTAACAGTGGGATGGTAAAATAAAGAAATTGAATGAATAAATGTTATGCTCTTAAACAGTAGCACACCATCTGAATGTTAATTCACATCCATACATTCTTAAAAGTCATCAGACAATCTTAGCTCCATTAGTGGACATAAATGGGCTTTCATAATACAGAGGTATGCATCCTTTTTTTAGCTCAAGCTAGGAAAAGATTAGTGAAAATGTTCTGCAATTGCACCAGGGGAGACAACTCAGGTGAAATTGAGGAAACATTAGATTTAAAACAATGAATAGCTGACAGCAATTACAACAGCACTGTGATTCTCACCTATGATTGCTCACAATGGACCCATTACTTGGAGGAACATCTGGTGGGAAGAGGATAAGAGAATGGAAATGCACATCTATGGCTGGCTCTATAGTCAAGACTTCCCAGGTGCCAGCACTTTCCTGGTGCAGTCATGCAATTACCCACAACCCTGGAAGCACCTGCTGTCTCTCTGCCTGCCAAATGGTTGTAATTAATGTGATTTAGCTCACTAAGCACAACAAGGGGTACACAGAGGGTTTTTTTTTATGTCATTTGCTCTTTCTCAGAAGGAGTGCGAATACATGGTCTTGGTGATTTAATGTGATCCACAGTGGGGGTAATTTAATGAGGCCTTATCATTGCTGTTGTCATTGTGTTTTCTTTTCCTGAGCCTTTGGAACTAGTCTTCTGCATGTTCTGATATGGAAGGTTTTCTTTTTTTTTCTTTTTCTTTTTTTGGCTACTAATAGGCATCCCAGAAGGTTGCTGTTAGCCATTTGATTTCCAGGAAATAAGCATGCTTATTATATTGAATATGTATTGATCTGCTTTGATTTTGCTCATTCACAAAGCAATACATAACATTTGACCCTGATTATAATAAAGGCACAGTGGGGCTGAAGTCCAAGGACTTGGGGTTCATGCAAGCATAGTTGTTCATGATTGACAGCTAAGAAGTAGCCTAGTTATAGCACAAGAAAGCAGGAATGGGTGACTTGACAAGAAAAAAAAAACTTGGTTAGTGCTGCTGGATACAAAGAACCATGCAGACAACAAAGACTGTGCCTGCTCAAAATGCATCAAGAGAGCACTCCTTTTCTAAACTGACTAAAAAAAAATGCTTACTGTTCTGCTATTGAAAGGAGAGACTGAGCCACCTGACGTCCATGTCCCTTGAATGTGACATTATAAAAGATTTGACATTATAAGAGATTTTGCCTACTGTATGGCCACAAAGAAGAGAAACTAATGGCAAGATGCTCTAAAGCACATGTATCAAACATAAGGCCTGCAGGCCAAGCAAACCACTGCCTCATTTCAATTCAGCCTGCACAAACATCAAAAAATAATACTGAAATGGCCCACAATAAACTGCTGCTCACCAGATCTATAATGCAGGGACCACCCACGTTCTGCACACATCATCATACAATGCGCATGGGCTCACATCTCACAGCACTGAAATATGGGTTATAATCAACAACTATCTACTGCACCTGATGCCAGTCACACCTATGTTTTGAAAACACTTGTCAGGTGTTGGCAGTGTCCAAGAATTAATTTCAGATGGAGAGGGGATGGGTGGCATGGATTTTACACTGTTTATGCACTGTTTTCGGAACTGATTATGACAGCTCCACTGAAAATAATTCAAATAAAATAACATGTTGGTAATATGAAAACATTATATTTATGTATTTGATGTTTGGTCAGTTAAATATAGACTTGTGTTTGATAGATTAGATAATAATAATTCAAACTTAAAAATGAATAGCACTAGTTTATGGCCCTTCAAGGGCTTACAAAAATGCTGATGTGGCCCTGTGTGTGCTTAGTAGGTGTGTGTGAGACACACCTGCTCTTAAGCGACTTTTATAAGCAATGTGTTTTCTGCCATAAATGTAAAAATCGTAAAAAAAAAAAAAAAGTGTTGCTCTGAATTAATATTTGTGATTAATAGAATAATTTTCACACTTCAATATTATGAATGCAGAAGCATAAGAAGGCTTCTGCTTAAACTTCAGTTTTCTCTCATTTCCCACTGATGTGCTTGCCAAAAAGAAAAAAAAAAAAAAAAGGCTTTGTGCTCCAGGCACTGTAAGTGAGCTAGCTATGCATATGTTCGTCCAATACATCAAGCTGGCTTTTCTGGCAGTTCAGTTTACAGGAAGTGTCTGTGCATATGTTCTGTAATCTATATGTTTACATAATCACGTGATGGGTTAGCAGAATGTGCTTTAAGAACAGGTATTGTGATGTTTCTTTGTGTTTCAGAGGATGTCCTCATTTTTTATCCTCAGTGTACATTTCCTCTGACTATCAGTGTTCAGTTGCACATTATTGTCCAGAAATTACCATATTTTTATATTTATTTCATATATTCAGTCACCCATGTGTTTGTGTGTGTATGTATTCTGTGTATATGTGTGTATAGAAGATGAAGAAGAAAAACAGCTCTTCTCATAAGCCAGTGAAACTTTTGGATTACAATAATTCTGAAGTAAGGAGGACATCCTCTTACCTTTCAACTTACAAGCAGCATAAACAAACATTTGGAAATGTACTTAAGGTAGTATAATTATGCTTGGTGTCTACAGAACCATTTAGTCAATGGTGGCCAATTCCACAGGTCTTGTCTCAAGGATGAAAAGAGACAATATGCCCAATCAGAATGTAGTGATGGAGGAGCTCTAATTCTGAACTATGCCCAGATTAGATGCTGGTTCCTATTATGGCAAATCAAGCATATTGGTACATTTGAGCTGGCTTCATGTGGCATGAATAGTGGATAAGTAGGCAAACAAAAATAAAAAAAAAAGGATCTGCAGTTTCAGTTTAAAAAAAAAAAGCAATGAACCACACATAGTATTCTTCATTCTGTTGCAAGCCCTTGATGAAATGTGTACAGACTGGAAATAGCTTAAAGTAAATACAGATACTTTGATTACTTAAAAATATTATTGTTCATAAGCTAGACAACCGAACAATTGATAATAAATTAGGTTAGAAAAGTGTAATGTGATGAAGCCACCAGCATTTTTTTTGTTTGTTTTTTTCTTACATGTTTTTAGGTTGCAATTGTATCTGAAATACATGTGCTGTACCCTGGAGTCAGACTATATTCATCAAAAATCTTATGACTAAAGAGGCAGTGTTCAATATTGAATATAATGTGTTAA
This sequence comes from Neoarius graeffei, assembly GCF_027579695.1. Taxonomy (NCBI): domain Eukaryota; kingdom Metazoa; phylum Chordata; class Actinopteri; order Siluriformes; family Ariidae; genus Neoarius; species Neoarius graeffei. Next base: position 35,336,330 of record NC_083587.1, on the reverse strand, counting down.
TAAATATACTAAGTGTCAGAACAAGTTAACACTGGGGGAAGGGAGATTAATATGCCTCATATTCCAATTCAAATCTGCAAAGAGATGTTCAAAAAGCATATATGGGTGTGATAGTCAGGTGTCCACAAACCTTTGACCATATAGTGTATCTGGAACACCAAGGCAAGAGTTCTGAATTTGAAGCCTTTGGAATGACCTAAGTAGGGGATCACATAATATAACTTTATCAGGGTGTGAACCAGGCATTCCTAATGCTCTGCGATCATTATGAAGGAAGTACAATAGAAAAAGAGTTACAGCAGTGAAGGCATCAGAAACGTTAGGTCTATCATCCAAAATCACACTGTGACTCTGAAGTTAATGTGCTGGATAGATTGTCAGGGTTCCAGTGGTTATTGACAGATGGTTATTGACAGCATAGTGTAGTTTTCTGCTTGTGACATCTTGCTGCAGGAGTTGAGTCATTTTATCCATTGTCTGTCAAAGTACAGTGGTGCTTGAAAGTTTGTGAAACCTTCAGAATTTTCTATATTTCTGCATAAATATGACCTAAAACAACATCAGATTTTCACACAAGTCCTAAAATTAGATAAAGAGAATTCAGTTAAACAAATGAGACAAAAATATTATACTTGGTCATTTATTTATTGAGGAAAATGATCCAATTACATATTACATATCTGTGAGTGGCAAAAGTATATGAACCTCTAGGATTAGCAGTTAATTTGAAGCTGAAATTAGAGTCAGGTGTTTTCAATCAATGGGATGACAATCAGGTGTGAGTGGGCACCCTGTTTTATTTAAAGAACAGGGATCTATCAAAGTCTGATCTTGACAACACGTTTGTGGAAGTGTATCACGGCACGAGCAAAGGAGATTTCTGAGGACCTCAGAAAAAGCATTGTTGATGCTCATCAGGCTGGAAAAGGTTACAAAACCATCTCTAAAGAGTTTGGACTCCATCAATCCACAGTCAGACAGATTGTGTACAAATGGAAGAAATTCAAGACCATTGTTACCCTCCCCAGGAGTGGTCGACTAACAAAGATCACTCCCAAAGCAAGGCGTGTAATAGTCAGCAAGGTCACAAAGGACCCCAGAGTAACTTTTAAGCAACTGAAGGCTTCTCTCACATTGGCTAATGTTAATATTCATGAATCCACCATCAGGAGAACACTGAACAACAATGGTGTGCATGGCAGGGTTGCAAGGAGAAAGCCACTGCTCTCCAAAAAGAACATTGATACTCATCTGCAGTTTGCTAAAAAGATCAAGTGGACAAGCCAGAAGACTATTGGGAAAATGTTTTGTGGACAGATGAGAACAAAATAGAACTTTTTGGTTTTAATGAGAAGTGTTATGTTTGGAGAAAGGAAAACACTGCATTCCAGCATAAGAACCTTATCCCATCTGTGAAACATGGTGGTGGTAGTATCATGGTTTGGGCCTGTTTTGCTGCATCGGGGCCAGGACAGCTTGCCATCATTGATGGAACAATGCATTTTGAATTATACCAGCAAATTCTAAAGGAAAATGTCAGGACATCTGTCCATGAACTGAATCTCAAGAGAAGGTGGGTCATGCAGCAAGACAACAACCCTAAGCACACAAGTTGTTCTACCAAAGAATGGTTAAAGAAGAATAAAGTTAATGTTTTGGAATGGCCAAGTCAAAGTCCTGACCTTAATCCAATCAAAATGTTGTGGAAGGACCTGAAGCGAGCAGTTCATGTGAGGAAACCTACCAACATCCCAGAGTTGAAGCTGTTCTGTACAGAAGAATGGGTTAAAATTCCTCCAAGCTGGTGTGCAGGACTGATCAACAGTTACCAGAAATGTTTAGTTGCAGTTATTGCTGCACAAGGGGGTCACCCCAGATACTGAAAGCAAAGGTTCACATACTTTTGCCACTCACAGATATGTAATATTGGATCATTTTCCTCAATAAATAAATGACCAAGTATAATATTTTTGTCTCATTTGTTTAATTGGGTTCTCTTTATCTACTTTTAGGACTTGTGTGAAAATCTGATGATGTTCTAGGTTATATTTATGCAGAAATATAGAAAATTATTAAGGGTTCACAAACTTTCAAGGGCCACTGTATGTCAGAGGGATAGAATGCGGTTAGTTTAGCTGGGAAATTAACTCCATAAAGGAATTATTAATTGCAGATGAAAAAGTGAAGGGCTGTTAAGTGTGCTCAGAATCATTAGTGAATCCAGGGAAAGCAAGGCAGGCTCACAGATGAAGAGAAGCTTCAGATGGTAGTGGTTTTACCATCCAGCTTGAAAATTGAATCTCTACAAGGGATGCATTTAAGATGACGTTGCATCTGACCTGTATCTTAAGTATCTCCCCTTTGGTATAGTAAGTTGTTAGCATATGTAGCATGTATAGCATTACTTGTCTCTTAAATGAATTGCTGGTTGTGGATATTAGGGCTGACTCCAGTCATGTGCAATTCAGGCAACTCCCTATGATTTTGCTATGTTGGTTGGGGCTGTCTTTGGTGCTTATTCATCTGTGCTTCGGCTATGGCAGTATAGTTAGTTAAGTGTTGTAATGACACTAGATTAATTAAAGCATCAATCTGACACTTGAACACCTAGTCCTTTGACTGTCCTCAAATAAATATTCACTGTAGTCTTTGTTGTCCTGACAGGGATGAATGATTTACCCTGCTGACCTAAAAAAAACTAAGCAATTGTAGTGTAAAATTGACAGAAATATCACAACAGCTGGTTTCAACACAGAGCCTGCCCAAGTCTTTATGGGACTTGAAGCACTGCCTTGGTGCTGCCAATAGCAACAAGTTATTTATGACTTGTTTGGTAGAAAAAAATTTGATTTTAACACGGGGGAAACTAACTATTGTTATATTTTGCTAGCTAATGTTAGACTTAAATTATAGCCAGCTAGCATGCTAACACTAGCCGAACATACCTTGACTGAACTGAAGGCTTGTTTGATGCACCTATCTAGCCAGTGAATGTTGATGGCAAAACACTAATTAGTCATGCAAATATACCTTCATCTTGCTGTTTTTCTCATCTTCTGTTTTCTTCTTTCTTTTCTCTGCTACTGATGGATGTGTCCTTTTTTTTGTGCCATTACATTTTTTGCTAATTTTTCCATTGACCCAGAGAAGAGGACTGTAGGCAAATGTTAGTCTGACTGACTGTGCTTGCATCAAAATGCAGTTAATCTCCATTACAGTGCACATACATATTGCAGAGGCAGGGGAAATTGATTATACCAATAGTATTAGCTAGCCAGCTCATTAACATAATATTGCACCTGTTAACATGATGTGTGTGTAACATTGACACAATGAGAGAGTAGGGTCCATGTGGGTAGTTTATTCAACTGAATATTAAGCACAAATTAACTGCACTGTATATAACAAACAATGGAATCTTCTGTGTTAAATGTAATCATATAACCCTGCATTTTTCAAATTTTTCTGAAATGTTTCACTGTGGGCACAGAAGGTACCATTGTAGTTTCAGAGCTCCAGGATCCTGGGTTTTAAACTGAGCTTGGTTTACTGTCTGTATGAAGTTCTCTGCATGTTCCACATGGATTTCATGGAATCACATCATTCCATTCGCAGCGAGTGCAAACGTAAGATCTCTGCTGGCTCGAAGCCTCAAAATAGAGAACAGGGTCTGTCATAACTGGAGCACAGAAAATCTATTCAACTGCTGTACAAACTGACCACCTAAAATGTTAGCGGTGTCCAGTTTTTTAATGGACAGCATCAGGGTTGCAATAAACCTGAGAGTTCTAGTCTTATAAACTCCAGAGATGGGGGAATTAAGTGTGTGTGTGTGTGTGTGTGTGTGTGTGTGTGTGTGTGTGTGTGTGTGTGTGTTTAGACAGATAAGACTTGGGGCCCTAAGATGAAAGAAAGATTTTGAAGATTCCCTGCAGATGCCAGATCAGTTGTTCCAGGGCTATGGTGTCTAAATATCACAAAATCGAAAAGACATGCTGCACATAAGCCTGAGAGCACTCATTGTCAGAAAATGCAATCAAGGCATAAGAAACCTTGAAGCTCTCTGAATCCCAAGATCACTTTTAAAAACTATAATGGAACAATTCCATAAACCATGGACATTATTCCACTGAACTGTTTTTATGCTTGCAGTGTTTATTTTTCAAAGTGCAATCAAGGCCCTCATCTGTCAACTTTGCCTAGAAAAAGTTCTAAATTATTTCTTATGCATAAAATTTAGAATTCATTTGTGCACAGTAAAATTAAGAGTCATCAAATGTGCCTATGCATTTCACATGTACAAGTGTATGTCATGGAATGGTACAGGTGGTGGAGGCACGTGCAGATTCAGTTTGTTATAAGTGAAAATGAAACAAAGACCATGAAACAAAACAAGGAGTAGGGAAGCAAGGTAAAAACATGAGGTCACATCATGGACAGGAGACAGTAACACCTGACAATGACAGCAAAAGACAAAAGCAAGACATTGAGCGCTGTACAAGAGGTGACTTACATACTACAGCTCATAAAACATAAATGTGAATCAGGTGCAAATATTCATGTGACATGAGTGTCATGATCATGTCATGTGCAGTGGTTGATGGGAGTTGTAGTCCTGCGCTGTATTCAGAGAGGTATCTTTTTGGCTGAAGCCAGGATTTGATTATTTATCAATAATATGGGTGGATTTTAAACTTACGACCACAATCACTGTTGACTTATTAGTTAATAGTGACTATGCACATTAACAATGACATGAACGTTCATGTACAGTGGTGCTTGAAAGTTTGTCTCATCTCATTATCTCTAGCCGCTTTATCCTGTTCTACAGGGTCGCAGGCAAGCTGGAGCCTATCCCAGCTGACTACAGGTGAAAGGCGGGGTACACCCTGGACAAGTCTGAAAGTTTGTGAACCCTTTAAAATTTTCTATATTTGTGCATAAATATGACCTAAAACAACATCAGATTTTCACACAAGTCCTAAAAGTAGATAAAGAGAACCCAGTTAAATAAATGAGACAAAAATATTATACTTGGTCATTTATTTGTTGAGGAAAATGATCCAATATTACATATCTGTGAGTGGCAAAAGTATGTGAACCTTTGCTTTCAGTATCTGGTGTGACCCACTTGTGCAGCAATAACTGCAAATATTTGATTTGGCATAGGTTTTTACACTGGATGCCCTTCCTGACACACAGTGGTGCTTGAAAGTTTGTGAACCCTTTAGAATTTTCTATATTTCTGCATAAATATGACCTAAAACAACATCAGATTTTCACACAAGTCCTAAAAGTAGATAAAGAGAACCCAGTTAAACAAATGAGACAAAAATATGATACTTGGTCATTTATTTGTTGAGGAAAATGATCCAATATTGCAAATAAAATGATGCAATAACTGCAAATAAACATTTCCGGTAACTGTTGATCAGTCCTGCACACCGGCTTGGAGGAATTTTAGGCCATTCCTCCATACAGAACAGCTTCAACTCTGGGATGTTGGTGGGTTTCCTTACATGAACTGCTCGCTTCAGGTCCTTCCACAACATTTCGATTGGATTAAGGTCAGGACTTTGACTTGGCCATTCCAAAACATTAAATTTATTCTTCTTTAACCATTCTTTGGTAGAACGACTTGTGTGCTTAGGGTCATTGTCTTGCTGCATGACCCACCTTCTCTTGAGATTCAGTTCATGGACAGATGTCCTGACATTTTCCTTTAGAATTCGCTGGTATAATTCAAAATTCATTGTTCCATCAATATGGCAAGCTGTCCTGGCTCAGATACAGCAAAACAAGCCTAAACCATGATACTATCACCACCATGTTTCACAGATGGGATAAGGTTCTGATGCTGGAATGCAATGTTTTCCATTCTCCAAACATAATGCTTCTCATTTAAACCAAAATGTTCTATTTTGGGAGTTTTCATGCTCTCCCCATGTCTGGGTTTCCTCCTGGTGCTCCAGTTTCCCCAACAGTCCAAAGGCATGCAGGTTAGGCTAACTGGTGGCTCTAAATTGACCGTAGATGTGAGTGTGAATGGTTATTTGTGCCTATGTGTTAGCCCTGCAATGACCTGGTGACTTGTCCAGGGTGTACCCTGCCTCTCGCCCACAGTCAGCTGGGATAGGCTCCAGCTTGTCTGCGACCCTGTAGAACAGGATAAGTGGCCACAGATAATGGATGGGTGGATGGATGGCTGTTCTATTTTGGTTTCATCCATCCACAAAACATTTTTCCAATAGCCTTCTGGCTTGTCCACGTGATCTTTAGCAAACCGCAGATGAGCAGCAATGTTCTTTTTGGAGAGCAGTGGCTTTCTCCATGCAGCCCTGCCATGCACACCAGTGTTCTCCTGATGGTGGACTCATGAGCATTAACATTAGTCAATGTGAGAGAAGCCTTCAGTTGCTTAGAAGTTACCCTGGGGTCCTTTGTGACCTCACCAACTATTACACGCCTTGCTCTTGGAGTGATCTTTGTTAGTCGACCACACCTGGGGAGGGTAACAATGGTCTTGAATTTATTCCATTTGTACACAATCTGTTTGACTGTGGATTGGTGGAGTCCAAACTCTTTAGAAATGGTTTTGTAACCTTTTCCAGCTTGATGAGCATCAACAACGCTTTTTCTGAGGTCCTCAGAAATCTCCTTTGTTCGTGCCATGATACACTTCCACAAACATGTGTTGTGAAGAACAGACTTTGATAGATCCATGTTCTTTAAATAAAACGGGGTGCCCACTCACACCTGATTGTCATCCCATTGATTGAAAACACCTGACTCTAATTTCAGCTTCAAATTAACTGCTAATCCTAGATGTTCACATACTTTTGCCACTCATAGATATGCAATATTGGATCATTTTCCTCAATAAATAAATGAACAAGTATAATATTTTTGTCTCGTTTGTTTAACTGTGTTCTCTTTGTCTACTTTTAGGACTTGTGTGAAAATCTGATGATGTTTTAGGTCATGTTTATGCAGAAATATAGAAAATTCTAAAGGGTTCACAAACTTTCAAGCACCACTGTATAAGCATTTAGCGTTTGTCAGATTCGGAATAAACAATGGTTTGTCAGTATACCTGGTTTGTTTGCTACATACAGTTGTCTCGGTGTGGTAGCAAGTGACAGGATGAGCTATTTGAACTGGTCACATACAGATATTCTAACAGGTCTGAACGACATATCAAAAAACAGCTAACTTAGCAAAAAATTTTAACACTCGGTAATGTCATATAAACTATTGCTAAACAGCCAAAATTCGCATTAACAGCCATTATCTTTCCAGTCTATTGTGAGATCAGCATCAAACTTCATTCCTTTACTCACCAAGAGTTGTCTCAAGTGGTGAAAAGCAACACCAATGTTAACTCTTGTTTTGCTTCTATCTGCTTGTTAAGTCTGACACCAAAAGCCACTTCCAGGTCCAAGCGTTCCTTCAGTGTTGCCAACATAGAGTCTTTGTTGCTAGATTTGGTGACATTTTAGACCCTTTTAGTGACTTTAATTCAAAAAGACCCTATTGACAAATCCAGCGACTCTTTTCAGCATGTTAGTGACTGTCATGAACTTGTTATTGCTCACCAGCTCACATCACTACTGTTGTACAAGTTTAGAAACCAGGTTTGCTCAACTCATGATCAGAAAGCCTGATTGACTTCTTCATGCTGTTATTTTGGACTGAGGGCAGACTGGATTTTACAGTGACTTACAATTGCCTCTTGAATTACAAAGTGGTATTACAAGATGGACAGTTCGTCTTGTCTCAGGGCTAGCTGGTTAGCATGCTAACTTCAGTAGATATCTCTGCAACATAATACAGAGATGGCTTTGACATAACATAAATTATTTCTTCACATACTATTGATACTTTTTTGTTAATCTTTTAGTGTTTTAAACTAAAAATTTTACAAATACTTACATATCACACTTCTAAGTCTAATATAGTAATGTTCATGATTTGCAAAAATACCATATCCAGTAGTTTGTTAATACAACTACTGGATACAGTTTAGATCCTTGGTAATTTATTTTTCCCCAATTCAAAACTCTTATAGAGTATTTGGCTTTACTGAAGTCCACCAGTTTGCAGTGGTAGTGCAATTTAAAACAAATGAAAGCAATATCGTTCCCATTTTTCCCACATCCTTCTGGCCTGTACATCCCAATGGCTAAAATATATAGTCTGTATGTGACACATAAATATTTGGCATATTAGCCCTGTCCAGGTTCCCCTCTACCATTTGCTTTCAGCCTACTTGAAGCCAGTGCTGAATTTCATTTAACCCAACAACTCTTTCACATTGTTTTGCTGAAGCTTTGGCTCCAGCTTGTCCCTGTATTGGCCTTACCATTCACAAAGTTGTTTTCTGAGCTCTTACTTTCCCAAATTGATTCACAGCTTGTTATTGGGAAAACAACACACTATGAAAGTTGTGTTTTCCACACAAAAGTTCATGTAGTCTGTGATACAATGGCTAATCCATCCACTTCCCATCGAAGCTGGGGTAAGCACAGTAAGCTGGGGAACTACAGCTCTGTACGGGATAAGATGCACCAAGGTGTGGACTAATCTGCCCAATGGGCTAAGAGCAGCAGACTTGTATGCCTATTTAAAATACAGCAAGTCCAGTGTCCTGTCATTTTTGGTTATACTCTAAATTCAAAGAAAAATGTGTGAGTATGAAGGAGAGGGATACATGCTTGAAAATGCAAAAAAAAATATACTGAACATATTGCTAGTTAGCTAACCACAGGATGAATCTGCTCCATTGTAACTGCTACATCGGCACAGGTTGGGCATATGAAACGAAAACAGTGTCATGTAATAGCATGTAATCTAGCAACATGTAAACTGACAGTAGTCTGACAGCCAGAAGCTCTACATTCGGTGTGCAAACTTGTGCTTTAACAGTTATGTGTCCTGGGTTTAGTCCTGGGTATGACTTTAAACTGCAACTTGACAGCGGACTTGAGTATTGGGGAAAGTGGACTTACTCCTTAATCACCATTGCTCCCAGGTCCCCTCTGACCCAGAGTGGTAGCACCTGCCTGGGTTCTAGCTATGGGTTAAATAGTATATCACCAATAAGGCACTGGCAGCAGGACACTTTTTGGTGCAATGTGGCAGATGAACCCAATAGGGTCATTGGCACACCACCAGATGGTATGCGGAAGAGCCACTCAAATGGCCAATGGATGGCATCACTTGGCAAGTCAGTTATCACTGTGAGGCAACTTCCATACCCGTCAGGTCTGTGGCACTTTTGTGCACCACTTGGCATCAGGTTTGGAGGTCCAGAGAGACACCATGATGGGGGCATGACATCATTTGTCTTACCTTACTGTGCAAGGCACTTCATTAAGAAAGGAGAATAAGTCTGGTGCGCTCTGGTGCTGGCCTCGCAGCCCATCTGTGTTTCTGTGCATCCTAATCAAGCAGTCATCATCGCTAGCAATGGACAGCCGACAATGATGTGTCCTGGGTTGCACCATCTTTCATTCACAAAAAGGCTACTTTCCATCCTCTTTCTCCTTTCTGCCAGCAGATTGTTGTAGTTTATTGCCATTTCAGCCCTCATGCTCTACCTTGTTGCTAATTATGGCACACTAAAGCCAAGAGAATACAGAATCACAGTGTGAATTCTTGTTTCAGTGCTTGCCATGCTTCTCGAGCAACCTTCTAATTACTGTCAATCCCCCCCCCCCCAAGTCAGGTTTAATGGGATGGAAAATGAGTTAATGAGCTGACCCCTACTGAAGCTCCATCATCTAATTAAATCTGAGGTAGCAAGGATAGCTACACCCACTCTGACAGCTTGGCTCACTTCCCTAAAGGCCTGGTCCCACAATACTGATAACTATAACTATAACGATAACTATAAATAAATCGGTTCCCTGCAGTTTATGTGGTTGGTGGTCACACCAGACCTATAATGATATCTATAGCCCAGGCCTGGGTTTATCAGTATCAGTGAGATTGCTTCTGGAGCAATTTTTCCAGGCCTGGACCTGATCCGATAAAACATCTGACCAATCAGGTAATTGTTTACATGCGACGTTGTCTGAGCACATGCTTTCCCAGGCATGTTTGTACATCCTTGTTGCATCATGAAGTATGGATTCACTGAAAATAAAAAAATAAATAATACAAAGCATGGATCTTTTATTCACATATATGTAATTTTCCATGAAATATCAATAGTATATTAATAAACATACAGTATAAATGCAGGTAAGATATGTTAATTATGAACTTCGGCAATCCAAACCTTTGTTTTAGACTTCTTAATTTTTTACCCATGACACATCATCCGTATGAAATCTATAACCAATCTCTAATATACTGAACCGTCCATGACCAATCCGTATTTTGTAATAATTAGCATCTGTGATGCATCCATATTAAAATCTGTAACCACTCCATATTTTGTATCCTTTTTTATTATATTTCCGTCGTCCATGACCTATCTGCATTTTGTCAACCACCAGAGTATGTGCATGGGTTGTTTTGAAGTCCAAGCTGTACACTATGACTCAGAATAATGTGCTACTACTTGGAAAAAACTTCCATTACTATTTCTAAGTTGCATGTAGTTATTTCCCTGAGTGTCAGAACCAACTGATATTATAGTCGGGATTATAGTTGTGGTGTGACTGCTCCAGACTGGAACTAAATTCAGGCAAAGGTATAGTTGTAGTTATAGGTATAGTTATAGGTTATTGGTGTTGTGGGACCGGGCCCTAAGCCTGCATTTAAGACTTAATGGGGCTTTACCCTTTTGTGGCTTTTTTTTTTTTTGTCATGTGATAAGCGGCACGGGGTTATAAAAAAAGAAAAAAAATTCCATTGTTTTCCAAATACTCCAGCTTAAATGTTTAAATCCAGTTGTGCCCAGTGCGTTAAAGCCTATCAAGCCAACTAGCCCCTATTTTTGATTTTTTCGATGGTGTGTGTCGATAATCACTGCTCAAAATCATGTTCATGTTATTCTTTGTCACATACACTGATGTAAAAATTTCACAATTACTACATTACTGTAAATACTTTTTACAAATTCATAAATGTGATGTCAGAAGGGAACTGTATAAAAATATTTTGTATTTAGATCAGTATGGAATTGTTTTTAGTTCAACACAGAGAGCTTGATTTATGATATGGCTAAATGTAGAAAGGACTTTGGCTCCAACTACAAACATTTGCTTCACTATTCCTTAAAAGGTCAACATAAATATTTCATTCATTCATTCATTCATTCATTGTGAATAAGTACTTATTTTTAAATTTTAACATTATCTTTAAAATTATTTTTCTAAACACTAGGCCTGTGTTTAATAACATTAAAAAATATGATACAATATGTGCTTAAAGTACTCAGATGTCTGTTATAGCAGATAATTATTCATGCTTGTGTCTTCAGTTTCACAATCCAGCAATGACTCAAGTCATGAAAACGATTCATTTCCCCTGCACATCAAGAAACTTGCCTTCAAATATTTTGGTATCCCTGAGGACATTGTCTGAAACAGAGGCCTTTAGTTCATGCTGCATCATTTATGGGTAAATTAGGAGTTTCAATAAGCCTTACCTCAGGATATCATCCCCAAGCCAATCCCACATACACTGTCAGAATAATCCTGGACTTAATCACAAGAGGAGTGATACAGGACACAGGACATATCAGATCCAACCCTGGGAAATTTCACACACATTGACTTAATTGCCCAGTTCCACAAACCAGGGAACATCTCTGGTAGCTACTGGGGAGCTCTTGGGGAAGAGGTACTGCTGAGACATAACTGAAGGCAAACAGCATTTCCCATTATTTACTGTCAATTGGCATGTCACAAAATGAACCATATGACCAACTTATAAACTCAGAGAAAACATTCCCATTGTGGGATAATAAAAGGCTAACTTATCTTATTCTCAAGGTAACTAATGACTCAGACCTGTTCACAATCATACCTGACCCACTGACCCAGTTCTTTCATTTGTTTTGTTTTGTAATGCCAGATTGACAGAATAAGGGAATAAAAAACAATTACAGATGTGGTTGGAACAAAAAATCTAATCATCATCAGCATTGCAGTCTCGGAAGACCATGGATTTCTTGTGCCTGGAGTTAGATTTTCGTGCAGCATCTGCTGTGGCTAAGAAGACCAGTCTGTGAGAGGCAGATTCGGCCACAGAAGTCACATGCGTAGATCGGTTCCGTTGATGTTGGTGGTGTGGTGGTGTCCTGTTGTTGCTTCCTTCTTGTCCTCTTTGCTTCCTAGTGATGAGCCAGGGTGGTTTCATATTCTAGCAGCCCGCTGTGGAGTGCCTGCTGCCACTGAAGGCGGTCCTGAGCTGCATTTTCCCAAGTGACAGGGCTGATGTTGAAGCACTTGAGGTCTTGCTTACAGACGTCCTTGTAGTGAAGCTGGGGGTGACCAGCTTGTCTCTTGCCAGATGACAGTCCTGCATAGAGGATGTCCTTTGGGATTCGTCCATCTGCCAGACATGGCCCAGCCAGCGGAGACGTCGCTGCCTTAGAAGAGAGTACATGCTTGGAAGCTGAGCTCTCTCCAGAACTGCTGTGTTGGTGATCCTATCCCTCCAGATGATACCCAGTATACACCTCAGGCAGTGAAGGTGGAAGCTGTTTAGCCGCCGCTCTTGGTATGAGTATGGTGTCCAGGTTTCACTACCATACAGGAGTGTGCTGATGACACAGGCTCTGTACACCTGCACTTTTGTATGGATAGTGAGTTTTCTGTTGTCCCATACTCTCTCTGTGAGCTTCCCAAAGGTAGAGGCAGCTTTTCCGATGCGGCCGCTGAGTTCAGCATCGAGTGACAGGTTGTTGATAATGGTGGACCCGAGGTAGGTGAAGGTGGTCATGGCTTCCAGAGTGTAGTTTTTGATGGTGATAAAGGGAGGTTTTACAGTGCCTTGTCCCATTGTCTTCATTTTAGTCAGGCTGATGGTCAGGCTGAAGTCCTTACAGGCTTGGGTGAACCGGTCCATGAGAGTTTGCAAGTGCTTCTGGGAGTGTGCTACCACAGCTGCATCATCAGCAAACAGCATATCCCAGATGACTAGTGGCCTAGCCTTTGTTCTGGCTTTCAGACGGGCAGGGTTGAATAGGTTACCATCTGTTCTTGTGTGGCGGTAGACTCCCTCAGTTGATGTTCCAAAAGCTTGCCACAGGAGGAGGGAAAAGAAGATCCAAAACAAGGTGGGTGCCAACACGCATCCCTGTTTGACACCACAGCAGATTTTGAAGGGGTCTGAGATGGACCCCTCAAACTGTATGGTACCTTGCATGACAGTGTGAAAAGACTGGAGGATGCGGAGGAGTTTGGGGGGGCAGCCTATCCATTCAACCAGCTGGAAGAGGCCACTCCTGGTCACTAGGTCAAAAGCCTTAGTCAGGTCAATGAACGCCATGTAGAGTGGTTTTCTCTGCTCTCTACACTTCTCCTGCAGCTGTCTCAGAGAGAAGATCATGTCAGTGGTAGATCTTCCTGCTCTGAACCCTGCCTGCAATTCTGGGTGGATCTTCTCCACGAGAACCTGGAGTCTGTTCAGCGTAACTCTTGCAAAGAGCTTACCGGTGGTACTGAGTAGAGAGACACCATGGTAGTTGGTACAGTCACTCCTGTCTCCCTTATTCTTATACAGGGTGACGATGGTGGCATCCCGCATGTCCTGTGGTACAGCACCTTCACTCCAGCACAGACAGAAGAGCTTGTGGATTTTGTCGAGTAGAGCAGACTTCCCACATTTTATGATTTCAGCTGTTATCCCATCACTGCCTGGTGCTTTACCACAGGTTAGGCTGTCTATTGCTTTGCTTAGTTCCTCAGTTGTTGGCTCCATATCAAGCTCTTCCATTACAGGTTGGCGCACTACATGACAGAGGGCAGCATCAGAGACAGTGTCGTCACTGGCATAGAGCTCAGAATAATGCTCTACCCAGTGGTCCAGTTGTTTAGAGCGGTCAGTGATGATTACTCTCAAGGCTGATTTCAGAGGAGCGATTGCATAACATGAGGGTCCAAGCGCCTTTTTGATGCTGTCGTACATGCCTTTGATGTTACTGGAGTCAGCAGCTGATTGGATGTTGCTGCAAAGCTGTAGCCAATAGCTGTTGGTGCAGCGTTGTGAGGTTTGCTGGAGTTTCCTCCTAGCTGTCCTGAGGGCATGCAGGGTCTTAACAGTCGGTGTGCATTTATAGTTGGTATGAGTAATATGCTTTTCTTCCAGGATCGGTGCCAAAACAGATGCATTGGCTTCGAACCAGACATTGGACCTTCTCAACCTTTTGCCAAAGACCATCAGGGCCGTGCTGTGGATGGTGTCCCTTAAGCCATCCCAGTACTGCTGGGCAGAGCAGCGTTTGGATAGGTAGGGGAGGGATTTCTCTAGAGCACAGAGGAAGGCAGCAGCTTTGGTTGGAACAGCTGTTTTGCTGCTTTCAACATAAGAAGGTTCTTTTGGTTTGGCTCTGTAGATGTTTTTCATCTGCAGTTTAACTCTACAGCAGACAAGGGAGTGGTCTGAGTCACAGTCTGCACTGTGGAAACTATGGGTTTGGCGGACGCTTCTGAGGTCAGCGCGTCGTGTTATGATCAGGTCCAGCTGGTGCCAGTGACCAGATCGTAGGTGTCTCCAAGAGACTTTGTGCTGGGGTATAGACTGAAAGTAGGAGTTGGTAATGCAAAGACTGTAGTATGTGCAGAGCTCAAGGAGACACTGCCCATTCTCGTTCATTTCCCCAATGCCATGGTAACCCAAGCAAGATGGCCAGGAGTCATGGTCTGCGCCAACTCTAGCATTGAAGTCACCAAGCAGGTACAGCTGTTCCTTCTTGGGGATGTTTTTTATAGCTGCCTCAAGCTCATCATAGAACTTGTCCTTTATTTCTTGGGAGGAGCTGAGTGTTGGTGTGTACACACTCACCAAGTGGACAGGTCCCCTGGTTGTGTTCAGGCAGAGGGTTAAGATTCTCTCTGAGCCACCTGTGGGTGGTACTATTGCTCCCAGTAGAGTGTTCTTGACTGCAAAGCCAACTCCATATTCCCTGGGTTCACCAGGGGGCTTCCCCTGCCAGAAAAAGGTGTAGTCTCTTTCTCTCAGTGAGCCTGATGAGAGGAATCGGGTTTCCTGAAGGGTTGAGATGTCTATTTGATGCTTCAGGAGTTTGTTGTTGATGACTGCAGTCTTGCGGGCATCACTTATGTCTAGCAGGTTGTCAGTTAGTCCAGGTGTCATGGTCCTGACGTTCCAGCATCCCAGACGTAATGCTGGAGTCTTTTTGATTGTTTTGTTTGGTGCACGGTTTTACAGCCCACTTGTCAGGATGAATCCCTTAGCTTCATGCACCCAATGAAGCAGGTAGGCTGTGGCAGGACAGCACCTACTTGGCTGAGGGCTGCCCAGCTTGAAGCAGGCGGTAGCTGTCCAGTGAGATGAATCATCTCTCCCACTGTCGGAGGCAGCCCCTGGCACCTACCTCTACGCCAAACGAAAAAGGGCTTAAAACCGGTAACTGCTGACCTCCTGTGTTGTGCCTTCACTGCACAGTGAAGCTGGAGTTTCCTCTCCAGGGCACAAGAAGCCTGGGCAAGATTTATGGAAACCCTGTATTGCCCAGGCAACAGGGATCCCCTCTCTGCCTCACTGGTGTGATCCAAAGGAATGGTGAACCAATACATTCAGTGTCAAAAAATCTAATAGTGTTAACAGAAAACAATAAACTTGATCATAAAATTGCCACTACTTATTTTATACTAAAGACTGTAGGAGGAAAGCCCGTTTTGAAATGTTAATAAAATGCACATGAACAACAGAAAACAACACTCTCTGGGGGAAAAAAGAAAGTATGCAAAATTCAATGAGTTTTCATAGGAATGTGCAAAAAAGCGAAAGAATATGTCAGAGCATCCAAAGTGAATGTGCCACTCAAATCCGTCAGCAATACCAAAAACTGCCACACATCATGTAAATTCAGATATTCTAAAAGGAACCAAGGAAGAAATGTTTTATGGAGTACTATTGTCAAGACTAGAACAGTAATATGATTATATGGATAACCACTGAGAATCTAGTTACGAAAAAGACATAGCCAGTGTTTCCAGAAATTCACATTCCTTGACATAAAGGTTGAAACTGTAAGGGTGTGGAAAGCATTTTATTTATGCATATGATTAATTATATGTGCATATGAAAAGTTATGCCACTACTGCCATGCCTCAGAAAATTGGGAGAGAAAATCATGTAATTCCTCTGTGTGTGTGTGGGATGACAATATTGTCACGTATTCAGTATAAAATTTAACCTCAGCTTCTGCGTCAGAAAGTAAGATTTACAAAACAGCATTAAAACAAGGCAATGAGTTTCATGCATTTTATTGGACACACATCTTTTCCACATGTGGAAATTATTTCCTTTATAAAAGAAATCTGTCATAGTCCAGTTGTGCCTCTGCTTCATTCCTCTTGTATGAGCTGTTTCCCTTTCCCTTTGTTTCTTGTTTGTCTGTCTGGGTGTGGCTCTCCTGCTGCGACCAATCAACTCCTGCTGCCAATCTGTCTGCACACCTGCAATCCATCCAACAATCAAGCTCCAGCAGTATGGGTCTGTCTCAGAAACTGGGTACTGTGGGGGTACCCCACTAAATATACTCACAGTCAATAAACTATACAGTTTTGAATGGAGATGTTGGTTTTAACTTGAAATAAAATGATGAAAGAAATAATAAAGATAAAATGAAATCTTTGATGTGAATATTCAGAATTTGGCAAAAATTCTGTAAATTTGTGGAAAAATGGCAGCTTGATCTGGGACATGATAAATGGTTGACTACATTGCATTCCCTTAAAAAGGTTGTAGTCCACTGAAAAGTCTACAGTTATCACTAATTGTATTTTAAGTTGTAACTTTATACACCTAAGGATTGGTGCGCTCACAGAATAATCATAACTGTAATAAAACATCATGCAAAATATTTTATCACCGTTGTAACTTCATTTTCCGCATACCCAAAACTAATATGATAGTGTGTTTTGATCTAAATGGAAAGCCTCAGGGTCAAGGTCACTACCTCACCAAAAGTAGTAACTTAAAATCACTATGCCATATAAAATTTAGTTATAAATCTGCAATTTTGTTTTTTAAAATGAAAGCTGAAAGTTAGGTATAAAATATGTTTCTTAGAGAATATGTTACAATGGTAGCTGGCCTTGTATGGATTTCTGAGCTATAAAATTAGATGTGGTCTATTTTTTACCGTAGCGTGTTATTTGTGTGCGGGGAAGGACACACATTAACAATTTGCATGTGTAGAATGGAATTTTCCACTGCAACAGTTAGGAGTTGATTGTGCTTCCATTTGCGGTCTTTCTGTTACGCGGGTGATCTGTTCGGACGTTATCACTGAAAAGGTGAGTTTTGACAGTTTTATTTTGTTTTAGTCTTGCAGTATAAGGCAATAGAATGTTTCTTTTTCATCTTATTTTCATATTTCGTAGTGTTTGCATATTTTTGGCCAATATTTTGCAACCATGGTCAATTTAGATCAAATTTTTGATAGAATCTACGGCCAGTCATTTTGCCCCGCCCCTGCTCAGTGCGGTAGTGATATCCCATTGCTTACCCGCGCGACTTTCAGCAGGTACAGTCGCTGTTCTTTTACCACCGCCGTTTTTCTCATCTTTCTGGTGTGTTCTTGATTTTTCTATTGTGTCCTATTGTCCTATTTCACCATATCAAATACCCAAAATGTATCATATTATTCATATTTAAGTGAATAATCAATTCAGTCATCATAACTTGGCATTTTTAACCCAAGCAATCAAAAAGAGGAAATTTATTCAATATTTTCACTCATTTGTGAAGGAGGGGCTTTAATTCTTCATGATGTAGTTATTTTATCTCATCTCATCATGTCTAGCCGCTTTATCCTGTTCTACAGGGTCGCAGGCAAGCTGGAGCCTGTCCCAGCTGACTATGGGCGAAAGGCGGGGTACACCCTGGACAAGTCACCAGGTCATCACAGGGCTGACACATAGACAACCATTCACACTCACACCTACGGTCAATTTAGAGTCACCAGTTAACTTAACCTGCATGTCTTTGGACTGTGGGTGAAACTGGAGCACCCAGAGGAAACCCACGTGGACACAGGGAGAACATGCAAACTCCGCACAGAAAGGCCCTCACCGGCCATGGGGCTTGAACCTGGACCTTCTTGCTGTGAGGTCACAGTGCTAACCACTACACCACCGTGCCGCCCTTTACCAGATTGTTCAGTTTATTTGTATGATTCAATGTCTTCCTGTTACCAGTCTGTCAGTCAGCCCACTGGTCTTCACTCCTGCTCTGACTATCTGCTCAGCTCTCCTGGAAAACCCTGATCTTCTGCTTGTTTTTGTTCAATAAATCAGCCTTACCTGCTGGACTGCTAGTCTTGAGTCTCGCTTTTGGGGCTACTCATCTCTACACACTTAACAAAATCTGAACATGTATAATCATACAGCTCAAAGAAAGATCACTGTGATATTTGGACAGAATTCATAATACGGAGCAGTACAAAGTAATTGTGTGTTAATTAAAATCCTTGGCAGAGTGGTCCAAGACCACTTTTAAGTGAAAGAAATAGTTGCCAGAACTAATAATTGTGTATCAGAATTGCAAATTTTACTACAGAGCTACCTTGTACACATGCTAGAAATTGATGTTTTCATGTGCATTGTTTGTTTTATTTTGTAACTGACATAAGTAACATTTGTGATTTTTTTTTATTAAATTGAAATGTGTGTAGTTGCAAAGAAATGCATGTTTAATGTACTTAATGTAGTTGCATTACTAATTTACAACTTTTAAAACCAGACTTAAGAGATGGATCAAAATTAACCAGTCTTGTAACTATGAATAGCCCTCAGGTCACACATCACTCTTATACAAAATTACTCATTCTTGTGCTGGGTGCTTGTATTGTTTTTTGTTGTTGTTTTGCTGTTTTGTGTTGCTGTACTAACCTGCCAAGGGACTACAGATGAAAATTAGCTAATTTGCTAACTCTGGCACATTTACATTTTTAATTCAGATCTAGATGTTGATTAATGTGCATTGTCCCTTTTAAATAAACCAAAGCAAAAAAAAAAAAAAAAAAATTGTTTAAATTTTGAAAGTAAATGCAAAATAACATGTTTATGAATAGTTTCTCACTCCCTTTAAATGAGCTCTTAATGTTAGAGACTAGGATTTGATAGTGAAAAAGCTTGACTTATTTATTTATTTATTTATTTATTTATTTATTTAAAACTGAGAATACAGAAAAATAAAATAGTGAAATGTATGGTTATAATGTGAGCTCACAGTATGTGGTCATAGTTTTCTTTATTTCCCTAATTATACTAAAAGATCTTGTTTACTTTTCATTTATTATGACATTTTTTGATTAATGTGAAACCTAGAACCAAATAAAACCAAACAGTATCTGAGCTTATTTGATCTTATAGAATAATAAAGTTCTGTTTGTTTGGTCACTTTTTAAACATCCAATGTACAAAGTGCATCCACGAGAAGAGGAAAGAGCATAATACAAATCCCTCATTTTTCCTCCCTCACCACTTGAAGGTCATTGAAGTCTGAATGGAGTGATGCTATTACAGAAATTAAGTTTTGGTTATATTTGGCCTGCCCTGCAAACAGGTCACCTTGAATTTAACACAGCCTAGCATGAAACTAGCAAATGAAAAAAAGGTTTAACTGGAGAAAAGATGGACAGTGAGCTCCACTTTACCCATTTCACTACGGATGGACTATATTTTTCTCTGGGACACTTTTTGACATGATCATTGCATTATGTTGACTGATGACCCAGGTCATATGTACTAGAAAGAAGAACAAGCCTACCAGATGTGTAATACATTTTGCAGTATTTCTTCACACAAGCCATTGTCGCCAGGGCCATTTTCTGTATTTTTGGAAATTTGAAATAAATTAAGAGGATGACATGCATTCCCTTATGCTTTTGCTGTGCCTCTTCACAATGAATAATTTGAATCATTAATCAAACAAAAAGTCTGTTAAAAAGGTTATGCATTGCATTAATGATGAAGGCTACTAATAAATGAGGATTCAGTATATTTTTGAACTAGATTTATCATGTCTTGTAATGTCCTTGTGTTGGCAAGTTGAGCAAATCCATTCACAGAGTGAGAGGAAAAGAGTTCAGGTTGTGATGTTTTTCACATGTAGCCGGATAGATGTGTGTTAATCTGGTATGCAGTTTGAATGTGAAATTTGGAGCTAATGATCCCAGCTGTGCAGCAAGGGAAAAAAAATCCATATTCTGCACACACACACATATATATATATATATATATATATATATATATATATATATATATATATATATGTGGGTGTGGGTGTGGTTGAGAGGATCATAAAAATTCTTTATTCTTAAATAATGCCTTTGATCCCATAATTTTTTTTTCTAGATTGCCTCTGAAGAAAAATAAGTATCGCATATTTAGGTGTCTAAAACAATGCATTCAAAGCTGTATTTCTTTCTTGTTCTAAATATTCATCTCTTGGTGGTGCAACTCAATGCCATTATCTGTATTTGTATTCTGCAGAAAAGATTCGTTTAAGTGGGTATGGTCTATACCAGTGTTTCTCAACCACTGGGCCACAGCCCATTAGTGGGCTATGAAGTGCCATCTAGTGGGCTGCGATATATTTTTTTCCAAGTTGAAGCTAATTTTTACTCATAGTAGGGTACAATTGCTGGGTTGCAGCTGACGTCACATCTACCTCATTAAGCTACAGTCACACTACAGCTCGTGATGTTTTGCGATAGGTTATCAATGAAAATGAGGCTTTTTGGTGGCAATGTACATGTGAATTAAAAGTTGTGGTCATACAGCAGGTGAACATTTGACTGCCTTTGCACGCTTGAGTCTGGCGTAGCTCAAGTGGCCGTGCGTGCTCTTGGGACCCAGTCGTTATGGGAAACACCTGATACTGATTTGAGCGCAATCAACACATGTAGATACGGACACTGTTTTCACTGAGGCTTTGCAAAGTATTATCATTATCACTGTCACGTTTGTGGTGTAGTGGTTAGCACTGTTGTCTCACAGCATGAAGGTTCTGGGTTTGAGCCCATTTCACACATTATGAAGTGCAAAATATAACAAAGGGGACCCCGACCTGTTGAACATCTGAAATTGTATATCAGGAAGAATGAGACAACATTTCTCTTTCAAAAGAACAGCAGTTGGTCTCCTCAGTTCCCAAATGTTTACAGAATGTTGTTAAAAGTAGAGGTGATGCAACACAGTGGTAAACATGCCCCTGTCCCAACTTTTTTGAAACGTATTGCTGACATGAAATTTAAATTAGCATATTTTTCAAAAAACAATAAAATTTCTGTTTCAACATTTGATATGTTGTCTTTGCACTATTTTCAATGAAATATAGGTTTTCCATGATTTTCAAATTATCACATTCTGTTTTTATTTACAGTTTACACAGCACCACAACTTTTTTTGGAACTGGGGTTATACTGAGATAGCTAGATGTTTAAACATCTAAATGTCTACTTCAGTTGCTATAGATAGTTATTCATATACCTAATTTTGTAATCTATTTTCTCTATAAATGCACTATGGGGAGCCTGAGGGAAATGGTATTTCAATGCACTGTACACTTGTATATGGAGGTATTGACAGTAAAGCTCTCTTGAACCTTGAAAATCTTGAATTTTTTTCTAGTGGTTTTTGAGTTGCATTTGTGATAGATATCCTCCCTATGAGCTTCCATGAGCTGCCTTTTAAAGCTCAACGTGAAAGTAAAAACCTTGCACTCATGAAATCTTTTTTTGTTTGTTTGTTTCACCCTGCAGGATATACAAATATTTTGAAATAAATAAATAATTTGTATCTATATCCATATTTATTAAAGATGTGTTGTTTAATCCAAATAATGTATGCAATCAGTTAGATCCTTACCAGAAGTATTCAAATTTACATCCAAATTGTCTGTGTGATATTATCACTTCAACAGTTCCTCAACCTCAGATTCATTGCTTAAGTTAATAATTGGTCCCAACTACAGACGTACTTTGTACTTTTTTTTTTTAATCTAATGATGTTATTAGTTTTGTTTTTTGTGCCTGTCCGCAACATTTTCTAACAAATTTACAACCCTGAAGCCACAACATTTGGGATGCTGTGTAAAACATAAATAAAAACAAACAGAATATAATGATTTGCAAATCCTTATCAATCCATATTCACCTGAATCCAATATAAAGCCAATAAATTTAATGTTCAAACTGATTAAAAAAAAAAGTTTTTTGTTTTTTTTTTTGTAAACATACACTCATTCTGAATTTGAAGCCTGAAACATGTTCCAAAACAGTTGGGACAGGGGCACCAAAAGACTGGAAAAAGTTGTGGAATGCTCAAAAAGCACCTGATTGGAACATTCTGTAGGTAAACAGGTTAACTGATAATTGAAAAGACTCAGTTGTTCAAACAAGGATGGGGTGCAGTTCACCAATTTGTGAAAAACTGCATAGGCAAGTTGTCCAAGAGTTTAAGAACAATGTTTCTCAATACACAATTGCAAGGAACGTAGGGATTTCTTCACCAACAATCCATAACACCATCAAAAAATTCAGAGAATCCAGAGAAATCTCTGCATGTACTGTAAGGATCAAAGCTAAAAACCAACACTGAATGCCCATGACCTTCGATCCATCAGGCAGCACTGCCTTAAAAACCAACAGGATTGTATAAATGACTGAGTGGGCTCAGGAACACTTCAGATACATACTGACGGTAAACACAGTTTGTCGTTGCATCTACCATGCATAGTGAAAGCCATACAGTGGTGCTTGAAAGTTTGTGAACCCCTTAGAATTTTCTATATTTCTGCATAAATATAACCTAAAACATCATCAGATTTTCACACAAGTCCTAAAAGTAAATAAAGAGAACCCAGTTAAACAAATATTATACTTGGTCATTTATTTATTTATTGAGGAAAATGATCCAGTATTACATATCTGTGAGTGGCAAAAGTATGTGAACCTTTGCTTTCAGTATCTGGTGTGACCCCCTTGTGCAGCAATAACTGCAACTAAATATTTCTGCTAACTGTTGATCAGTCCTGCACACTGGCTTGGAGGAATTTTAGCCCATTCCTCCATACAGAACAGCTTCAACTCTGAGATGTTGGTGGGTTTCCTCACATGAACTGCTCGCATCAGGTCCTTCCACAACATTTCGATTGGATTAAGGTCAGGACTTTGACTTGGCCATTCCAAAACATTACCTTTATTCTTCTTTAACCATTCTTTGGTAGAATGACTTGTGTGCTTAGGGTCGTTGTCTTGCTGCATAACCCACCTTCTCTTGAGATTCAGTTCATGGACAGATGTCCTGACATTTTGTCCACGATGTCCAGATGCAGCAAAACAGGCCCAAACCATGATACTACCACCACCATGTTTCACAGATGGGATAAGGTTCTTATGCTGGAATGCAGTGTTTTCCTTTCTCCAAACATAACGCTTCTCATTTAAACCAAAAAGTTCTATTTCAGTCTCATCCATCCAAAAACATTTTTCCAATAGTCTTCTGGCTTGTCCATGTGATCTTTAGCAAACTGCAGATAAGCAGCAATGTTATTTTTGGAGAGTAGTGGCTTTCTCCTTGCAACCCTGCCATACACATCATTGTTGTTCAGTGTTCTCCCGATGGTGGACTCATGAACATTAGCCAATGTGAGAGAGGCCTTCAGTTGCTTAGAAGTTACCATGAGGTACTTTGTGACCTCGCTGACTATTACACACCTTGCTCTTGGAGTGATCTTTGTTGGTCAACCACTCCTAGGGAGGGTAACAATGATCTTGAATTTCCTCCATTTGTACACAATCTGTCTGACTATGGATTGGTGGAGTCCAAGCTCTTTAGAGATGGCAATGTAACCTTTTCCAGCCTGATGAGCAGCCTGATGAGGTCCGCACAAATCTCCTTTGTTTATGCCATGATACACTTCCACAAACATGTGTTGTGAAGATCAGACTTTGATAGATCCTTGTTCTTTAAATAAAACAGTTTGCCCACTCACACCTGATTGTCATCCCATTGATTGGAAACACCTGACTCTAATTTCACTTTCAAATTAACTGCTAATCCTAGAGGTTCACATACTTTTGCCACTCACAGATATGTAATATTGGATCATTTTCCTCAATAAATACATGATCAAGTATAATATTTTTGTCTCATTTGTTTAACTGAATTCTCTTTATCTACTTTTAGGACTTGTGTGAAAATCTGATGATGTTTTAGGTCATATTTATGCAGAAATATAGACAATTCTAAAGGGTTCACAAACTTTCAAGCACCACTGTATTTGAACAACATCCAGAAACACTGCTGAATTCTACAATTTCAAACCGTATTCTCCACATGTTGCAATGGCATAGTAAAAATATAGTGCAGGTGCTAAACTGGCTTGCCTGCCTCCCATTGAAAATGTGTGGCATATTATGAAGTGCAAAATACGACAACAGAGACCCCGGACCGTTGAGCAACTGAAGTCATATATCAAGCAAGAACAGGAAGGAATGTCATGTTCAGAACTGCAACAATTAGTGTCCTCTGTTTTGAAATGATTACTGAGTGTTGTTAAAAGAAAAGGTGATGTCACACATTGGTAAACATGCCCCTGTCCCAACTTTTTTGGAACATGTTGCAGGCATCAAATTCAGATTGAGTGTATATTTTCAAAAAGCAATAAAGTTTATCAGTTTGAACATTAAATAACTTGTCTTTGTATTGTATTCAGTTGAATATAGATCAAAAAGCATTTCCAAATTATAGCATTGTGTTTTTGATTTATGTTTTCCAGTGTCTTTTTTTTTCTTTTCTTTTTTTTTTGTTTTTTTGGTCATTGGAGTTGTATTTGGCTCGATTTCCCAAAATATAAACAAACTTGTCAGCAGTTACAAAGAATTAAATAATGCATCTTAGTTTGCCCCATAAGCTTCTTATCTGACTCACTCATTTCCCAGTCATAGACCTCTTATCTCAACCTGTGAACTTTTCTGGCAAAAAAAAGAAAATATTGTGCAAATTATCTGTACATTCATAATAATGTATTCATATTTAGTTGCATCACTAGTGCACATGCTTCTTTCTAGTAGCTGTTTAATGTTTTCTTTTTCTCCAGTGAAGACTGTCTTTTCAGCTTTCAGCCACACTGTACATACCCTTTCACTTATTGGTGGATTTTCACTGCATTTGTACTCTAAATCTATGAGCCAATCAAAACAGCTAAAGGGATTTGTGAGGGTTTTGTTTTTACTGCTTTGGTGTACCCTTTAGTATGGACAGCTGACTCATATTACAATGTTCATTTTATTACTTTCTTTCCAAACAACATATCTATCAGACTAAGACTGAAAGCATGTTTTTAGGCTTTATTGCAATGCAATAAACATGTACTGAAACAATAAATGTGACCAAATGCAAATCTGAAACTCGAATATAGCAAGCCGTTCCTAATGTATCTGATATTTATAGTATATTCCTAGCGTATCTGAGAAAATAGTGACATTTCAGCACTGCTGTCAGAAGCGGTTACAGCCAATATATTGTTCTCTTTTATTATTGGTTGCTGATCTTAAAATCAGGTGAGACCATTTATGATTTTTGCAAATATTCACTGGCAGATGCACTTTTTACTTATAGCATAGGGATATACAATGACAGTAAATTTATCTGCTAGGGATCAGAAGAATATTATCAGATCAGAATATTATAAGATCAGAAGAATATTATCATTCATAAAACACTATGTTATATTGCTGAGAGAATATCAGAGTAGGTGATGTATGGTTCGACTATAACACACTATCATGGTATGAGTCCTTCTTGGTCTTTGATTCTTCTTGGTTTTCTGCATTGGAGAGCCTCTACTTGAAAAGAAAAATGGAAAATTGGAAATTGGAAATTGAAATAGAAATGAACTAGATAGTAGCCTGTCATTATAGAGGAAGCAGAAGCGAGTGTTAGGATTATAGAGATCTCACCAGTCTCTAACTGTGATAGATAATGGCTTTTTATATTAATTACGAAGCTGGTAATCAATGTTGGCTGGCACCAACAGTGATTATGAGTGGAGAGAGTTGCGGCCTCTGAGTCCCAGCTGAGTCTTGAGCTCAGGTTAATGTCTGTAAAGAGGTTCGCATGTTCTCCCTGTGTCGATGTAGGTTTCCTCTCACTCCTCCGGTGTCCTCACACCTCCTAAAAATATGGCAGTAGGTTGACTGGCTATGCTAAATGGATTAGCAAATTGTCATAGGTACTGTATGAATAAATGTGCAAGCAATGGACAGACATCCATGATTCATGATATCCATTGTTCATGGGATAGGCTCTGGATTAACCATGAATTTGACTGGGATGAAGTGGTTACTGAAGATGAATGAATGAATGAATGAATGAATGAATGAATGTTCACCTGCTTTTGTCATATAGACAACTTAATGTCAAAGCAAATATCGATTTCTGCAGCTAAGTCTCCACTTGCTAACTAACTAAGAAGACAGCTGTTAAAATACATCTAGGCTTTTTTTTTTTCACACAAAATGGAGCCTGGAAGCACAGAATTACCAGATGTTGATTTAGTCAGGATCATCTTTCCTAGGTTTATGGGCTGGTATTAAAGGAGTGCACTTATTTTAGAGACATTGCTCACCACTGACATCACATGAGAAAAGATTTCTGAGCCTGGTGTCAAATTAAATTACACAATGTAGCCTCTACAGTAGTAAGCTATTAGACTTGGCATTGTGCAAGCTCTGCACATAGGCATTTAGTAATTTCCTTTTGCCTCTGATGTAGCGTACTCTTTAATCATCATTCGTGTATGTTTGATTCCACTGTGGAGGCCACACATGCATGCTTGTTGCATATTTGTCATCTTCCACAGAGCATGTGCCTTACATCTTTTAGGATGCTTGGTAAGACAAGATATGAACATGATTGATATTTCCTCTTGGCTCTGGTGTCATATTTCATAAAGATAGCATACTATCAACACACCAGTGAGATGGTGTGCTCCATTCTGCAGTATCTCCCAAGCAGAGAGTCCAATCTCGTACCAACCTCAACAGAGTAAAAGGGGGTGTTTAAATGCACACTTCAGAAGGATGGGGCTGTAAATTTCCTCTGCAGAATGCTGATAAGGTCAACTGTCAGTCTTCCAGTGGCATGAGGAGGAGTGCATAAAAACGGGGATGCTTCGTAAAGTCTTTTTAAGCTGTCGAGGTGCCTGTCATACATGCCATTACATGGGCTTGGGCCTGGCCTATAACAAGCTCCCTGGGATATGAAAGATATGCACATAATAAAGAGAGCCTTCAGCAGGCTGCTAGTGATTGACTGTGTGTGGCGTCGTGGGGCGGCACAGGTCTGTGCCCTTGTGGAGCTTGTGAATAGGCTTTCTATTTTTAAAGATAAGGTTCCCACTGCTTTATGGAAGAGTAGCTAGAAACAGTTGCAATTTAGAGCAGAACAGAGTAGGAGCATTTGGAGTCTCATAGGAGTCATGAGCTTGGTTTCCATTCAAATATTTTGCAGTTTTAAACAAATTCCCCAAAAATGGCAAAAGAAAATGCAAATGAATCAGTGATTCCATGAATATTCTCATGAAAAAATCCTGAAGGTGACATAAAATCATTCATTCATTCATTCATTCATTCATTCATCAATATTCAGCTGTCACTTTTGTTTCGTCCTCCACCAAACAGCACATGAACATTCTCTACAGTCATGTTTATGCATATATCTAGCTATAGCACTGACACGTGACTTAAATTTTTTGAAGTTCATCACTTATTTGAAAACACTTTTACATCTTGTCTTGATCAATGGACCAACTCTTCCACCCCAGTCATGCATATTTGTGATAATTACACATTTTTCACATTTTTGGTTTTCCATCTATCTATCTGTCTGTTTGTTTGTTTGTATTTTCCAAATTTGGAGTAGTGCATATATTACATTGTAGTATTAAAAATTCAAAACTCAAAACTTAGAAATATGATTATTTTACTGCTTTTGGACACACAAATTTAAAGACAGCTGTCAGCTCTGCCCACTTGGCAAAAACAAGTCATGGCATAAATCTCTGAAAAGCCTGTGTCTTAATATATAATTTATAATTTATTTATGATCAATTTATTTGTCATTATAACACACTGCCTAGCCAAAAAAAATGTCGCTGTTTGGATATAAATGGGCAAGTACTTAATAGTCTTTGACTGGATAATTACTGCAGTGATTAATATGTTTCAGCTGGCAACAATTCTTTTAACCCTAACTGTGAGTAACTGTGCAGTGAGTAACTTCTCATTTCTTAAACAATCATGTCGAAAGACATATCCCATGGGAAAGATGTTACTGTGTTTCAGAAGGGTCACTTTTTGGGGTTGCATCAAACAAATTAAACAACTAAGGAGATTACTGAAATGACTGGAATTGGGTTCAGAACTGTCTAACATATTATTAAAACCTAGAAGGATAGGGCTGATCTGTCAACTTTGCAGAAGTGGGAAAAAATCTTGACTGACCATGATCACAGATGACATAAATACTTGGTGAAGAAAAAAAAAACAGTAGAACTCATGGCCACATTTAATAGTGAAAGTAAGAGCATTTCCACACACAAAATGTGACAAGAAATCACAGGACTGGGACAAAACAACTGTGTGGCTGTAAGAAAACCACTTGTTAGTGAAACTAATCGGAAGAAAAGGCTTCAGTTTGCTTGGAAGAGGATAAAGATTGGTCTCTGGAGCAATGGAAAAGGTCATGTGGTCTGATGAGTCCACATTTACCCTTTTCCAGAACAATAAGGGTGAGAAGGTAAACACATGAAGCAATGCACCCATCATGCATAGTGGCCACTGTACAAGCCTTTGGTGGCACTGTTATGAACTGAGTTTACTTCAGTTTGTCAGATTGAGGCTCAGCAATGTTATGTAGCAATAAAATGAAGTCAGCTGACTACCTGAATGGACTGAATTACCAGGTTATCCCATCCATGGAATTTTTTTCTCTTCCCTGATGGCTTGGGCCTAGGATTACGGCATTCAATTGTGAAAGAGTCGTTTAGGGAGCATGAGGAATCATTTTCACACATGAATTGGCCACCACAGAGTCCTGACCTTAACCCCATCGAAAGTCTTTGGGATGTGCTACAGGGATTCAACCTTCCTGTCATCAATGCAAGATCTAAATGAAAAATTAATGCAATTCTGGACAGAAATAAAAGTTGTGACATTGCAAAAGGTTTTTGAAACAATGCCACAGCAAATTCGCACTGTAATCTAAGCTAAAGGTGGTCCAAAGAAATATTAGTGTGTGCGACATTTTTTGGCCAGGGAGTATATGTGTCAGTTCATCTTATAAACCTTAGAAACTACACTGACTAGTACAGAACACATTTTTAATACAGTTTCTATATTTTCTCTATATATATTAAACTAAAAATCTGTTTTTAGATTTCTTTGATTCATGACATTTCATTCTCTAATTAATAGGATTACAGATAGAATTCTCAAAATGTTAATCATTTTATACTGAAACATTTCACACTCATACATAATGTCGTCAGTGCTAGGTTGTTTAATGTTGTTAATGAGATTGTCATGTTGTTTATGAGAAACAAGCTCAGGATGAATCACCTGCTGTTGTCATGACATGCCGCCAATACTAATTTGTCCTCTCTTTGTCAGTAAGGTCAGTGACACTATGGTTATTAAAAGTTGTTTTTTTTTATCACCTTATATCCCTTGGTATACTGTATATCCCAGCCCTCAGGACAATTACCTAAGCTTTTCCCTCCATATTCCTTATCAAACATAAAGAACACAATCCCTGGCATTCATCAAGTGTGCTAACCCTTTGATATGTTTGCATTAGCCTGTTGAATTTAATAATCTTAAATGAAATACAACGCCATGCCAAAAATCCCCAGGGTTGGGCCACAGGGGTGAAAGGAGGAATAAAAGGAGGCACAGAAGTCCATAGGGATGGGATTTTAACTGCAACCCATAAGCTGTGGTACAGTATTGAGTAATAAAAGCAGCTCCTGAGTGGTATTGGCTCTGCTGTATTTCATTAATGTGTCATGTAGAGGCATGAAAACACTAGTCCTAGGCATTTTATTCCTTTCCAGACTACCTTGTCTTCTCAATCACTGATATTATACAAATATTTTCAGCAAGCTGATGGGAGCTTTATCATAGCTTGGCTGGGTTTAGTGAGGCTTTGTGCATAGAAATGCAGAAAGTCAAGAGGGTGAGGAAATGAGTTTCTAACAATGAAAACAAGGGCAGAATGAGCACATTTACTCCTATGGAAATAGCTTTATTTTATTTTGCTATCTTTTATGGCTTGGTTCATCAGATAGTGTTCTGCTTAGATCAGTGGCAAGAGCAGTCTTTATTGTTGTCTTATTTAAAGAAAAAAAGGCCGAATAAAATTACAAAACTGTAAAAAAAAAAAGAAAGAAAGAAAGCTTGTGTTTTGCAAAAATGCTCTCTCACATACTGCATTACAAGTGGATGTTTGTTGCTGCCTCTTTGTTTTTCATTTAGGCAGAATAATATATTCTCCAATGAGCAACGTACAAATGATGATAAATCTTCGCCTTTGACATTGAATTACTGCTGTGTTTACCTGCGGTCGATCAGAGTGCTGGAGCAAAGCTTCTCAAGTGGAGGTTCAGGGGGTTCAAACAGCATGACAGTAGATGGAATGGAGATTGATTCTTAAAGGTTGCTGTTTCCTCCCTTATACAAGCATGGCAGATACACACTAAAGGAAGATGGATTGTTGGTTTCAGTGTGTCAGACCACATGTTTAAGAAGCACATCTTCTTTAATTTCAATCTTTCCTGTTAATGAAACTTTCTCTCTGGCCCAAAATTGATTTTGTCAAGGCATAAATACAAGAACATTCAGCTTCAGAGCTAAGAGGGTCTTCATCTCCATAGCCTTTTACAACCACCCATAGCAGGAATCTTCACTCATTATCAAACCCATTTTCCACCTTCCACTGATCCCTTTTCTGTAAAAGGTCAGTTTTTTCCTGGTCTCTTCACACATTAGGGGAACTTCAATCTCCTTCTGAGATTTCAGTTTTCATGAACTGAATTTCAAATAACTTTAAAAGAGGCTAATGTAAAATACTTAAACAATGATTGTTAAGTATCAGGATTACATTTAATTTCTGCTGTCTCTCAGTCCTCCAATCTGCCACTGTAATAAGGAATAATTTGAAAAGTGCAATCAATAAAGTTCACCTCTTAGCTGTTATCTAATTCAGATAACATCAAGGGTTAATAAGTTGGACTGTGAGGATAAAATATCATTAACAGTAAGTAAGACATAATTTTCTTTTATCTCAGTTATTTTAAGGTTAATTGAATGAGGACATTTCGTTTTGTCAGTTAGATCACTAATTTTAATCTGTTCTTCGTAGTGCTGATTTGTCAGAAGGTAAATTCATATCCCTTCTGTACACATCAAAATTGCACTGAAATATGTATTGTGTTGCTGCCACATAAATGAACAACTGCATAAATGAGCAAGGCTACGTGTACAGGTGTTCCAATTGAACCGGATAGTGAGAGCATTTGCCCATAACAGACAGCTATGTGTCAGGAATTGGAGGGTTTTTGTTGTTGTTTTTTTTACTCACGTGCAGTTTTTTTTTGTCCAATTTAAATTAAGCTAGCAGATGCTAGCACTTAAATTAAGTGAAACACAAACAAACAACCAAAACAAGACCATAAGAATGGACATAAGCTCTAGACAAGAAACAAAACATAATATGGGTGACACATGACAAATGCTAGACAAAGAAACACACAGCCAACAGAGCTTAAATAAAGTAGTTAAGGCATAATGATACACAGAGGGCTTCCTTACAGAGAATAAAGTTCCACCTAATAAATAGCCTGTAATCATGACTGCTAACCAAAGGCTCAAACAAGGAAATACACAACTACACCTGCTAGCTTGTAGGTGCTGGTGTGCTTGGTACTTTTTATACATGCTGTAGGTCTATTCTGGAAAACACTGCGCTGGTTTTACACACAATAACTGTAGAAAAGCCATGCTGTTGTAAATACAACCCCAATTCCAAAACATTCAGGATGCTGTGTAAAATGTAAATAAAAACAGAATGCAGTGATTTGCAAATCTTGGAAACCCTATATTTCATTCAGTACAAAGACAACATATCAGATGTTGGAACTGAGAAATTGTATTTTTTTTTTTAACGTTTCACAACATCTTTCAAAAAAACGTTGGGAAAGGGGCATCAAAAGACTGGAAAAGTCTCGTAAGATTAAAAAACAAACAAACCTAAAAATAGAAGGGCACTCGGCAGAATGCATACGTCCACCAAGACGATATGATCAAAATCAAAATCAAATTACTTGAACCTAGGATAATACTAAAGCTGTCTACCAAATTTCATCAAAATCTGTTCACTACTTTTTGAATTACATTAGGAACAGGCAAAAAAAAAATTTAAATCCTGGATCTGCATACATATCCAGATTTGCATCAAAATCTAATTGTGTTCATTGGCCCATGGCCCACCTTTCCTCACTATTTCATCAAAATCTATTAACTACTTTTATAGTTACATTGGGAACAGATAAACAAACAAAGCAAATAAACAAAGAGGTGCAAACATAACCCTCTCCAACACAGTCAGCAGAGGTATTTTGGTTTGGCAACAGGTCAGTAACATGATTGGGTATAAAAAGAGCATCCCAAAGTGGCTGAGTCTCTCAGAAGCAAAGATGGGGCGCGGTTCTCCACTCTTTTAAAGAATGTGTGGGCAAATAGTGCAACAATTTAATATAAAATTGCAAAGAATGAATTGCAAATAATTTAAGAATAACATTCCTCAGTGCAAAATTGCAAAGAATTTGGGGATCACTTCACTTATGTTACATAATATCATTAAAAGATTCAGAGAATCTGGAGAAATGTCACCCATTAAAAATGTCTGGTGCATTATGAAGCACAAAATACGACAAAGGAGACCCTGAACCATTGAGCAACTGAAATTGTATATCAAGTCAAGTCATCAGGCAAGAATGGGACAACATTTCACTTTCAAAACTACAACAACCAATCTCCTCAGTTCCCAAACATTTACAGTGTTGTTAAAAGTAGAGATGAAGCAACACAGTGGTAAACATGCCCCTGTCCCAACTTTTTTTGAAACGTGTTGCTGGCATCATATTCATATGAGGCATTATATTAAAAAAAAAAAAAAGACAAAGAAAAAAAAATTCTGTTTCAACTCGATATGCTGTCTTTGTACTAGTTTCAATGAAATATAGGGTTTTCATGATTTGCCATTCACATTCTGCTTTTATTTATGTCTTACATAGTATCACTTATTTATTTACTTTTTGAAATGGGGTTGTATATGACATATTCAGATTTCTTTTTATCCCATCTTCACACAACATGCGTAAGCATGTAAAACAAAGGCAGTGTCAGATGTGAGCTGAAATCAGACCTCTAATATGATGCAATCACAGCTGGTGTGAACTGAAATGATTTTTAAACGGAACTAAAGCAGATACTGATATGAAATGTACGGTGATGGTATATGCATGTACACCAGGTGATGGTACACCTGGTGTGAATAGTTTAATCATTTAGCACAAAAGTCTTTTTGCACAAGTCTTTTAGCACAACTCTAAAGTCCTTTCGCACAAGTTGTAAGAACATTTCATCTTTATTATAAATATCTATTGATCATGATTAAAGATGTTTGATGGATTTTGGATTCTTGTCAGCTTCTTTTCACTGACAAGCCTAACCTGTAGACTTGTCAGCACAGCTTCACTTTGTAACTTTATTAGTCAAATACATGCAAAAAGTTATATGTGATATCAAATGGACTTTTAATCATTTTTAGTAAGTTTTTAGGAGTAAATTTTGTTCTTAGTCAGCAAAACACACATTTTCAAGTGGGGCAAGAGACATAATCCTCCAGTGAATTATTTTGGGAAATGTGTAAATTATTGACAAGAAAGGGTTTTAAATTTGTGCTAAAAGACTTGTGTGAAAAGACTTTTGTGCTAAATGACTGGATAGGGCATTAGTCTACAGAAAACAAGACCAAAGGCACAACATTTCAAGAACAAAGAGTACACCAATAATAATAATAATAATAATAATAATAATAATAATAATAATTAATAATACCTTCATTTATACAGCACCTTTTATACATGAATACAGCTCAAAGAGCTTTGAGCAAATCAAATCTGAAAGCTTTGAGCAAATCATAAAATCAGAGTTAACAAAACATTTGAAATCACAGGCAGGTAGAATCTAAAACTGTAAAAGATAAAAGAGAGAGAGAGAGAGAGAGAGAGAGAGAGAGAGAGAGAAGAAATAACGGAGGGAGGTGGAATGCATAAAACTGAAAAGATGAAAGGGATGTATAAGAGAAAATAAGACTGTACAAAATAAAATATAAGCCAGTGAAATTAAGTTAAATAAAAACCAATGTCAAAAGATGCATTTTTTATTAACTTTTTAAGAACAGTAACCAACTCTGAGTCTCTGATAGATTGTGGCAGTGTGTTCCATAATTTGGAGCCATAATAGCTAAAAGGTGCCTCACTACTGTATTTATGTTTAACTCTTGGCACGCAGAGGAGTCTATCCTTGCAAAGTTTCAAAGTTCTATAAGGAGTATAAAAGGTAAAAAGTTCACTTTTGTATAAAGGTGCTAGTCCATTAAGTGCTTTGTAGGTGAGTAAAAGAAATTTAAAATCAATTCTAAAAGGTACAGGTAGCCAGTATCCAAAAAGTCCTTCCCACACCAAGTAGCGCATAGGGCAGCAGCGATCTCAGTTTCCCTTGGCCTCTTACATAGCTAGGGTTACAGTGGGGGGCTAGTCCTCTTGTAACCACAAGAGTTTGACTCCCCACTCATATCTGTATTGCAGTGTGCCTTGCCAGACAGCAGGTACCATTTTTATGATGGTCTTTGGTATAACCCGGCCATGAGTTGAACTCACAATCTCCCGATCGAGAGGTGTACACGCTAACCACTAGACCACTTGCTGGTGGACAGTATACAAGATTGGTGTAATATGATCTGACTTTTGTTCTTGTTAGTATTCTGACAGCAGTGCTCTGAATTACTTGTAACTTATTAAGCCAGTAAAAAAGGGAGTTACAATAATCAAGGTGATTAGTAAAGCTGGAAGAAGGTACATGTTTTTTTGTGAAAGAGGCCTTAAGGCATTTGTAAATGTCGACCATACATGTTTCCAGGAAGGTGTTGACCAAAACAGATGTGTTGAGCAGACGGCAAAAAAATTGAAAACTGAATTTGAGAAGAAGATTACCTAATACTAGTGAAATTATCTTGCTGCATGGACAGATATTTTTACTTGGTAAGACATCTTGGAATAAGTTGGTTGCAATCTAGAATTAGGTTTAATAATCTCAGAATTGGTGTCTTGTATTATTCTAATAGGAAATGCTAGATTGTTTCAACTATTCTAATAGGAAATGCTAGATTATTTCCAATGACATCTTAATCACCACATTGCAACAATCAGTTGATGGTTTCTGAGACCTGGCTTGGGCCTGAGAGCTGGAAAAAAAAAAAAAAAGCAGACACAGACCCCATTTACACGTAGCCTGGTATCTATAAAAATGGATACAACCCCGAT
Source organism: Neoarius graeffei (assembly GCF_027579695.1). Taxonomy (NCBI): domain Eukaryota; kingdom Metazoa; phylum Chordata; class Actinopteri; order Siluriformes; family Ariidae; genus Neoarius; species Neoarius graeffei. Next base: position 35,300,504 of record NC_083587.1, on the reverse strand, counting down.
TCCAAAAAAGTTGGGACAAAGTACAAATTGTAAATAAAAACGGAATGCAATGATGTGGAAGTTTCAAAATTCCATATTTTATTCAGAATAGAACATAGATGACATATCAAATGTTTAAACTGAGAAAATGTATCATTTAAAGAGAAAAATTAGGTGATTTTAAATTTCATGACAACACATCTCAAAAAAGTTGGGACAAGGCCATGTTTACCACTGTGAGACATCCCCTTTTCTCTTTACAACAGTCTGTAAACATCTGGGGACTGAGGAGACAAGTTGCTCAAGTTTAGGGATAGGAATGTTAACCCATTCTTGTCTAATGTAGGATTCTAGTTGCTCAACTGTCTTAGGTCTTTTTTGTCGTATCTTCCGTTTTATGATGCGCCAAATGTTTTCTATGGGTGAAAGATCTGGACTGCAGGCTGGCCAGTTCAGTACCCAGACCCTTCTTCTACGCAGCCATGATGCTGTAATTGATGCAGTATGTGGTTTGGCATTGTCATGTTGGAAAATGCAAGGTCTTCCCTGAAAGAGACATCGTCTGGATGGGAGCATATGTTGCTCTAGAACCTGGATATACCTTTCAGCATTGATGGTGTCTTTCCAGATGTGCAAGCTGCCCATGCCACATGCACTAATGCAACCCCATACCATCAGAGATGCAGGCTTCTGAACTGAGCGCTGATAACAACTTGGGTCGTCCTTCTCCTCTTTAGTCCGAATGACACGGCGTCCCTGATTTCCATAAAGAACTTCAAATTTTGATTCGTCTGACCACAGAACAGTTTTCCACTTTGCCACAGTCCATTTTAAATGAGCCTTGGCCCAGAGAAGACGTCTGCACTTCTGGATCATATTTAGATACAGCTTCTTCTTTGAACTATAGAGTTTTAGCTGGCAACGGCGGATGGCATGGTGAATTGTGTTCACAGATAATGTTCTCTGGAAATATTCCTGAGCCCATTTTGTGACTTCCAATACAGAAGCATACCTGTATGTGATGCAGTGCCGTCTAAGGGCCCGAAGATCAAGGGCACCCAGTATGGTTTTCTGGCCTTGGCCCTTACGCACAGAGATTCTTCCAGATTCTCTGAATCTTTTGATGATATGCACTGTAGATGATGATATGTTCAAACTCTTTGCAATTTTACACTGTCGAACTCCTTTCTGATGTTGCTCCACTATTTGTCGGCGCAGAATTAGGGGGATTGGTGATCCTCTTCCCATCTTTACTTCTGAGAGCGACTGCCACTCCAAGATGCTCTTTTTATACCCAGTCATGTTAATGACCTATTGCCAATTGACCTAATGAGTTGCAATTTGGTCCTCCAGCTGTTCCTTTTTTGTACCTTTAACTTTTCCAGCCTCTTATTGCCCCTGTCCCAACTTTTTTGAGATGTGTTGCTGTCATGAAATTTCAAATGAGCCAATATTTGGTATGAAATTTCAAAGTGTCTCACTTTCGACATTTGATATGTTTATGTTCTATTATGAATACAATATCAGTTTTTGAGATTTGTAAATTATTGCATTCCATTTTTATTTACAACTTTGTCCCAACTTTTTTGGAATCGGGGTTGTATTTATTTATGCGGTTGCACCCATCATTTACACGTAAACGGAGGTTTCAGTCACTGAAAACAGCTGCTTTCGAAAACTCCGGGCAAAGTGGAGATTTGTGAAAACTCCGTTTTCATGCCTGCGTGTAAATAGTGGAAAACGGAGTTTTCTCTGTGTTATGGGGAAAATGGAGTTTTAGCATTGTGATCTGATGGTCCCTCCTCCTTGGCTTTCAGATCTCTGGTTGGCTTTCTATTTGTTTGACATGTTTTTGACAGCCTTCCCTGGCTGTTTTTGAGCATTGTGTAAATGGAATTATTTTCTAGTACGGGGAGGAGAAGATACCCGTTTTCATAAATACCCGGATACGTGTAAACGAAGTAACAGTTTTTTGGGAATCAAAAGGCTGCTAAAGAGACAGGTGTGAACAATCATGCTGTGTTCAGAGGGAGACGAGTGCATGAGTATTGAGCCATTTTTGAGATGTGAATTAACCAGTTAATGAATGCTCTTGGTCAATTTTCACAAGGATCCACATTTAACATTTCATGATGGTCTGTGTTTGGTTTCATTAGTTAGCAAAATATTGCTTTTACTTCATCTTGTTACTTTAATTAAAACAATAAGATACAGGGGAACGAACTCAACGACAATATTTTCAGTTACTGTTGGGAGACTCCATAATTGTTTGGCATCTCAAAAAATAAAAAAAAAGAACAAAAACTAATTTATTTTAGTTCAATTGAAAACCAGCAGGAGGCGTTTGGATAATAATCAGCAGGAGAAAAACTTTTTATTGGTCAGCTATAAGGAAAAATAACATACTCTTTGCATTCTCCAGACAGAACATGCCACATTACAAATTACATTTCTGCATCTGAGTAATCTTTGAGTTTTGATGCAGTCCTTCCTCCAACTTCATAAATCTTGTGATGAACTTGCTGCATGCATGAATTCTTTCGCATGCGCGCGCGCGCACACACACACACACACACACACACACACACACACACACACACACACACCCTGAGTACCAAGAACTCCTATCACAACACCATAATGAGAAGGATCCACTCAAGAGAAAGGTTTTAGCCTATAAAGTTAGAAAGTTATGCACTAAGCTTAAAAACACATACTTTCAGACTAAAGCAAATCAATTAAACTTTGCAAGTGAACAACGTGATGCTGAGGAATAATTCAGGCTAATGAAAAAGTATACATCATTGACAAGAACAACCAAGCTATTAATTCAGCCAGTGAGATTAGAAGAACATTTCTCCAATCACTTTGTTACTCAAAGATCATATGAACCACAGCTGGAGCTGGAATACCCACAGAACTATCCATATTTACTACCATCAGATGACATTAAGATCTCAGCCCCTGACCGCTCTGAAATATGTGAGAGTATGAAAAGACTAAAGAACAGTAAATGTCAAGGTACAGACAAGATTTAAGCAGAACAGTTGAAGTACTCAAAGTCAGAAGGTATGCTGAAGTATATCGTGTTTCTGATGGAATTAATATGGACATCACTCCAAGTACCAACCAAATGGCTGACGACTAGTATAACATGCCTACACAAGAAGGGTCTGAAATCACTCACAGAAAACTATAGAGGTCTAAGTCTTATCGCAACCATGTCCAAATTGGTATCTGTGATTATCGTCAATCGTTTAAAGGAAACATATGAACAAATGTTAATGCCAAAACAATTCAATTTTCGAGTAAATAGGTCAACATGTGACACCATTATATATCCTGCGTCAAGTGACTGAAAAGTCAAGAAAATTAAAAACGGCAATTTTTATAGCTTTTGTTGACCTGAAAGAAGAGTATGATTGGATCCCACATGATGCTTTATTTGAATTCCTTGAGATCTGGCTAAGATGCCCACACCTGAGTGCAATACTACATGCATGTTACACTGGCATGGAAGCCTGCATCAAAGGGACCACTAATTTCTTTGATACTCTGGTTGGATGCCAACAACGTGCGACGGAATCCCCTCCAATCTTTAACATATACCTGGATTTCGTGATTAGAGTAGCACAAAATGAAATATTGAAGAAATATCCAAAGACAGGCTTCAGGACTGAATTCTGCATCCCAAATGAAGTATCTCCAAGAGAACTTTGCAACTCCCCAGCAGTCAGTGAAAACAGAATCAGTTAACTGCTATATGCAGATGATTAGGCTATTAATTGCTGAATCTATTGATGAGCTCTAGAATATTCTACAGATTTATGATAATATCTTCATGTGTTTTTGGACTGCAGATATGCTGTGACAAAACTGAAATAATAGCTTTCAATACAGATGAGGAAATCAAAGACCAGGAAAGCATGATATCTGTTGGAAACAACAAGATAACAATTTTTCATAGTTTTAAGTACATACCATCTCGAACTCTGATGATGCATCACGATCCTGAGAATTAGTGCTGCTTATCAGAAATGGAATGAGTTCAAACATATCTCAACAGACCATCTGATACTATTAACAACTAGAGTGAAATTCCTCACCACATGTGCCTGCTTGTGCCTTCTGTACAGCATTCAAGCATGGGAACTGTCTGAAAATGAGATCAAGAAGATCGAGGTAATATGGCATGGCTTCTTGCAGAAAATGATACATGGAAGATATGTACATAAGAATGCTCCAAGCAGGAAGGAATGAAAACCAAATATTGACCCAAGAACTCAAGTAGAAGGAGAAATAGACTGGAGTTTCAAGATCTCTAATGCCCAAATGCGTGAACTAAATACATACTCTACCAATCTGGGACTTCTGCTACCTCTAACATCTCAAGTACCTGTACATTGCTCATATATGCAGAATGGAAAATAATGCATTTCAGAAGCAGATTCTGTTTGATAGAAGAACATCTAGGACAATATGGATGAGGATAGAATCCCTGCTGGGTATAGCCACCCAACAGACAAGGAGAATGATGATGAAGACATCCGACTTCATGTGACTGCTGGAGGAAGGATTTTCCAACCTATTCAGACAGAAGCGCCCTAAGGCTGGAAACGCGCCTAATGGGAAAAGATGATGATGATGATGATGATGAATGCTTGTCAATTTAAAAATAAATGGGAATTTAAAAAGGCCTTAATTATATGTCACTTATTTGTCAAAGTCTGGGAATTGAATGTGACTGAAACTTCTTGTCTTGGTTTATAGTTGCTTTCTTTTTTATGTGCCTTCATTGATATTCATTGTCCACAAAAATGATGGAAAAATGATTCCCATCATGTTTATTATACCCCTCACAATAACAACTTTTAGAACACACTACAGAAAGATCGTAGCAACCGCCCAAAAGATATAAAAATGTGACTCACCTATATTTTGAAGCTTTCTCTCACAATTTTTCTTTTTCAGGTCAAAGTCATCCTTGAATTAATCTTCGTTGTTATTGATATCAGGTTATAATATCTCCTTCCTAGGGTTGTGTGAAGAAGTCCGCAACTAAATCACTCAACTTTTAACTATCATTCCGATTTAAGTTTAAGAGCTTTCCATTTTCTCCCATCATGGTTCATACAGAAACTATGCTATGCATGATCTATAAGAAAGCTTCTGATTGGCCTGTACTGTTCCTTCACATGCACAGTTTTCAACACACAGCCAATCAGAAGCCTTCTTATAGATCATCCAGAGCAACAAGGAAATTAGATCCCAGAATACAAATTTTGTTAACACAAAGATGAATTTATTTTTAAGCCATTTTATTGACTACTTGTTGAAATTCTGTCAAAATGAATACTGAATCTAGTGAGTGGGAACTTTCCACTGTAGACCAGATACCAGACATGAAAGGTTATCCTCAGAAATATGTAATCACTGGTGAAGTCTGAAGGGCATTTTTCACTCTTTTTTATGAACTTCTACCAGGATTTGAATACCTGAATAAAAGCATGTTTTAAAGGTCATAAGGGATGAATTTCTGCAAAATTCATTCAAAACATGAATGATTAGACATTATACTATGATATTATGCCAAAATTTTAAAATCAACTATTTTAGCCCACACAATGCATTTCCTCATGTATATCAAAATCGTGATTTGCGACTTCTGGCTGGTTTTGTAATGGAGGGTCTTATATGTTCCATATGTTATTTCATAGTTTTGATGTCTTCAGTATTGTTCTACAATGTAGAAAATAGTCAAAATACAGAACAACCATTAAATGAGAAGGTGTTTCAAAACTTTTGACTGGTACTGTAAATAAGTTGGCGGTAATCCGAACAAGTGATACTCATTATGTGTTACCTGCTGGTTTTACCTGCTTCCTCTCTGCCCACAGCTGACACTCTACCATGCCCCCACTACCATAGTCATCTAACATGTGAAAGTGGGAGGCAGGATATAAGTGCACTCATAGTCTGAGTCCATAGCATTGGCCAAAACACAGGCAGACCGGATTGGGCTGAAATGTATATGTATACAAAATAGATCCTTTTCATGTTGTCAGACATTCGTTCATATGGTTGTAATCAGGCATTACTTTGGAAACAGATCCTTCACAAACTCTGCATAACTTCTCCTATTGTAAAAATCAGAAAAATGCCCCCATGTGATAATTGACTACAGGCAGTGAATGGGGTGCTGTGTCAGACATCAGAAGAAGAGAAAGATAAAACAACGACTGTATAAACAGTCATTTCCTACAGTTTCTTTACAGTTGAGGTATACAGACACAGGTACGTCTCTGTAGAGATCCTTTTCATGTTGTCAGACAATAATAATAGCATTAGGAGCCTATCAGTGGTGGAAACAAACAGTTTACTTTGACGTGGATATTTGCCTGATAGGACTACATTGTAAAGTGGTTGCCAGTTATAGTGTTCTAACACAATTTTGGACCAATTTCAATCCTCCTTGTCCCTAGTAAATATTTGGAGTCAAAGAGGTGGGGGAATAGGGCCCAGGTTTAAAAAAAATCCCAGAGCTTTCCTTTCTTAGTTTCAGTGTTTCTCATCTTTAAAAAAAAAAAAAGGTCTTCTTCTTCATCATCTTCTTCCTCTTTCAGCTGCTCCCAATCGGGGTCACCACAACAGATCATCATGATTGGCATAGTTGATTTGGCATAGGTTTTTACACTGGATGCCCTTCCTGACGCACAGTGGTGGTTGAAAGTTTGTGAACCCTTTAGAATTTTCTATATTTCTGCATAAATATGACCCAAAACATCATCAGATTTTCACACAAGTCCTAAAAGTAGATAAAAAGAACCCAGTTAAACAAATGAGACAAAAATATGATACTTGGTCATTTATTTGTTGAGGAAAATGATCCAATATTACATATCTGTGAGTGGCAAAAGTATGTGAACCTTTGTTTTCAGTATCTGGTGTGACCCACTTGCGCAGGAATAACTGCAAATAAACATTTCAGGTAACTGTTGATCAGTCCTGCACACCGGCTTGGAGGAATTTTAGCCCATTCCTCCATACAGAATAGCTTCAACTCTGGGATGTTGGTGGGTTTCCTCACATGAACTGCTCGCTTCAGGTCCTTCCACAACATTTCGTTTGGATTAAGGTCAGGGCTTTGACTTGGCTATTCCAAAACATTCACTTTATTCTTCTTTAACCATTCTTTGGTAGAACGACTTGTGTGCTTAGGGTCATTGTCTTGCTGCATGACCCACCTTCTCTTGAGATTCAGTTCATGGACAGATGTCCTGATGTTTTCCTTTAGAATTTGCTGGTATAATTCAGGATTCATTGTTCCATCAATGACGGCAAGCCATCCTGGCCCAGATGCAGCAAAACAGGCCCAAACCATGATACTACCACCATCATGTTTCACAGATGGGATAAGGTTCTTATGCTGGAATGCAGTGTTTTCCTTTCTCCAAAGATAACACATCATTTAAACCAGAAAGTTCTATTTTGGTCTCATCAGTACACAAAACATTTTTCCAATAGCCTTCTGGCTTGTCCATGTGATCTTTAGCAAAGTGCAGACGAGCAGCAATGTTCTTTTTGGAGAGCAGTGGCTTTCTCCTTGCAACCCTGCCATGCACACCATTGTTGTTTAGTGTTCTCCTGATGGTGGATTCATGAATATTAACATTAGCCAATGTGAGAGAGGCCTTCAGTTGCTTAGAAGTTACCCTGGGGTCCTTTGTGACCTCGCTGACTATTACATGCCTTGCTCTTGGAGCGATCTTTGTTGGTTGACCAGTCCTGGGGAGGGTAACAATGGTCTTGAATTTCCTCCATTTGTACACAATCTGTCTGACTGTGGCTTGGCGGAGTCCAAACTCTTTAGAGATGGTTTTGTAACCTTTTCCAGCCTGATGAGCGTCAACAACACTTTTTCTGAGGTCCGCAGAAATCTCCTTTGTTCGTGCCATGATACACTTCCACAAACGTGTTGTGAAGAACAGACTTTGATAGATCCCTGTTCTTTAAATAAAACAGGGTGCCCACTCACACCTGATTGTCCTCCCATTGATTGAAAACACCTGACTCTAATTTCACCTTCAAATTAACTGCTAATCCTAGAGGTTCACATATTTTTGCCACTCACAGATATGTAATATTGGATCATTTTCCTCAATAAATAAATGGCCAAGTATAATATTGTTGTCTCATTTGTTTAACTGGGTTCTCTTTATCTACTTTTAGGACTTGTGTGAAAATCTGATGATGTTTTAGGTCATATTTATGCAGAAATATAGAAAATTCTAAAGGGTTCACAAACTTTCAAGCACCACTGTATCCCTTCCTAATCTAGCTTGGGACCGGCACTAGGTACACGGAGTGCAGAATTATTAGGCAAGTTGTATTTCTGAGGATTAGTTTTATTATTGAACAACAACTATGTTCTCAATCAAACAAAAAGACTCATAAATATCAAAGCTGAATATGTATGGAAGTTAGAGTGGGGTGTTTTTAGTTTTGGCCATTTTAGGAGAATATGTATGTGTTCAGGTAACTTTCACTGTGCAGAATTATTAGGCAACTTAATAAAAACCAAATGTGTAGCCATTTCACTTGTTTATTTTCACCAGGTACACTGATATGACAACTTCAGATTTGCAAATAAACATATCTGACATTCAAACACAAAACAAAAACAAAATCAGTGACCAATATAGCCACCCTTCTTCATGAGGACACTCAAAAGCCTTCCATCCATAGATTCTGTCAATTTCTTTATCTGTTCACAACCAACATTGTGTGCAGCAGCAACCACGGCCTCCCAGACGCTGTTCAGAGAGGTGTACTGTTTTCCCTCTTTGTAGACCTCACGTTTTATAATGGACCACAGGTTCTCTATGGGGTTTAGGTCAGGTGATCAAGGGGGCCATGTCATTATTTTTTTCACCTTTCAGACCTTTACTGGCTAGCCACACAGTGGAGTATTTGGATGCATGAGATGGAGCATTATCCTGCATGAAAATCATGTTCTTCTTGAAAGATGCTGACTTTTTCCTATACCACTGCTTGAAGGTTTCTTCCAGGAACTGGCAGTAGGTCTGGGAGTTGAGTTTGAGTCCATCCTCAACTCGAAAAGGTCCAACAAGCTCGTCTTTGATGATACCAGCCCATAGCAGTACTCCACCTCCACCTTGCTGGCGTCCGAGTCGGAGTGGAGCTCTGTGCCCATTACTGATCCAGCCACAGGCCCATTCATCTGGCCCATCAAGAGTCACTCTCATCTCATCAGACCACAGCACCTTAGAAAAATCAGTCTTAAGATATTTCTTGGCCCAGTCTTGACATTTTATCTTGTGTGCCTTACTCAGTGGTGGTCGTTTTTCAGCCTTCCTTACCTTGGCCATGTCCCTCAGTATTGCACACCTTGTACTCTTTGACACTCCAGGAATGTTGCAACTCTGGAATATGGCAGAACTGGATGCTAATGGCTGCTTGTTAGCTTCACGCTTGATTTTCCGCAGATCATGTGCAGTTATTTTGCGCCTTTTTTTTCCCCACACGCTTCTTTCAAACCTGTTGACTATTTGCAATGAAACGCTTGATTGTTCGGTGATCACGTTTCAACATCTTCGCAATTTCAAGAGTGCTGCATCCGTCTGCAAGACATCTCACAATTTTATACTTTTCAAAGTCTGTCAGATCTCTCTTCTGACCCATTTTGCCAGAGGAAAAGAGGTTGCCTAATAATTATGCACACCTGATATAGGGTGTTGATGTCATTAGACCACACCCCCTCTCATTACACAGATGCACAGCACCTGATATACTTAATTGGTAGTAGGCTTTCAAGCCTAAACAGCTTGGAGTGGGACAACATGCATTAAAAGGATGTTGTGGTCAAAATACTCACTTGCCTAATAATTCTGCACTCAGTGTATGCACTCATCCTTAATAAAGTACAGGACGAGTATTCTGACTGATTCTTATCATCCACAACAAGCAATGTGAGTACTTGAGTGACTCTTCCTCAACAGAAATAGTATCAGAACTCATGTAATTCTTATTCTCAAATAAGATCAATATAATTAAATGAATGGAACCCTTCCTCAATAAAGTACATCACAACTGATTGCCTATGATCCTCCAGGCGGAGCAATATTAATCCTTTGATTAGCCATCATTCCCTAAAGAATGTGTTTTATGCATATGTTTTAGAGGTACGCCTCAGAATATGGTCAGGCTTTGTGGGAGCAGGATTAGTCAAGGGCGTGGGAGTGGGATTCCAAACACAGTCTGTGCATACACCTGTAACCTAGACCACTGAAAAAAATGCCTGGAAATACACAATTTACAAAAACATAATTTTCTTAACTGAATCATCCATCTTTGTGGTGATGGAGATCTAGTTTAATGTTGAGTGATGAACAGCTGCTTAGAACTTTACTCAGAGATCTATCCTGGAGGACTTGGGGAAATAACTTGCAGCCTCCATATGGTGGCCCTTCATCTCACCAGTGCATGATAAGAATAGTAAAGACATTGGCACTGTGTGCACAACATTAATATAGATCTCACAAGCAACTCCTGGAAGAGGAACAAGGGAAAGGAGGGAATGGTATTGTCTGTTTGGATGTGCGTCTCTATAAAAGCAGTTGAGACCAAAGTCTCAATTCTATCAACTACTCTTTTGCTTGAAATCTGAATCGACTGGTACTTAGCGTCAAAATGTTAAATGACTTCAAATGTGCACTATCTGTTTAAAGTGCCATTCCACCATTGGATGTATTCTTTGGCATAAAATACAATATATTTTATGACAACATGACTAGACAGAGAAATCTTTTAGCTTCAAAATGATATATCAAACATAATTTTTTGACAACGACAAGTATATTAATTTTGCGACCAAAGTCACCTACCCTTTTAATTTCCGCGCGGTAGTGAAACGTGATGTCATCGGCAGGTTCCCCTTCTTGTGTACCACGTGTCAGTCTATTTTTAGACCAGGAAACCCCCAAAGTGAGAGAGTCATTTCTCCTCGTATATGGGGGCCAAAAAAATTGCGAAAAATTTTGAGTTAATCGTTCAGTTAGCTAGATTTATTGGTATTAGCTAGATTTATTGGTATTATTTTTATCGCGTTCTATCCGCCATTGCTGATAATATGTGCCACGTCACACGTCACGTGGTACACAAGAAGGGGAACCTGCCAATGACATCACGTGCGGAAATTAAAAGGGTAGGTGACTTTGGTCGCAAAATTAATATACTTGTCGTTGTCAAAAAATTATGTTTGATATATCATTTTGAAGCTAAAAGATTTCTCTATCTAGTGATACCATTTATATATGTTGTCAAAATATATTGTATTTTATGCCAAAGAATACATCCAATGGTGGAATGGCACTTTAAGAAACACATTTTAAGAAACACCTCTCAACCAAACATGTTAACATCAAGGAAGAGAAGCTATTAAGCATGAACCAGCATGAAGTCAACTGCATAATTTCAACATAATCTACTGTTAGCAACATTAATGGAACTGTTCCTTTTCAGAAATTGTGATAAGCAACTAAATAAAACTAGAGTACAAAAAAAAAAAAAAATCAGAATTAATGGAAGGGAAATCATGGTTGGTATGAACTATTGAGACAACATTCAGTGGGTTACTGTGAGAAATTAACACAAATCCATTTTACAATGCTGAAAACAGAGAAGACTGAACTGGTGATCTGTTCAACAACATCCGACAATAACACTATAACAGGTGAATATACACTGCAATTACATGGACTGAATATCAAATAATAAATCATGTGTTTTATTCTTCTTTGGGATATATCTCATAATGTGGCAGTGCTAAAAAATAAAAAAAAATTAAAAAAGGATGTTTGCAGAATTTCTAGGTAACCATTTTTTAAGCTTCTAAAAAAAAGTGTACAAAAATAGGGAAACACACTGCCACATTGGAGAAAAGCCAGTAATTACCAGTGAGGATTGATTGATTGATTGATTGATTGATTGATTGATTGATTGATTGATTCCGAACAGTAAAGAAGATATAAAACAAACAAACAAAAATGTAATCATCAAAACATCATCATAAACAGAATAGCGTAGCCACAAGGCAATAACATAATAATGTTCGGAAAGGATTAGGAAGAAGTAAATAACTTATCAAATCCTAACCCTCTATACCACCGTTAATCAAATGTCACTTTCCACCATAATAAACTATATATACAAAAGAAAGCAAAATCAACAACAACAACAAAAAAAAACATACCAACATACCAAGACATACTAACATGGTAGAATATCGCCCAAATCAAATCATATATATATATACAAATACTTATGCTATGCATATATACACACATACAATACATATATACAGTACATATATATACACCTACCTATAACTATACACATCCATACGTACACAGACATCCATATCATAATTATGCATATTATGCTTATACAACCCCAATTCCAAAAAAAGTTGGGACAAAGTACAAATTGTAAATAAAAACGGAATGCAATAATTTACAAATTTCAAAAACTGATATTGTATTCACAATAGAACATAGACAACATATCAAATGCCAAAAGTGAAACATTTTGAAATTTCATGCCAAATATTGGCTCATTTGAAATTTCATGACAGCAACACATCTCAAAAAAGTTGGGACAGGGGCAATAAGGGGCTGGAAAAGTTAAAGGTACAAAAAAGGAACAGCTGGAGGACCAAATTGCAACTCATTAGGTCAATTGGCAATAGGTCATTAACATGACTGGGTATAAAAAGAGCATCTTGCAGTGGCAGCGGCTCTCAGAAGTAAAGATGGGAAGAGGATCACCAATCCCCCTAATTCTGCGCCAACAAATAGTGGAGCAATATCAGAAAGGAGTTTGACAGTGTAAAATTGGAAAGAGTTTGAACATATCATCATCTACAGTGCATAATATCATCAAAAGATTCAGAGAATCTGGAAGAATCTCTGTGCGTAAGGGTCAAGGCCGGAAAACCATACTGGGTGCCCATGATCTTTGGGCCCTTAGATGGCACTGCATCACATACAGACATGCTTCTGTATTGGAAATCATAAAATGGGCTCAGGAATATTTCCAGAGAACATTATCTGTGAACACAATTCACCGTACCATCTGCCGTTGCCAGCTAAAACTCTATAGTTCAAAGAAGAAGCCGAATCTAAACATGATCCAGAAGCGGAGACATCTTCTGTGGGCCAAGGCTCATTTAAAATGGACTGTGGCAAAGTGGAAAACTGTTCTGTGGTCAGACGAATCGAAATTTGAAGTTCTTTATGGAAATCAGGGACGCCGTGTCATTCGGACTAAAGAGGAGAAGGACAACCCAAGTTGTTATCAGCGCTCAGTTCAGAAGCCTGCATCTCTGATGGTATGGGGTTGCTTTAGTCCGTGTGGCATGGGCAGCTTACACATCTGGAAAGACACCATCAATGCTGAAAGGTATATCCAGGTTCTAGAGCAACATATGCTCCCATCCAGACGACGTCTCTTTCAGGGAAGACCTTGCATTTTCCAACATGACAATGCCAAACCACATACTGCATCAATTACAGCATCATGGCTGCGTAGAAGAAGGGTCCAGGTACTGAACTGGCCAGCCTGCAGTCCAGACCTTTCACCCATAGAAAACATTTGGTGCATCATAAAATGGAAGATATCACAAAAAAGACCTAAGACAGTTGAGCAACTAGAATCCTACATTAGACAAGAATGGGTTAACATTCTGTGGCAGCGGGGGCCTGATCAAGCGCCGGTCTGTGATAGGAGGGCGGAGTCAGGGAAGGTAAGTGGCAGAATCACTACACCTGAGAGCAATTAATCTGTTTGTGTGTCTTTCCAGTGACCGCGCCCTACTTAAGGAGGGAGTGCGAGAGCAGAGGAGCTGATCCCCGAACTAGACGCTGAATGTGTGTGGCTGTCTGTCTATTGGGTTGTTCACTGAAAAGTGTAGCAATAAAGCCCTATTTTGACCCTGATCTCTGTCCTGCCGTCTTCTGTGCTCCACCCTTCCACACGAACCACTACAGTGGTGCCGAAACCCGGGGGAATTTGGAGCACAGACGCCGAATCGCCCCATGGAGTCTTCCCTGTTCGCCGACCTGATCCACGCCCTCGCCACGGCCCAGCAAAGCCAGCACCAGGCGCTAGTCACGCTCCGTAAGGAGCAGGAGCAGCGCTTCGAGACCCTGGTGTTGGCCCAACAAGAGGATCGACAGGCGTTCCAGCACCTCCTTGCGTCGGCGGGGACTACCGATGCTTCCACCGCAGGCCCGTCCCCCCTCACCGTGACCAAGATGGGCCCGCAGGATGACCCCGAGGCTTTCATCACACTCTTTGAGCAAGTCGCGGAGACCTCGGGGTGGCCGATGGATCAGCGCGTGGCGCGCCTCCTCCCCCTGCTAACGGGAGAGGCGCAGCTGGCCGCGCTACAGCTCCTCGCCGACCGCCGGCTGGCCTACGCAGACCTTCGCCGGGCCATCCTCCAGCGTGTGGGGCGCACTCCTGAACAGCAGCGCCAGTGCTTCCGCGCTTTGCGCTTGGAGGAAGTCGGCCGGCCGTTTGCGTTTGGCCAGCAACTCCGGGACACCTGCTGGCGGTGGCTGAGGGCCGACAACTGCGACGCTGAGGGAATCGTCGACCAGGTGGTGCTGGAGCAGTCCATCGTGCGTCTGCCAACAGGAACCGCAGAGTGGGTCCAGTGCCACCGCCCGGCGTCACTGGATCGGGCCATCGAGCTGGCGGAGGACCATTTGGCGGCTGTTCCGGCGGCAGGACAGCAGACAGCCTCTTCTCTTCTCTCCTCTTCTCTCTCTCTCTCTCTCCCCCTCCTCCTGTGTCCCATCCTCGTCCCATTCCCCCACCGCGGAGGCGGGGGCTGGCACCACCCCAGCCGGCCTGCCGCACCCGTGGTGCCCTCCCGTTTCTCCCTTCTGTGTCTGTCTCTCCCCCACCTCAGGTGAGCCCCAGAACACCGGTGCAGAGAGGAAGCCCGGGCCGGGTTGCTGGCGCTGCGGGGAACCGGGCCACCTCCAACAGCAGTGCACGGCAATGGAAGTGGGCGCGGTGGTTCGGATCCCCGATGCGCCAGAGGCCGCCCTCGATCGGGCTGGAGCGTATCGCATACCGGTGAGTATCCAAGGGGATACATATCAGGCGTTGGTGGATTCTGGTTGTAACCAGACCTCAATTCACCAAAGCCTGGTGCAAAACGAGGCATTGGGGGAAGCACAGGGGGTGAAGGTGTTGTGTGTGCACGGGGATGTTCACAGCTACCCTTTGGTGTCGGTCCACATTTTTTTCCGAGGGGAAAAATTTATAGTGAAGGCAGCGGTTAATCCTCGCCTTACCCACTCTTTGATTTTGGGGACTGATTGGCTGGGATTTCGGGATTTAATGACATGCTTAGTAAAGAGTGGGTCCTGCCATTTGACAGGGGGAGGTCCCGGTGTCACTTTGGCGGGAGCAGCTGTCACAGAGCCGTCTACGTCATCTCCGCGTCAGAGTGAGGAGCCGCCGGCTCCTCCTCTCTCTATTGGGGAATCCCTTGCAGATTTCCCATTAGAACAATCGCAAGACAAGACTCTGCGACATGCGTTTGACCAAGTGAGAGTAATCGATGGTCAAACGCTCCAGCCGAACGCCACCCCGTCCTTCCCCTACTTCGCGATTATGAAGGATAGATTATACCGAGTGACGCAGGACACTCAAACTAAAGAGCGAGTCATGCAGCTTTTAATTCCAAAGAGCCGCTGGGAATTGGTATTCCAGGCGGCTCACTTTAATCCCATGGCTGGACACCTAGGACAGGATAAGACACTAGCCCGAATAATGGCCCGATTCTATTGGCCAGGGATTCGCGGCGACGTTCGTAGGTGGTGTACGGCGTGCCGTGAATGCCAGTTAGTAAATCCAGCAGCCATTCCAAAAGTGCCTTTGCGCCCTCTTCCATTAATCGAGACCCTGTTTGAAAGAATTGGGATGGATCTCGTCGGGCCATTAGATCGGTCAGCACGAGGGTACCACTTTATATTAGTTCTGGTGGACTATGCAACGCAATACCCGGAAGCAGTGCCTCTGCGCAATATCTCAGCACACAGTATTGCAGAGGCGCGCTTCCGCGTTATCTCCCGAGTTGGAATCCCAAAAGAGATTCTGACTGATCAAGGCACCACGTTTATGTCACGAACACTATGCAAACTGTATGGGTTATTGGGAATTAAGCCGATCCGCACCAGCGTGTATCACCCAGAAACAGACGGTTTAGTGGAACGGTTCAATCGCACCCTCAAGAATATCGTTAAAAAATTCGTAAGTGAGGACACACGTAATTGGGATCAGTGGCTCGAGCCCTTGCTGTTTTCGTTGCGAGAGGTCCCCCAAGCCTCCACGGGGTTCTCCCCGTTCGAATTATTATATGGGCGTAAGCCGCACGGCATTCTAGACGTGCTGCGGGAAAATTGGGAGGAGGGACCTTCACAAAGCAAAAACAAAATTCAATACGTTATGGACCTGCGCGCAAAACTCCCCACGCTCACCCACCTAACCCAGGAGAATTTGCGGCAGGCCCAAGAATGGCAAGCCCGCCTGTACAACAAGGGTACGCGCCTTAGAGAGTTCGCACCGGGAGATAAAGTACTCGTACTGTTGCCCACATCGAGCTCCAAATTGATCGCCAAGTGGCAAGGACCCTTTGAGGTCACACGACAAGTCGGGGACGTCGACTATGAGGTGAGGCAAACAGACAGGGGTGGGGCGCTACAGATCTACCACCTCAATCTGCTTAAACTCTGGAACGAGGAGGTCCCCGTGGCGTTGGTGTCGGTGGATCCGGAGAAGGCGGAGCTGGGGCCGGAGGTTCAAAAAGGGGCATTGGCATCACGTACCTCTCCGGTCCCCTGTGGAGACCACCTCTCCCCGACCCAACTCACGGAAGTCGCCCAGTTGCAGACCGAGTTTTCGGATGTGTTCTCGCCCCTGCCCGGTCACACTAACCTCATAGAGCACCACATAGAGACGCCCCCGGAGGTAGTGGTGCGTAGCCGCCCTTACAGGCTACCCGAACACAAAAAAAAGGTGGTTCGGGAAGAACTCGAGACCATGCTCGAAATGGGCATCGTCGAGGAGTCCCACAGTGACTGGAGCAGCCCGGTGGTCTTGGTGCCCAAGGCCGACGGGTCGGTCCGGTTCTGTGTGGACTATAGAAAAGTCAACGCGGTGTCTAAATTTGACGCGTACCCAATGCCTCGTATTGTTGTGTTGCTCGATCAACTAGGCACGGCTCGCTTTTATTCGACACTGGATTTGACGAAGGGATATTGGCAGATCCCCTTGACTCCACTATCCTGAGAAAAAACGGCCTTTTCCACACCGTTTGGTTTACACCAATTTGTCACCCTTCCGTTTGGGCTGTGTGGGGCGCCCGCCACGTTTCAGCGGCTGATGGACAGAGTCCTCCGCCCTCACGCCACTTATGCGGCCGCTTATTTAGATGACATCATCATCTATAGTAATGACTGGCAGCGGCACCTCGAACATCTGAGGGCCGTCCTTAGGTCGCTGAGGCGAGCGGGGCTCACAGCCAACCCAAAGAAGTGTGCGATTGGGCGGGTGGAAGTACGGTATCTGGGCTTCCACTTGGGCAATGGGCAGGTGCGTCCCCAAATTAACAAGACCGCAGCAATTGCGGCCTGCCCAAGGCCCAAGACCAAAAAGGGGGTGAGACAGTTCCTGGGGCTGGCTGGCTATTATCGTAGGTTTATACCTAATTATTCGGATGTCACCAGCCCGCTGACTGATCTCACTAAAAAGGGGGCACCAGA
Organism: Neoarius graeffei; assembly: GCF_027579695.1. NCBI lineage: Eukaryota > Metazoa > Chordata > Actinopteri > Siluriformes > Ariidae > Neoarius > Neoarius graeffei. The sequence goes on along the minus strand of NC_083587.1, from coordinate 35,282,667 downwards.
TCCGGTACAGTGGACAGAGCAATGCCAGCAGGCTTTTTCTGAGGTAAAGGCTACACTGTGTGGGGGGCCACTTTTACACTCCCCTGACTTTTCTCTCCCCTTTATATTGCAGACCAACGTGTCGGACAGAGGGCTGGGGGCTGTTCTGTCCCAGGAGGTGGAGGGGGAGGAACGCCCCGTCCTGTACATCAGCAGGAAGCTGTCAGTGCGTAAGGGGCGCTACAGCACCATAGAGAAAGAGTGTCTGGCCATCAAGTGGGCGGTCCTCGCCCTCCGGTACTACCTGCTGGGTCTCCCTTTCACCCTCTGTTCGGACCACGCGCCCTCCAGTGGCTCCACCGCATGAAGGATGCCAACGCGCAGATCACCCATTGGTATCTGGCACTCCAACCCTTCAATTTCAAGGTGGTCCACAGGCCGGGGGCACAGATGGTCGTGGCGGACTTCCTCTCCCGTCAAGGGGGGGGGGAGTCGGCTGCAGGCCGGACGGCCGCCCGGCCTGAGTCGGGCGGTGGGGGTATGTGGCAGCGGGGGCGTGGTCAAGCACCGGTCTGTGACAGGAGGGCAGAGTCAGGGAAGGTAAGTGGCAGAATCACTACACCTGAGAGCAATTAACCTGTTTGTGTGTCTTCCCAGTGACCGCGCCCTACTTAAGGAGGGAGAGCGAGAGCAGAGGAGCTGATCCCCGAACTAGACGCTGAATGTGTGTGGCTGTCTGTCTATTGGGTTGTTCACTGAAAAGTGTGGCAATAAAGCCCTATTTTAGTTAGTTTTTTTTTCTTTTTTATCAGACATCTAGTTTTTTTGGGTTTGTTTACCTGACATGTTTCGACGTACGGCTGTCGTCTTCCTCAGAGTGTCACCGGATGTTAATTGGTGACGCATCTTTTATCAGCTGATGTTTCTGAAGGCGTGGCCTTCCTGTCTGGATTGACAGGTCGGTCACGCCTTCTACTGTCTGTTTGTCCCCTGCAAGATGGCACTCCAGGTGTGGGAGAGCATGTATGCTCCCTCATCCCGGTTGATGGTCCTCGGGCTTCGCTTACGGATCTCCATGGCCTCCCTGATCCAGCGCTGATGTTTGTTATCTTCTGTGCGGATGACTCTGGCATTCCCCCAGTCCATAATATGATTTTCCCTTTTACAGTGATCTGTTATAGCTGACTTATAATTTTCCTGTTGTGCCTTTTCTTTTATTGTTCGGGTTTGTCTTGTAGCTGTCTCCTTTTCGCACTCTTTCTTATGTTCATTTTTTCTTGTGTTGAAACTCCTTCCTGTCTCCCCAATGTAAGTTTTATTGCATAATTGACATGGAATCTCATATATGGTGTTGCATCTGTTGTCCGGATGTATTCTGTCTTTGGGATGAACCAGGATCTGACGGAGTGTTGTGTATGGTTTGACAGGTGTGTTAATGTTGTGTTTCCTCATTGCTCTTTGAATGCGTTCAGTTATTCCCCTAATGTATGGTAATGTCACTACTCCCCTGTGTTCTTGTTTGTTGGTTTGTTTTTTCTCTTTCTTCTGTGTTTTGTTGTTCTTAACCTGTTCCGCCCCTTTTGATATTGCCCATTGTGGATATTGACATGCCTTCAGTGCGTGTTGTATATGTTGTTTCTCCTGTTCTTTGTCCTGTGGATCTGTAATTATTGCTGGGAAAGTTTACTCCAGGGTACTGGAGAGGAGAATTCGACCAATAGTCGAACCTCGGATCCAGGAGGAACAATGCGGTTTTCGTCCTGGTCGCGGAACACTGGACCAGCTCTATACCCTTCATAGGGTGCTCGAGGGTTCATGGGAGTTTGCCCAACCAGTCCACATGTGCTTTGTGGATCTGGAGAAGGCATTCGACTGTGTCCCCCGTGGTATTCTGTGGGGGGTGCTTCGGGAGTATGGGGTTCGGGGCTCTTTGCTAAGGGCTGTCCGGTCCCTGTACGAACAGAGCAGGAGTCTGGTTCGCATTGCCGGCAGTAAGTCAGACCTGTTCCCAGTGCATGTTGGACTCCGGCAGGGCTGCCCTTTGTCACCGGTTCTGTTCATAATTTTTATGGACAGAATTTCTAGGCGCAGCCAGGGGCTGGAAGGAATCCTGTTTGGGAACCACAGGATTTCATCTCTGCTTTTTGTGGATGATGTTGTCCTGTTGGCTTCTTCAAACCAGGACCTTCAGCATGCACTGGGGCGGTTTGCAGTCGAGTGTGAAGCGGCTGGGATGAGAATCAGCACCTCCAAGTCCGAGGCCATGGTTCTCGACCAGAAAAGGGTGGCTTGCCCTCTCCAGGTTGGTGGAGAAGTCCTGCCTCAAGTGGAGGAGTTTAAGTATCTGGGGATCTTGTTCATGAGTGAGGGAAGGATGGAGCGTGAGATCGACAGGCGGATCGGTGCAGCCTCCGCAGTGATGCGGTCGCTTTACCGGTCCGTCGTGGTGAAGAAGGAGCTGAGCCAAAAGGCGAAGCTCTCAATTTACCGGTCGATCTACGTTCCGACTCTCACCTATGGTCATGAGCTTTGGGTAATGACAGAAAGAACAAGATCGTGGATACAAGCGGCTGAAATGAGTTTCCTTCGCAGGGTGGCTAGGCGCTCCCTTAGAGATAGGGTGAGAAGCACAGTCACTCGGGAGGAGCTCGGAGTAGAGCCGCTGCTCCTCCACATCGAGAGGAACCAGCTGAGGTGGCTCGGGCATCTTTTTCGGATGCCTCCTGGATGCCTCCCTGGGGAGGTGTTCCAGGCATGTCCCCCAGGGAGGAGGCCCCGGGGAAGACCCAGGACACGCTGGAGGGACTATGTCTCTCGGCTGGCCTGGGAACGCCTCGGTGTTCTTCCCGAGGAGCTGGCCGAGGTGTCTGGGGAAAGGGAAGTTTGGGCTTCCATGCTTAGACTGCTGCCTCCGCGACCCGGTCCCGGATAAGCGGAAGAAGACGAGACGAGACAAGAGACATTGCACATATCATTTATATAAAGAATAAACAGTTTAGGACCCAATACTGACCCCTGAGGGACACCACAATCAATATTCAAACAAGTTGAGACAGAGTCACCCAACTTCACAAATTGAATCCTGTTGCTCAAATAACTTTTTATCCAATTTAATACAACTCCCCTTATTCCATATTGTTCCATCTTATTAATTAATATATCATGATTAATAGTATCAAAAGCTTTTTGAAGATCAATAAATATCCCAGCAACATGTTTCTTATCATTTGTAGAGTTACTGATTTCTTCAATTGATTCCATTAGTGCCATCTCTGTTGATCTATTTGGTCTAAATCCATATTGACTATCACTGAGTAGTTTGTATTTTTCAATGAATTTATCTAATCTGTTATTGAATAGTTTTTCAAGAATTTTGGAGAATTGAGGAAGTAAAGAAACAGGTCTGTAATTTGTGAAGTTGTGTTTGTCCCCAGATTTATACAATGGAATTACTTTTGCTATTTTCATATTGCTTGGAAATGTACCGGTTTGCAATTACAAGTTACAGATGTATGTTAATGGTTTAGAAATCCCCCCAATAATAGTTTTTACTAGTTTCATATCAAGATCATTACAATCTGTGGATATTTTATTACTACATTTATTAACTATATCAATAATTTCCTTCTCATCTACTGGTGTAAGAAACATAGAACAAGAATTCCTCTTTATAATATTATCTATACAATCATCATTTGTTACTGGATCAGAGATATTTTGAGCTAATCTTGGTACAACATTAACAAAAAAATTATTAAAACTATTAGCAACTACATCCATGTTATAATTTTTGATACCTTTGTCATTAAAGTATTTAGGATAATGTATTTGTCCAGAACCATCTTTAATAATACTATTTAATATATTCCATATTCCTTTAATATTATTTTTGTTATTATATATTAATTTACCATAATAATCCTTCCTACATCTCCTTATGATACTTGTTAACTTGTTTTTATATCTTTTATATTTATTTTATGCCTCTTTGGTTCTTAATTTAATAAATTCTCTATATAGAGTGTTTTTCTTCTTACAGGCATTTTGTAATCCCTTAGTAATCCAAGGTTGGTCATTATAGTTTTGTTTTGTACTATATTGCTTCAATGGGCAATTTTTATCATATAATAATTTGAATATACTTAAAAAGTTATCATATGCTCTATTAATGCTATTCTCTATATAAATTGATTCCCAGTCTTGTATTAATAAATCATTATTTAATGCAAACATGGCTTTCTCAGTCCTAACTCTTCTATACTTAAGTTTATGGTCTGTCACATTTCTCTTATGATTACAGTCATAAATTGTAAAAACTGGTAGATGATCACTAATATCATTTTTTAATATTCCACTTATGTTATTATCTATATCATTGGTAAATATATTGTCTATTAAGGTAGCACTATGGTCAGTAATTCTGGTGGGTCTGGTAATTTTTGGGTGGAGACTCGTACTGTACATGGTATTAATAAATTCCTCAGTCATACTGTGCTTATTAGGGTTCAACAGATCAATATTTGTATCCCCACAAATGAAGATAACTTTTTATTATCTACTGTAAATGTCTTTTCTACCCAGTCCTTAAATGCCTCTATACTAGTTTCTGGCACTCTATATATACAGCTAATTAATACATTTCTACTTTTTTCAATATTAATTTCGATTGTTAAACATTCTAATAAGTTATCAATCACTGTTGTCATGCCATCTATTAACTTATAATTCAAATTACAGTCCACATACACCGCCACTCCTCCACCACCTTTATTTTTCCTGTTTATATAATTAAATTCATATCCAGCCCGTTCAAAATCCACTCCTTTCTCCAGGTCAATCCAGGTCTCCAATATGGCAATTATGCTGAATGGATGAGTAAACTGACTTAAGTATTTCTTGATGTGTTTGAAGTTAGCGTACATGCTTCTTCTGTTGAAGTGTATTATTGATAATTTTCCCACAGCCTTAGTGGACTGATTGTACTGTTCCTCTGTGTAATAGTGGCAATTGTCATTAATGGTTGAAAAAAAGTTATTGTCTGGGTCTATGTCATTTTCTGTATCCAGTAGTTTATGGTCAGTGAATTCATGTGGTTTCAGTTCCAGGTTTTCATAATCAACAAGCCGAGTAGTGTTCCGGGTAATGGATGCAGTTATTTCGATGTGTGTCATGGCTGGATTTAGTGTCACGTCGGTATTGATTACGATACAGTCCCGATAGCATCACTGGTATTTGTCCAAGTCCTCGATGTTTTGTATGACCAGAACTCTCGCCTCCTCCGGTGTCCCGTTCAGCTTAATGAATACTTTGCAGTTGGTGATCCATGTGGACTGAATTTTATTTTCCTTCTTCAGATGTCATGCTTTTCTGGCGATGTCAGCATTGCGTTTTGTCAGGTGCTCGTTGATGTAGACGTTTGTCCCTTTCAGTTTCCTTCCTTGTTTCAGTAGTGTAGCTTTATGTTTCCAGCTGATGAATCTCATGATGGTGGTCTGTTTGCCTCTGGTGTTCCTCCTTGGTAGCGGGTGGCAAGCCTCGATGTTATCGCAGTCCAGGTGAATTCCCCTGGACTGCAGGAAAGCAGCTACCTCCTGCTCTGTGGAGCTCACATCCAGCTCCCCGGGCTCCTCCCTGCTGATAGTGGTCACCTCCCGAGCATATGACCGAGGTTTAACTTGGAGCCCGGTGACAACAACGTCGTTCATTCTGGAGTATTGCTCCAGGTTGGCCACTCGGCTTTCCAGGTCGGCGATCCGCTTATCCTTCTCTGCATTCTGGATCCGCAGCGTTTTCACCTCTTCCACCAAGTCCAATATGCTCTTCTGCTGCAGCCTGACAGCAGAAACTTCTTCCGTTATGAAGTCGAGTGACTTTTTTATGTCATCTACTTCCTCAACAGTGGGGATCTTCTTTGGGCCCATATAGCCTGGTAGCAAGTTGCTGGGACAACCAGCTTTCGTCGCCAGCTGTTAGCACAGCCAGCTGTTCGCCTCACTGCCTTTCTGAATTTTCCCGCCAAAGGAAGAGGAGGACGGAAGCACAGGATACTGTGCTGTATATAAAAAAATGTCCAACTTACAACTGAAAATGAATAAAAGAGCAGCTAATTATGTGTTAAGAAATAAAAATAATTAAAAGAGTAACATTACGACTTAATTGTATTCACTGTTGGTATTTCATGTCAGGTGTATGTGTCTGCTTGCATTTTGACAATTACCCCTTGCTCTCAAATTAAATTACTGACGAAACGCTTTTGATCATTGGGATTTGCAGCAGTCTGAAATCCACTCTGCACAATTTAGCCTATTAAAACTCTGGAAAGACCAGAATTAAAAAAAAAAAAAACTTTTTTGCAACTCCCAGTTGAATTATTCAGCATTGCTTTTTCTGCTTGAGCAGCAAATCTGAATCGGCACATTATGCCCCGTAATTTGGCGAGTAAGGAAGACTCACGTTATATCAGTATGTAATGGCACAGATGTGCCAGGCACTCGGATGGGACTTCTTTGTTCACTACATACTGCTGAACAGCAAACACAATAAGTATACAGACACTCTGTCTGCCTTTCTTAAGGAAATGAATAAATAAACAGAAATGTCTGCCTTTTAGTTATTATTCTTCCACTAAACAAATATCTTTCCATAGTATCATAGAGGAACCAGGTAACTAGGTCTTTAATTTTTAGCCAGCTTTTCTCAAACAAATCCACTTATTTTGGATTTTACTACCAAAAGCTTTGTGGGACATGTAACTGCAGTTACAATTCAGTTTTATTTTTATGCCTCCGCCACCGTAAGGTGCAGGAGGCATTATGTTTTCGGGTTGTCTGTGCGTGCGTCCATCCCGAAACCTTGTGAACGCGATATCTCAAAGGCTAATGAAAGGAATTTCACCAAACTTTCACCATTTGTGTGCTTTGGGACAAACATGAACTGATTAGATTTTGAGATCAAAAGGTCTAAGGTCAAGGTCACTGTGAGGTCAAATGTCTGTCCGCAAACCTTGTGAACACAATATCCCCAAGGCAGATAAAAGGAATTTCACCAAACTTTCACCATTTGTGCATTTGGGGACAAAGATAAACTGATTAGATTTTGAGATCAAAAGGTCTAAGGTCAAGGTCACTGTGAGGTCAAATGTCTGTCCGAAAACCTTGTGAACACAATGTCTCCAAGGCTGATACAAGTAATTTCACCAGGTCACGATTACCGTGAGGTCAAATGTCTCATCTCATCTCATCTCATCTCATCTCATCTCATCTCATCTCATCTCATCTCATTATCTCTAGCTGCTTTATCCTGTTCTACAGGGTCGCAGGCAAGCTGGAGCCTATCCCAGCTGACTACGGGCGAAAGGCAGGGTACACCCTGGACAAGTCGCCAGGTCATCACAGGGCCGACACATAGACACAGACAACCATTCACACTCACATTCACACCTACGGTCAATTTAGAGTCACCAGTTAACCTAACCTGCATGTCTTTGGACTGTGGGGGAAACCAGAGCACCCGGAGGAAACCCATGCGGACATGGGGAGAACATGCAAACTCCGCACAGAAAGGCCCTCACCGGCCACGGGGCTCGAACCCGGACACTTCTTGGTGTGAGGAGACAGCGCTAACCACTACACCACCGTGCCGCCCAGGTCAAATGTCCATCCCCAAATCACAACTTAATAAGGCGTGTAGTCTACCGGGCAGAGGCATCCCCATCGACGCCGTTGGCGTCGAGTTCTATCTAGTTATTTTTTATTTTTTACTCTTCATATTAGAAAAGCAAAAATGAATCATCGGTTCATTTATGATCATGTATAAAAGGACCATTAAGATGTAAAGCAAAGGGAACAATTCAAATATAATTTGAATACAGTGCCTTCCAGAATTATTGGTACCCTTCATGAAAATTAGTTAAAATCTATAAAAGTAACACCCTTTGTGTTTATTTCTTTTCCAAACACAAAATAATTTTTTAAGCAGGTTGTTGTTGTTTGTTTTTTAAACACTAAGTTCAAATTCAAAATTATCAGCATCCTTATACCTTATGATGCCTGATCAAGGGAGAATGTGAGCAATAAACCTCTTCCTGTACCTAACAAGGTTGGAGAAACTTATAAAGCTATCTTGGCCAACTCCTCCATGAAGAACTTTTTAAGCGCATTTAGTTTCTAAGCTTTGTGCATATCAGCATCCCTCTGCAGATTTTCAGTAGGGACCAAATTCAGAGACTGAGATGGCTGTTGAAGAACACTGATTTCATGTATCTTGAATCATTTCTTGTTACATTACATTACAGGCATTTATCAGATGTTCTTATCCAGAGCGATGTACAACAAGGGGTTACACGACACAGTGCTCCTGGAGCAGGGAGGGTTAAAGGCCTTGCTCAAGGGCCCAACAGTAGTAGCTTGTCAATGCTGGGGCTTGAAACCATGACCTTCAGATCAGTAACCCAGAGCCTTAGCCACTGAGCCACCACTGGTAAAAACTCTATCTATGGCAAAATCTGAAGATCCTGGCAGAGGGAAACAGGTTTTGTTCTAAAATATCCTGCCATCTAACAGAATTTACGATGATCTTCATGAGAACCCCTGGACCACCAGTCACAAGCAACATCAATAATCCATGTCCATATTTTACAACAGGTATCAGGTGCTTTTCCCTGAATGTCATCAAAAATGCTGATGCTGTATGTCCAATAGTTGGCTTTTGGTATCATCTAATCACAACGCATGATGTCAATTTTAGTTCTAATGATGCTTGGTGATGTTCAGGTGCTGCATTTTGTGAGATTCTTTCTTTCAAACAGCTTGTTTTTTTGTGTCATTTAACAGTTTTAACTGTTTAAACAAACAGAAGAATTAATTAATCTGTTCAATTCTAAAACTGCAATCTTTTTTTTTTTCTACCTTCACCATCCACCTCACAGTGTGGGGCTACCATGTGCTCATGGGTACAGTTCCTGGCAATTTTCCAACTGTTTTACATATGTAAAACTTTTTCATATGGATTATAATTATGCTTAATGGTATTTAAATGATTATGCATTTTTTAAACCTGATTTTTGTCAGGCAACAATGCCCTACACTCTCTTTTGTGTTGAAAGGTTCTTTGGTTTTTCCCGTGGTGATGGATGACAAAAGGGTTTTAGATGTGTGCAGCCTTATAATTTTAACCCAGGGAAATGGTATCATTAAAGGTAACAACAAAGTTTCTGGGGACTGAAACTTTGCAAAAGAACAAGTGAGAAAATGTAAGATGTCCAAAAAAGAAAATTTGTTTGCATTTATTTAAAATATAAATAAATACAATAATTTTGGCACATAGTATATATTTTAGAGAAGATACTATTATTAAATAAAATGGTTCTAATGAGGAAATTTTGTTAGAGGAAACAAAATTGTACTACTCATTGAGTGGAAAATTTTAATTATTCTGTGTAATCATTTTTGATGGGGTTCAGTCATTTTGAAGAATGACAATAATTCTGAAGGGTGTGAAGATGATGTTTTGGTTTTTCTTCCAGATATTGAGCTTTACTGTCTTCTTGAAAAATGTACATGAGAAAAAAAAATCCTGAGAAATTGTTTAGCTTTCCAGACTTGCAATAAAGCTAATACATCCATTACATTCACTGCACAATTGTGTTCTGTCTGAAGCTAGCATCAAAGCATTAAAATGACAAATCCTTGTCTGACCAATTAAATACTTGAGACACAAAGGCATGACTGTACAAAACACACATTAAACAATACTGTACAATTTAAGCTTTCCCCATCCTTTCACCTTAACAGAACTATAATTTGAGTGTGATACCAGACCCCTGGTTGGAACAGGTCTATTCTGAAGTTCCTGGACACAGACATGTTTATTTTTAATAAGTAAATGGTATTATGTACATGGCATTTTGAGAAACATGACACAGGGACTGAACAATCAGTTTGTTCACAACAAATATTTCTGTGCTTCAGCGACTAAAATACTGCATGATGATACTCTAAAGAGTGAGAAGGGGAACAAACAGCACGTCCTATTAATATGATATTAACACTACATGAAATAGCAAGACACATCCAAGTGAGCGTCAATGAAAGAAATGCCTCTTAATATCCGTTCATTAAAAAAAAGAAGAAAATCATTGGAAACGGGTGATATACATTTCCTCACTGGTCAGATTTTTATGGTTTTCAAGTATCCATTTGGTTCTTATCTTTTCCTTGTCCTTGGCCTCTGACAGGCCAATTGAATAGGAACACTGCACTTCACTCACATGACAACAGTCTGCATGGCATATGGAGTAATATCCCAGGTCTCTATGTGTATGGCCAGTGCTCCAAGGTGTCTGTCATCTGCTGGAAAATACTATTACCCTACCATAAATAAATTCACATATGACCATATAGCAGAAGTCCATCCACCTGTGGTACACAAACACCACCTACATCAACACTAAAAGCAGCAAGTCAACAGACCACTACATTACTACAAAAACAAGTTTTTTTTTTTACAACATGTGGTCCTCTTTTCTTCTCATTGAAGGTCTTGTTCAGAATAAGTGTATACTACAATGAGGAATCCCAGTGCTTCCTTAAAATCACAGAGCAATTTTATCACTTTCACGCTGTGACACTGCTCCATCTTCAACACTGCCCAGATGCCTGGATGTGTTGCCCTGACCCGAACCACAAATCAGAAAAGGCAGGCCGGTGTGCATTGGTGATCTCAGTGCTGATAGTGGAGTGGCTGGCTGGAGTGGTGGGCAGGAAGACACATCTGTCTGAGGATAGAGCTAGGAATGAGGAGCTGGGCCTTAACCGGAGTCGAGACTTTACACCTGCACGTGGGTTCCCTGCTGCTGATACTGCTGATGCTGTACATGCAGGCACTGAATGCTTGAGAGGATTTTCTTCTGATGGCCTGCTAACACAATACCCATCTTCCTGAGTTCACTAATAATGCAAAAGAAGAGTGAAATTACAAAGAAGCAGTATGAAAGCATTTTTCTTATCAAAGGGAGTGTTTCAATAGTTGTTGACATTGGTTTACCACTCACTGGGCCATTTTCATGCCATTACAAAACCACATTTTGGCATTAAATATGGTTGTGATTTACATAACAGGAGGGATGTTCTTTTAGAGCCTAAACTGAGAACAAGTTAGCACTGTTTACACATTGCATATGCATTTACAGGAGCATTAGTCTCACTGATAAGTCAGTGCCTTTACAGGTTATTTAATGATTGAGAAACCTGGTCTTATTTTCAGGACAGACATGGTTAAAGCATTGATGGCTACAGAGACAGTGTGCTCAGAAAGAGTTTTCAAATCCATTGAAATATTCACTAACCAATGAACGAGGTTGATATTGTTAAAAGCTATATTACTGAGAATTTAACGGAAGAAGAAAAAAAACCAATGATATTTTACATTAATTCTCAGCATTGCCTTTTCCAAATGTGTGGCAGCCTGATTATTTTTACTTGATTTAATATTATACTGGGAAATACTGACAGGCTATGACAATACAAACCTTTACATTTGTATGGAAAAACAAAAATAACACGATTGAATGTTGTTGTTACAATGACAACAGGTAATCAATTTGATCATAGGCATCATTCTTGTTTATCGGTTCAGTCTTTTCACCTGAGATAAATATAAATAATGGCATTTGAGGAACCATCATTGTTGACACAAATGATCACTATTCATTCTTAGTCAGTGTTGAAATAACCACTGATTAATTCAGTGAGTTTGTTGTGTTGGCTAGACTTTTGGTTTAGCATCAACTTTGTCCTACATCTCTAGAGTGTCAGCAATAGTGCATGTGAATCATGGATAATTTGACAGCTGGGATTTGTGCCATTTACAATCTGAATCGCTTCGGCTTAATGTGTATCTTTTCTATGGCATTTTGTCTGTGTAGCCTGTGCGACATGGTTGTGACTGATTGTTCAGAATTGCGGTGCCAGGTCTTAATTATTTTGACCTTTAAAAGTAGTAAACAGGCACCCTTGTCAGACATAGTGGCTCCCAACTCGTTAGTTGTCAGGGCATGTTACAACATGCCAACTTCAGACACCCTGGCGCCACTGTCCATCACACTGTGCTGCGTGGACTATATAAGATGCGCACAAACATCGAAGAAAACACAGCACACATCAGACGGGGACTCCATGCAACACCTGCTTCTCATCAGTGAATATTTGGATCCGTTTCTCTCTTTCTTTCTCGATTTCATTTCTTTCTTGCTTTCTGTCTTTCTATCGCGGATGTGTCAGGATCCAACGTCCATCATTTGTGCCGTGTGAGCATTCCGTGCGTCCTTGAATGTAAGTTGTTTATTGTTGCATAGCTACTGTGTTATGTGTGTACTCGTTATCTGTAACTGTTACATGTGGCGGTAAGGCTAGCGAGTATTTCTTCTCTTATTCTCTCATCCTGTGTCTGTCTATTTTCTTACGTGTTTGTTCTGTTCTGTTCAGTAGCCATGTAATGATAGCGCTTGTTTTCTCGACCACGGTTTGTTACGGGAGCACATTTCATTATTAGCTATTGCCATGTTGGGAGTGTAGTGGTGGTATGTACAGTTCATAACCGCGCCACATATTCTAACCTTCTATGCGCAATACAGCGCGGGGCAGCGCTTAAAGGAGCCATGCTCCCCTTCATTCAGCCGACACACTCTGTGTCTTCATGCGGGTGTGACTCGCTGTAAGCAGTTGCACCACGCACCTTGGTAATGATAGCTGCTGTAGGCAGCTATCCTCATCCTCCGTGTACGTTGTACACATTGTACATATTGTGTACATATCGTGTATATAGTCAGTATCTAGTGTGTTGTGTTATTTATTATGGGGTGTAAATAGCATTCATTGGGCTTTACATTGTTTTACTTATATAGTATTCATTTGTGTGTTTTACATTTGTATTACATTGTATATAGTTATTATTCATTTGCGTTAATATATATTTAATGCAATGTGTATTTGTATTTATATCATTGTTATTATTTACATTATTGCTTGTGTGTATATTATTGCTCATGTCTTGTTGTATTTGTATTTTATTCTGTTTTCTAGTAAAACCACGGTTTACACGGTTTCTCGTGAGTGGACATCCATTAATTCCTGTTCTAACCGGACAGCCTGGGTAGCTCGCTGTATACCTGATCCAGTGTCCCTCTTATATAGTCCTTTACCCTGTCCATCACCGGACACCCATTTTTATATGGTCCTTCGAGCCGGATACAGCATTCTACACAGTCAGGATGTCCACTCATGATGGCAGTGCCCGTCCTCGCCGTGAGCACCACCACCCCAGGCACCTGGATGACTACGTGGTGACCCAGGCTCAGCGACGGCTGCCACAGGACGGCGCACACACCCAGGATGATTCTTCCCATGTGGGAGACAGCAGGCCCCGGGAGCCATCACACACTCCCCCTGCTGGGCAGACTCCCCTGGACACGTCAGCAGCTATCCTCCTCGCCCTTCAGCAGATACGGGAGGACAATCGGCAGCTGCAGCGGGATGTGCAGTACCTGTTGCAACAGCACTATGCATCACCTCCACGCACTCCAGCGAGGGACATCCAGGTTCCAGCCGTCACGCCTGGAACCCCCCCAGCAGTCTTATCATCACCACTGCAGCATGACAGAACATACAGCCCTGCTGACTCAACCAGTGGACATCACCGCGCCCCGGTGGCAGAGCAGTCGTCACCTCTACCTCGGCCACACATCGCAGGAGCTGAGGCAGCGCCGTCCACACCGCCACACGGAGGAGCTCCCCATCTGCCAACACCACTGATGGCAGAGCTGACAGAGCACCTGAGGAGCATGAATCTGCCACGGGGTCACTCATTCACGTCGTCCTCACCCTTTCCTGCCACCCCACAGTACTCAGCGCCATTCAGCCCACGGCGCCCTTCGTCTGCTCAGAGACAGCGGACGTCATCACCGGTGTCGGCCGGTCAGAGGGCAGTGGCACCAGATCATCACAGGCTGTCACCTGTCCCACAGCGACTGACATCTCTTCCCCCTCAGGAGCTGACCTACCGCGGGCCCAAGATGCGAATCCCAGCGTTCACCGAGGATGACCCACGGCAGTTCAACAGGATGCAGCTGGCGCTCGACAACGTCCTACCACCCGACGCGACAGAGCGCTTCAAATATCAGATCCTGCTGGACCACCTGAAGCTAGAGGATGCTGTCCTGGTAGCGGATGCTTACTGCCACAGCAGCTATCCCTACAGTGATACGATGGCAGCCCTCACGAAGCTCTTTGGGCAGCCCCGCAAACTGGCACTCAGGCAGATCAACCAGGTCCTGGCTGAGCCCCCTGTCAGGAGCGGTGACCAGAGAGGCTTCAGGAACTTCGCCCTGAAGGTGCAGTCCTTGGTGGGGATGCTGGATAAGATGGGGACCCAGGAACAGCTTGAGCTACGGTGTGGTTCGCATGTGTCTCGGTTGCTGCCCAAGCTGCCTCATGAGCTGCGTACTGCCTTCAGGCGGTACATCGACCCAGACCGTGTGCCTGTCCCCACACTCCTGGACTTCGCCGCATGGTTACAGCACGAGGTTGGTGTGCAGCTGGACGAGACCAACGACCCGCCAAAGGCAACAGCGAGCCAAGCAGAGCGGCAGCGGAGCACCAGAGGCAAGCAGCCGGCAGCCACACGCTCCACCACGGTCCTGCTGGTAGACCCCCCAGCCAAGTCAGCTCAGCAGCCATCAAAGTCAGCTCCACGTACACCCGCCAAGGTGGAGCCTCCAAAGAAGTACTGCCCCTTCTGCAACAGCACGGAGCACTACTTCAACCAGTGCACTGCGTTCAAGAGTATGTCACTGGAACCAAGGCTCCAGTGGATCAAGACCGGGAAGAAGTGCTGGAGGTGTGGACGCGACCATCAAGCAGCTCAGTGCTACCTCAAGGCACGGTGCCCGAAGTGCAATCGCCTGCACCTCGAGGTACTGCATGAGGTGAATGCACAAAGCAGGCCGGAGACTGCGACACTGTCTTCACCCAGCCAGCCATCCACCTACTACCTCGACCCAGCACGGAGAGGTAGTTGTGTGCTGCTGAAGATGGTGAAGGTGCTCCTTCATCACGGGGGCAAGAAGATGGAGACCTACGCCATCCTCGATGACGGGTCAGAGCGCACCATGCTCCTCCCCCAAGCAGTGCAGCAGCTTGGCCTCAAAGGACAGAGTGAGAATCTGGCCCTCCGCACCATCCGTCATGACATCAGAACGGTGCCGGGGAGGTCAGTGTCCTTCTCTGTGTCATCCCTCAGTCAACCGCAGCAGCGGTACAAGATACAGCGGGCTTTCACATCACCCGAACTGGGACTGTCCCCTCATTCACACCCAGTTGAGGCCCTCCAAAGGACCTACCGCCACCTCAGAGGGCTGCCTCTTCACTCCGTTACTCAGGCCCGTCCGCTGCTCCTCATTGGATCTGACTACCCAGACCTCCTCATCCCCATCGAGCCTGTGCACATAGGCCCACCAGGTGGACCCATTGCCCTGAAGACACGCCTTGGGTGGACACTTCAAGGCCCCGCCAAGGCTGTCAAGCATCGGTCTTCCACCTCAGCGTGCCTGTTCATCAGTGCACCGTCACCATCAGTGGAGTTGCTGCAGAACGTCACCAGGCTGTGGCAGATGGATGTGGTGCCGTACCGAAACGAGAAGATCATCACCCGGTCCAAGCAGGATGCTGCAGCTGTCAAGTTGCTGGAGGAGAAGACCGTCAGAGTGACAGTCGACGGCGTTCAGCGATATGCCACTCCTCTGCTGTGGAAAGCAGGGAGCCCACAGCTCAACGCACCGCTTGAGGCTGTACTGGGCCATCTACGCGGCACAGAGAAGCGGCTGTCACAAGACCCCCTCAAGGCCAAGTCGTACAGCCGTGAGGTGAAGAAGCTGGTGGACGCCGGCTATGTGAGCAGAATCACTCCTGAGGTGGTCCAGGCGGGAGACAGTGCGTGGTACATCCCTCACCACATGGTCACGCACAACGAGAAGGACCGCATCGTGTTCAACTGCTCTTACACATACCAGGGTGGCAACCTGAATGAGCAGCTCCATCCTGGGCCCACACTCGGATCCTCTCTGCTGGGTGTGCTACTCCGCTTCAGGCAACACCCGGTAGCAGTGTCAAGTGACATAAAGGGGATGTTCCACCAAGTCCGTCTCCTACCTGAGGACAAGCCCTTCCTCCGCTTCATCTGGAGAGACCTGGACCGTAGCAGTGCCCCGACTGTCTACGAATGGCAAGTGCTGCCGTTCGGCACAACGTGCAGTCCCTGCTGCGCCACGTTCGCCCTCCAGAAACACGTCCTGGATCACAGCAGCACAGAAGACACCCGATACTCCATCGAGCACTGCTTCTATGTGGACAATCTGCTGCAAAGTTTCCCCTCCACATTAGAAGCCAGGCAGCTGATCAGTAACTTGCAGCATCTTCTCCCCTCTGGCGGGTTCGAGCTACGCCAGTGGGCCACCAACGTGCCACCACTCATTCGGCACATGCCACCTGACATGCGGTCCGAGAGCTGTGAACTCTGGCTCTCCCATGACACAGCTGACCCCCAGGAACGGGCTCTTGGCCTGTTGTGGCACTGCATGTCAGACAGTCTCAGCTACCGTCTTCGCTCCACAGACCATGCTGAGCCCACCATGCGGAGCATCTACCGGGTCCTTGCACGTCAGTATGACCCTCTAGGATTGCTCATCCCATACACCACTCGGGCCAAGATTCTTGTCCAGCGCCTGTGGGACAAGAAGAGGGACTGGGATGATCCACAGCTTCCAGAGGACGTTCTACGGTCCTGGCGTGCCTGGGAGAGTGAACTCCAGCACCTCCCCTTCATCACCCTGCCACGATGCTACACCAGACCAGGGACACGGCCCACAACACAGACCATTCACGTGTTCTCAGACGCATCAGAGAGCGCGTATGGATCTGTAGCCTACCTGCGAACAGTGGACGAGTCTGGCGACATCCAAGTGGCCTTCTTGGCAGCCAGATCCCGGGTGGCCCCTGTCAGACAGCAGTCCATCCCCCGACTGGAACTCTGCGCCGCTCATACAGGTGCCCAGTTGGGCTCTGTCCTGCAAAGGGAACTGTCCCTGCCCATCACCAGCATCATCTACTGGACTGATTCATCCACAGTCCTAGATTGGCTTCAGTCCCAGTCCTGCCGCTACAAGGTGTTCGTCGGGACCAGGATCGCGGACATCCAGGAGCTGACGGAGGACAGCACTTGGCGATACGTCCACTCATCAGACAACCCAGCTGATGATATCACCAGGGGGCTGACTCTGTCACAGCTCATCCAGGAGCATCGCTGGAGTCGCGGACCTCCCTTCCTGTGGCAGGACGAGACAGCATGGCCGACTGGTCCAGGCCCCTCACCCACTATCGCTGCTGACGCCACCGAGCTGCGGAAGTCCCAGTTCTGTGGCCACATCACCGTGACCTCTGACCCTGCGTTGCCTGATGCAGGGAACTTCAGTCAATATCCAGAGCTGCTGGAGGCCACAGTCAGAAAGCGTCACGGGGCGGCCACATCCGCCATCACAGCTGAGGACTACAGGCAAGCGGAACTGGCACTCCTCAGGAAGGCACAGAGTGACTCCTTCCCCGAAGACCTCACCCTGCTCTCAGCGGGGAAGCCAGTCTCCACTGACAGCAGGATCCTCACATTGTCCCCGGAGTACGACGCTGAGACACAGCTGATCCGGGTCGGAGGTCGTCTGCGCAGGTGTGACACGGTTGAGGAGGAGACTCTGCACCCCATCCTGCTTGACCCTCAGCACCCCATCACACAGCTCATCATCCGAGACTTCGACAGCCACCTGGCGCACCCAGGACCAGAGCGAGTGTTTGCTGAGCTGCGCCGGCGGTACTGGATCGTGCGTGGGAGAGCGGCTGTCAAGAAACATCAGCACAGCTGTCCAGAGTGTCAGAAGTGGCGAGGCACACCAGTGATCCCCAGAATGGCTGACTTGCCACCATCAAGTCTGCGCTTGCACAAGCCAGCCTTCTATTCCACTGGAATGGATTGTTTCGGGCCGTACCTCATCAAGATCGGCCGACGCACTGAGAAATGGTGGGGCATCGTTTTCAAGTGCCTGACAACCCATGCAGTGCATCTAGACCTCCTCACCAGCATGGACACTGATGCTTTCTTGATGGCCCTGCGGCGCTTCATCGCACGCCGAGGGAAGCCACATGAGCTGCTCTCCGACCAAGGCACCAATTTCAGAGGGGGTCAGTCTGAACTGCAGGAGACGTTCAAAGCCCTCAGCCCAGAGCTACAGTCCCACTTAGCCAGTCAACAGATTGACTTCAAGTTCAATCCTCCACATGCTCCGCACTTCGGTGGTTCCTGGGAACGGGAGATCCGTTCCATCAAAGCTGCCCTACACACTACACTCGATGCACAGACAGTCACTGAGGAGGTGTTGAGGACAGTGCTGATCGAGGTGGAAAGCATCATCAACTCCAAGCCCTTGGGTTACACCTCGTCAGACATCGCAGATCCAGATCCCATCACTCCAAACATGCTGCTGATGGGGCGGCACGACCCCTCCATACCACAAGTGGTCTACACCGACTCCGACATCCTGAGCAGGCGCAGGTGGAGACAGTGCCAGGCCCTTGCGGACCAATTCTGGGCTAAGTTCATCAGGAACTACCTGCCCTCTCTTCAAACCCGCTCCAAGTGGCAACGAGACCGGGAGGACCTCATCGTTGACAGGATCGTGATGATTGTCGACCCTCAACTCCCACGTGCCCTGTGGCCTGTGGGCAAGGTCACTGCTGTCATCCCTGGAGCAGATGGCAGGGTACGTACTGCACAGGTGCAGGTCAAGGACCGGACCTACACACGCCCAGTCTCACGCCTGGTGAGACTCCCTTCACTCCCTCAGGACACCTCTGCCTGACATCATGGACACAACTTTGTTCCACAAAGTTGGGGGCGGCTGTTCAGAATTGCGGTGCCAGGTCTTAATTATTTTGACCTTTAAAAGTAGTAAACAGGCACCCTTGTCAGACATAGTGGCTCCCAACTCGTTAGTTGTCAGGGCATGTTACAACATGCCAACTTCAGACACCCTGGCGCCACTGTCCATCACACGCCAACTTCAGACACCCTGGCGCCACTGTCCATCACACTGTGCTGCGTGGACTATATAAGATGCGCACAAACATCGAAGAAAACACAGCACACATCAGACGGGGACTCCATGCAACACCTGCTTCTCATCAGTGAATATTTGGATCCGTTTCTCTCTTTCTTTCTCGGTTTCATTTCTTTCTTGCTTTCTGTCTTTCTATCGCGGACGTGTCAGGATCCAACGTCCATCATTTGTGCCGTGTGAGCATTCCGTGCGTCCTTGAATGTAAGTTGTTTATTGTTGCGTAGCTACTGTGTTATGTGTGTACTCGTTATCTGTAACTGTTACATGTGGCGGTAAGGCTAGCGAGTATTTCTTCTCTTATTCTCTCATCCTGTGTCTGTCTATTTTCTTACGTGTTTGTTCTGTTCTGTTCAGTAGCCATGTAATGATAGCGCTTGTTTTCTCGACCACGGTTTGTTACAGGAGCACATTTCATTATTAGCTATTGCCGTGTTGGGAGTGTAGTGGTGGTATGTACAGTTCATAACCGCGCCACATATTCTAACCTTCTATGCGCAATACAGCGCGGGGCAGCGCTTAAAGGAGCCATGCTCCCCTTCATTCAGCCGGCACACTCTGTGTCTTCATGCGGGTGTGACTCGCTGTAAGCAGTTGCACCACGCACCTTGGTAATGATAGCTGCTGTAGGCAGCTATCCTCATCCTCCGTGTACGTTGTACACATTGTACATATTGTGTACATATCGTGTATATAGTCAGTATCTAGTGTGTTGTGTTATTTATTATGGGGTGTAAATAGCATTCATTGGGCTTTACATTGTTTTACTTATATAGTATTCATTTGTGTGTTTTACATTTGTATTACATTGTATATAGTTATTATTCATTTGCGTTAATATATATTTAATGCAATGTGTATTTGTATTTATATCATTGTTATTATTTACATTATTGCTTGTGTGTATATTATTGCTCATGTCTTGTTGTATTTGTATTTTATTCTGTTTTCTAGTAAAACCACGGTTTACACGGTTTCTCGTGAGTGGACATCCATTAATTCCTGTTCTAACCGGACAGCCTGGGTAGCTCGCTGTATACCTGATCCAGTGTCCCTCTTATATAGTCCTTTACCCTGTCCATCACCGGACACCCATTTTTATACTGATAATGAGTCACATCTAATGCCAGAAAACACTTCAGCCCCACCTCTTCACCTTCACTAACTGTGACAATTTGTTTATAAGCTGACATGCTGTCCCGCTACAAGCACATTCAGAAAAACACTTTTTCACATTTACAATATACTTCCTGTACATGTATAAATAATATACAGTACAGTATAGTTAAACATATTATTAGGTTTTTGGAAAGCTATCCAGGCTTTTCCAAGGATGCTATCTATATTTCTTTTTTCAGAATCATAACTTTGACACTAACCTGACACTGACATAGAGGACTGAGTCAAGAGTGACGTAGCCAGCACTGGAGAAATGTTCTTTGTACTGACTCATCTTAATGGAGTCCAGCCAGTCAGTCACTGTGCTAAATGCAGGCTCTGGAGTTGCTGGGTCCTCCCTGAGGACAGAGGGGGGAATAAAGTCATTCATTTCTGATGCTATGTCAAACTGACAAGGTACAGTAGATATGAGGGTGTGTGTGTGTGTGTTTTTTTTAAACTGGTCTGTAAATGCTTGAAATCATGAAAAAATAATGCATCATCACCAGTGTTGGGCACGTTACTTTCAAAAAGTAACTAGTTATAGTTACTAGTTACTTTTCCCAAAAAGTAACTGAGTTAGTAACGGAGTTACTTTGTCATAAAAGTAACTAATTACCAGGGAAAGTAATTATTCCGTTACATTTTGTGTCCCCCCCCCCCCCCCCCAAAAAAAAAAAAACAAAAACAAAAACAAATTCAATTAGTGTAATCATAATAAAAGTAAATGTGTTTAATGACTGAAATGGACACTTAACAGACCCAGTTAGTAACGTTATCTACACTACATTAATATTTTTGTGGGACAATGTGAGATAAGACATCTATCAAATGTAATATATTTTTGTAGTTACTAAAATTGTTACTAATTACTGGCCACTGACGAGGACAAACGCTTTGTTCCTCGACATAATGTGCATTGCACGTAGACATTTTTGCCTTTTATTTCAAGTAATGAAAAGTAATGGCTGTATTTCCAGTGTGAAAGCGCAGTGCTGGGCTGACCGCTCGCCATCGCTGGCTCTTCCGATTGAAAGTGTGTGCAGTAGTGCAGTAGGCGGAGGCTACCTACGTATGTTGTCCAAAGCTACTCTGATTGGCTGACTATGCCGTTGTCTCGCGTCTCCCCGCCCCACACTAAAGCAGAGTAAAGAAAGGCTGAATGAGCAGCGTGCCAGATGAAAACAGCTTTAATAAAGTAACGCAGAGCATTTTATTGTAAGTAACGGGAACGGCGTTATAACGATGTAAAACGTAATTAGTTAGATTACTCGTTACTAAAAAAAGTAACGCCGTTAGTAACGCCGTTTATTTCTAACGCCGTTATTCCCATCACTGATCATCACAGGGTAACATTTAGGACAGACAGTAGGATGATGCATAGTGAAGTCATCTGGGAGAGGGATCGTTTGTCCATTACGACAAAATGAGTTGCTAGGTGTTGCCATAACTTATGAAAAAGCTGTGACAGTAAGGAAAATGCAAATAAAAAAGAAAGCAGTGATTTCTAAATCTACTTTGACTTGTATTTCATTGCAGACAGTATGAAACCAAGATATTTCATGGTTTGTCTGGTCAACTTCATTTCATTCATTAATATACATCCATTTGTGCATTTCAGGCCTGTAACACATTAAAAAAAAGAAAAAAGTTGGGACGGGGCAATTTAGGGCTAGTAATGATGTTAAACGATTAAATAACGATGGGATTTTAAATAGGTAATGCCAACAAGTGATTTTAATTTTGATTTGTTATAAAAGCAATATGCAGGAAAGACCTCACCTTTGAGGAGAAAGATGGGCTAAGGATCTCCAGTTTAGTCATATGTATGTAAAATTACTGAGATATTTAAAAACAATGTTCCTCAAAGAAAGACAGGAAGAGATTTGGAAATTTCACCCTTTATGGTGCATATCATTCAATGATTCAAGGAATCTGGGGGAATTTTGGTGTGTACAGGGAAAGGGTGCAAGCCGAAGCTGAACACCTGTGAGCTCTGATGCGTCAGATGGCACTGCATCAAGAACTGTTATTCATCGATAGCTGAGATAACCACATGGGATTGGGATTACACTGGCAAACCTTTGTCAAGCACGACAATATGGAGTTACAGTGGTGCTTGAAAGCTTGTGAATCCTTTAAAATTTTCTATATTTCTGCATAAATATGACTGAAAACATCATCAGATTTTCACACAAGTCCTAAAAGTACAACCCCGATTCTAAAAAAGTTGGGACAGTAAATAAAAACGGAATGCAATGATGTGGAAGTTTCAAAATTCCATATTTTATTCAGAATAGAACAGAGATGACATATCAAATGTTTAAACTGAGAAAATGTATCATTTAAAGAGAAAAGTTAGGTGATTTTAAATTTCATGACAACAACACATCTCAAAAAAGTTGGGACAAGGCCATGTTTACCACTGTGAGACATCCCCTTTTCTCTTTACAACAGTTTGTAAACGTCTGGGGACTGAGGAGACAAGTTGCTCAAGTTTAGGGATAGGAATGTTAACCCATTCTTGTCTAATGTAGGATTCTAGTTGCTCAACTGTTTTAGGTCTTTTTTGTCGTATCTTCCATTTTGTGATGCGCCAAATGTTTTCTATGGGTGAAAGATCTGGACTGCAGGCTGGCCAGTTCAGTACCCGGACCCTTCTTCTACGCAGCCATGATGCTGTAATTGATGCAGTATGTGGTTTGGCATTGTCATGTTGGAAAATGCAAGGTCTTCTATGAGACGTTGTCTGGATGGGAGCATATGTTGCTCTAGAACCTTGATATACCTTTCAGCATTGATGATGTCTTTCCAGATGTGTAAGCTGCCCATGCCACATGCACTAATGCAACCCCATACCATCAGAGATGCAGGCTTCTGACCTGAGGGCTGATAACAACTTGGGTCGTCCTTCTCCTCTTTAGTCCGAATGACACAGCGTCCCTGATTTCCATAAAGAACTTCAAATTTTGATTCGTCTGACCACAGAACAGTTTTCCACTTTGCCACAGTCCATTTTAAATGAGCCTTGACCCAGTCTGTGCTTCTGGATCATGTTTAGATACGGCTTCTTCTTTGAACTATAGAGTTTTAGCTGGCAACGGCGGATGGCACGATGAATTGTGTTCACAGATAATGTTCTCTGGAAATATTCCTGAGCCCATTTTGTGATTTCCAGTACAGAAGCATGCCTGTATGTGATGCAGTGCCGTCTAAGGGCCCGAAGATCATGGGCACCCAGTATGGTTTTTCGGCCTTGGCCCTTACACACAGAGATTCTTCCAGATTCTCTGAATCTTTTGATGATATTATGCTCTGTAGATGATGATATGTTCAAACTCTCTGCAATTTTACACTGTCGAACTCCTTTCTGATATTGCTCCACTATTTGTTGGCGCAGAATTAGGGGGATTGGTGATCCTCTTCCCATTTTTAATTCTGAGAGCCGCTGCCACTGCAAGATGCTCTTTTTATACCCAGTCATGTTAATGACCTATTGCCAATTGACCTAATGAGTTGCAATTTGGTCCTCCAGCTGTTCCTTTTTTGTACCTTTAACTTTTCCAGCCTCTTATTGCCCTGTCCCAACTTTTTTGAGATGTGTTGCTGCATGAAATTTCAAATGAGCCAATATCTGGCATGAAATTTCAAAATGTCTCACTTTCGACATTTGATATGTTGTCTATGTTCTATTGTGAATACAATATCAGTTTTTGAGATTTGTAAATTATTGCATTCCATTTTTATTTACAATTTGTACTTTGTCCCAACTTTTTTGGAATCGGGGTTGTAGATAAAGAGGACGCAGTTAAACAAATGAGACTAAAATATTATACTTGGTTATTTATTTATTGAGGAAAATGATCCAATATTACATATCTGTGAGTGGCAAAAGTATGTGAACCTCTAGGATTAGCAGTTAATTTGAAGGTGAAATTAGAGTCAGGTGTTTTTAATCAATGGGATGACAAATCATGTGTGAGTGGGCACCCTGTTTTATTTAAAGAACAGGGATCTATCAAAGTCTGATCTTCACAACACATGTTTGTGGAAGTGTATCATGGTACGAACAAAGGAGATTTCTGAGGACCTCAGAAAAAGCATTGTTGATGCTCATCAGGCTGGAAAAGGTTACAAAACCATCTCTAAAGAGTCTGGACTTCACCAATCCACAGTCAGACAGATTGTGTACAAATGGAGGAAATTCAAGACCATTGTTACCCTCCCCAGGAGTGGTCAACCAACAAAGATCACTCCAAGAGCAAGGCCTGTAATAGTCGGCGAGGTCACAAAGGACCCCAGGGTAACTTCTAAGCAACTGAAGGCCTCTCTCACATTGGCTAATGTTAATATTCATGAATCCACCATCAGGAGAACACTAAACAACAATGGTGTGCATGGCAGGGTTGCAAGGAGAAAGCCACTGCTCTCCAAAAAGAACATTGCTGCTCGTCTGCAATTTGCTACAGATCACATGGACAAGCCAGAAGGCTATTGGAAAAATGTTTTGTGGACAGATGAGACCAAAATAGAACTTTTTGGTTTTAATGAGAAGTGTTATGTTTGGAGAAAGGAAAACACTGCATTCCAGCATCAGAACCTTATCCCATCTGTGAAACATGGTGGTGGTAGTATCATGGTTTGGGCCTGTTTTGCTGCATCTGGGCCAGGACGTCTTGCCATCATTGATGGAACAATGAATTCTGAATTATACCAGTGAATTCTAAAGGAAAATGTCAGGACAGCTGTCCATGAACTGAATCTCAAGAGAAGGTGGGTCATGCAGCAAGACAACGACCCTAAGCACACAAGTCATTCTACCAAAGAATGGTTAAAGAAGAATAATGTTTTGGCATGGCCAAGTCAAAGTCCTGACCTTAATCCAAATGAAATGTTGTGGAAGGACCTGAAGTGTGCAGTTCATGTGAGGAAACCCACCAACATCCCAGAGTTGAAGCTGTTCTGTACGGCGGAACGGGCTAAAATTCCTCCAAGCCGGTGTGCAGGACTAATCAACAGTTACCGGAAACGTTTAGTTGCAGTTATTGCTGCACAAGGGGGTCACACCAGATACTGAAAGCAAAGGTTCACATACTTTTGCCACTCACAGATATGTAATATTGGATCATTTTCCTCAATAAATAAATGACCAAGTATAATATTTTTGTCTCATTTGTTTAACTGGGTTCTCTTTATCTACTTTCAGGACTTGTGTGAAAATCTGATGTTGTTTTCGTTCATATTGATGCAGAAATATAGAAAATTCTAAAGGGTTGGCAAACTTTCAAGCACCACTGTATATAGTGCATGTAAAACAAGTTAATTAATCTGACACAATAGAATAGAATTTCTGCTGCATGTGTTTCCGCATGTTTATTGTGTTACATTAAAAACACAATAAACATGTCTCCTTTTCCATTCAGTACAATTATTATTAAGATGGTGTGTATCCAGGATTGGACCAGTGAACCTATAGAAGTGATGCAGTCATGTGTCCTGTTTCAAAGCAGAAAGCAGCAAAGGCATGAACTGGAGAAAGAGGGGTTTCAGGAAAAAGCTCCCTGTGGAGTGTACGTGTGTGTCTGTGTATCTATGTGTCAAAGGTAGCTCTCACAGAAGCCTTAGAAAGGCCTTGTCAGAGCTAATCAAGAGCCAGAACCTAGACAGTTAACATGCGGCTTTCCAGATCTGCTAGGATGCCTGATTACAATGTTATCCTTGTAACACACACACCCACATACGTACACACAATCACATCAAGAGAATTTCGACTCTGCTCTGTTCAAATATGAAGAGTGGCCTGTGCTTTTTGCTGGAGAAAAAGCAGACACACTTCACTTTGATGCTGGTTAGTGCCCAACTAAACAAACCGGCCTTCATCTGCTTCCAGTCAGGAATCTCTCAGAAAACTCTGATTTAGTCATCCACCTGGTTCCCATCTATACTAGCATAACATCATATCTGCACAATCTCTGCATTTTAATGTTTTTAACAGAAAAACATGCTGTTTCATGTTAACATCAAGAACACACTATTATACTTTATATATAAGGTTGATGGATGGAAGGAAAAAGGAAACTGGGCCCTCATTTATCAACCTTGCATCATGAAAGTCCTAAATTATTTCAAATGTCTCAAATGCACAGTAATGCAGGTCATATGCACAAGTAATGTTCATAGCTGATGTATGCACACCACAATTAAACATATATCTGTGGTGACCTGAGAAAAGCCTTCATATGGTGACATTGTTATTGTATCACATTCTGAAGACTACATGTTTTCCTGAGGAAAAAAACGTGTTTCTTTTTTGTACATATCATAAGAACAAGTTATAATTTTTTACTTCAGATCTTGTTACCACCAAAAGTGAAAAGGCAGAAAATTGTATTTACACATTACAGTCCAGTTCCACTGAAAGAGAACTAAATACAACTGCCATTTATTGGTTTAATTTACATTAAATATGTAAAAAATAAAAGATACAAATAATACAATAGTAAATATCACTTTAAAAACTATACAAGCTTTGCAAATTAATCTCTGGAAGTAGCTAGCACAGGCAAAGTTACATTGTAAATAATGCAATTTCTACAGAATTCAACAATAGCGATATCCGACAGGGTTTTTCCCAGACCACCACATACAGTATTTCATCAAAAATCAGTTTTAAAAAATCATAGATTATTAAGATTATTAGCCATCCAGATCCATGATTAAACAAACAAACAAACAAACAAACAAACAAACAAACAAACAAAGAAGCAAACAGAGTTTGAACCAACAAATTTTACTTGATGATTTTAGATCTGGGTGTTTTGTGCATGCATGGTCATCACTGTACATAAATCTACACAAATTTAAGCCAACATTCATTTCCAACATTGCTGTTGAAAATTTTAACACAAAAATTAATAATAAAATTTAATGAGAAGCTCTGGGTCATTGGATAATCCAATACTAAATACAAGGGTTTCAAATAGCATAAAACTTGATCTAGAATTATGTACATCAGCATTTTCTCACCAGACTGTACTGTTGGCCAGCTGTTTAAGGCTACTGGGGTTGCAGATCAACTGGTCCAGATTGATGACAATCTGCCCAAACTTAGGCCTATCACTGCGGTTCTTCTCCCAACAGTCCAGCATGAGCTGGTGCAATACCACAGGGCAGTCCATGGGTGCTGGCAGCCTGTAGCCCTCATCTATTGCCTTTATCACCTGAAGAGGAGCAACAGAAACATTTCAGGTCAAACAAAATATCTTAACATATGAATTTAATATGAACTAGAAAGGCTGTCTGTAGAGTGCATACCTCTGCCAAGCCACGTATTATCAACATCAAAATCAAATCACTTGAACGTAGTATAATATGAAAGCTGTACACCAAATTTCATCAAAATCCATTCACTACTTTGAGTTACACTGGGAACAGAGAAAAAAGTCTTGGATCCACATACATACAGTATCTGGATCCTGGATCCACACACATCCAGATTTGCATCGAAATCTGAGCAATTGTTCCTTGGCCAGTGGCTCACTTTTCCTCAAAATTTCATCAAAATCCATTCATTACTTTTTGAGTTATGTTGGGAAAAAGCAAACAAAAATGGAGGCAAAACAATACCTCCTCCAGAGTTGGCGGCAGTAATAAATATTGTGGTCAGGTTTTATTTAATGCATGTTAGTAGTGGATTTTTTTCTTCTTTTTTTAATTTTATCTCTGAGATTGTTAATTGTGGCGGCACGGTGGTGGCCGGCGAGGGCCTTTCTGTGTGGAGTTTGCATGTTCTCCCCGTGTCCGTGTGGGTTTCCTCCGGGTGCTCCGGTTTCCCCCACAGTCCAAAGACATGCAGGTTAGGTTAACTGGTGACTCTAAATTGACCGTAGGTGTGAATGTAAGTGTGAATGGTTGTCTGTGTCTATGTGTCAGCCCTGTGATGACCTGGCGACTTGTCCAGGGTGTACCCAGCCTTTCGCCCATAGTCAGCTGGGATAGGCTCCAGCTTGCCTGCGACCCTGTAGAAGGATAAAGCAGCTAGAGATAATGAGATGAGATGATTGTTAATTGTGAGTACAATTGCCTAAATATATTGCCACAATCGTGAGACACAAAATGAACCAGTTATATGCAAAGCTAGCAATTAGCTCAACTCTGCACATGGGACCATTTAGTGACTTAGATACAGAACACAGATATACAGCACGGACACTATTGCTATGGCAGAGGAAAGGAACAGATGGGCTTCTTTTCATTTTGTGAACAAGAGTTCCAAAATTCTTCTGAAGTGTCACTTTTAACATACATAGAGGCAGTCTCATATCCTGACTATAAAGCTGCACGTTAGTCATGCTATATAATTTCCTAATCTTGGTTGGGCCCAACTTCCTGTCAGAACATTGCTTTCCAAAGTGGAAATAAAGAAATCAAAAGGTTTATTATGTGGAAACCAAGCTACCATGAACTAGGTGTGATGGATTTTAATTCTATTGTTATAAAGCAGCCTGTGAATAGAAACCTGGAAATGATCTTCCACCATATGCATTTCATTAGTTGAGTTTACAAGACTCAGTTCTTAGTCTTTAGGGGAACTGGTGTCAGGGGAATTAAAGTGCTTTGGCAGAGAAATTCTGCAGGCTGAAGGTAGAACCTACAGAAACTCTTGATGTTAATATGACAGGACACAGAAAGATCACTGGGAGAGAGCTATTTCTTTTTGTTCTACATGCCACTTGAACTGCACTCTATGGAAAGTATGTGTATTCTGATTACACTCACATCCTGATTGGACATCTCCCAATATGGTCGCTCCCCATAGGATATAACTTCCCACATGGTAATACCATAACTCCACACATCACTAGCTGAAGTGAACTTCCTGTAGGCTATGGCCTCTGGAGCCGTCCACCTGATAGGAATCTTTCCTCCCTGTGACAAACAAACAAACAATAAAAAGAAAATCAACAATAAGCCAAATGAAACCTTAATTTTTTTCTAAAGAAATATCATAAACTAAGATATACTTGAAATATAAAATAACTCATGGTATATCTCAATATCCACTTTAAGAATGTACTCACCCATCACTTCACCATGAGCACCTGTACACCTGCTCATTCATGTAATTCTCCAATCAGCCAATCATGTGACAGCAGATTTTAATGCATAAAGTCATGTAGATATCAGTCAAGACCTTCACATGTTCTTATAATATGTTAATATGTGAAACATAATGTTCACATGGGTGGCACGGTGGTGTAGTGGTTAGCGCTGTCGCCTCACAGCAAGAAGGTCCGGGTTTGAGCCCCGTGGCCGGTGAGGGCCTTTCTGTGCGGAGTTTGCATGTTCTCCCCGTGTCCGCGTGGGTTTCCTCCAGGTACTCCGGTTTTCCCCACAGTCCAAAGACATGCAGGTTAGGTTAACTGGTGACTCTAAATTAACCGTAGGTGTGAATGGTTGTCTGTGTCTATGTGTCAGCCCTGTGATGACCTGGCGACTTGTCCAGGGTGTACCCCGCCTTTCGCCCGTAGTCAACTGGGATAGGCTCCAGCTTGCCTGCAACCCTGTAGAACAGGATAAAGCGGCTAGAGATAATGAGATGAGATGAGATAATGTTCACATCAAACATCAGACTGAGGAAAAATGTCATCTCAGTGACATGGATGTTGGCTCTAGATGGGCTGGTTTGAGTATTTTAGAAACTGATGCTTTGGTGTGATATTCACATATAACAGTCACTAGAGTTTAGACATAATGGTGAAAAAAATAAAATAATAATTAAAAAAAACACTAAGAGGTAGTTCTTTGTTCGGAAATGCTTTGTTGATGCAAGAGGTCAAAGGAGAATTGGACTGGCTAGACTGGTTCCACAAAGTCATGGAGATCACATTTTCACACATTCTGAGGTTTGATGTGAACATTACCCAAAGCTCTTGACCAGTATCTACATGAATTTATGCACAATGCATAGTGCTCGCTCTTGGGATGAGGGATCATTGGAAACACCTGTTGCTGATTGGAGCGCAATTAGTGCATGCGCATATAAGGATGCTGGCTGCACACACAGTTTGTGAAGCATTGTTTTATGTCTCTGTCACCAGTGTTATTCCTGCCACATTTCCTAGCGCTGTTAATGACTCTGGTTAAGTGACTCTGCTTTCTATTTGTTCTGTTTCAGTTTGATTTGTTTTAGTTTTTATTTCTCTGAACTTGTCTCACATTTTTTGTAATAGCGCACCTGTAAATAAAGACCTTCCCTGCACTTACATCCATCTCAACACCACATTCCTGACAATAATTTGACTCAGTATTGGTAAAACTCTGCATAGAATCTCTTTCATCACTTTCTCACTTTGAGAATTCTTTCACTCGCTTTCTTTCTCACTCAGGATTAGTTTGTTGATCCAGTAAGGCTGATTGATACTGGGAATCTAAGAGAGGCAAAATTCTATCTATCTATTGCTCCTCATGGGGCATGGGGAAAAAAGTCTTATGTGATTTGGTCCTACTACTAATGAATCTAGTTGGTGGGTATCATTGGAATGGCAATTCTGCAAAATTGAATGCATTTACCAGTGTAACAATGTCGCATGCACATTGCTCAGCATGGCGATTACTCTGGCTATGCATGCTGGGATAGCAATATGTAGTTACATTACTACCAAAGATATCCTTGACTTGCAAGTGACATCAAAGCAAAATAGAAACCTGGATGTCGGCCATGTTGGTGGAGATACAAATGCAGGGTCAAGCAACATTCCATACAAAACAGTCACGCATGCGCAACTCTCTTTGTTTTTCCACTGCTTTAAATGTTCTTTTAGCTATGCCATATCTTTGTGCTGTATATGGTTGTGGTCACAACAGTACTCGTGAGCATGGCACGTTCCAATTTTTTAGAATTCCGTCCGTGATTCGGAAAGAGGGTGAGGAAACTCTGAGGCTTAGTATGGAGGGGAGATGAGCACAGCTGAACAACATCGGCAGGGCTGATCTAACAGAGGCTAAAACCAAAACAGCTTGCATTTTCAGTAATCATTTTCTCAGGTGAGATTCAAAAACTCTCAATAATATCATGGAAGAATTTTATTTTGTGTTGCTAGAATTTTGTTACAAAATGAGCGTTCTCTTGTCATGGTTCACTCAGTCGTTATCATTTTAACATGTGTACTACCATTTTGCTTCTAAGAGCGCCAGCAAAATTATATAATAGAAACAATCCAGACTGGGCACCCACTCAGTAAATGGGCTATGTTTCATCCTAGGTTGGACTTGATTCTTCGGCAGCCAAACCAGATGGAATGCGATATACAGTATGGGTACTCAATGATTGGTAGAAGCATCTTATCTTCAGAAAAGTCAGACTTTTTTTAAATAATATGGGTCAAAACCACACATATCTATCTTCGCTCGACATTTGAAATCGTGGTAATACTGAGAAAATTCAGCATTGTTTACAGACACGCTTTCAGCGGTTGTCATCCGAGTTGCTTTGTACATCCACCATCATGGTGGACACTCATGACGTAGCACATTTTGATCACGTGGTTGCAAGTCATCTATACCGTATTAATGAATTATAATTATTCTTTTACCCTGCACCAAAATCTTATCTTGGGTGAAATTAAATCAATATAACACACAAATGAAAGGCTAACTAGATCCAGTTGTAGAGGAGAAATGACGTCAGTTTGCTTGTTTGCCGAGAGCCTTTAAGGACAAATGTTAATATGATGAATAGCTTAGTGATGTAGCTTAATAAAACACCTCTGAAGAGAAAGAGATCTGGTCAAAAAGACTATTCTCTGTGTGTGTGTATGAGAGAGAGAGAGAGAGAGAGAGAGAGAAAGAGAGACTGTACTGATCCTACAGTATGCTGTCTTCTGTCCTTGTGATTGATTGCTTAACTATCCATCTTATCCTCTGTTATCCTAGAAGTTTTTCATCAAACACACACTACTGACCTACTTCTCATTATACAATGAGATCAAGTCTGCCTTTCAATTTTGTTTCATCGTTGTTTCATTTCATTTATGCTGGGGAAGGGAATTGCAATGTTAAAGGATAATTAGAATTCTAAAATAAGCCCTTTGCTGTTTTGTTCCTGGATTATGATTATTTTTTTCATGAAAATAGAAAAGACAAGGACAGGTGAAAGACAAGAAAAGCTATAGTAGCTAAAAAGAGAGAGCAGAATTGTAAATAAACTTGTTGCTCACCCTGGTAGTATATGCTGCATCTGGGTCATCCTCCAGCACGCGTGACAGTCCAAAGTCTGACACTTTACACACCAGATTTCCATTTACCAGAATGTTCCTTGCTGCAAGGTCTCGGTGTACATAGTTCATCTCAGAGAGATACTGCATCCCAGCAGCAATACCACGCATCATGCCCAAAAGCTGAATCACTGTAAACTGGCCATCATGTTTCTATACACACCACAAATACAGGAAAAAAAATAATAAAAAGGAAAAATACATGCCAATACCATTTGTATGGCATATGTATAAACTTTACAACACATTATAAACAATATAAATATTTTATAGATATTGATAGATATTGCAATTATGTCTTCATAAGTGGTATAAACCGTCATAAGTGGTATAAAATATAAAAAGTGGTATAATTATCAAAATCTCACATTCCGGTGGTACCCAAAATAGGATGGATTACAAATTTGAATTTCTGTAAAACAGCTTTGTTATAATTGTTTGCTTAAATAAATTTTAATTGGAAATGGTGATGACACACTAGCTTAAAGACATGAAGTGGGACTGGGATCCCACATGAGCCAACAAAAAAGTCGCCGGACTGGGTGGTCAGAAGCTTGCAGGACAAAGGAAGGACATTAATATGTAAATTAATATGTAAGACTAATGACACAGCACTGCATGAACTGTTTACTGCATTCAGTCATCTTCAGTAAATTCTTTATTCCTCTCAGGTTTGGTGTGGTTTACTGGTTTCTTCATATTTTGGGAAATTGATCCAGTTACATTAATCAGGAAACACTGCAGGCAGGTTAAAAAATAAAAATAAAAAAAATATCTGCAGAAGCAGTATTGGTCAAGAATATCTGGATTTTCTGACAAAACCCCCCGCACACACCTCTACAGCAGTTCTTCCAAACTGGACTGAAAATTTTCTGAAGTTAAGTGCTATTATAATGCTCATGTTCCGATCCCTTGAATTTTTTTTTTTGACCAATTTCTATTTGTGGTGTGCTGGTAGAATTCAATAATTACTTTTGTTTTCTGCTTAGTAATTCTTAAACTCATAAATTAAATGTTTCCAGAATACTACACAGTACATACTGCATTAGTTACTGTGATTGTCCAATTCTATGTATTTTGAAATTGATGAGAAATACTGTAATATGTGCTGAGTGTCGCATCTGCTCAGAAACTCTTCTGAAAAAAACAAAAAAACAAAAAAACCCCTTCTTTAGTGATGATTTAATCCGCACCATTCATGTTACAACTGAATAATAATAATAATAATAATAATAATAATAAACAATCAAACCAATTAATTTATTAATTGAGTGCTTGATTGGTTGATTTATTAGTTAATTAATTCAACTTTCACAATCAGAGAGGGGTGGGTTTCCCAAAAGCCTCTTAATGCTAAGAGCATCTTAACTAGGAGAGAGAGTGTTTGTTGTGATGCTCGCGCTACCATTTAATGTTGATCTTTGTGCTACGATGTGTTTGGGAAACCCACCCCAGACTGTTAGCGAGAGAATACATAAACTTAGTCACTGTGCTCAGTTGTGTTTGTGGAAAATCAGCTGCTTTTGTAAGAAATATTCACCTTCAGAAATGTGTCCAACGATCCATTTTCCATGTACTCTGTTATTATCATCACAGGTTTGCCTATAGATATGAAAAAAGAGGAAGCAGGCAGTGATGAGAAGGTGTTTGTGTGTGTGTGTGTGGGGGGGGGGGGGGGGGGGGGGGGGGTTACAGACAGAGTATTTTATATTTATTTCTCCACAGAAAATAGGGACTCAAAAAGACATTGCAAAGTGGCCAAAAAGGCTTTATGTTCCATATTTAATTCATTTCTGACAGAAACAAATGAATGTTACTGGCACACCCCATGGACTACCCGCCTCTCTTCTTCTGTCTTCTACAGTACCTGCTGCCAGTTACTCATAGTGACAGCCCCTAATCAAAGCTCTCAATAACAGTCAGGCAGATAATTAGAGTGAGCCATCCTCAGAGAATATCTTTGTCCAGAAATACCATGAATGGTAATGAGTTCCTATGGAGGGAAGCAAGATGGAGGGGTGGAGGAATAGAGGGAAAGAAGGCAGAAGGCTCTTGGGGGGGGGGGGGGGGGGTGGTAATGAATTGGCCAAGGGAGGAGAGAAGAGGTGCAAAAATCTGCTAATGGGAAAGTGTGTACTTCACTCTGCACAGGCAGCTGCCAGCACCACATATGGTGCTGAATGAGGGTGTGAGGGAAAGAGAGGTTCACACCTGTGTGTCACAAATTGATTAAAAATTCTCTCTTGATTCCAGTGCAATAACAGAGTGACGATCAAAACAGCTCCAGCCTGAGCCACCACCTGCTCTGTGGAGCTCGGACAGGACAGACCAAGAGGTTAATCTGGCCTGATTATCAAAAGGGGCTGATGGGAATGATGGGAAAGCTCTTACCCCATTCACAGGCCTGGGAACTTCCTACTCGTCCTCAAGGGTGACTCAAATGGCAGTGATTTGTGATTACTAAGCACAGTTCCCTAGGCTGAAGTCTGAGGTTAAAGGTGAAGCAGTATTAACTGAATCACTGTTACTGTCCTCATTTACTGCAAGATGATAAAAACTCAGTCCTATCTATGTATTTAATTATCTCCTCCAGTCCTGTTGCTTTCGTGTGTGTGTGTGTGTGTGTGTGTGTGTGTGTGTGTGTGTGTGTGTGTGTGTGTGTGTGTGTGAGACAGTCATCTGAATGGGCTTGGCTTGCATCTCCAAGCTGTCACTGTTAATAAAGCACAGCTGGGTTTGTCATACTTCTCAAAAGTAAATTACATGACAAGCATGGCAGAGTCA
Organism: Neoarius graeffei; assembly: GCF_027579695.1. Lineage (NCBI taxonomy): Eukaryota > Metazoa > Chordata > Actinopteri > Siluriformes > Ariidae > Neoarius > Neoarius graeffei. Next base: position 35,247,261 of record NC_083587.1, on the reverse strand, counting down.
GGGAGTCATTAAAACAAAATGGGGCTTAACAAATCGCTCAACAGTAAGCAAGGTCAACATTTCCTTAAGCCCCCATCATCTACAGTACCAGTCAAAAGTTTGGACATACATTCATTCATAGTAATGAGTAAGTATGTCCAAACGTTTGACTGGTACATACTCACAGAGCACTGGTCACAACCTGGCCTGAGAATAATAACCATTGCAGGATACACATTAATACGTGTTCAGAAGAAGCTAATAGCATTTTTCTATTTTAGAGCTGTGAAAGGAGAGTTCATTTCCTAAGAAGTGGCGTGAGGCCCTGTGATCAGTTCATTATGGCCATTAGGCATGAGCTATTCGTCCATGACTGTGTTGTAATGGCGCATTATTGATATTGGACAATGAAGCAGCCTGTGCTCTTAGCTGTGATATATAATTATACTGTTTTGCCCAATGCTAAAAGGAGTGTGATTAAAACAGGGCAATAACTGATGATTACACATCATCGTGGAGCTGTCTAAATCTGCAGCACCTCAAACAGACTTATTTTCAAACAGAGCATTTAGGGGAAAAAATGAAGTGGATAAGTGTGCCTGGATTTCAATAGTTCGAGAAAGTCTAGATTAATTGTATATATCGCAAAGATCATCCTTAGATATTTTTAAAAGAAAAAAAATCTTATAATAAACAAATAAAAAATAAATTGTATGTATGTAGTGGGGATGATGACATGCATTCTGCTAGTAGGCAGATGGCACATTGCCACTGCCTTCATTAAAAACAGAAATTGGTCATACTGGGAAAGAAAAACAATAATTGCTGAAGAATTAAGACGTTAACATGGATTTGGATGCATAAAATAATATTATAAATCACATATTGACACACAATCAGAATAAAATTTAATCATGATGTGCCTTGATATTTTCAGCCCAAATATCATTATCAGACAGAGAAATAATAACCATTCAATTAAAAAAAAAACAACTTGTTAAATCAAAATGTAAATAAGTGTTTCTATCAAAATTCATGTCACAAAGTTTACACATGTATTGTAGGTTTTCAATGAAACATGCATTTGGGTCACTTTTCCAGGTACAAACTGGCCCTTATGTCAGACTATAATGGATTTTCAAGATGGAATCCCTTCCCTCTTACTAGAATATAAAACAAGTCAAATGTAATGCTCCAGGTCAAAAATAATCCCATTATGATCCTCTTCACTCTTTCCCTTGTCTGCAGGCCAATCACTAGGCCAGAACCCATCAAGAAAAACATCTAAAACCATTTTAGGTCCAAACTCAGCAGAAGTAGACAGCCTATGCACATTATCAGATGGAAGATAACCGACTAATTTGGCATTTAAATTCACAATGGGTTTATCATGGAGACCATGACAGCTCAGTGTTTTTGTAAAGACAGGCTGGAGGATGGCGGTCTAGTCTAGTCCCATTCTTTTAGCCGCCACTCTATTTGCATTACAATGAGCTCAATCATGGTCTAATTTTTCTTTCGCAGGAGATAATGATACAGCAGCTCTTTAAGCTCTGTGTAATTTGACAGCCACATTCCATATTCCAACAGAATTATGCCCGTGCCCTCTGTCTCCTCCTTTCTCTTTCTGTGGACAAGTATAAACATAAACTAGAGTTGTCTTCTTTCAAACTACTCTTTTTACTTTAATTCATCCCAAATTGTCTCCGTCAGATGAGTGATTGGCAGCTGGCTGTGTCTCACAGCGCACTGAGGTCTTGACCTGGCGTCTGCCTCTGCTCAGCACCATCAGGATGCTCTCTGACCTGTGAAATTACTGTGACACTCTGCACATGATCCTATCTATCCTATCTCACCCAATCAACACACACATGGAGGAGGACACACTTAAAACCCAACACACACACAAATGATATCTGCAAAATCACCAATGCTGCCAAGGCTAATAAATGGTATACTGGATATGTTACATCAGAGCATATAAACTATGTTACCAGTTCATTATCTGATATCCATACACAATGCCCTCCACAATTATTGGCACCCTTTGTAAAAATGAGTGAAAAAGGTTAGAAAAAAAATCACCTTTTGGCGAAGTAGCTTCCTCTCACACTGGAAAAAATTTAGAAAAATCCAGGCTTTTATTGAAAAAAAAATTATTCTTCAGACAAAGAAAAAATCCCTCATCAAAAAATAATTATTTTCAACAAAAACATGTGCAACTATTATTGGCACACCTGGAAATTATGCTGAACCCAATCCAAAAGAACCCTATCCTAACTATAAAATATGGTGCAAGTTCTGTGATGTTTTTCCTCCAAAAGCCCTGGAAACCTTGTTAGGGTGCATGGCAACATGCACCCCTTGAAATACCAGGACATTTACATCAATATCTGGCTTCCTCTGCCAGGAAACTAAAACTGGGTCGTCATTGGATCTTCCAGCAGGACAATGATCTGAAGCATATGTCCAAATCAACACAAAAATGGTTAGCTGATCACAGAATCAAGCTTCTGCCGTGGCCATCTCAGTCTCCTGACCTGAACCCCGCTGAAAACCTGTGGGGTGAGCTGAAGAGGAAAGAGCACAAGAGAGGGCTGAAGACCCTGGATGATCTGGAGAGATTGTGTACAGAGGAATGGTCTCAGATGCCCTGCTCTGTATCTCCAACCTTATACTGTAAAATGTTACTGAAGACAAAATGTTGTACACAGTATTAAATGCAGGGGTTGCAATAATAGTGTTATAATAGTAATTATAGTATAATAATAGTGCAATCATTTGTTTTTGTTGAAAGTAATTATTTCTTGAGGGATTTGGGGTTTTTTCCTGAATACATTTATTTCAATTAAGGGTTGACTTTTTCTCATTGTTTCAGTGTGAGATGAAGGTACTTCACCAAAAGGTGGATTTTTTTTTTCCTAACCCATTTACAACAAAATGTTGTACACAGTATTAAATGCAGGGGTGCCAATAATAGTGTTATAATAGTAAACAATAATAGTGTTATAATAATTATAGCAATAATTTACATCAGATTTACATCAACATCTGGCTTCCTCTGCCAGGAAACTAAAACTGGGTCGTCATTGGATCTTCCAGCAGGACAATGATCTGAAGCATATGTCCAAATCAACACAAAAATGGTTAGCTGATCAGGGCATCAGAGACCATTCCTCTGTACACAATCTCTCCAGATCATCCAGGGTCTTCAGCCCTCTCTTGTGCGCGTTCCTCTTCAGCTCACCCCACAGGATCTTTACAAGGGGTCTCAATAATCATGGAGGGCACTGTAAATTGGTATCTCACTGTATATAGTTTTTGTATGCACAAAGTGCCAGTATATTTGCTACAAAATAGACATACAGTGGGGCAAAAAAGTATTTAGTCAGTCACCAATTGTGCAAGTTCTCCCACTTAAAAAGATGAGAGAGGCCTGTAATTTTCATCATAGGTACACTTCAACTATGAGAGACAAAATGAGAAAAAAAATCCAGAAAATCACATTGTCTGATTTTTAAGGAATTTATTTGCAAATTATGGTGGAAAATAAGTATTTGGTCAATAAAAAAAGTTCCTCTCAATACTTTGTTATATACCCTTTGTTGGCAATGACAGAGGTCAAACATTTTCTGTAAGTCTTCACAAGGTTTTCACACACTGTTGCTGGTATTTTGGCCCATTCCTCCATGCAGATCTCCTCTAGAGCAGTGATGTTTTGGGGCTGTCGCTGGGCAACATGGACTTTCAACTCCCTCCAAAGATTTTCTATGGGGTTGAGATCTGGAGACTGGCTAGGCCACTCCAGGACCTTGAAATGCTTCTTATGAAGCCACTCCTTCGTTGCCCGGGCGGTGTGTTTGGGATCATTGTCATGCTGAAAGACCCAGCCACATTTCATCTTCAATGCCCTTGCTGATGGAAGGAGGTTTTCACTCAAAATCTCACGATACATGGCCCCATTCATTCTTTCCTTTACACGGATCAGTTGTCCTGGTCCCTTTGCAGAAAAACAGCCCCAAAGCATGATGTTTCCACCCCCATGCTTCACAGTAGGTATGGTGTTCTTTAGATGCAACTCAGCATTCTTTCTCCTCCAAACACGACAAGTTGAGTTTTTACCAAAAAGTTCTATTTTGGTTTCATCTGACCATATGACATTCTCCCAATCCTCTTCTGGATCATCCAAATGCTCTCTAGCAAACTTCAGACGGGCCTGGACATGTACTGGCTTAAGCAGGGGGACACATCTGGCACTGCAGGATTTGAGTCCCTGGTGGCGTAGTGTGCTACTGATGGTAGCCTTTGTTACTTTGGTCCCAGCTCTCTGCAGGTCATTCACTAGGTCCCCCCCCCATGTGGTTCTGGGATTTTTGCTCACCATTCTTGTGATCATTTTGACCCCACGGGGTGAGATCTTGCGTGGAGCCCCAGATCGAAGGAGGTTATCAGTGGTCTTGTATGTCTTCCATTTTCTAATAATTGCTCCCACAGTTGATTTCTTCACACCAAGCTGCTTACCTATTGCAGATTCAGTCTTCCCAGCCTGGTGCAGGTCTACAATTTTGTTTCTGGTGTCCTTTGACAGCTCTTTGGTCTTGGCCATAGTGGAGTTTGGAGTGACTGTTTGAGGTTGTGGACAGGTGTCTTTTATACTGATAACGAGTTCAAACAGGTGCCATTAATACAGGTAACGAGTGGAGGACAGAGGAGCCTCTTAAAGAAGTTGTTACAGGTCTGTGAGAGCCAGAAATCTTGCTTGTTTGTAGGTGACCAAATACTTATTTTACCGAGGAATTTACCAATTAATTCATTAAAAGTCCTACAATGTGATTTCCTGGATTCTTTCCCCCATTCTGTCTCTCATAGTTGAAGTGTACCTATGATGAAAATTACAGGCCTCTCATCTTTTTAAGTGGGAGAACTTGCACAATTGGTGGCTGACTAAATACTTTTTTGCCCCACTGTATTTAATAAATTAACAACTTTGTGTATGATTTACTTATCTGACATTCCATGTACTGTAATCTATCACTGTGATATACTGCAAATACATTCTGCAGTGTGTTTGGCAGGAGCTGGACTACTGACTCGACGTGTGCCGTGTCTCAGGTGGTATGCATATAGAAAATTTGTGAAATTGTTCATGGAATCCATATACCTTTGAATTTCTCATTCAAATTTTGAAGAATAAATCTTATATTGCTCAACATTAAGCCTGTTCAGCTTCATTTGCCTAGACTATGTAGTTTCTGCGATATTTACCATCCATCCATTATCTGTAACTGCTTATCCTGTGCAGGGTCGTGGGCAAGCTGGAGCCTATCCCAGCTGACTACGGGTGAGAGGCGGGGTACACCCTGAACAAGTCGCCAGGTCATCACAGGGCTGACACAGAGACAAACAACCATTCACCCTCACATTTACATCTACGGTCAATTTAGAGCCACCAAATAGCCTAACCTACATCTTTGGACTGTGGGGGAAACCGGAGCACCCAGAGGAAACCCACACAGACACAGGGAGAACATGCAAACTCCACACAGAAAGGCCCCTGTTGGCCACTGGGCTCAAACCCAGAACCTTTGTGCTGTGAGGCGACAGTGCTAACCACTACACCACCATGCCGCCTGGGATATTTACATCTCAAATAATATCAAAATTTTTTGAAACACCCTGTATATTCAGAAACACACTGCATTATCAGCATTTACAGTATCTGTGTGACCAATCACATTGTCATTGCGGTTACACCCACTGAGCGGTCATGCTAACATGAGCGTTAGTATTAGCATTCAGCTTGAATGCCATGAAAATACACACACACACACACACACACACACACACACACACACACAAAACAAACACCACAACACCACAAAACTGATTTAATGTCTTTATATTTGAGGCCAATCTCAGAATTTTATGAGCCTCTCTCACTGGTGTGTGTGCTCCATTATTGTGGTTTCTGTCATGGTTTCCATGTAGTTGAACTGACCCTGAAATACCTTGACCTAAATGAAAAAAAAGTTTTGCAAGATCTAATTTTACAAATTAGTATTTTAATCTGTGTGGTTTTATCATACATATTTCTCCTGTTATCATTATTTTATATGTTGCTGGGTTTTTATGCCTTTGTTTTATATGTTCTAAGCTCTGAGTAGCACTTTTGGTTTTTAATGTGTTTTATAAATAAAATATACTTACAATCAAAACATACACTACAGATCACCAAGAACAGTTGCCTTACTGCTTACTTACATATTTAATTTTTTTTCCCCTTATGCCATTTTACAACTTGCACAAAAAAGTTTTGCACTTCTTAAAAATTGTGTTACGGGTTATGCCTACGGTATACACAGCTTCTGAATCAAGAATTTAACCACACTGTGCTATAAATGTACATATGATCTCCTGCCCATTACTGTGCTCTGGATAGTCCCTGTAGGCACCATTGTTTACCAAGTCAAATTTCCTGTAAATATTGTGTCCTTGGCCTATGAAATACTTCTGATTTTTTATATACCGTATATTTTGTTCTACTCCTACTTGCTAACCCACACTCCACATATTTGCTGGAGTAGTAAATAAAGCAATGCATAATGTAATTTAGTAGCACTGCATAATAGAAGGAGAATTCATGACATATCTTGCCTTTTCTGTTAGACAGAGGAAAAGCACTGATATGCAGATCAACAACAATTTGAAACGTTTGGACAAATTTAGACTAAGAGCCACACATTACATTAGTAATTGTTATAAATGGTTTAGGTTTTGCTAATATATCAAACTGGTCGGATATTCATTTTCTGGTGATCCAATTACAGTCCTTTTTTTTCCCTTACACAACACACCACTGTTAAACACCACACTGATTTGGAGCCTTGAGTCCAAAATATGACAAAATTGCTCTCAGTGAACAGATAAATGTAGGACGGAGATCAGTAGTAACATTATCCTCATGGCCGTCATTATCATCTGACTAATAGGTCCCAATGTGGGGTCTATATATATATGCTGTTTATTAGCACACATTTTCTAATGAGTTCTATTGAAATGTAAATTAACACAGGAAGCAGTGCATCAACAATTTTTCTTCTGTCTATCTCTTTGTCGAGAGATTCATCTGAGCATCTATGGCACCTATGGCATTTTAGATGCTTTAGTGAGTTGTTTACAGTGAAATTCTACTGTCTGAGGTTGTGGAATTCTCATTAAGTAGGCCAGCACTTTTCTCATACAGCAATGTTCGGATGATGCATATTCATACGAATGAAATATTCATGTTCCATGCATGCTGTGTAGAGGCAAAAAGGAGCACAGAGAAAATCCATGCACTATTTTAACAGGTATCAAGCATGGAAACATATACACACACAAATTATATATATGTGTGTACACACACACACACGCAGCTCAAAAAAAAAGAATATTGTGAAAAAGTTCAATATTTTCCATCAGTTATTTAAGAAAGTGAAAGTTATATATTATAGACTCATTACACAAACTAAGATGTTTCAAGCATTTTTCTATTTTAATCAGTATGGCATACAGTACAAAAACATAAAAAAACCCATCTCAAAATATTAGAATATTTCATTTCGAGTTTGAGTAAAACAGTATGAACACAGTGTATCTCTCAGTCTAGTTCAGTACACACAACCACAATCATGGGGAAGACTGCTGACTTGACTGTTGTCCAGAAGATGATCACTGATGCCCTCCACACACACACACACACACACACACAATATTGTCAGATAATGGGTTGCAGATGAATGTAATTGCAAGAAGGTGTTTATTTACAGGCATGCACAACACCATAAGGCAAACAATAGACAATATGATGCAAAGACAGTCACAATAAACAAAATGGAAAACCGAGCCAATATCCAGAGTAACACAAAACAAGGTTCAGACATGTGGAAGACAAACCTGTGATAAAGTGAGAATCCTTCCAGAAGTATTAGTGTGTGGAGGAGTCCTTTTACAAGCGCGCTGATTGCACTCAAAACAGCAACAGGTGAATCCACTAATTGGTCCTTGCAGTATGTTCACTCCAAATACAAATGCACGTGGGCATGATCAGCCACTTGAGGCACACCAAGCTCAATTGCGTGCTGATGTGACAAATATACTGTATATCTGTTGTGACTGAATATTAAAGACATAATGCAATGCCACTACTAACGTTATCTGTTTAATCCTCCAAATATTTGTATTTGCATCTGTAATTGGATTTAATCTCTAATTGGGTTTGGCCTAAACCAGCAGATTTTTTTTTTAAATTTAATTTTATGAACCTTATCATTGAAAACAATAAAAAAACAAACAAAAAACCCAGATGCAGAAATGCCAGTACTGTTAGCATGAGCTATGAAATCTCTGACCATTGTCTAAGCATTCCTGAACTAGCGATGTGCATTCCTCAACTAGCATTTTTTTTATCATGTTTGCAAAGTTATTATTTTGATTTGCACCTATCCATAATATTTTCTAATTAATTTAGTTGGTACCCAAATATATTTCCCAAAATATAAACAAACTAGAAGGGCACTCAGTAGAGTTCATACCTCCACCAAGCCACATATTAGCAACATCAAAATCAAATCACTTATACCAAGGATAATACTAAAGCTGTACACCAAATTTCATCAAAGTGCATTCACAACTTTGAGTTACGTTGGGAACAGACAAAACAATGCTGGATCCGCATACATATCTGGATTTGCATCAAAATCTAACCAATTGTTCCTTGGTCCATGGCCTACTGTACCTTTCCTCAAAATTTTAACAAAATCTGATCACTACTTATGTTTCATTTACATTGGGAAAAGAAAAACAAACAGAGACAAAAACATAACCTCCTCCAACAAAATAACTTAATTTAAACTATTGTGACCCTGATGAGTCACGATAATGTAAATCCGCTGCATGTGTCTTTTTTTTGCTATGACCCCTTGCTTGTACCCAGATGAAAGTAAAAACCTTCTTGTGCAGCTTCTTTCTTGCGTACCCCAGGATCCTAATCCTGAAGCACAACTCTAGTTTCAACCAGATGCACTGTGAACTATCTGGCAAGGTATCTAAAAACATGTGAACATGTAATTTGTATATGTTAAAAACACATTTTTTAAATTTCAAATGTATATTTGAATACATTAACATTTACATGTGTATGAGTATATGCTTATTGAACATGGGACTGAAACTCACGTCGGGTCACAACCCCTTCCAGCCTGATGATGTTGGGGTGGTCAAATTGTCCCATAATGCTTGCCTCACTGAGGAAATCCCGCCTCTGTTGCTCTGTGTAGCCTGCTTTTAGACTCTTGATGGCCACATGGATCTCCCTTTTACTTGGCAGACGCAAACGGCCACTGCACACCTCCCCAAATTCACCTGGATTAAAACACAGGGTCATATGGCTTGATTTTTTTCATTTTTTTTCTTTTTATACTGTGTAGCTGTGCAAGTTCAATGGCTTAACCTTACCAGCTCCAATCACTCGCTCTATACGGATGTTGGAGATGTCAATTTCTTTGGCAAAATCACGTACTGCCTGATTCGGGTCCTCATATGTGTGAGGATGAATGTATGTTCTGCTTCCAGGAAGTGGGACTGAAAATCATGAGGAAAGACAGCAAGGTTAGGATAATGATCATGTTTTTCTAGTCAGTTTGCTTTGTTCATTAGTAAACCATCCATTTCCCTAAAAGAGTGATGTGTCACATTTGCAACCTCATTAAGCATTGTCTTTGGCAGGCAGGAAAAGTGTCATTAGAGAAATCACACATTAGGCAACTGGAGTGATCAGTGGCATAATTTATTAGCAGATGCAACAGAGGCGAGCCTCTGCACTCAGAGCCTTCACTTACTGACAAATGCATGACTCGCTAAAGAGACACATTTGCCCTCTGCCCACTTACTGAACAGCAGAGCCAAACACAGAGTGTCTGTTCTAACTAGCTACAGGCAACTCAGATAAGTGTTGTCTGAGACTGAGAATTTTATGCTGTAAGGAAGCTGTAAGGAACTGTAAAAAGTTAAGACAGAAAGGTGATCTCTGGTTATTAACAGCATGGTAGCTTCTCGCCTACAGCTAAGACATTGATTTGGATACTGTTTTTCGGAATCAAAGTGTCTCTCACCGCGGCCATGCTGGAACTGCATTTTCTCCTCCTCAGGGTCTTGCTTTGCTTTAATGTAGCCACAGTGCCTAGCAAAAGGAAAAGTATCATCCATTAAAAAAAAAAACTAGATAGAACTCGACGCCAACGGCGTCGATGGGGATGTCTCCGCCTGGTAGACCACATGCCTTATTAAGTTGTGATTTGGGGATGGACATTTGACCTCACAGTAATCTTGACCTGGTGAAATTACTTGTATTAGCCTTGGAGATATTGTGTTCACAAGGTTTATGGACAGACATTTGACCTCACAGTGACCTTGACCTTAGATTTTGAGATCAAAAGGTCTAATCAGTTTATCTTTGTTGCCAAATGCACAAATGGTGAGAGTTTGGTGAAATTCCTTTCATCTGCCTTGGAGATTATTGTATTCACAAGGTTTTCGGACAGACATTTGACCTCACAGTGACCTTGACCTTAGATTTTGAGATCAAAAGGTCTAATCAGTTTATCTTTGTTGCCAAATGCACAAATGGTGAGAGTTTGGTGAAATTCCTTTCATCTGCCTTGGAGATTATTGTATTCACAAGGTTTTCGGACAGACATTTGACCTCACAGTGACCTTGACCTTAGACCTTTTGATCTCAAAATCTAATCAGTTCATCTTTGTCCCAAAGCACACAAATGGTGAAAGTTTGGTGAAATTCCTTTCAGTAGCTTTTGAGATATCGTGTTCACAATGTTGCGGGACGGACGCATGCATGGACAGACGGACAACCCAAAAACAATGCCTCCTGCACCTTAAGGTGGCGGAGGCATAAAAAAGGCTGTCTTGGACAACTTATTCGCCATAGAGAGGTATACATAGTGTGCAATATTATAAAATCATGTGAGCTTAAATAAGAATCAGTCAGCCACAGATCTGCTATTTAAAGAGTCTGGCCACTTTAAAGATGTCTGATCCTAATTCTTAGTACAACTAAAAATACACTGAAAGCTGGACATGTCAGACATTACCATTCATCAGAGTTGCATAAAAGCTCATGAATTAAATAATACCTTCCTTAATGAACATGTGAAATTACAGGGGCTGAAACATGCAGGGCTTAAAACTGATAACATGTTCATTATTCCTTAATCCTTTTCAGGACTCTCGTTTGCTTTCTTTCATTTCATGGCATATATTTAATAGAGCTCACCACTGAAGTGGATTATAAAGCCTGTCAGAGCATAATAATTACATGGCAAAATGGAGACGGTCAGTGACTGGTGATCTTGAGGAAAGGAGGCCCATCTGGGCAAGAGCAGATGAACTTCAGCACTGAGCTTCGGCCTTCTGTTAAGAACCAGCTGGAGAAAGGAAGTGCTCTAAAGCTACTCCCATGGGAGCACAGCTCAATACTTGCATAAAGCAGGCTGAAAATTTACTGTTGAATATTTATGCATAGAAAGGGCCCACCACTGAACCACATGCAGCTGATCACAAAATGAAAAGTCTTTAGCAGAGCAGATTGTGGCTATTGGTTATCAGTTTTCTTTCACAGAACACTGAGCAGTTGTTTTGAATAAATACAAATGTATTGTTTTCCTCATGGCGGCACAGTGGTGTAGTGGTTAGCGCTGTCGCCTCACAGCAAGAAGGTCCTGGGTTTGAGCCCCATGGCCGGCGAGGGCCTTTCTGTGTGGAGTTTGCATGTTCTCCCCGTGTCCGCGTGGGTTTCCTCCGGGTGCTCCGGTTTCCTCCACAGTCCAAAGACATGCAGGTTAGGTTAACTGGTGACTAAATTGACCGTAGGTGTGAATGTGAATGGTTGTCTGTGTCTATGTGTCAGCCCTGTGATGACCTGGCGACTTGTCCAGGGTGTACCCCGCCTTTCGCCCGTAGTCAGCTGGGATAGGCTCCAGCTTGCCTGCGACCCTGTAGAAGGATAAAGCGGCTATAGTGTAGCAGATAACTGAAACAATCTTTCAAATGGTGATACAAGCACCAAACTTGGCACAAATACTCCTTAGACATTATTCTTTTGAAAAAGTATGCGGGCCACCTGAAATTCAAGATGACTGCATATTTTCAAGATGGCCGCCGCTGCAGACTTGAAAATGGGATATAATCTGGCCACTTTGACCGATTTGAATGATCTTGGTGTCTAAAAGTAGGTTTTTGACTATGAGAAATCTAAAAATCCCACTCTTAACCTTCTAGGGAGCTCCTTTCTGCCATTTCTAGCAAAAATATGATGAAAAATATACATAGACCAGAACATATCCTACAAACTATTTTATTTGTTATTTTTAAATGCACAACTGGAATGCTTAGTTATGGTCAATGTTCGTCACTGCAGAGTGCAATGAGTCAAATACAGAGCTCACAAATGCACTGTTCACCCCAGCAGTGAGCTGCATGGTTTCACTCGTCCTCACATTTGCAGCTACATAGTCCGGTGCAGGTGAGACTGAATCGGTAGCATTTGCACCTTCCACGGCATTCAGATTTGCATCCACATTTGGTCAGCTGTTGGCAACTCTTGGCAATAGGTGGAAGCGTTGTCCAGAAGACCTTCCATGTGTCTCCACTCTTTGTCCATCCCCAGTCAGCAGGACTTTGTGTTTCTGGTTGGCGCAGTGTTGACTGACTCCATATACAGCCTGCTTGATAGGCAGCGTGCTTTGCATGCTGAAGTAGTGCTGCTTGAGTTGGAGGGATGGCTTCATATGGCCTCTGCTTTTGAGCAAACATATCCAGCCTGGCATCATCAACACGTGTAACTGTACTGGACCTGTCATACATTGTCACTACAAACTTCTCCAGGACCTCCAGATCATCATCATCTACTGTTGGTGGGTACTGGCTGAGCTTGGCAAAGACATCAGAAGCTTCAGCATACACATCCCAGGTTTGCCATGCAGACTTCTTCCCTTTGCTGCAGAAGCCTGATACAACATCGCAACCAGTGAAGGCATGGAAGAAGAGTATTCCTTTGCTCTTCTCCAGTCCTAAAGAGAGGTGCAGGTCATGTACAGGAATCCATCTCAGGTTCCGTCCTTGGCCAAAGACCACCCACAACTGGTGCAGACCAATCCCTTGAAGGAGAGGCAGAACACTGATTGCTATGACGAGGACATCCTCGACCTCTACTGCTACACCCTACACCCCAAACTATAATTATTGCTACAGTCTATACAAACATGCATGCTAGCTATGTTAGTGGACTATTTTACAAAAGGCCAAGAATAAGGCAAAAGTAAGCTTCTGAGTGATTTTATTCTCCCAGATTTGGATTCTACATGGTCAAAAATGTATAATTTGATGCCAGAATCATCCATATCGGACAAGTCTGTGCATAGTTATGGCAAAATGATATATTTCTGTACTGGACATGGCGGCCATCTTTAAAATGGGCAGCCATCTTGAATTTCAAGTGGCCGGCGTACTTTTTCAAAAGAATAATGTCTAAGGAGTATCTGTGCCAAATTTGGTGCTAGTATCACAATTTGAAAGATTCCTCTGAATTATGTTATCTGCTGCACTACTAGAGATAATGAGATGAGATGTTTTCCTTCTGTGTCTGTGTCCGCCCAGCAAGATTGTTTGGAAGTCCCCACTGCTACTGACATCAAAGAACATTGGGTGAGAAAATTCTACTTTCACTTTGTCACACAATATTGGAGTGACAGGATCATCCAAATACTGTTGGGAACAGTAAGATCTTTTAAGTAAGGTTTGTGGAAACCTACCTAGGCAGTGAGGATTGTCTGAGTATTTAGTACATGTATGTGCATGTTTGGAACACATGATAAAATATTGTGTGCATAGTAACTGTGAAGGTTAGCATTGTGTTAAATTATGGGTTAACAAGAGTCTAAACCAAAAGAGAACAAAATACTGGTACCACTCCCATCTTTTCCAAATGTTCAATGTATGATTAAAAACTACGGGCCTGAGTCATGCGCACAGTTTACATTTTGGGTCACAGACTGTGGGTTTCCTGAGAAGGGTAGTTTTAGCCAGAGTCAAATAGAGGTGTTAGAAGCAAGTTGAGATTGACAATGAGAAGAGGAAAAAGAAGTATCGTGTAAAAGTAGATTGGGATGCTTTTACTAAGTGGAAGACAGAGGCAGCAGTATGGAGTCAGCATACTAATGCCACTGACGAGAGTAAGGTTCTGGCCCAAGATGGCACTGACAAAAGAGCATGGTTAATGAAAATGTTCTAACTTCTACTTCTTCTTCTCTTCCTGTTGTTTGCATGTCACGCATTCAGCCATCTCGCCTGAACCCTCAACTCCTTCCTGCATACACCTCCTCCCCCTCCTGTGCAAAATCAGCCCCATCCACAACCTCCACAGATGATATAACTAGTTCCGCCCCTCCAAGACCCCCCACCACCTGTCTACACACAGACTAGTTTGACTCCGGCAAGCACAGAGAAAACATCTCATGTGGAGCCCGAGCAGGAAACTACTCTGATAGCTCAGTGCACGAGGAGTAAGCTGGAACCTGACAAAGAAGCATGAAGTAGAATCCTAGCACAACAGCAAGAAAACGGAGAAAATAGTAAAGATGCAAGAAACACTGGAGAGACAGTTGTCCAGTATCTCCAGAAACTCACTGAAGTGCACAATGGTTACTCTGGGCTAGACAAACCTGCAGACATGGACAACGCAAACAATGTGACACCTTATGAAGCACACCTTAAATATGCCTTCTTAAATGGGCTCAAGCCTGAAATCTGCAAGCAAACTAAGGACAGCTGTATCACCTGGGAAATGGTAAAGTTGAAGGACATTCTCAGTCATGCTGTCCATGCAGAGAAGAGGCTGAAGGAGAAATTGGAAAAGGCAGGGAAAAGAAAGAAGACAAATGCATAAAGCCATGCTGACAATGGTCCATACAGTAGGAGGATACCCCAATTCACATGGGCGGGGCCATGGAAGAGGCAAGGGCAGAGGAAGAGGGCATGGAAAGAGCAGGGCTGCATCCAGTAACAGGGGGTGTTTCATCTGTGGAAAGGAGGCTTACTGGACGAGAGAATGCCCTCAAGTGCAACACTCTGAGCCTGATCAGAATCCAGCCCAGGCAGACTGAGATCAGGGAAGGAGCAAGGTTCTGCAACTACAAAATCATGAAGGTTTGCTTTTGCCCCTTTTCACACATTCCTGCAATGAAGACACACTTACACACACACCACAAATCATTATCACAGCCATTGCAAACCTATAACAACTGCAGCAATCTACATATGTTAAGTATAACATATGTTAAGTATAACACACAAGCTTACTTAAAAATGCCTATACTAACTCTGTTAATGGCACCCTAGATTTTCTTGTAGATTCTGGACTGGTCATTCTGTCATCCGTGCATCAGACCTTCCTGTGACACCAAGAATCGGTGGCTGGTTTCTACACACTGTTGGTGCTTCAGGCCAGAAAATAACTGAAAACATTCACCATACTCCTCTCACACGTAGCTGGTGAGTGCTGTAAATTTAAGTTCTCATTTTTATTGTCACAGTGTTTTCCAGTAAACCTCCTAAGTAGACACCTAATGTGCAAGTTAAATATTAGCTTGACCAGTACTGCTGAAGGGGTTCAGGTGGTAGGACCCTCCTTAGTGGATAACATGAATGCAAGCATGGTTAGATGTAGCCTTTACCCTCCCGTTTATGTGTATATGTGGAGATTAGTGCCAACGGTTTTAGCATCAGTCAATGAATCACTGGTACAAATGGCGTGAGAGCACACCAATCCTTGCAACACAAACTAAATGTCCCCTGACTCCTTACACTGTACTGTCTATGTGCATAAGGGAGAACCAGATGAGAGGTTTGAGGAAGATTGCTACAGGGAAAGTAGAGAGAGAGCGCGAGTATATACTCAGAAGCTGTTTTGGAATGAACATACAGTAGATGTGCTGTGTTGGTAAAGGCCCCAGAGGGAAAAGCAGGACTCAGGTTCACAACTGCTTCATCCACCATGCCACACGTGTCGCTAGCAAAGGCAAAAGGAGATAGATGGAAAGATTTGGGCCCTTGTGTGAGGAAGTGTGTAAACACTTCAGATTGGGAACACACCTTGGGACTGACAGTCAAATACAGCCCAATTATGAAAGCCTACCACACTGACTTGCATTTAGTATTGACCGTGTAGAGGACAGTAAAGTTGATGTCGGATGACTGCAGACCGGGACAAATGGGCAGGTTTCCAATTCACTGTTTTAACTGTTGATGATCCAAGACTTAGGTCAGTTCCAAAATGGTTATGGGCACAAGGGAAACACGATGTAGGGCTGATCAGGGGCATTGAGCCAGTAGTTATAACTCCCAAGTCAGATTTTTGTCCATGCAAGTCACAATATCCATTGAGACAAGAGGCAGTGGACAGCATTAAGCCAGTTTTTTTTTAATCACTCACAGCCACAAGCATCATTGTGCCTTGTCCTGACTCACCAGTGTGCACACCAATCTTTTCAGTGAAGCACAATAAACCTGGAGTACCTGTTGAGTAGAGGTTTGTCCAAGACCTGCAGGCAGTCAATTCAGCCATATAGCCTAGAGTCCCAAACCCATACCATTCTGTCACAAATTCCAGCTAATACCACCCATTTTTCTGTTGTTGACCTTGCAAACATGTTCTTTAGTGTTCCAGTTCATCTGGACAGTCAGTTTTGGTTCACTTTCCAGTTTGAAGGGAAGCCAAATATGTTCACATGTTTATGCCAAGGGTATTGTGAATCACCTACCATTTACAATGATGCACTAAAATAGAGTCTTAGTACCCTAGAGCTCTCTCCGAGTACCGTTTTACAACAGTATGTTGATCTTTTATTAGTCTATCCCTCACAGGCACAGTACAAAGCCGACACCACTGGATTGCTGAAACGCCTTGCTCAACAAGGACACAAAGCCATTCTCACCAAGCTCCAATTCATAAAAACAGAGGTACGTTTCCTAGGTCATGATATCTCTGCACAGGGAAAGTCTCTGAGCGAGTTCAAGCTATACAGAACTTACCAAAACCAATAATAAAGACACAGATGATGTCTTTTCTGGAAATGTGCTTTTACTGTTGCACTTTTGTCCCAAATTATGCTATCCTGGAAGCACCACTGAGCAACCTCTTCCATGGGAAGGGTCTGCAGGAACACAACAGCATCACGTGGACCCCTGAAGTAGAGGAAGCATTTAGGACCATGAAGCTTGCCCTGCAGTCTGCCTCTACCTTGAGAATTCCTAACCCATCTAGACTGTTCACACAATTTGTGGACGAGAAACATGGCTGCATGACATCTGTTTTGCTACAACATCATGGAGGTAAGTTACGTCCTGTGGCTTATTATTCCACTAAACTTGATCCGGTAGCAGCAGGACTACCTCACTGTCTCTGTGCATTCGCCCCTGCAGACAAGGCTGTGGTGGTATCATGCAACATAGTGGGGTACGCTAACCTCACCCTACGGGTGCCACATGCTGTGTCAATGCTCTTACTTGAACAGAAAACATCACACCTGTCAGCAGCACATTGGCTGAGATACAACATCACTGTCAAACGTTGCACAACCCTATACCCTGCAACCCTCCTTCCCACTGAGGAAGAAAGAAACATTCACTGTTGTGTAGCCACAATAAATGAAATTTGCTCACCATGCCAAGACTTGCAGGAAATGCCATTAACTAATCCAGACCTTGTACTTTTTGTGGATGGGTCTGCATCCAGAGACCCTAATAATGGAATGAACAAGGTAGGTTTCACCGTAGTCACACCACATAATGTGCCGTCATCTGGTTCTCTTCCATCTAACTATTCTGCCCAAGCTGCGGAGTTGGTGGCATTAACAGAAGCCTGCAAACTTTCAGAGGGTAAGTCAGCCACAATCTACACAGATAGTAGGTATGCCTTGCACATGATTTTGGCACATTATGGAAACACAGAGGGTTCCTAACATCCATAGGCAAACCTATTACACACCACCAACTAACAGAAATTATTGCAGGTAATTCTCTTCCCAGTGCAACTGGCAATTTGTAAATGTGATGCACACACTAACCTTTCTGATCCAGTCTCAATAGGGAATGTCACAGCTGACACAGCTGTTAAACATGTAGCCTCAAAGGGCCCCCCATATGTGCGTGCACTAATGACCCTTCTCTCCACAGCTTTAACTCCAACTCTTACTTTACAGGAACTCCAACAAAGAAGCACACCTGAGGAGAAGCAACAGTGGAAAAATGCAGGTTGTATCTTTCAAAATTACATTTGGTATGGTCCTGACAAGAAAAAAAATGTCTACCAAAACGCTACTTCCCATATTTTGCTAAATTGACACATGGGTTGGACCAAGTGTCAAAAGGGGGGATACTAGACACCATCACACAATATTGGTTTACTAAGGGCTTCTCAATCTTCTCACAAAATTGTCAAAAGTGTATGGTCTGTGGCACTCAATGTGGGCCACAGGCAGCAGGTGACACAGGCAGCACACCCACTCCTAGGCCATTTGAACACCTACAGATGGACTTTACTGAGATGACCCCTGCAGAAAGGAAAACATACTGTTTGGTTATTGTGGACATGTTCTCAAAGTGGGTAGAGGCTTTTCCCATTTCAAAATAGGATGCAGGAGCAGTAGCCAAAGCCCTGCTCTCAGAAATAATCCCTAGATGGGGAATCCCAGATAAGATTAGTAGTGACAATGGTACACCATTTGTGAACCAAGCCCCAAAACGAGTGGGAGAAACACTGGGCATTGCTTTGAGACAGCACTGTCCATACCATCCTGCTGGGGGGGGCACTGAAGAAAGGGAGAATGGCACACCGATAAACAAATTGACTAAATGTTGTGAGGAAACAGGACTGAGTTGGGTTAAAGCCCTGCCAATTGTGCTACTGCACATGCAGATGTATGTAAGGGCTAGAGTGAAATTAAGCCCATTTGAAGTACTGTTTGGCAGACCACCTAATACTGGGATAGGTCCAAAACCCACACCACAAATAGACATCGGTCTGTGTGAAGATGAAATAATGTTTTATTGTGCAGAACTCTCATTTGTTTTACAATCTACCCATAAACAGGTAAAAGAAGCCCTCCCCAAGGTGGCAACTGCCCAACGACATGATCTGAAACCAGGTGACTGGATTGTGATGAAGGCTCTTAGGAGGAAGCACTGGAAGCCACGCAGGTGGCTGGTTCCGTATCGAGTCCTGTTAACAATGCAAACAGCAGTGGAGATCAGGGAAAGAGCCACCTGGATTCATGCAAACCACTGCAAGCATACACCACCCCTGCCAGAGGAAGAAGCACAACAGGGTAAAGAGCTAGTGACAAAGTAGGGTATTCTTAAACCTCAGTGAGGTGGGAAGAGCACAAAAGGGCTTGCCTGCACTTGGATTACCAATAGAAGTCAAGAAAGGACAAAGGTTTACCTGGCTGAGCCACTCCTCCAACACCCAGCATCATGGAAATTCCACCCCTACGACATCTTTTAGCTGTATGAACAGTCATGGGATCCCTCTCCCTTATAGTAATCCTGTCATGTCTGCTACCAGTATTATTAAAACATGAGACAAAGGATGGAAAGGCCAGAACACCACTGGGAGAGCATCACAATGAGTTTTGGAAGTATGCTAATTTCACAAGAGCAACACTAAACGTCACTGGAGATTGTGTTGTATGTACAGTACTGCCATGCTCCACACACCAACCCTTCCCCTTTAAACCTGCGGAGAGTGAGATGAATGACATTCTGCAGGTAATGGCATATGTTAATATGATGGCTTGTGGATTCAAAAACATGTATCAAGGCAGTTGCTACAATGACACCAGTCTCACACATTCCTTCTGGTTCCACAATGATCAGAGCCCCTAATAAGTAACTAGGAATTTTATTGGAGTGTGAAATGTGGACATAACAGTGAGCTCCCCAAGGGGAAAGTACCCAGTGTACATCAGCTGCAGGGAAGGGGGTTACCCACTGGGAGAAATCCTGAGTTCGTCCTGCCAAACCACTCATGACACATACAATAAAACGTACAAGTGTGCACAAGACAATTGCACCCTGTTGCATCCAGGCTGGATATACCACGCATTCATCAAGGGGTATTACCCAGACTGGTACTGGGTATGTGGGAGCCAAGCATATTATTACCTCCCAAATAATTGGACTGGTGTATGTGCATTTATGCAGCTCCTAGCACCTATAACAGTCCATTTTAGAACTGTGCCCAGACAAACCCAGCAACACCGAAGATCCATGGAGGATGACAACTTCCCTCCTCCAGAACATCAGCTCCAACCTAAGTAGAAGCAATTCAACCAGGCCATATTTCCCCAGTATGGTGTAACCCAACTGTGGAACCAGCTAGAGGTAACTCACTATAGACTAGCTACATCTATCAATGCGACTACAGTAGCACTAGAAGGGGTGAAAACTGAGCTGACAGCATTAAAACTGATGACAACTCAGAACAGATTGGCACTCAATATTTTACTAGCAAAGGAAGGTGGAGTATGTGCCATGATAGATGAGTGTTGCACATATGTGCCTGAAATGATGCCCATGGAAACATTACGACTGCCCTCAGAAAGATGCAGGAGGTGGTTAGGGAACAACATCTGGATGAACATGGAGAAGACACCTGGGGATGGCTGCACAACTTGTTTGCAAGATGGACAACAGACACCTCAATAGCCATCCCAGTGCTGATCGTCCTAGTCCTGCTCTGCCTGTTAGGTCCTTGCATCATCCAATGCCGCCTACAGACTGTGGTCATGAAAACTGTCAACACACAGATCCAGGGATACCAGTTAATTAAAACAGATCCAGATGAGCTACTGGATTGGCCGCCCTCTCTGGACGAAGAGTGTGATCCATCCTTCGTCAACTGTGATGAAGTGTAAAGACTTAAGGAAAGCATGTGTAAAAGCTTAACTTTTCTGTCTGAATATATGTATGAGCTAAACATCAGAGGTGTTTATGCCTCACAAAAAAACCCAAACAAACAAAAAAAAAACAGTACATTTCTCAGTGAGGAAGTGAATGAAGCATCTGTTTAAACCAGAACAAGGGGTACAGAAGTGGATGAGCCACATTCCTCATGTCTTTTATGCTTATCAAAATTGATAAAAAGGGGGGAAATGTATTGGGAAAATATTAATCATAACAATATTAACACATTTTAAACCATAGCCTCATTTTATCCAAGTATGTTTGTATAACTGTTTAATCTGTTGACTAGTAGAGTGTTTCTTATAAAGACAGTCCAAGTACATTACAAAAATGCCTTTGTTCTCCTCTCTGCTAAAACAGCTGCCTGCTCTTTGTCATTGAACACACACACACATATAAGGGTGTAGTAGAAAGAGGAAGTATGCACTCCCTAAATGCCTTCGAGCTGAGTGCACCAGTCTTCTGTATGCATACAGAATATTTACAATAAATCTGTTATTCTGATTCTCCTTTGGACTCAGGCCTCATTATTTTTCCACTACACTGGCATGCCTTCCAAATAATCCAGGGTTTTGCTGGGATTCGAACCTGGTTCGTTGGTGTGATAATCCAGCAACCCCCCACTAGGGCACCAGGGGGATGACTCAAATGCAGAGGCGTGAGGCGGAAGTAGAAAAAGTATCAAAAAGGTTTATTTACAATATGTACAAAAAATATCCAAAAAGTAAAGATACAAAAACGCTCAGAAGATATAAGGGAAAAAATAAAAAATCCAAAAGTACAAAACAAAAGCCAAAAAAAACAGAAAAGGCAAAAATACCAAAGCTCAGAAGATCCAAAAAACACAGTAACTACTAGGTCCAAAAGAAAAGCAAAATGCAAAATAAAGAACATGGTACAGAGGAAACTGGAGATAAACATAACAGCACAAAGACTCCGTGACAAGAGGACTGAACTCAGGGGGTATAAATACACAAACTAAATTGAACACAGGTGAAGATAATCGGGACTAAACAGGCAATTAACACAAACACAGGAACAGTGGCGGCCTCTAGAGGCCAAAACAAACATGACACGAAAAGGAAATAACAGCGGCCTCTAGAGGCCAAAAGAGTCCTAGTCCTAACATGGAGGTGGCATCTGATTGTGGTTTTGGAGACTTGGAAGGCCCAAGATTTTATTTTCTCTTGTAATTTACCAACAGTGATCCTTGGGGATTTTTTTTTTTGCCCCACTTATCATCCTTCTCATTTTATACATGGAGGCAAAATAACTTGGGTCTTCTTCCAGGCAAGTATGTAGCAGTTCATGTCCACTTTTTTTTTTTAATTATTGCCATAACAATAGAAATGGACATTTTTAGGTGAGTAGCTATTTTTATATCCATTCCCTGACTTATGAAGGTCAACACCCTTCTCCCTTATTTGGTTTGCGTGTTCTCTTACCTTTCCCATGTTGATGGATAACTGAGGGAATTTAGCCTCTGCGTCACCTCATATTTGTACCCGTTAATCAGGAAGTCATGGATTACAGCTTGCAAGTTCCTACACACTCAAACTCAAATGTACAATTTAAATGGGAAATAGGCTTCAGTGACACTGTTCACAATAATTTCCATGGATGCCAATAATAGTGGCAAGCGTTTTTGGTGAAAATAATTCTCTTGACGAAGGATTTGTTTTTCTTTGAATATATTTATTTCACCTCTCCTAGAACTGCCACCTTATTGTAGTGGAGGGGTTTCTGTGCTTGAATGATCCTAGGAGCCATGTTGTCAGGGGCATTACGCCCCTGTCAGGGTCTCCCAAGGCAGACAGGTCCTAGGTGACAGGCCAGACCAAGAGCAGTTCACCAAAACCCTTAGGGAGAATCAATCAAGGGCCGTGACGTCGCCTGGTATGGCGCAACCGGGGCCCCACCCTGGAGCCAGGCCCGGGGTTGGGGCTTGTATGCGAGCACTTGGTGGCTGGGCCTTTGCCCATGGGGCCCGGCCAGGCTCAGCCCGAAGTGGTGACGTGGGCCCGACCTCCTGTGGGTTCACCACCCACAGAGGTAGCCGTAGGGGGCCGGTGCAGTGTGGATTGGGCGGCAGTCGAAGGCAGGGACCTCAACGACCTGATCCCCGGACACAGTGGCTAGCTGTTGGGACATGGAATGTCACTTCGCTGGGGGGGAAAGAGCCTGAGCTTGTGCGGGAGGATGAGAGGTATTGGCTAGAGATAGTCAGGCTCCCCTCCATGCACAGCTTGGGCTCTGGAACCCAGCTCCTCGAGAGGGGCTGGACTCTCCACTTCTCTGGAGTCACCCATGGTGAGCAGCGGCGGGCTGGTGTGGGCTTGCTTATAGCTCCCCAGCTCAGCCGCCATGTGTTGGAGTTTACCCCAGTGAACGAGAGGGTCGCCTCTCTGCGCCTTCGGATTGGGGAGAGGGCTCTTGCTGTTTGTGCCTATGGGCCGAATAGCAGTATAGAGTATCCAGCCTTCTTGGAGTCCCTGGGAGAGGTACTGAGAGGTGTTCAGACTGGGGACTCCATTGTTCTACTGGGGGACTTCAACGCTCACATGGGCGATGACAGTGACACCTGGAGGGGCGTGGTTGGGAGGAACAGCCTCCCCGATCTGAACCCGAGTGGTGTTTTGTTATTGGACTTCTGTGCTAGTCACGGTTTGTCCATAACGAACACCATGTTCGAGCATAGGGGTGTCCATAAGTGCATGTGGCACCAGGACACCTTAGGTCGGAGGTCGATGATCGACTTTGTTGTCGTTTCATCTGATCTCCGGCCCTATGTCTTGGACACTTGGGTGAAGAGAGGGGCTGAGCTGTCAACTGATCACCACCTGGTGGTGAGTTGGATCCGCTGGCAGAGGAGAAGCTGGACAGACCTGGCAGGCCCAAACGTATGGTGAGGGTCTGCTGGGAACGTCTGGCCGAGCACTCTGTCAGGGGGGTCTTTAACTCCCACCTCTGGGAGAGCTTTTCCCAGCTCCTGAGGGAGGCGGGTAACATAGAGTCTGAGTGGACCATGTTCTCTACCTCCATTGTAGACGCAGCTGTTCGGAGCTGTGGCCGCAAGGTCTCCGGTGCCTGTCATGGCAGCAATCCCCGAACCCGGTGGTGGACACCAGAAGTAAGGGATGCCGTCAAGCTGAAGAAGGAGTCCTATCAGGCCATGTTGACCTCCGGGACTCCTGAGGCAGCTGAAGGGTATCAGCAGGCCAGGCATGCCACAGCTCGGGCAGTTGTGGAGGCAAAAACTCGGAACTGGGAGGAGTTCGGGGAGGCCATGGAGAAGGACTATCGGTCAGCCTCAAAGAAATTCTGGCAAACCATCCGGCACCTCAGGAGGGGGAAGCAGTACTCTGTCAACACTGTACAGTGCGGGTGGGGAGCTGTTGACCTCAACTGGGGACATTGTCAGGCAGTGGAAGGAATACTTTGAGGATCTCCGCAATCCCACCATCATGTCTTCTATTGAGGAGACTGAGGCTGATGACTCAGAGGTGGACTCATCCATTACCCAAGCCGAAGTCACTGAGGTGGTTTGCAAGCTCCTCGGTGGCAAGGCGCCGGGGGTGGATGAGATCCGCCCTGAGTATCTCAAGTCTGTGGATGTTGTGGGGCTGTCTTGGTTGACACGCCTCTGCAACATCGCGTGGCGGTCGGGGACAGTGCCTCTGGAGTGGCAGACTGGGGTGGTGGTCCCTCTTTTTAAGAAAGGGGACCGGAGAGTGTGCTCCAATTATAGGGGAAATCGCACTTCTCAGCCTCCCAGGGAAGGTTTACTCCAGGGTACTGGAGAGGAGAATTCGGCCAATAGTCGAACCTCGGATCCAGGAGGAACAATGCGGTTTTCGTCCTGGTCGCGTAACACTGGACCAGCTCTATACCCTTCATAGGGTGCTCGAGGGTTCATGGGAGTTTGCCCAACCAGTCCACATGTGCTTTGTGGATCTGGGGAAGGCATTCGACTGTGTCCCTTGTGGTATTCTGTGGGGGGTGCTTCAGGAGTATGGCGTTCAGGGCTCTTTGCTAAGGGCTGTCTGGTCCTTGTATGAACGGAGCAGGAGTCTGGTTTGCATTGCTGGCAGTAAGTCAGACATGCTCCCAGTGCATGTTGGACTTTGGCAGGGCTGCCCTTTGTCACCGGTTCTGTTCATAATTTTTATGGACAGAATTTCTAGGCGCAGCCAGGGCCCGGAAGGAATCCTGTTTGGGAACCACAGGACTTCATCTCTGCTTTTTGCGGATGATGTCCTGTTGGCTTCTTCAAACCAGGACCTTCAGCATGCACTGGGGCGGTTTGCAGCCGAGTGTGAAGCGGCTGGGATGAGACTCAACACCTCCAAGTCTGAGGCCATGGTTCTCGACCGGAAAAGGGTGACTTGCCCTCTCCAGGTTGGTGGAGAAGTCCTGCCTCAAGTGGAGGAGTTTAAGTATCTCGGGATCTTGTTCACGAGTGAGGGAAGGATAGAGTGTGAGGTCAACAGGTGGATCGGTGCAGCCTCCGCAGTGATGCGGTTGCTTTACCGGTCCGTCGTGGTGAAGGAGCTGAGCCAAAAGGTGAAGCTCTCGATTTACCGGTCAATCTACATTCCGACTCTCACCTATGGTCATGAGCTTTGGGTAATGACCAAAAGAACAAGATTGTGGATACAAGCGGCCGAAATGAGTTTCCTTCGCAGGGTGGCTGGGCGCTCCCTTAGAGATAGGGTGAGAAGCACAGTCACTCGGGAGGAGCTTGGAGTAGAGCCGCTGCTCCTCCACATCGAGAGGAATCAGCAGAGGTGGCTTGGGCATCTCTTTCAGATGCCTCCTGGACGCCTCCTGGGGAGGTGTTCCAGGCATGTCCCCCGGGAGGAGGCCCCGGGGAAGACTCAGGACACACTGGAGGGACTATGTCTCTCGGCTGGCCTGGGAACGCCTCGGTGTTCTTCCCGAGGAGCTGGCCGAGGTGTCTGGGGAAAGGGAAGTTTGGGCTTCCATGCTCAGACTGCTGCCTCTGCGACCCGGCCCCGGATAAGCAGATGAAGAAGAGACGATATTTATTTCAATTAAACATTGATTTTTTCCTCATCTATTCAGTGTGAAATGAAGCTACTTCACCAAAAGGTTTTTCTAACCATTTTCACTAATCTTTACAAGGGGTGCCAATAATTGTGAACATAGATACGAATATAGGGAGAAACAGTCCTTTTCTAATATCCCCTCATATCTTAGCATACAGCAGTTGCCTACTTTTGTAACCTGTGAAAATAAAGAAACATCTGTGAAATCCAACAAAGTAAACATCTTGTTGCTAGAAATTAAATGTCTTTTGCTTTTTGCATACAACCCCGATTCCAAAAAAGTTGGAACAAAGTACAAATTGTAAATAAAAATGGAATGCAATAATTTACAAAATCTCAATAACTGATATTGTATTCACAATAGAACATAGACAACATATCAAATGTCGAAAGTGAAACAATTTGAAATTTCATGCCAAATATTGGCTCATTTGAAATTTCATGACAGCAACACATTTCAAAAAAGTTGGGACAGGGGCAATAAGAGGCTGGAAAAGTTAAAGGTACAAAAAAGGAACAGTTGGAGGACCAAATTGCAACTCATGAGGTCAATTGGCAATAGGTCATTAACATGACTGGGTATAAAAAGAGCATCTTGGAGTGGCAGCGGCTCTCAGAAGTAAAGATGGGAAGAGGATCACCAATCCCCCCAATTCTGCGCTGACAAATAGCGGAGTAATATCAGAAAGGAGTTCAACAGTGTAAAATTGTAAAGAGTTTGAACATATCATCTACAGTGCATAATATCAAAAGATTCAGAGAATCTGGAAGAATCTCTGTGCGTAAGGGTCAAGGCCAGAAAACCATACTGGGTGCCCGTGATCTTCGGACCCTTAGACAGCACTGCATCACATACAGGCATGCTTCTGCATTGGAAATCACAAAATGGGCTCAGGAATATTTCCAGAGAACATTATCTGTGGACACAATTCACCGTGCCATCTGTCGTTGCCAGCTAAAACTCTATAGTTCAAAGAAGAAGCCGTATCTAAACATGATCCAGAAGCGCAAACGTCTTCTCTGGGCCAAGGCTCATTTAAAATGGACTGTGGCAAAGTGGAAAACTGTTCTGTGGTCAGACGAATCAAAAATTTGAAGTTCTTTATGGAAGTCAGGGACGCTGTGTCATTCGGACTAAAGAGGAGAAGGACGACCCAAGTTGTTATCAGCACTCAGTTCAGAAGCCTGCATCTCTGATGGTATGGGGTTGCATTAGTGTGTGTGGCATGGGCAGCTTACACATCTGGAAAGACACCATCAATGCTGAAAGGTATATCCAGGTTCTAGAGCAACGTATGCTCCCATCCAGATGACGTCTCTTTCAGGGAAGACCTTGCATTTTCCAACATGACAATGCCAAACCATATACTGCATCAATTACAGCATCATGGCTGCGTAGAAGAAGGGTCCGGGTACTGAACTGGCCAGCCTGCAGTCCAGATCTTTCACCCATAGAAAACATTTGGCGCATCATAAAACGGAAGATACGAAAAAAAAGACCTAAGACAGTTGAGCAACTAGAATCCTACATTAGACAAGAATGGGTTAACATTCCTATCCCTAAACTTGAGCAACTTGTCTCCTCAGTCCCCAGACGTTTACAGACTGTTGTAAAGAGAAAAGGGGATGTCTCACAGTGGTAAACATGGCCTTGTCCCAACTTTTTTGAGATGTGTTGTTGTCATGAAATTTAAAATCACCTAATTTTTCTCTTTAAATGATACATTTTCTCAGTTTAAACATTTGATATGTCATCTATGTTCTATTCTGAATAAAATATGGAATTTTGAAACTTCCACATCATTGCATTCCGTTTTTATTTACAATTTGTACTTTGTCCCAACTTTTTTGGAATCGGGGTTGTACCTTTTGTCTGTAATGCACAGACCACCTCTTTAAACAGCCTGTGATGTTATTGATATCAGACTGTCTAATTAAAATTGCATAATAATAAATAGCAGATTCAATACCAATTCCCAAAAAAAAAAATGTTGGGACACTGTAAAACAAAAACAGAATATGAAGATTTACAAATCATGGAAACCCTATATTTCATTGAAAATAGTACAAAGACAACATTTCAAATGTTGAAACTGAGAAAAATTGTTTTAATTATTTTTTGAAAAATATATGCTCATTTTTAATTTAATGTCAGCAACATGCTTCAGAAAAGTTGGGACAGGGCAACAAAATACTGAAAAACCTGTGCAATGCTAAAAAAAATAATTTGGTTAACTGGCAACAGGTCAGTAACATGATTGGGTATAAAAAGAGCATCCCAGAGAGGGTGAGTCTCAAAAGTAAAGACGAGGAGTGATTCACTGCTCTGTGAAAAACTGCATGGGCAAACAGTGCAACAATTTAAGAATAATGTTCCTCAATGTAAAATTGCAAAGAATTTGGGGATCACATCTATTGTATATAAGATCATTAAAAGATTCAGAGAATCTGGAGAAATCTCTGTATGCAAGAGACAAGGCTGAAAACTGACATTGGATGCCTGTGATTATCAGGCCCTCAAGTGACACTGCATTAAAAGCAGACATGTGTATGTAGTGGAAATCATTGTATGGGCTCAGGAACACTTCAGAAAATCGTCTGTGAAAACAGTTCATTACTACATCCACAAATGCAAGTTAAAACCAGATATAAACAATATCCAGAAACACCGCCACCTTCTCTGGGCCCAAGCTCTTTTATGCTGGACTGAGGCAAAGTGGAAAATTGTCCTGAGGTCTGATGAATCAAAAGTAGAAATTCTTTTTAGAAATCACAGACACCACGTCCTCCAGGCTAAAGAGGAGAGGGACCATCCTGCTTGTTATCAGTGCACAGTTCAAAAGCCAGCATGTTTGATGGTATGAGGGTGCATTAGTGCACATGACATGGGTAGCTTGTACATCTGGGAAGGAATCATTAATGCTGAAATGATATATACACATTTCAGAGCAATACGCTGGCATCCAGAAACATTTTTTTCAGGGAAGGTCTTCCTTCTTTCAGCAAGACAATGCCAAACCACTTTCTGCACACACCATATTAAAATTGCATGGCTCTGTAGTAAAAGAGTCCAGGTGCTAGGTCTGGACTGCAGGCAGGCCAGTTTATCTCCCATTTAAAACATTTGCCACATTATGAAGCGCAAAATGTGACAAAGGAGACCCTATGGTGGTTGGCACTGTCACCTCACAGCAAGAAGGTTCAAGGCCAATGGGGGCCTTTCTGTATGGAGTTTGCATGTTCTCCCCGTGTCTGCGTGGGTTTCCTCCGGGTGCTCCGGTTTCCCCCCCCCAGAGTTCAAAGACATGCAGTTAGGTTAACATGGGGCAGCCATGTTCATCTTGAAGGTTGGGCTAAAGTGCCCTTGAGCAAGGCACCTAAATCCCAACTGCTCCCTGAGTGCTGCAGCATAGGTGCCCACTGCCCTGGGTATGTGTGTGTGCCCATTGCTCACTTGTGTGTGCGCGCGCATGTTCACTGCTTCAGATGGGTTAAATGCAATGGAGGAATTTCACTGTGTGCTTAGGTCTGTGCTTGAGTGTATGTGTGATAAATAAAGGCTTTTTGTGGGTCCTTGTGTTGGGCAATTTGTGTTGAGCAACTGAAATTGTATATTAGACAAGAATGAGACAACAACATTTCTCTTTCAAAACTACAGCAACTGGTCTCCTCAGTTCCCAAACATTTACAGTGTTGTTAAAAGTGAGGTGATGCATCACAGTGGTAAACATGCCCCTGTCCTCACATTTTTGAAATCTGTTGCTGACATCAAATTCAAAATTTGAAGTCAGCAACAGATATCAAAAATGTGTTGAACTATTTTCAATGAGATATAGGGTTTCCATGATTTGCAAATTATTGCATCCTGTTTTTATTTACAGGTTACAGAGCGTCCCAACTTTTTTGGAATTGGGGTTGTACGATGTTGGTCTATTATACTGTTTTTAGCAGTCTGAAGGCAACAACCATGTTGTTTGTGAGAATATAAAATTAATATAATGGGTAAGTTAGGAAACAAAAAACACTAGTGTGATAATTAACTTATAATCCATAATAATACAGGTAATGTGTGCTTGGTGTTTAAGTTTATTGTTCATTGTGAGAACATTAACACAGATGAAAATACTCGCTGAGGTAAACATTGGCTTGATTAACTTCAAATTATCTAATTTGAACAGATTACTGCACTTTTAGATTTCTTCTCTTAATGTGCAACAGTTCCAGCATGTCACCCGAGACACCATAAACCATTTTAAGATCGCAGTTTCCCTGTGTAATGTGCTTGGAGTCCATGATCACCTGGGTACAGTGTTGATCTGTTTTCACCTCTGTTTTCATGTCAGAACATTTTCTTGTCACGACACTTTACTTTGCACTTTATGGGTGATCACTATACACACATGAATGCAAACACTTTTGTAAATCCGGAGGAAAATTTGAGTTCGGTTTGGTTTACATTAATATTTACATATAACTTTACTAAAAGAACAATATGACCCATAGTTTACTAACAATGTGCAAGCCAAAATAATGCCATCATCTAGTTAATTTTACCAAGTGATTCTTTCCTTCCTTTTCTTGTTACAAATGACATATTTGTAAATGTTGAATAAAAATAATTTAAAGGTAGACTGTCTTTCAGATTTTTCAAGTTTAGGTCATAAAAATAATTTTCCTTGACACCCAATTATTTTTGTTCAGTGGACCAAAAGCTACTGAATTCGAACCCCAGACTTCCAATTTTATTATTATTTTTTTAAGCGAACAATTAATGAATTTAGGGCCACATGGCCCTAAATTCTCCAGTATTTTTTCCTGCTTCAACATGACCCAATTCAAGATACTACGGTATGCATCACGTGGTGGGCTTTCCCTGTTCACGCAAGGCATTGTGGGATACAAATTTGAAACAGGAGCGAAAAATGGAGGACGCGAATGAAACGCGAAAGACCGACTACAGTACCAGAAAGCGAGAAAAGACATTATGTTGCAGAGGAAAGGAAATGCAGGACTAAACTCATAAATATCGGCAGTCAACGAGCACTTTGGTGTGATCAGCTGTTCTTTTAGTGACAAAATGATATAACTGTCAGTGCACGGTCAAACCTGTAGATGGCAGTAATGCAACACTGGATGCCAGCTGTTGTAAAACCCAAAAGAAGGTGGTAAACCTGCACATGGACTTCCTTTGACTGCAGGAAGCAAGCGATTTCATGCTAGGGAATTCCCTCAAATTAAATAACTTCTCAGCCACAAAATGGCCTGATATTTTGAGAGATATTACAGAAATAAACATATATCACAATGACCATTTCAGAGGGAACTAAATTTCACCGATTTTCTGAAATTGAAAGGCTGTCTAGCTTTGACTCACTTTCTCATGTGCTTTTTAAATTAAGCACTGCTGCTTGCAGATTCCTCTTCTGGCTTGCACATTAGTGATCTAAAACAGTAAAGCTGTTTTGACCATGTCTACTGTTGAAAGTGCTACACAAATACAACTGACATGAACTGAATTGAATCAAACTGAACTGGATTTATATTTTTGCCATATTCACAACTCCTCTAAAACCAAAAATGATGGTTTGATTCAGTCGCGCATCCACTGCTAATCAGTACAAGAACCATTGATGACAGCTGATCAGTAAGCATCTGTGCAGCAGTCCAAGCTTAACATAAGAGCCTCAGGCAGGGTGGTAAAGCTCTGGGGGTCAATTACGTAATAAGAGACTGCTGAGATGGAAAGATCCATCTCTCCTTCTAATCTGCCCTGTTGCCTCTTGCTGCACAGCTGGGGCTTTGAGACCTGTTTCAGCACAAACGGGGGTTTAGGAGTACATGTATGTTTAGGTTCCCCTTCATTGCTTTTAATGAAGGGAGGTGGTCCCCAGAGAGACCCCACCTGTCCAGCAAGCAACTCAAACCATCCATGGTTGTGTCTTTGTGTGCATCTGTGCTCATCTCTCCCTCTCACACACACACACGCACGCACACACACACACACATACACACACACACACACACACACACACACACACACACCACTGTAAGTGTCACATACATAGCTAATGGATGGACATGCTTTTACATGGCTGTGGGCTTTGAGTGTACAGTCAAGGGTGTGTGGGTGTAAGTGCATGGAGGGGGTTGAGGGCAGTGTGTTTGATTGAAGCGTGTGGTAATCAGGGAGAATAAAATCAACCCTCCTACCAACCCAAAACACTCCCATCTTATCCTCACACCCCTGAGGTGCCACATATAAACCTCCCCTGCAGCTGCTATACCCCACTCTCGCACACTAATGAAACACTTCCCCCATCAATGTGGAAGCCTAAGAGGTTCTGCTCAGATTTGTAAATAAGTATGCCTTCTTCTCACACACCACGCAAATGGGGGAGGAAGGTGATGATTTGAATAATAGCTTACCATTGATGACATTTTTGAGGAAAAAAAAAAAGACAATGGGTGTCTGAGGGCAATTAACACATTCCCTGTTTCTCTAAAGACATCACATAGAAAAAAAAAGGGTTGCTGAATGGATTTTGACCCAGTTTCTTTCTCTTGTTTGAACTTCTTTTGTCTCTGCTTGTATGTGTCTCTGCCTGCATGAATGCCTTTATCTGCAGGTGACAGTTGGCACAGATGCAGAGGTGTGGATGTGATGACATTATTCTTTGTGTATCATGAGTGAGTGAGCGTAATACTAACAGAACAGGAGGGAGAGGAAAAACACTGGGAAGGTGTTGGGGGAACACTTTTTACTTTGGAATTCAAAAGCAATTTACTGGGAAGGGGTTAGGTGTGAACAAAAGCTTGAGTCTAAATAACAGAGTCTAATTGGCATCGGGAAAGACTAACAATACCTAGTATAATTTCTGAAATATAATCAGATTTAAAAAACACATAATGGTATGGTGGTGTGGTGGTTCACACGGTCACCTCACAGCAAGAAGGTTCTGGGTTCGAGCCCAGCGGCCAATGGGAGCCTTTCTGTGTGGAGTTTGCATGTTCTCCCCATGTCTGCATGGGTTTCCCCACAGTCCAAAGATGTACAGTTAGGTTAATGTGAGGCAGCCTTGGGCTGAAGTGCCCTTGAGCAAGGCACCTAACCCCCAACTGCTCCCCAGGCACTGTACAATAGCTGCCCACTGCTCTGGGTACGTGTGTGCGTGAGCACATGTGTGTTCACTGCTTCAGATGGGTTAAATGCAGAGAGGAATTTCACTGTGCTTAAATGTACGTGTACTCAAAAAAACCAACATGGGTGTCTGTTACATGAACCTAAGTCTAACATGTAACGGCTGACATTTAGGTCACTCAACAAAATTGTTTCTGGCTAAGTTAACGCATTTTACTTGGGTGGAAATACTTTCCATAATTTTATTACGTTCACTGAGCAAGTTATTTTTTTTGAGTGTGTGATAAATAATGTTGTTCTTCTACTGAATCAACAGCAAGTAGTATCAATGACAATGAACAGAAACTGAACTAATTTCCAAAATGTAGGAACTGCTGGTCATTCATGCTAAAGACAAAATCCTTCAGTGAATTAATGGAACAATTGGGAATGTAGTATACAGTCAACAACAGACTCAGAGAATCTAACTATATCACTACAGTGATGTGGCCACTCTGACAGCTTCAGCCATCAAAGTCTCTGTGGAAGAATTACAGTAGTGGTTTCCCGTTGCCTTCTACTGGATTATTATAGAGGTTTTCTCCTCTCAATCATTCACACACACCTATGGACAATTTAGAGTAGCCAGTTAACCTAACCATATGTCTTTGGACTGTGGGAGAAACTAGAGCACCCGGACGAAACCCATGCAGACACAGGGAGAACATACAAACTCCACACAGAGAGGCCCCCGTTGGCCACTGGGCTTGAACCCAGAACCTTCTTGCTGTGAGGTGACTGTGCTAACCAACTGCACCACCATGCCACCAAATGAAGCATAGGAAGATGCAATTCAGAGGTGATGAATACTGCATGTGGGATTTATTTCATTGTGCTAATGAGGCAGAAAAGGAACAAACCCATGTATCAAGCATAAAGCTAGGCCTGTCCATGTCCAGCTTAAACCCTGCTCTGTGTGTATGTGTAGTGTATATCCAGCCATTCTTGTCTGTGGACTTATGATTTTCATGAAGGACAATGTCAATATACAGAATACACAGCATTCTCAAACACAAGTTTAGCTACATAAAATGGCAAATTTATAATAATAATAATAATAATAATAATAATAATGATTAGTCATGATGGTTTTATGCAAACTATTTTGTGTTTGATCAGTGAAAACAGTATGAAAAGTCATAAGCCATTTATAAATCAATTATAGCTAAAATGAGTTATAGATAAAGAGTTATGGAATTAACATGAATGACAGTGTAATAAAACTGACCGCATTGTTGAGTGACACCCTTTTAAATGCACAGCGGGAGCCATGACCATGCTTAGAGCAACACAGCAGACTTGGAGGCTGAGATTAAAGTTGTTCTTCTTTATTGTTTTATTTTGTTGCTGAATCACAAAAATTTCAGCAGAAATTTAAACTTTAAAACCAGTTATGAGTGCAATGGAGCGCTTGCATGTGACGTCACAGCCGATCCAGATTGTGACAGACGCCATCTTGTCGGTCAAATGCCATATTCCGCCTTCTACTTCTGCTTTTACTTCTACCTTTTCTTCTGGAAAACCCCACTATATACAATTCTACTACAACGGCTGCGGCTACAAGCTCTCCCTACCTGTGCACGTTTATGTTTTTTGTGTGTATTTTTGCGTGTTGTTCGTCTGTACCAGACTTCAATATCCACTACAACCGTATGGACTTACTGGACATTGGTTTCCAGCAGAAAATGACGGTTTGTAGCGATTTCCATCGCATGCATGACATTCCGGACGAGATAGCGAGACCAGCGGGGTCTCCGTGGATTGTTATCGGAAGCAAAGCAAAGGAGGCGGCATCGGGAGCGGAAGCAAAAGCGAGGCTGCAGAGCCGGCCTGTTGACTAAGCTCAGAAAACAGCCACTCAAATCTCCACTGCTAAGCCTCTACCTCTCCAACGCCAGATCCATGTAAACAAGACGGACGATTTGGAATTACAGCAGGAATTACCTTATTCTATTCTATAATCGGCTGGTCAGTGCTATACTCAATACTTAAGTGACTTACACATCCAATGAGGATTCTTGTTTACAAGATGCCACATCTGAGTCGCTGACAAATCCTGAATTTCTGTAAAGATAACTGTCCAGAGATTTATAAGCACGCAGTGCTTCACCACTGAACAGCGAGGGAAAGTTAATGAGGTAATTATACACGTCCGGGTATTCCGCTGGCAGTTCAAAATCCAGTCGTGAAAACTCCATCCGGTAAGCCATAAGGGTCACTAATCTGTAGATTGTTTATTTTAGACATATATCTAGTTATCTGTTCATTAGAAAAATGAGCCGTGTAGTCCATCGGTTGAAATTGATCCATTCTGTACACGAGTGCAGCAGTATTCAGCGGTGTTTTTGACCGACAAGATGGCGGTTGTGTACTTTCCGGTCACGTGACTGCAAGATCTCTATAAGCACAGGTTCATGCTTTTCGCTGTTTTCTTCCACAAGCAGCATGCCACTATCAAAAGGTACAAAGCATACTCCCTCAATGCTTTTGAGGTAGTGTTTGTAAAAAAAATAAATTTTATAATACAGCAATTTGCCAACAATTACAATTTTTAATTTATAAATGACATCATACTTTTATCATTACAGTTACTGCTGTTGAACGCCTGCGAGTTAGTTCCTGTAATCAGCTCCATTCTAGTAGCAATAGACTATACTAGAAAGGGCCAAGTCCTTTATCTTGAACATTTTTCAGTAGTGGAAATCTTACAGACTATTATAAAGCACTGACAATGGAGACTTCTTCCATAAATGTTAGAGAAAGCAATAATTTCTTTGTTAAATGAACACATTTATAAAGTCAATTTTTTAAACTTAGTTTAGCATCTGCCATACAAGCCAGTGTGTAAAACATTAGTATTCAAACACTGAATGAGCACAATAATATAAACCAGTCATTTGCCTTGCAGCCTCACTTACTGTCTGAGCTGCTATAGAATAAACAGTCAGATTTGAGAATTCAGCAGCACTGTTCTAAATATTAAATAAAAATGTTTTATTACACTGAGTGCTTGCTTCCAATAAAGTAGGATCATACTCTGACACAACACATCTGAACATCCCACCAAAGCCTGTTTATGTTACATCACCGATAGGAGGGGTATTCAAAGAAATTTTGTAAAGGTCAAGTACTTGGTTCAATCTGCATTGCTGGAGCTGCATCTGGACCATAGTCTGCTGGTTGTCTACACTGGAGTTTGAAACACAACACTAATAGATAATTCACCATTTTGGAAAGCTGACTTGAACATTGACTTCAGGAATGTTTTATACTGATGTTTTCTCAACATTTCCATTGCGATAATCAAATACATCTGCAATTAGTGGAGCATAGAAAATACTCTAACTGCTCTTCCAAAAGGAAGCAAGACTCAAAAGAGAAAAGCTGGATGGTGATTAACAGGTTTGTAATATTAAAACAAAATTGATCATTTTCAAAACAATTTAGTATTCACAATTAATTTAGAACTGATTGCAAAGTAATGTTCCTTTTACAAAGATTCATTCATATGAATGAATCTTTGAGCTACTAGATACCAACATTAAACCAAAAAACAAACAATCAAATCCACGTTAATGTGAATGATGGGGATTCTAAACCTGTTAACCTGTGATATTTACATTCAGTAATAACATAAGCAGTCACCTGGCTGGAGTCCAAGAAAAATAATTGATTTTTATATCACCACTAGGAGCCTGGTCCTACTCTGTTTTCAGGACATGCACAAAAAAAAGAAAAAAAGCAAATTAGACTTGCAGATGGCATGTGTGTATTAACTGATTGGGAAGCACCTGCACAAGTCACAGCCATGTCTGGCAAGTGTGCTGGAATATTTGGCAGAGATAACCAAATCATATCTCTGACTGGTGGAGTGCCATTTTATAATTATGCTCCCAAAGAAAGCAGGAAGTAGAAGAGCAGTGTAGAACAATGATCACATGCCACGATAGTAAATGCTATTAGTCAGGAGGATTTTTTTAAATATGCTGCCAGCAAAAAAAGACTAAAATAATCTCATTGACAAAAACTGAAATGCAAAATTTCATCTCACTTGAAACTCTGTGGCAATGTCTGTACATCACTTGTCTCACACCAGTGCATAATTTACAGTTGTAGTCCAGTGTGAAAAGCCTCTAGGTTTTTTTTTTTTACTACCAGTCAAATATTTGGATATACCTGTCCAAATAAGGGTTCTCTTTATTTTTTAAATTTTTTTATGCTTGTTTGCTGTTCTAAAAGAGCAAGAGTGTGTGAGGAGTCATTACAGAGTTTATAATGAGCCAGAATGTGGAACAGCTGTACAAAATTAACAGGCACATGCGTGGATTCATAGTGCATCCTGGGAACTGAAGTCAGGTCATGCAATCAAACACCACTAACGGCATGCAGCTCAGCACTCCGAATGAGGGAGAGTTCATGACAGAACCCCTCTGAAGGCCCGACCCCTGGAGCGTCATGCAAGGCTCCAAACTTGTGGACCAGGGTCTCTCAGCAACAACATGGTGCCAGACAGCACCTCATAGATCTTTGGCCTAGACTTTGGTATGGACATGGACTCAGGCATGGGCATGAACATGGACCTGGGCTCAGGCATAAGTAGAGGCATAGATTCAGACATGGACATGGGCTGAGGCATGAGCATAGACTCTGGCATGGGCAAGGCTTCAGGCAAAGGCATAGACTCAAACATCTACTTTGGCTTAAGCATGGACATGGGCAAGTATTCAGTCTCAGGCATGGACAAGGGCTTAAGCATGGGTATGGACTCTGGCATGGGTATGGGTAAAGGTTCAGGCATGGGCTCGAGCATAGTCGGGGATTCAGACAAGGACTCAGGCATGGGTATGTCGCTCCCACACACTTTAGCTGGCAGAATGATGGCATCCTCCCCAAAGTCAGGAGGTGGAACAATAACATCCTCCTCAAAGCTAGCAGGCAAAATGATGACATCCTCCCTGAAGCCAGGAGGCCGAATGACAATCATCCCTGAAGCCAGGAGGCAGAACAATGACATCCTTTCTGAAGCCAGGAGGCAGATCAAAGATCTCATCCTCACAATCAGGAAGTGGAGAGAAGATGTCCTCTGCAAAGCCAAGAGATGAAGCGAAGTTCTCGTTCTTGCAATCAGGGAGCAAAGAGACAATTTCATCGTTGAAGCCAGGCAGAAGCGCAAATACAGGAGTGCAAGTGGACCTGTCAGCCTATGGAGGGAGCTCTGGAGTGAAAGCCTCCCTGTCAGCCATCCTGTTGGCCTCTGGATGGAGCTCTGGAGTGAAGGACTCCCTGCCAGTAGCCCTGTTGGCCACTGGTGGGAGCTTTGGAGCAAAGGCCTCTCTTTTGGCAATGCTCTCAGGCACTGAAAGGAGCTCTTGAGTGAAGGCTGCCCTGTCAGCCTCTGAAGGGAGCTCTGGAGTGGAGGTTGCCCCCCATCCCCCAAAAAATTTCAGGGACTTTTCTTCCTGAGGGCCTGGTACCACCACTTCAGCATGTTACCAAAGTTTGTGGAGATTCTTCAGCATGGGTGTTTGACGGTGGAGAAGTAGTTTGCCCACTGCCGTGCTGGTCCCTTAAGCCAGTGGATCATGCACTGGACACACATACTCTGATGGCTTAAGTTACAATATGCTTTCATGAAAGAACTAACACTGGAGAAGGAATAAATTTTGGGGAATCTCTATGCCATCATAGGGAGCAGGGACATCCATGCACCAGAGCTGCAGGAAGCACATCGGAAAGCTGATTTTGGCATACTGTTGTTCCATTTTTCCTGCTGCATCTATAATTTTAAGCAAGCTATTCTGTCATGAATGGACTGGTAGGCAAGGCAAGGCAGGATGCAAGTACAGACGTAAAAGGTTCATTTACAATATATACATCCTCAGACATATCCAGAACTTGAAGCATAGCTCATGGTATTTAGGCAGAGTTCACATAAGCAACAAACATCTAGAACAGGGCAAAAATCCAAGAAGGTACAAGACACACACACACACACACACACACACACACACACACAAAAACAAACAAACAAACAAACAAACAAACAAGGAACATGAGCCTGAACAACGATCCAGAAAGCTAAGCCACACAGAAGACATACAATAGCTCACAAAGTGATAGTGCGTGAGGAGTCCTTAATACAGAGTCTGTAATGAGCTGGAATGTGGAACAGCTATGTATAATTAACAGGCACATGCACTGACCCATGGTGCATCTTGGGAACTGAAGTCGGGCCATCCAGTTCAACGCCACAAACCCAGAAGTAAAAGCATGCAGCTCAGCACTCAGAATGAGGGAGAGTTCATGACACTGTGATAAAGTTTACTCAATTAAACTAAATTCTCAATTAAATCATGCTTCTTCTGGACTTCAAATCAGCATTTTCTGAGATGCCATCTGCATTTAATCTTTATGGAAGGAATCTCCATTGTCACTGTTATGTAACAGTCAGTAAGTTCATCCCCATAGGGGAGACGACAGGACAGAGGTGTTCCTTGGTAACATGACAAGCTGTGTTTTATTAACAGATATTATGTGACATCAAGTGCTAATATAAAAAAATGTTTCTTGTGAACATTCCACAATATTAAATGTAATTATAAATGGTTAAAAGTATAACAGGTTCATGAGAAACATCAAAAATTGTATACAGAATGAAACAGTTTGGGATGTATTGTTGCTGCTAACATTAATTCCACATCCTTCCACCAGGTTACTGATTATTTTCCGACAACAGCATTCCCTGTTGTGTTTTATTCCTTCTGTAACTGAGTCAATTATGAAATTTTGCACTGAAATGTCTCATCTCATTATCTCTAGCCGCTTTATCCTGTTCTACAGGGTCACAGGCAAGCTGGAGCCTATCCCAGCTTAGGCGAGAGGCAGGGTACACCCTGGACAAGTCGCCAGGTCATCACAGGGCTGACACATAGACACACAACCATTCACACTCACATTCACACCTATGGTCAATTTAGAGTCACCAGTTAACCTAACCTGCATGTCTTTGGACTGTGGGGGAAACCGGAGCACCTGGAGGAAACCCACGCGGACATGGAGAACATGCAAACTCCGCACAGAAAGGCCCTTGCTGGCCATGGGGCTTGAACCCGGACCTTCTTGCTGTGAGGCGACAGCGCTACACCACCGTGCCGCCCTGCACTGAAATGATTTATTTAAATAGAATAGAATACAAGTCTTTATTGTCCACATTGTGGAAATTCATCATTGTCCCCACAAAACATAAAAACAAATAATACATATACACAAGACTTCACAGCAGTACAACAGACACACAAGAGCTTCTTACCCCATGGGCTTACAGACCCCAAGATCAAGTGGCCCACTATAAATAACATTGTAAATAGAAACAATAATACTATAATAAATACATAAGTCCTATTATAATTATAATGTAATTATAATGTGATTTCTTGGCTATACAGTGCTAGTCAAATGTTTGGGCACACCTTTTAATTCAATGGTGTTTTTTTTTTCTCTATTTTTATAAATTAAACACGTCATGTCTTAAAGTAATGATAGATGTCGTTACTCTTTACTTAGTTGAGCAGTTCTTGACATAATATGGATTACTACAGTTGTGGAATTGGGCTATTTACTGTATTATTATTTACTATTTACTGTTTGATCTCAAACACATTAAAAAGGCAAGAAATTTCACTAATTAACTTTTGATGAGACACCTGTTAATTGAAAAGCATTCCAGGTGACTACCTCATAAAGCTGGTTGAGATAATGCCAATAGTGTGCAAAGTGTCAAGGTAAACGCTGGATACATTGAAGAATCTAAAATATGAAACATTTTGTTAACACTTTTGTTTACCACATAATTCCAAATATGTTCCATTTAACAGTTATTCCATGAAATCGAGTCATACTGTACATTAGCTGATAGCCGATGAGGCACATAACGCCGTGTTGGCTATAAGCCATGTAAGACAAGATTGAGTGGAGTAATTGGTTTATTCTATCCACATTCACTGGATTTTGAAAAATAAAGCATTTTTATTTTTTGCAAATTTGATAAATAAAAACTTTATACAAAATGTCCGACAAAATCATTTCCGCTTAGAAGGTAAACAGACCGGCGAAATGACAGTAGCAATTTGTGAAAAATGCTATAATCTTGAAAAATAAAACAAAAAAAGATACATTCTTACCATCAAATACTTTTATTCCGTATTTTGTTGTTTTTTTGTATTTTGAGGGGTTTTGTTTTCAAGTAGAGTTTTTATTTCATCCTCGGTTGGTTCAGTAACACGCTCTGCCATTTTGTTTTTCTCTACTCATGGTACATGAGCTGATAGCCTAGTAGTAGACTAGCCAGTCAGAGTGTGCAATTGCTGATATCCAGTGAATGTGGACAGAAGAATTTTTTTTTTCATAATTCTTATTTCTTCAGTATTATTTTACAATGTAGAAAATCACTTCCAGTCAAAATACAGCAAAACATACGAACAATTAGGTGTGTCCAAACTTTTGAATAGCACTGTATATTCATCATGTAAAAATATTCCAGTCAAAATACAGCAAAATGTATGAACAATTAGGTGTGTCCAAACTTTTGAATAGCACTGTATATTCATCATGTGAATTTCACATCATTAAATCATGTACTACAAGACATAGATGACTACCTACTACTTGTAAATCCACCCCATAAAAACGAAGGAAAGCATATTGAGGAATGTTTGGGATATATTATGAAACCAAATATACTATTCACAAAATGATCATTGAAAACAAAATTTCACAGTAATCATAAAATTTAAATTTTGGAGCCAATGAACTGAAAGTGACAATCCTGAATCTCTGTAAATTAAGGCCAGTGGCGTAGCCAGGATTTTTTACATGGGGTGGCCAAAGGGGGGCCAAGGATATACAAGGGGTGGCCATGCTGTGACTAAATAAAAAAAGGGGGGGGTTCCGGGGGTCCTCCCCTGGGAAATTTTGAATTAGCTAGATTTGATTTCCTGTATTCTGATGTATCTGGTGGCAATATCTGGTGCCTAACTCATGAACAAAACCCATGTGAGCCAAGAGGTCAGAAATTAATGTATTAATTTATTTATGTAACATAAAGCATCTGCAAAACAAAGAAACCATCCAACTTGTTTACTCTAGTTAAGCATCAGGATTTTAACGATCACTACTAAAATGCAAAAGTAAAAACTAAAAGATCACCTGTCCCAGGCACCTGGGAAGTAGTAAGGATATTAGTCAGGCTTGAATAAAGAGTGCTTTGCTCAGGAAAAGGAAAGTACTTGTATACTTAACTCATACATACAACATACGGTATGTAAACACTTACAACATGTGATATTGTCCATTGCAAGTACTGTACAAATTAAATGTGTTGAGTTACAAAATGTGTTTGTGTGTCTGCGCGTGTGCGTGAGTGA
Source organism: Neoarius graeffei (assembly GCF_027579695.1). Classification (NCBI taxonomy): domain Eukaryota; kingdom Metazoa; phylum Chordata; class Actinopteri; order Siluriformes; family Ariidae; genus Neoarius; species Neoarius graeffei. The sequence continues at coordinate 35,204,539 of NC_083587.1, read as the reverse complement.
GTGAAAGTGTTACACTGATGGAGCACATGACATAGATGAGGTGTAGTGCATGAGTGGTGTGTGTGTGTGTGTGTGTGTGTGTGTGTGTGTGTGTGTGTGTGTGTGAGAGAGAGAGAGAGAGAGAGAGAGAGAGAGAGAGAGAGAGAGAGAGAGAGAGAGAGAGAGTGTGTTCAGAGTGCATGAGTGTTGTGTGTGTTATATGTGAATATAGAAATGTAGTGCATGGGTGGTGAGTGGGTGAGTGTGTGTTCAGAGTGCATGAGTGGTGTGTATACCAGTGAGTGTGTTACATGTAAATATAGAAATGTAGTGTGCATGAGTGGTGTGTGTGTGTGTGTGTGTGTGTGTGTGTAAGAGAGGGTGTGTGTTGAGAGTGCATGAGTTGTATCTCATAGTGAGTGAGAGAAAGACAGTGTGTGTTAAGAGAGTGAAGTATGTGTTCATATACGAGTGAGAGAGAGAGAGAGAGTTAAGACAGTGCATGAGTGTTACATTTAAATATAAAAATTTAGTGCATGAGTTGTGTGTCTGTGTTGAGAGCGTATGAATGTTACATGTAAATATAGAAATGTAGTGCACAAATTGTGTGTGTGTGTGTGTGTGTGTGTGTGTGTGTGTGTGTGTGTGTGTGTGTGTGTGAGAGTGAGATAGACAGTGTGTTAAGAGAGTGCATAAGTGTTGTGTATGAGTGTGTTACATGTAAATATAGAAATGTGGTGCATGAGTGGTGTGTGTGTGTGTGTGTGTGTGTGTGTGTGTGTGTGTGTGTGTGTGTGTGTGTGTGTGTGTGTGAGAGAGAGAGAGGGGTAGGGGGAGAGTGTGTGTTGAGAGAATACATGAGTGTTGTATGTATGAGTGTGATAATTATTAATCAATGTGTACTCCCACCAGTAACACAACATCTCTATATTTTCATGTAACAGACAAACATTAAAAGTTGTATTCTGCAGTTAGAGTGAGCAAAGTGATTCACAGACAGCTAACTTGCTGACGTAATTTTCTCTTTTGAGTCATACAATCGAAAACCACCGACGTTTTGCTTTCTATCTATCTAGTATCTATGTGTGCACACAGCACAAATCCCACTGTAGCCAGATATCTATATGGTTGCATTTACATGTAAACTAAGATTTCAGTCACTGAAAACGGATACTTTCGAAAACTCAGAGCAAAGTGGAGATTTCTGGAACTCTGAATTGTCGGAGGACAGAATTGTAACTGTATGTCTACAAAGTGAGAAAACTTGAGAGTATAAGAGATGAATAACTTGCATCCCAAATTAATCGCACGTTCACGTAGTTCGTAGGTTGTTCAGTTGTTGGACGAGAGCATGACTATCTGATACCACCTGCTGCTTGAACGCGCGAAATGTTTATGTGCTACGGTAATATGCATCCCCGCAGAAACCAAATAGGTGGAACAAAAATCCAGCGGGCGGAACTAACATTTTGTGGGACATATCGGTTTTATAAATTTTTTTGTCCGGCCCTGGGGTGGCCAAGGCGGGGCCAAGACCCCCCCGGCCACCCCTGATTAAGGCTACTCTCTTCTCATCAAAATAGCTAAAAAACTTTGGATACTACATGTGAAATATCCAGCTAAATCCAGACCATACCTATTATATAATTCTGTGCCAAAGCAAGAAATGCAGTTAAAGTGTTTGGCTTTTCCTTCAATTCCATTACAGTGGCCTGTGCATTACTCTAAAGCCAGTCACACTGCATTAATGTCAAAGCTGCAATGTGAAACTTTCTGCTCCAAGAGAACAGAAATTAAGCCTTTTGTATATTGCTTCCATAAGCGTCTTTCCACAAGCATCTGTACATGTACACACACACACACAGTTCCTCAATGACAAAACACAGTATTATGTGATCGTATAGAGCCCTTTTTTTTTTGCACAGATATGATAAGAAAGATGGTAACTGTACATCAAGAGCAGGTTAGAAAGCCACCTCATGAAACCAAAACAGACACTCAAAATTTGAATGTGTTCAGATATCCTTTGAAGGACAAAGAATAAAGGTATGATGTCCTGCTCTTTGATCAGTTGAAAATATATCAAAAGCTGATCCTCCTATGGTGTTATCTAAACAGTTTTCTGTATTGTGTGTCCATTTTCCCCCTCTGTCTACTTCTTCCTTCTGATCATTTTAATTTATTTTTCATTTAATGACCTCTGTTATTGTCAGTGCTGTAGGAACACTCGCTTGTTCTTTCATTTGGCTTCTCAAGTGTTTGCTTTCATCTCCATGGATTATTCTCTGCAATCATGGACTTTTCCAATTTTTAGCAGAGCACTTTCTTTTTCTCTTAGACTTTTTACTCTGGTCTGTAAAATCCAGCTTCTGATCGTATGCTTGCTTTAACTTCTCCCACTTGGTATTTCTCCAGTCTACTCATTTTGCCAGCATTAAAACAATCTTTAATGTTTTTCTTTCTCCCCAAGATAGTAGGCACTAACCAAGCTAAACAAAGAGGCTTTCATCTTTTTCTTAAACTCCGCAAGAGAAGCTGTCATAGCCTTTTTTTAAAGAAACTCCAAATTAAAAGACCAGCTCTATCTCGCTAAAAATAATTCAGTTGTATTTCTGCAAAAATTTTAAGTCCAAAGCCTCTTACCTGCCACTGACCACAAAGCAGACCACAAGAAGGATGAGGAGTACTACACCAGCAGCAATGGACACAGCCAAGATGGTCTTCTGGTTTGGATCTCCCACTGCCAACATGTCTGTTGGAAAAAAAAGACAGAGTGACCATTAAAAAAAAAAAAAAAAGAATTAACAGTGGTGATCATACATTACACCCATGCTTACTTTTTCATTCTGTGACTTGTAATACTGAGTATAAAACATTGAACACTTATATTTTATGGGCCATATTTAGAGTCGGCAACTTAAGTCCAAAAGTGACATCAACATTTTATGCTGGAAAAGTTATTCGTATTCAGAGTTTAGCTGAGCAGCTGCTTGCGTAAATTTTCTAGGCTTTTAAGATTGTCATAATTACTTACTTCATGCCTCTGAGGGTTTTGTTCTCTAACACCTAGACCACCCAAAATCAAAATACAGAAAATGCAGACTGAAGAAGGAAATCAGAACGTTTGTCATTTGCTGTCAAGTATAAAAAGAGTCAATTTAAAAATGAGAAAAAAAAAACACTTAGTATACAATGCTTTATAGATGTCAAGATGGTTAACACTGGAAAAAAATTCTAATACATTTTATATTGCTGCATTAGTAGACAATAGAATACAACAGCAATAGAATATTGTTGCATGAATAAGACCTTGTGGTGCACATTAATCACTGCAAATTTGATTTAATTTCACAATCAGTAGCTTAGGAAGTATGACTTGCTCAAACGTATGTAATAGTTTGGTACATATATATTACGTATGGGTGCTGTGTGAGACGGCTGCCTCTCCAGTAGGTCTGTAGTTTTTAGCTCTTTAAACCTCTTTTTCCACCTTTTACTTTTCTGCTCTTCTTACAAAGACATAGTGTGTTTTACTATATAACATGGATATATTTAACTTTAACACACAACCAGGAGCCAGTTTTCTCACTTATTTGAGAGATGCTAACGTGGACCTGCGGGGATTCACTGCTGTGAGAGCCAACAGAGACACTAACATGTGGGAAAAGCAAAGGTGGGGGACTCATTATTTATGTTAACAACTGCTGGTGTAACCCGGGACATATCTCCATAAAGACAGTTGTGTGTTGCCCGGACTTGGAGCTGCTAGCTGTTAGCCTGCGGCCATATTATCTGGCAAGGGAGTTCAGTCACATAATCACCATCTGTGTTTACATCCCGCCGAGGGCAGACGCAGACACTGCATGTGAGAGGATTCACTCTGTCACAGCAAGGCTGCAGACACAGCACCCTGAGGCATTTATCATTTCTGGGGATTTTAATCATGCTACTTTGGACTCTACTTTGGCTGCTTTTTGCCAGGCTGTGGATTGTCCAACAAGGAACAACAGGACAATTGACTTGCTGTATGCTAATGTGAGGGATGCATACAGAGTCACACCCCTCCACCCACTAGGGAAGTCTGACCACAACCTGGTTCTTCTACAGCCGAAGTACACTCCCCTGGTTCAAAGGCAGCCTGTAACAACTAGCTCCATCAGGAGGTGGTCCCCTGAAATGGAAGATGCCCTCAGGGACTGTTATGATATCACAGACTGGGATGTGCTGCTTAGCCCACACTGTGAGGACATAGAGGGGCTGACACACTGTCTGACGGATTACCTTAACTTCTGCGCAGACGTGGTCTCCCCCGCTAAAACTGTATGGTGTTACCCTAATAACAAGCCATGGGTAACACAAGAAGTCAAAGCTGTCCTCAACAGGAAGAAGGCCGCCTTCAGGAGCAGGGATAGGGAGGCAATGAAAGCAGCACAGCAGGAGGTAAAATGCTGCGTGAGGGAAGCTAAGGACAGCTACAGGAGAAAGGTGGAGCAGAAGCTGAAGGAGAACAGCATGAGGGAGGTCTGGGAAGGTGGGAAAACCATCACAGGCCACAATACAAAGACCAGAGTCATTGAGGGGGCAGGAGAGGGGGCGAATGAGTTGAATGACTTTTTCAATCGGTTCAACCAGCCCACATCCCCCCACCCTCTCCCTCACTGCAGCCATCTCTCCTTCCCTCAACACATCTCCCCCCAGTCATCACAGCAGCCCCCTCCTCCCCCACCTCAACACAGACTCCTCCATGCATTACTGCAGACCAGGTCAGAGGTCAACTGAGGAAGCTTCACCCCAGGAAAGCAGCAGGCCTGGACAAGGTGTGTCCCCAACTACTGAAGACCTGTGCTGCTGAACTGGGTGAACCACTCCAATGCATCTTCAACCTTAGCCTGCAGCTGGGGAGAGTGCCCACCCTCTGGAAGACATCATGTATCGTTCCAGTTCCCAAAAAGAATCGGCCCAGCGAGCTGAACAACTTCCGACCGGTGGCACTCACTTCACATCTGATGAAGACATTGGAGCGGCTCTTCCTCAGCCTCCTCAGACCCCAGGTACAACATGCCCAGAACTGTCTGCAGTTTGCGTACTAGGCAGGTGTCGGTGTGGAAGACGCCATCCTCTACCTGCTACACCGAGCCCACTCGCATCTGGATAAGGGAAATGGCACAGTGAGGATCCTCTTCTTGGACTTCTCGAGTGCCTTCAACACCATCCAACCCCTATTGCTTCAGGACAGACTGAACAGGATGAGAATGGACCCCTGCCTGGTCACCTGGATCTCCAGCTACCTCACTGACAGGCTGCAGTATGTCAGGCTGAAGGACATCACATCTGACACTGTGATTAGCAGCACCGGAGCACCCCAGGGCACGGTGCTGGCCCCTCTTCTCTTCACCCTGTACACCGCAGACTTCTGCTACAACTCGGAGCTGTGTCACATTCAGAAGTTTGCTGATAACACAGCCATCATTGGGTATATCAGTGACGACAGAGAGGATGAGTATAGGAGCCTGGTGAGGGACTTTGCTGTGTGGTGCAACAGGAACCATCTGCAGCTCAACACCTCGAAGACAAAGGAGCTGGTCATTGACTTTGGGAGGTCCAGACCAAGGTCACGACCAGTTCTGATCGAGGGAGTTGAGGTGGAGGCTGTGGATTCCTACAAGTACCTCGGGCTGTGGCTGGACAGCAAGCTGGACTGGACTTGCAACACCAAACACTTATACAGGAAGGGACAGAGCAGGCTATACTTCCTTAGGAGGCTGCGGTCCTTTAACATCTGCAGGAAACTCCTGTGGATGTTCTATCAGTCTGTGGTCGCCAGTGTCCTGTTTTACACCGTGGTGTGCTGGGGGGGCAGCACATTCAAGAAGGACACATCCAGGCTGGACAAATTAATCAGGCAGGCCGGCTCTGTGGTCAGCATGAAGCTGGACTCTCTGGTGACGGTGGCAGAGAAGAGATCTATGGACAAACTATTGAACATCATGGACAATGCCAGTCACCCTCTGCACACCATCATCAGCAACCAGAGGAGCCTGTTCAGTGACAGAATGCTCCTTCCCAAGTGCAGGACGAACAGACTTAAAAACTCCTTTGTCCATCATTCCATCAGACTGTACAACTCTTCTCTGGGGGGGAGGAGGGGTAACAGGAGGACAGAGGATGGGAAGAAGCAGTAGCCTAGCCTAACAATAAGCAATACCAGACAATGTGCAATATAATGTGCAATATAAAGTACAATATCTCTCCTGCCACCACCCCCCTTCTCCCCTCCCCCATATCTTATTCTTTTTATATTTGTATATGTAAATACTTAAGTTCTCAATGTTTTTCTCTATTTTTCTTCTCTGTTTATCTGTAATGATGCTGTTGGAATCTTAATTTCCCTGAGGGAACCCGCCCAAAGGGATCAATAAAGTTTTATCTAATCTAATTCTAATCATTGAAATTGTTACTACACCTACTATGGGTCAGAGTTACAGTATGCAATTTATTAGGCTTTAAAACATCCATGCAAGAGGTTCTGATGATCTACAGAGATGGCTCAGCAGCATAATCTGTTGAGTACTTCAACTGTGCCTCAACTGCGATCCTCAGATTACATATACATGCATTAGATTAAAAAAAAAAAAAAGTTACCCAGTTCAATTAGCATCATGTGCTCCATGGGCAATATGGAAAATAGCTTGGTGCACTTCACAAGGCATTACATGTGCTCCAAAATAAGTAGAGAGAGAAAGAAAAGGATATGCATCAGGAATTATGGAGAGAAAACAATTAGCTGAAAGAAAATGTGGCGAGCCATGCTAAATTAAAAAAGGGGTTTTGATTTACCTGAAAATGAAATAATAATAATAATAATAATAATAAGGCCAAAATTCTGCTAAATTCAGAGCCAATTTTCATTATAAAAATTCAGTAAATAATGTAGTTAACATTTATGAAATTAAACCTCTTTCAAAGAAGGCATAACAAGATCATAACTATTTGCTTTTACATGTAATTGTCTTCCCATAATGATTATAACAGAAAGCAGCATATGGTGTATGTGGGTTAAAAAGCAGATATTGTTGCTATTGTTTAGTCACTGCATGGGACCTGCTATACCTACTCAAAATCCTTAATCACGCAAGGGAGACTGGAAAAAAAAAAAGAAATCTTCACGTACTTCAGAAAAAAGAACCAATTGCAGCATGGTGTGTGTGCCTCTAGGGATTAAATGAGTTTGGTGACAAGATGTCATCAATTCATAAATATTTCACAATTGTCTGAGGTTAACTGTGTCAAGCACTGTGTTGTTTTCACTGAAAAGAAAGAAAGGAAAAAAAAAAAAGATCGACAGTGACCTATGCTTGGCCTTGTTCCACAAGGAGCCAGGGGGGACTGAAAATCTTTTGAGAAATGATGAAAAAAAGCTGCAGTCTATCAATCATTGTTAACTCCCTCAGTGGTTTTTAATGATGTCTTTGCCCCAGCTATGTATGCTGTGAGACATAACAAAACAGAGTAGAAGGACAGGGAAAAACCAGACTGAGAAGATGGCGTGAAAACATAGACAACAATGAAGAGCTTAAACTTCTTAATGCCTCCTGAAATGAGAGACATTACGAAATAGTAACATCTTTTTCTTCTTCTTTTGGCTGCTCCCTTTAGGGGTCGCCACAGCAGATGTGTTACACATTTGATTTGGCATAGTTTTTACACCAGATACCCTTCCTGACGCAAACCTCCCCAATCTATTCGGGCTTGGGACCGGCACTAAATATGCACTGGTTTGTGCAACCCCAGTGGCTGGGTATTTTACCTAATCTGGATGTCTCTGAACTACAGGGGGGACCGGAGCACCCAGAGTAAACCCATGCAGACATGAAATAGTAACATACCTTAACAAAAATGAATAAATAAAATATTGGGGTATGTGTAGATTGTAGCTAGCACTCACCTTCATGCCTTGTCTCCAGCTCAATCTCTCCTTCATAGTTGCCATAGCCTCCATCAGTGTGAGCACGAACCCTGAACACGTAAATGGTACCTGGCTTCAGGCCCTCCACAGTCATGATGTTGGATTTGGTTTTCAGCACTGTGTAGTTTTGGTCTCGCTGATTCTAAACAAGTCAAACAGAAAGAGAAATATAACCACTTGTTCATTATACACTAAATTGTTTTTCCTTTATCATCTTCTTTTGGCTGCTCACAATAGGGAGCACTACAGCGGATCATGATGATCCGCATATTTGATTTGGCATCGGTTTGTACACAGGATGCCCTTCCTGATGCAACCCTCCCCAATCCATCGGGTTTGGGTCCGGCACTAAGTATACACTAGCTTGTGCAAGCCCAGTGGCTGGGTATTCGAGTCCTATCCTATCCATCTTATGGAGTCCTATCCATGAGATAATGTGTCACATAAGAACATTAAATGGAAGAGTTTATATCAACCAAATGAGACACCAAAACTAACATATGATGATGGTATTTTGCACATTTTTGACACTTTTTTCAAGATAGACAATATAATATGTGACACCTCACCGAATCCCGGGCCGCATGTCGGCCGAAACGAATCCGAGATAAATCGCAAAAGCAGCATTTTTTTTTCAAAATTTGTGATTCATTTTTTTCCATCATGTGCAAGTTGAGATCTTGAAGAATGCAATCAGTATTTCAGATAATAGATTGTTTTGTTGGAAAAGCATAAATTTTTTGTTGCAAATTGTCTCGTTTTTGTCAGGACTGTAGCCTGCTGGGGGGTGTGGGTAAATTACCATATGGGCCATTCACATGATTTAAGTCTTTTTTTTTTCGCGAATCAGCTGTATGAGACGAGCTGAGCTCGTGGCTACTTAAGCTGCATACAGGCATGTAATTTCACTATGGAATGAGCAAGCTAAACAGAGCGCAGAGGAGCTGAAACACCGCGAAGCAAACAGACACACGGTATTTACATCGGAGATGACCATTTCTAGAAAAAAAAAACGTAACCAAGTGTTCTAGGACTACATTCCATCGGAGGCATTGATGTGTGCAAGGCGACGTTTCTCTTTCTGATGGGGTAAGTTTATTAATCTAAGGCTGTGTGGTTATTTTTGCATGTAACGGAGAGTGTTGTGGTTTGGTTACATGAAACTAGCATTGTGTTAGTTGTGTCATCATCGTGCTATCTATCTTTCTTTCTAACGGTGAGAGTAACTTTTCAACCACAAAACGTTAAAGTATACTTTAGGACTCATTTTTGTACTTCATAATTGTGTTGGGCATACTTTGCATGGAAGGAAAATTGACGTGGTGATCTTTGTTTACATGAAAGTAGTATCGTGCTAACTAGTAGGGGGGTAGGGCTTTCCTTAATGTCATGCAAATGAGCACCATTATGTGCCCTCCCTGCAGCCAGAGTAGCTGAGATGGAAAACTTTGAGGGCGATTTTCTCCCTTTTCTGTTTTAAGAGGTATGCACTTTCAAAAGGCCACACATTCTTCAAATATTGTCAGATCTCCACAGGGAAGGCATCATTGGAAAGCTTAGAAACTGTACTTTCTGAATCTGTCAACTCAAAATGCCCCTGGGCGGACATGTGTCCCTGGATTCCGTTATCTGACATATATTCACACAGTGGCCACTTTATTAGGAACACCCATCCACCTGCAGTTTTATGCAGTTCTCTAATCAGCCGATCCCTTGAAAGCAGCACAATGCATAAAGTCATGCAGATACAAATGAAGAGCTTCAGTTAATGTTCACGTCAAACATCAGAATGGGAAAAATTGTGATCTCAAAGTGTGACTTTCACTGTGACATGGGTGTCGGTTTGAGCCAAATGGACTGGTTTGAGTATTTCAGAAACTGCTGATCTCCTGGGGTTTTCACACACACACACACACACACACACACACACACACACACACACCAGTCTCTAGAGTTTACACAGAATGGTGCGAAAAACAAACAAACAAACAAACAAACAAACAAACAAACAAAAACATTGAGTGAGTGACAGTTCTGTGGGTGGAAATGTCTTGTTAATAAGAGAGGTCAGAGGAAAATGGCCAGATTGGTTCAAGCTGCCAGGAAGGATATAGTAACTCATATAATCACTCTTTACAACCATGGTGAGCAGAAAAGCATCTCAGCATGCAACAGCAGAAGAACACATCAAGTTCCACACCTTCCAGCCAAGAACAGGAACCTTAGAATCAAGAATAAGTTCCTATTAAAGTGGCTGGTGAGTGTATATAGTTTATCGTCAAGTGATGAATATATTAAACTTCTAGGCATTCAAGAGTGAATATATTCACGAAATTAAGGAAGATATTTTCAACATGAGAAGATTGGCCAGTATCGAGAGAGAGAACTGCGTTTGCAGCATGTATTCACTGCATTAACATGTATTAACCTTAGTATTCACTGAAAAAGTGCACCTTGAATTGTCGCACCTGTGCTATACAAATAAAACTGATGCAAGAACACACACACACACACACACAGCAATGCACTTTTTTTCTATTTGCCATAGCTAGCACTGATTGAAACAAATAATTAGACAGCATTGAGCCTAGAAAAGAAAGAAAGAAAGCACAACTTTATTCATCACACACTTGTGAAATTCCTCTCTGCATTTAACTCTGAAGCAGTGAAAACACACATGCGTACACACACGAGCAATGAGCACACACACATACCGAGAGCAGTGGGCAGCTATGCTAACAGCACCCGGGGATCAGTTGGGCGTTAGGTGCCTCGCTCAAGGGCACTTCCCATATTAACCTAATCGCATGTCTTTGAATTGTGGGGGAAACCGGGGCACCCGGAGGAAACCCACGCAGACACGGGGAGAACATGCAAACTCCACATAGAAAGGCCCCCGCCGGCTGCTGGGCTCGAACCCAGAACCTTCTTAAATATATTACGTTCATTATGTCTTCTTCTTAAATCAAAATAATTAGTTATTCTTTTGTTTCAGACATGTAAAAGCTTTTTTACCTTTACCTGACATGTTTCGATGGTGTAACTTCCGTCTTCATCAGAGGGTCACCCTCTGATGAAGACGGAAGTTACACCATCGAAACATGTCAGGTAAAGGTAAAAAAGCTTTTACATGTCTGAAACAAAAGAAAAACTAATTATCCAGAACCTTCTTGCTGTGAGGCGACCGTGCTAACCACTTACACCACCGTGCCGTATCTGAACAGCCGTTTTAAAGTCCATCCATCCATCTATTATCTGTAGACACTTATCCTGTTCTATAGGGTCGCAGGCAAGCTGGAGCCTATCCCAGCTGACTAGAGAGAGGCGGGGCACACCCTGGACAAGTCGCCAGGTTATCACAGGGCTCTGTTTTAAAGTCCTGTTTTCTTTTCCTGAAGTTTAACCACCAATGTCTGCATTAACATTTTATAGACTGATATTCATTTCATCTTTGATGAGCCCTGACCAGAGGCATGTGGCATCTTTTCAGGCAGGAGACCCTCTATGGCAGGGGTGTCAAACCTGATCCATAAAGGGCCTTGTGGCTGCAGGTTTTCATTCCAGCCATGCAGCAGCACACCTGACTTGGCTCATTCAATCAACTGAACTGTCTTCACACAGTCAAATACTTGCAGCCACACCCACCCTTGATTAAAGGGTGGGTGTGTCAGTTGATTGAATAAGCCAAATCAGGGTGCTGCTGCATGGCTGGAATGAAAACCTGCAGCCACACGACCCTTTATGGATCAGGTTTGACACCCCTGCTCTATGGTAAAACTCTGAGGCTACTAATCCAAAACAGTAATAAACAGGTGAGTTTGATAAGCCTTGGCTCAAGCCAAGTGGCCCATGGGCCAATCATCAAAGAAAGCGGACATACACTGCTACCAAGCCTGCTCATCTGTGATCTTTTTTGTCAAAGCTATATAGCCCATAATCATTTGCATAAATCATAAAAATCAGCATACATCTCCCTAGTATCTCACAAGATTGAAACAAACGACCTGCTTGTCCTCTTCAGTCACTTGTGCAGAAGTCCAGGAAGAATGAAGCACATGTGCTGACATGTATATGACATGCTGCAGTATTCAGCATGCACATTATGATTATAATGCATAATATTCGTTTTCTTATGTGCATCCAGACTCAAATCCTGTCGGAATCAAATAATAACTGGGCAGGGAGGTTTTTACTTTCATGTAGTCATGAGTAAGCGGTCAAATTTTAGCTGAGACCAATTATGAACTCAAGTGATGTTGCGGAGTTGAGGAACTATCAAAGCTAGAATTCTCAGATTAGTCTCACAATGCTGGTATTTACCGCTGGGTATGTTTCAGTACTGTGGGTCCCCCCCCATCCAGGACATTGCAATAGGGTTCCTGTCTGTCTGTAATAATCATAATAATAATAATAATAATAATAAATTATTATTATTATTATTATTATTATTATCATCATCCCTTTAGGTAGAGGTCTGCGCGGGTCGGATTTTTCAGTCCCGCTCCCGCCCGCACCCTCATTGTGCAGTCACGCTCCCGCCCGCAAAGAATTATGATTTTCAGTCCCGCTCGCGCCCACAAAACAATTATGATTTTCAGTCCCGCTCCTGCCCGCGCCTGCCATATTTTGTCCCGCTCCCACCCGCAAATCCCGCATGATGCAGACGTTCGCGTTATTTCTCAGGAAAGTTCTGGTCTTGACACAGCGTGATGGTGCCCCACCCCCTACTTTGAGTGGATTTGAGCATAAATATCTACAGCTCACATTCGTTATTATTTACCTTGTTTCTGAATTCAGCATGTAGTGTCTCTAATAATAATAATAATAATAATAATAATTAGTGCTGTCAAGCGATTAAAATATTTAATCGCAAATAACACATTTTTATCACATGAGAAACCATTTTAATTCTCTGATCAGCATAAAAAAGTGAATGGGCTTGCTTTGTACCAATGGTGTTTTTGTTTTTTATTGCAAAGCAGAGCTAGTAAGAGAAGTGAATTGATTTACTGCTTGAGTTAGTCTACAACTCTAATCAGAGAGACAGGTTACACAGTGACGGTAGGCTTGACTCAATGCTATCCCAGAAATCCTTCCTGTAATATGCAAATTTGACCACCTCTGATTGGACAGCCAAATTTGCATATTACAGGAAGGATTTCTGGGATAGCATTGAGTCAAGCCTACCGTCACTGTGTAACCTGTCTCTCTGATTAGAGTTGTAAACTAACACAAGCAGTAAATCACTTCACTCATGGTTCTCTTGCTAGCTGGGTGTGAACTGCGAGTCATTAGAGTGATCAAAGGATTTCCTGTTAGGGTGATCAATGGCAAATTTAAGATGTCATTCCTCACTCAATCTGGCAATCTGACTCTCTCTGCAAATTTAGGCATCTTAAAATGTTTTTATTAATGCCAAATAAAATATCCAGCACAAATTATATACAGTGGTGCTTGAAAGTTTGTGAACCCTTTAGAATTTTCTATATTTCTGCATAAATATGATCTAAAACATCATCAGATTTTCACACAAGTCCTAAAAGTAGATAAAGAGAACCCAGTTAAACAAATGAGCCAAAAATATTATACTTGGTTATTTATTTATTGAGAAAAATGATCTGATATTACATATCTGTGAGTGGCAAAAGTATGTGAACCTCTAGGATTAGCAGTAAATTTGAAGGTGAAATTAGAGTCAGGTGTTTTCAATCAATAGGATGACAATCAGGTGTGAGTGGGCACCCTGTTTTATTTAAAGAACAGGGATCTATCAAAGTCTGATCTTCACAACACATGTTTGTGGAAGTGTATCATGGCACGAACAAAGGAGATTTCTGAGGACCTCAGAAAAAGCATTGATGCTCATCAGGCTGGAAAAGGTTACAAAACCATCTCTAAAGAGTTTGGACTCCACCAATCCACAGTCAGACAGATTGTGTACAAATGGAGGAAATTCAAGACCATTGTTACCCTCCCCAAGAGTGGTCAACCAACAAAGATCACTCCAAGAGCAAGGTGTGTAATAGTCGGCGAGGTCACAAAGGACCCCAGGGTAACTTCTAAGCAACTGAAGGCCTCTCTCACATTGGCTAATGTTAATGTTCAAGAGTCCACCATCAGGAGAACACTGAACAACAATGGTGTGCATGGCAGGGTTGCAAGGAGAAAGCCACTGATCTCCAAAAAGAACATTGCTGCTCATCTGCAGTTTGCTAAAGATCACGTGGACAAGCCAGAAGACTATTGGGAAAATGTTTTGTGTATGGATGAGACCAAAATAGAACTTTTTGGTTTAAATGAGAAGCGTTATGTTTGGAGAAAGGAAAACACTGCATTCCAGCATAAGAACCTTATCTCATCTGTGAAACATGGAGGTGGTAGTATCATGGTTTGGGCCTGTTTTGCTGCATCTGGGCCAGGACGGCTTGCCATCATTGATGGAACAATGAATTCTGAATTATACCAGTGAATTCTAAAGGAAAACGTCAGGACATCTGCCCATGAACTGAATCTCAAGAGAAGGTGGGTCATGCAGCAAGACAATGACCCTAAGCACACAAGTCGTTCTACCAAAGAATGGTTAAAGAAGAATAAAGTTAATGTTTTGGAATGGCCAAGTCAATGTCCTGACCTTAATCCAATCAAAATGTTGTGGAAGGACCTGAAGCGAGAAGTTCATGTTGTAGGTTGAATTGGGATTAATTAAATTATAAATTATGTAATAATTGATAATTAAATTAATCAATTTATAAATAAAGATCAGTCTCATAAAATCTTAAATTATTAATCTTAATAATCACCGTGAATGGTTACATTCAAGATTAATGGTAGCTCTGTATTAGATGGGAAACCCAGTTGTATACAAAAGCTAAATTCTGAAGGAAAAGGGAGTTCTCAATAGTTGACCTTGTGAATAAACAACAGGAACAAGTAAAATGTAATTCAATTTGATTAGCTTTTATTTGTCTACTACTCACTAATAATAATCTCACAAAATACATTCAATGTCGGGCAAAGGTAATAACAAGACAAAACAATGGAACAATTACACCTGGACTATAAAGTTGAGGGAAAGAGAGAGAGAAAGAGATAGAAGAAGAGAATCCCTTGTGTGTGCGTGTGTGTGGAGGTGTGTGTGTGTGTGTGTGTGTGTGACCTAGCTTGTCGTTAGCTAAAACAAAGGAATGTTAGCTAAAACAAAGGAATGTTAGCTAAATAGAACAAAGGATTAGCTCTGTGGCTAATGTGTGCTTTGTGTAGGTATCTGTGGGCAGATGCTAATGACTAGCCACTCTGGCAATGCTTAAACAAAATGGCGGTCAGTGCCTAGGTGTCGTATCACAGGTAACTCAATGAGGGAGGTAACAAAATGGCGTCGGGAAATATGGCGCCGGCAGGCCTAGTCGAGAACACAAGCCTACCAGCTAGCGTATCACCCTGAGGTAGCTAGCAATAAGTTGCTAAGGAGAATCTGACCACGCTACAGCTGGATCCAAACACTGCACTTAACAACAATTTCCAACAGACTATCTAGGCAAAGAACTCAACGCGAGAGAGAGAGAGAGAGAGAGAGAGAGAGAGAGAGAGAGTGTATGTGTGTGTATAATAGGTGTTGGATGGAGAGAACTAGGCCTTGTAGCGGTCTAGCCTCGGAGCTTAAAATAACAAACTTGTCGCTGCGCTGCTAATCAGATAGGGAAGCTAGCAATGGAGTTAAGGAAAGATATCATGCAAGATACCCTGTCTAACAAGTTCAAAGAAAAAAAAACAGAACCAAAACAAACAATAAAAACAAACAAACACCTTCCGTGTCTGAGCGGGTATGCTAAATAGCTCAAAGCTTAAACATGACCCTAACAACCATCTGAATAAGCTACAAATTAAAAATTTGCCCAAGTGCCTACTCAATGCGATGGAAGTTCTTTCTCCGATGTCCGCGCTGAGGGTCGCGGTCCGAGGAGAGGAGGTTAGCGGCGCGTTGCGTCCAACCGCGGCTAACGAAGCAGGGAGATGGAGGCCTAGCCGGCCCACGGTGCTTCGGGAGAAACCTCCGGTGATGCGTCGACGAGAAAAAGGCTGAGAGGAGCGAAGCTGTCCGCAAATGCCTCTTAGCGTGTGAAAACTACTTAACTGTAGTTAAACTTTGCAAAGGTTTAGAATCGAAACCACTATATCACTGAAACTTAGCGGGTCGTTCAAAAGTTCGGCCGAAACTAATTTGAACAGGCTGTTCTCAGACAATAGCGGTTAATCTCAACACTGTAGGCGGGTGTGCCAACAGTCCGTCCGACCACTCCAGTAGTCAGAACATGAGAGGACGAATCGAGGCGCTCTCGATACAGTTAAAGCAGTTCCACTTTACGTCACATCCGGGTGGAGCGCGCAAAGAATTGTGGGATCGTTATAGGGGGCGCTGGCGAGTTACCAACATTCCCCCCTTGGCCATAGGCGCTGAAAGGAGTGATACCCTATGGGCACATGGTGTTTAGTCTGCGACCCACGGTCCCTAGTAATCCACAAAGAGGTAGTTCCACAAAGAGGTAGTTCCACAAAGAGGTAGTTCCAAGGGTCCTTTCTGTGAAAAGTCTTTCAGACACAGTTCAACAGTTCAATTCATTTCATACAGTCCATAAGATGCATAGGCACTTGGGCATGAAAGCATAGGCACTTGGACATGAAAGCATAGGCACTTGGACATGAAAACAATTACACTATGGCTACTTAACTACCTTCTACATACAATATTTCACACAGCAAACAAAAAAAAATAATCAAAACTCCATAAAGGAAAATGGAAAAGAGGGGTTAGTTAGCATGTTAGCAAGCCTACTCTTCAAGAAAGTTAGTGGAGGCCTTAGGCCTGATGGAGAATCGGACAATGCCACGATCTAATTTCTCAGGTGCGTAGATCGTTTTGTCTAGTTTGCGGTGTAGTGTCAGTATGTACCTATGTAGAGTGATGGCTATGAAGACTGTGATAACCCAACCGCTAGCTAGAAATCCCAGCGCAATTCGGCTTATTAAAGATCCTTGATCGGACGAAGGGTTTGCGCGGTTATTCAAGAAAGTGGTAGCGATGCCAGTGGGCTTAAGATCGAATTGCATGGTTTTGGTCCCTTCCAGCAGTAGTTGTGCTTGGAGGGTGGAGTTTATCTCAAGTTCGTGACCTGGGAAGGCATCGGGCATTTCTATCTCGGTCTCATACTGGTCAGCGCTAAGGTGATGGAGGGTGATGTCACCCACGTGAACAGTGGCTCCTAGTGGGACACTTAGGAGAGAGGTTTCGTTAGGGATCTTCATTCTAGTGGCAGTGTTATGTTGATCATATGATACCAGAATCTCAGTTTGGGGAGTGTTGATTAGCCACCGATTACCAGCTCTTTCTACTCTAGTTCCTATTCCTTCAGCTTTAATAGACAATTTGCCTGCACACTTCTGATCGGGGACTTTTGTCAATCCACAGAGACGGTCTGTGGTGTCTCGGATAAAGGGATTGCTGGGGCAGACCCAGTGGATATCTTTGGTAGAGGTGCACATGTCTAAATTAGGGACGAGGTAGATAGAGGGGTTGTCATCGTGATAGGCTATGGTGGGAGGTGTCTGCAAACGTACGTGTACGTCGTTGTTCCAGAAACCTACATTAAGGACAGATTTGATTCTGTATATGTTTTGCCGTTCAATAACGGGGAGATTGAGGATGAAGCCTATTTCTAGGTTTTGAGGGTTCACAAAAATGGGGATAGCACTGCCAAGACTATAAGCCAGATGAATCTGTGATGAGTAAACGTTAGTCGTGGTAGTAGATCGGAGTATGCTGTCAACCATGCTGAGGGGTATCAAATATGGTGGGATTTTACCTCCACTCAGGGTGCTGAGAGAGCTACTTACTTCTCTCATCAGGTCCTGCATTAGGTCTCGGATTACTCGGACGTACTTGACTTCGCTTCTCATGATTGTCGCTAGCCTGTCTACGGCATGTACTGTGTTCTTGATTAATGTAGAATGCATGTTAACGGTTAGTATGGTTCCCTGCAGGGTTTTGCCTAGGCCCTGCAGCTCCTCCTGTTGAGTTAGTAGTCTACCCTGGATTTCTGGCATTTCTTCCTTAAGAATGTTCGTTTCTCGTTTGACCGCGGTCAGGCTAACGGTGTTAACGGCAGACAGGCCCATTGAGAACAGAGAGCCAATGGCGGATGCAGCAGTAAGTAGTCCTCCGAGGAACCGTTTAGGGCGTGTTTTGCCGCTGAGTTCCTCCTCAGTGACTATGAACTTCTGTAACTGTTCGAGCATGTGAACTGTGGTACGCTTGGCGTGTTCGATGTTGGACCCAATCTCGGAGTCAGGCCCGGTTTCGAGGTTTGTTTGTGTGGGCGATCTAAAATGCTTACGGTACACGTCCCAAGGATCGAGGCGGGTGTACACGCGCTGGGTATGGACGCGGCAATTGGTGAGGAGCAGTCCTGGGGCATCTTGGAGAACAATGCCACTCGGCGGACCTGGTTCCACTATGTTACCGGCCAATGTGGTCTGCAGGACTAGGAAGATGCCGAGGATCCAGAGAGGGGCCATTCTGCAACATACAGGAGTTTGATATTCCGATTTGAGTGGTAACAAGGGTGGTTACTTATAGATGCATGCTTATGGATTGAGAGGCATGCAACTAAGTTGGGCAGGCTATAACTTATTGTTTGTCCACCCCCCTATGGAGTGTGGACTGCTCAAAAAGCTTTATTTGGTTGCTATGGACCCATCTATACGAAGGCGCCTGGCTGGGCTTCGAAGTTTTGATGCGGTAGGCGACAGGGGACAGTTTACCGACGATTTCGAAAGGGCCGGACCAACAGGGTAAGAATTTTCTGGCTACTCCTACCGGTTTGGTGAAATTGAAGTATAGGACTCTGTCGCCTACTTCGTACTCACGGTGTGTCGCCTTTCTGTCGTAGTAAGCTTTCTGTCCTTTCGCACTCTTTTCGAGGTGTTCCTGGGCCCACGCAAATGTGGCCTGCAAGTGGCGTTGCAAGTCGGTGACGTACTGGTGTGCGGTGTACGCAGTGGCAACGCTTAGGTCCTCTGGTCGGTAGAGGAGGTGTAAGGGAAGAACCATTTCACGGCCAGTCATCATTTCGAATGGGGTGACTCCGGTGGTGCGGTGAGGAGTGGACCGAATGGCCATCAGCACCAGAGGGAGTTTGATGTCCCAATCTTTGCCATGGTGACTCACATACTTGCGAAGCATGCTCACGATGGTTTGGTTGGCGCGTTCGACCTGACCAGAAGACTGAGGATGATACGCGATGTGGAATTTTGCCTCGACTCCGAGCATCTCCCACAACACTCTCATGACCTCTGCGGTGAAATGAGTACCTCGGTCGGAATCAATGGATAGGGGCAAGCCCCAACGGCTGAACACATGGTTCATAAGAAGGAGAGCGGTGGTCTCTGCGGTTTCGTTTGGGGCGGGCAAGCATTCCACCCACTTCGTGAACGCGCAAGTGACGGTCAGGAGGTACTTATTACCTCGAGCCGATTTCGGCACCGGTCCGACCCAGTCTATCTGGAGATTAGACCAGGGGAATGAGATGCCTTTGCTTTGCAGTGGGGCGCGGTTCAATGGTTGGGCTGGTCGGAATTGGCAGCAAATCAAGCACCCTTTGACATACTCGGTAACGTCCTGAATCATGAAGGGCCAATAGACAATCTGTTGGAGTGTCTGGTAGGTCGCCTGAGCGTTCCTATGGCCCCCGCACGGGCTGTCGTGAGCGTACTGCAACATGACCCCCCTATGATCTGTGGGCACGACCCACCGGGGAGGTCCCTGGTTGCGTGGTGTGTACACCAGGAGTCCTTTCTCGAGTTTTAAGCCGTTTTTGAGATTGTGAAGGTGATTTAAGTCTCGGGACTGTTGCAACTCTTGTGGGGAAATTGGGGACGCCACGGGGTCCGCAAGGAACTTACGGATCTGGTGGATCACGGGATCCCTTTCCTGCATAGACACCAGGTCGGCATCCTGGGGCAGTCGGCCGAGTTGCACTGTTCCTGCTTGGGGTACTGCGTCAGTTTGACCTGCTCTAGCCTGTCGGCGAGTAATCGCAGTTACATCATGGCGTGGCGTCTCGGGAAGCCATGACGGCTGGAATTCCCAAAGGGGGCCGTCTACGGCTCCCGCTTTGGCGAGGCCATCTGCCTCATCGTTACCGACTTTGTCAGGTCCTGGGACTTGAGAATGTCCCTTCACCTTCTTCCAATAGACGCACATTCCCTGTTCGGTTACGAGTCGATCGCATGCTAGGAAGAGTTCGGAGTGTTTCACTTCCTTGCCCCTTGCGTTTTTCATGTCCTGCACCTTCCACGAGGGAAAGTGTGAGACGAAGCTATGCCTGACATAATTTGAATCAGAGCAGAGGACTAACCGCTTGATGTTCTCACGGGCAGCTTGTTGCAGGACGATGAGCACGGCTGCTACCTCCGCATATTGGCTAGTCTTAGCCCCGAGTCGATGTTGGTATTTCCCTTGTATAGGGCCGTTCGCCCATACGATACCGACACCGGCTTGCACTTTGCATTCATGATGGAATGAGCATCCATCTATGTAAGCGGTGGGGAGGTCTTTGCAGACGTTCTCGTCATAGTAGTGGTGGTCGGAGGGGAGAGCAGGTACGGTTGTTAGTTCGGTTTGATCCGGACTATTCTCGCAGTCGCAATGCTGGCATTCCGCCAGGCCTCGGCCAAGCGCCATCTTGTGGTTCTGGGCGTACTTCACCTCGACGTCGTAGCCCTGTAATGCCATCATCCAAGCTGCGATGCGACTGTTCGAAACTCTTCCCTCTCTCAGCCTCTGGCTGTTCAAGAACGAGACCGGTTGATGATTGGTCTCTATCACCACCTTCTGGCCACCAATGTAACTGCGAAAGTGTTCAACGGCCCAGACCGTGGCCAGCAGGGCTTTTTCGCAGTCTGAAAATTTAAACTCCACAGCACTGAGGGGCCGACTGGCGTATGCTACGACACGGCGATCTTTGTCATGCTGCTGTGACAGTGCAGCGCTCAGGCAGTGGGTGGAGAAACTAGTTTCCAAGAAGAACGGTTTGTCTTTGTCGGGATACGCGAGGCAGGGAGCAGAGCAGAGCTTCTGCTTCATGCTCTTGAACGCGAGTTCTTGAGACTCACTCCACTGGAAGAGTTTATCCTTTCGGAGGAGCTCGGTGAGTGGTCGTGCTATCTCCGCGTAGTCCTCGATGAACTGTCGGGAGTAGTTGCAGACCCCTAAGAAGCTCCTGAGTTCGGGTACGTTGGATGGGGCTTTGATGTCTTGGATAGCCCGCACCCTCCCCGACTGGGGTTCAATGCCATCTGGCCCAACGCACAGCCCAACGTATTCGACTTTGGTGCGACACCACTGCCCTTTGGTGACAGAGAGCTTCGCTCCTGCTCTGGACAGCTGAGACAGAACATGGCGTATCTCTTCGAGGTGTGCATCAAAAGTCTGTGACCTAATGAGGATGTCATCGACATAGATCAAGTTGCCACGAGCTGCGGCATCGCTCATTGCCTTATGCAAGAAGATGTTGAATTCAGCGGGGGAGTTCGCGTAGCCGAACGGACATCGGTTGAAAGTTAGCTGGCGGTTCCCAAAGGAAAAGGCCAGCTTGTGTTGGTCAGTTGGATCCACGCGCATGGTCCAGAATCCACTCGCCACGTCGGCGGTGGAGAAGAACTTTGCACCCTTCACCTTGGCAAGTTCTTGATCCAGATGGATCATGGGCCATCTTGACAAGGGCACTTGCTTGTTCAGCTGCCTATAGTCAATGGTGAGACGCCACTTGCCGTTCGGTTTCAGCACCGGCCACAAGGGGGAGTTGTAAGTCGAGTTACACTCGCGAATGATCTGCTTTTCCAGCAGAGTGTCCAGTGTTTCTTGTATTGAGTCGTATGCGGCTAACGGGATTTTGTATTGCCGCACGAACGTTGGTGGAGCGTTCGGATCTGTTGGGATTCGGACGGTGTGGATGTCCGTGACTCCGCAGTCATTAGAATCTCGCGCCCAGATCGCCTTGAAGTCGTAGAACAGTTCACGGAGCTGTCGTCTCTGGGCGTCCGTGGTCAGGCTGTCAGCTTTCACCAGCTGTTGTTGAACTTCTCGTTCGAAGCCTGGGTACGGTTCACCTAGAGCTGAATCGACGACCTCAGTTGCAGGGGTGTCGTTGCTCGATTGCGTGGCAAGAGCGTACACCAGCATGTGTTTCGGGGTGTTAGTTTTGGTCATGACTATGCGCTCGTCGCGAAGCATGTCGTGAGGTTCGACGCGGATCATGTGGAAAGGAAGAGTAATCCAGGGAGGTTCCACTGGATCGGAATGAGTGTCCGGCGTTCGCAGCTCACCGATGACTGGAATGGTGAGTTCAAAGTCATGGAATGCCTGGTCTATCAGAAGGCCTAAAGGCCGACGGGCGGGGATCGTGATGGCGTCCCGCGTGGAGTTTTGAACCAGGAGGTAAGCGGAACGATGACTCACTTCAAGCAGCGGAGTCCCACACATGGCTAAATCGAGCTCCATGAAGAATCTGAGAGGCTGGAAGAACGCCTGGGAGCTACGAAACTGTTGGTCTTTCATGATGACCAGCTTAAGAGGGGAACCAGCAGTCCTAGCGGGAATGACGATGTCAAATTCGCTAGCGACATGGCAGGCTTGGGGAATCGTTTGTCCTGACTGCATTTGTTCCGGGTCAGCTTGGAACGGGTGCTTAGCAGCGTCGGCTTGGGTCCAGATGACCCGGTTGACTAGGTCCAGTTGGGCTCCCAGTCTGACCAAGATGTCTGCCCCAATGACCAGTGGGTCAGGAAGTCCGGGGACGACACTCAAGAAATGAAGGAATTCTCTCTGACCGATGGCGAGCGACACGGCGCAGACGCCCGTGGCTTTGATGGGGCTCTGGGGTTGTTCGGCTGACAGTAGCCGGTGGCTCTTCTGCACAAAGACAGGGGAAGGAGTGCTCTGACGCACTATGTCGAACCACGTTTGGCTGATGGCTGACTTCTCTGACCAAAGCGCTAACCTGACGCCAGGTGCCGTGACGCCGTTGACAGTAATGTTGCCAGATATCCAGGGGTAGTACCTGGTTGGGGCAGATTCGCCAAGAAAGCAAAGGAAAGACGGGTGGCCATCAAGCGCGTTGCGGTTGAGAAGAGTGTCGGTTGAGTTTGGTACGTCTTGACTCGGCTCAGGGTGGAGCGGAGTGGTCTCGAGGTTCTCGGGGACCTGCCCTGACTCCGCTATCGGTGGAGTAGCCTCCACGCTAACTTCATCGCAACAGGCTCGATCATGACGACGAGGATCTGGGGTCTGTGGGGACGCGACCTGGGCCCACAGTTGCCCACGACGACAGTCAATGAGGGGCGCTAGCCTATCTAGTAGGTCTTGGCCAATGAGGAACGGTTCTACACCAACAGAGCAGATGTAAGTGGGGTGAGTGATGGACATGCCCTGGAAAGTGAGTTCTAACCATGGTTGTTACTGGGGCTTGATTCTGGGTGAAGCTAACCAAGTTGACGTCACAACGTTCGGTTCTGATGGGTCTACCTTGCGCGCGCCGCGCATCAGAAACCTCTGCGAAGACTTTGGAACACATCAGGGTGATTTCCGACCCGGTATCCAAGAGAGCTTGGAGGGAAACGTTGCCTTCTACCACAACTGGGGTATAGATACGCTTGGCGTTGCCTTTCCTAACCAAATCTCCAAGAAACTGCGTCAGGGGTGCATCCTGCGGGTCAGGCTTCACTAACGGAGGGGGTGGTTTCAACTCATCGCTGCCTATTGGGCAGGGGTCCTTTCCCCACCCCACGAGGTAGACACGCGGTGGTGGTGGGGATGGGTCCCGGCCTAGTCATGCTGACGGTTCGTCCCTGTCCTTGCTTGGCTTACCCTTCCTGTTCTTATTGCTCAGCAGTTGTTTAACTCGTGCTAATTCGGTCCTCAGTTCTGCCATCCCAAGCGGCTCTTGGTTGGCTTGTTTAATCCGTGCTAATTCAGCCCTCAGTTCTGCCATCCCAAGCGGCTCTTGGTTGGCTTGTTTAGCGGTAGCTAGCTTAGGGCTCCGCTCCCTTCGAGAGGAGTTGCGATGGGGCCTTGACTGTCCGCTATTCTGAGATTTAGGGCCGTGACTGCCAGGTTTGCGGTTACCTTGCCCGTGGGCGTTGGGGCCCTGTTCCCCCTTGGCTCCAGCTTGTCGAACTTTCCAGTTACCTTTGGGTTGACTCGACGTCTGGTGGCCGGGGTTTGGGTTCGCCCAAGGGGGCCCGCGGTTTGGGGCTTCACCCCCTTCTAGGCCTAAGGACTGATCTTCCTGCTCATATAGGCTGAGGACTCTGGGATCGTCCTCGTGGCGGTCTGTGGGTCGGACGAACGTCTCCCACGTTAGTTGTGCGGTGCGACGCATTTCTCTCATAGTATGGGGGCGCTGGCGACACACGAGTGTTACTTGGTTACGGATGCACGGGTGAAGGTTATGGAGGAAGAGGGACTTGAAGTTGCGATCTTCCTCTAGCCCGGGCTCACTTCTGCCCTGAAAGTACGCTGCACGGAGCCGACGGTAGTACTCGCGAGGGTGTTCGCTTCGTTTCTGTCTGATCAGAATGGCACCCATCGTCGCAGCAGTCTCGTCCTCGTACAATGAGTATTCCTCTTTCAAGTACTTACGTATTTTCTTGTAGTTGTCGAGGACTGACTGCGGTAAGGTCTCAACGAATGCTCGTACGCCACTACCTAAAGTTTTCCAGACTAGTCTGGCCTTTTCATGCGACGTAGCCTCTGGCAGGTCCAGGAGGCTACGCTCGATTTCCCGGAAATAATCATTAACGCTTCGGTGTCTATGATTTTCCGGCTCAAAACGCTCTATGTCTTTCGCAAGGACGTCGATTTGGCGGATCCTAGTTTTGCGTTCTGCGACGAGGCGTTTTGATTTTGACCCGTAGGAGTCCTCGCTGTCTTCGCTATTTGAGCTGCTCTCATATCGCCTATGTCTGCGTTTCGGCTTGTAGGCGGCCTCTCCGTCAGAGGAGTCTGAGGGTACGTAGCGCGGCGTTTTCTGCGGGCTAGAGGCTGCAGCGATATTGAAGCGCGAGGGGGTGTAGTGGGGAGTAAAGTAAAAACTCCCAGTGCCACGAGGTGGCGATCGCGCGACTTTCACGCGAGTTGAGCTTGAGTGCGGTGTCTGATCTACCGTTCTAAGCTCAGGTTCTTCCTCCTCCAGAGCGGAACTCTGTTCTTGGGAGGGTTTGGCCGATCCCTCATCTGAGCGACATGCTTGCGTCACTTCTTCTCTGAGGTATTCTATTTCGCGCTTTAGTTCATCTTGTGTGGCTCTCAGGCCCACGAGGCTACTCTCCGCGCTTTCTGCTCTCCTTTGAGCTTCGGCCAGTTGTCGTTTTAGTGTTCTTTTCTCTTGTTCGAGGGTCATACACACATGTTCCATTTCCTTATAGTAGATCATGAACAATTTGGGTAGCCCTTCTGGGAGAGTCATAGTACGCTCCTTAAGTTCCCTAACGGCTATGTGTATTTCATCAAAGCGAGCCTTTTGGTCCAGATCACAGAAGTAATTTCTCCTATCCTCCGGGACTTGGCCTAAATCGCCTACAACGTCGAAGAGAGAGAGGAGGGGCCCTTCTGACTCCCTTGATGGGGAACGCGACATTTTGTTCGAAATGTATTAATTAACTTAAAGGAAATTAATACTAGGTGTTGATTAGGTTAGAATTTAATTCAATCCAAGTTGCTAAATAATTGATGTGGTTTCTTAGCTACTTTGTTTTCACTAATGTTTCACTTGTATTAATTAGCTCAATTAATAATTAGTTAATAATAATTATTATTAATAATATTAATTAAGTACTTGGATTAGATATTACTCTAATGTACTAATCAATTAAACCAGTTTATCAGCTAACTGTGGTTGGCAGCTGAATTTCAGTTCTGTGATTAACACACTGTTAATGATTCACCATTAAAGTCATCTGTGTTATACCTTGGCAGTTGATTTTGGGTATACAGCAGTTTACAAGTTATTGTTGAGAAATTCACAAGGTCATTAAACTATTCCTCACACGGGGCACCACTTTAATGTAGGTTGAATTGGGATTAATTAAATTATAAATTATGTAATAATTGATAATTAAATTAATCAATTTATAAATAAAGATCAGTCTCATAAAATCTTAAATTATTAATCTTAATAATCACCGTGAATGGTTACATTCAAGATTAATGGTAGCTCTGTATTAGATGGGAAACCCAGTTGTATACAAAAGCTAAATTCTGAAGGAAAAGGGAGTTCTCAATAGTTGACCTTGTGAATAAACAACAGGAACAAGTAAAATGTAATTCAATTTGATTAGCTTTTATTTGTCTACTACTCACTAATAATAATCTCACAAAATACATTCAATGTCGGGCAAAGGTAATAACAAGACAAAACAATGGAACAATTACACCTGGACTATAAAGTTGAGGGAAAGAGAGAGAGAAAGAGATAGAAGAAGAGAATCCCTTGTGTGTGCGTGTGTGTGGAGGTGTGTGTGTGTGTGTGTGTGTGTGACCTAGCTTGTCGTTAGCTAAAACAAAGGAATGTTAGCTAAAACAAAGGAATGTTAGCTAAATAGAACAAAGGATTAGCTCTGTGGCTAATGTGTGCTTTGTGTAGGTATCTGTGGGCAGATGCTAATGACTAGCCACTCTGGCAATGCTTAAACAAAATGGCGGTCAGTGCCTAGGTGTCGTATCACAGGTAACTCAATGAGGGAGGTAACAAAATGGCGTCGGGAAATATGGCGCCGGCAGGCCTAGTCGAGAACACAAGCCTACCAGCTAGCGTATCACCCTGAGGTAGCTAGCAATAAGTTGCTAAGGAGAATCTGACCACGCTACAGCTGGATCCAAACACTGCACTTAACAACAATTTCCAACAGACTATCTAGGCAAAGAACTCAACGCGAGAGAGAGAGAGAGAGAGAGAGAGAGAGAGAGAGTGTATGTGTGTGTATAATAGGTGTTGGATGGAGAGAACTAGGCCTTGTAGCGGTCTAGCCTCGGAGCTTAAAATAACAAACTTGTCGCTGCGCTGCTAATCAGATAGGGAAGCTAGCAATGGAGTTAAGGAAAGATATCATGCAAGATACCCTGTCTAACAAGTTCAAAGAAAAAAAAACAGAACCAAAACAAACAATAAAAACAAACAAACACCTTCCGTGTCTGAGCGGGTATGCTAAATAGCTCAAAGCTTAAACATGACCCTAACAACCATCTGAATAAGCTACAAATTAAAAATTTGCCCAAGTGCCTACTCAATGCGATGGAAGTTCTTTCTCCGATGTCCGCGCTGAGGGTCGCGGTCCGAGGAGAGGAGGTTAGCGGCGCGTTGCGTCCAACCGCGGCTAACGAAGCAGGGAGATGGAGGCCTAGCCGGCCCACGGTGCTTCGGGAGAAACCTCCGGTGATGCGTCGACGAGAAAAAGGCTGAGAGGAGCGAAGCTGTCCGCAAATGCCTCTTAGCGTGTGAAAACTACTTAACTGTAGTTAAACTTTGCAAAGGTTTAGAATCGAAACCACTATATCACTGAAACTTAGCGGGTCGTTCAAAAGTTCGGCCGAAACTAATTTGAACAGGCTGTTCTCAGACAATAGCGGTTAATCTCAACACTGTAGGCGGGTGTGCCAACAGTCCGTCCGACCACTCCAGTAGTCAGAACATGAGAGGACGAATCGAGGCGCTCTCGATACAGTTAAAGCAGTTCCACTTTACGTCACATCCGGGTGGAGCGCGCAAAGAATTGTGGGATCGTTATAGGGGGCGCTGGCGAGTTACCAACAATGTGAAGAAACCCACCAACATCCCAGAGTTGAAGCTGTTCTGTAGAGAGAAATGGGCTAAAATTCCTCCAAGCCGGTGTGCAGGACTGATCAACAGTTACCGGAAACATTTAGTTGCAGTTATTGCTGCACAAGGGGGTCACACCAGATACTGAAAGCAAAGGTTCACATACTTTTGCCACTCACAGACATGTAATATTGGATCATTTTCCTCAATAAATAAATGACCAAGTGTAATATTTTTGTCTCATTTGTTTAACTGGGTTCTCTTTATCTACTTTTAGGACTTGTGTGAAAATCTGATGAAGTTTTAGGCCATATTTATGCAGAAATATAGAAAATTCTCAAGGGTTCACAAACTTTCAAGCACCACTGTATGATAGACAAATTAATAATTTATAAATTTTATTTCAAACACGTTTTTAGTTAGCGGGACTGCAGCTTATCACCGCTCCCGCCCGCGCCGCATATGTGCACTTCCGGTCCCACCTGCGCCCGTAATGAGCTTTCAAAATTTGTCCCGCACCGCACTGCTTTGCGGCGGGTCCCGCGAGTCCCGCGGGACTCCCGCGGGAGTGCAGGGCTCTACCTTTAGGTTTAGGTAAGGCCCATTTCAGATATAAACCTGAATACAGATATGAGCCGTGTTTCCATTAACCCACTTAAAGTGTCATTTTTAATAGTGGACTGAAAAATGAGTAATGGAAACACATGAATTTCGAACAAAGTTTCAAATATTGCAAAAATGTTTTCATGCACACGAGGTGGTTTTTCAGACAATTTGATGAAACAATATTATGTAAAATTGAAAGGGAAACACATTTTTCGCATTTCAGTCAAATGCATGTCATGAAGAGCAAATGGAAATACTATCTTTCTGAAAAACAAGTGTGCTATAAGAGCAATTGCAAGAGAAGAATTTATCGCTAGAGAAGAAAACCCAGCTTTAATCACATAACATCACTTCATGGAAACAAAAAGCATTCACAATTGTGTTTTGTCGGAATTTTTAAAACATCACTTCTGTTATGTGCAAAACTGCAGTGGAAGCCTAGCTATGGATATTTGAAGCACTAAACAGGTATTGATACACATAGTGGCTTTGTATTACACCACTAATGTAGACAATACTCAGAATATTTACCAATACTGACAGTTCATTTATTTTATTTCTAAAATGTTTCTGTTACTGATATTACTAGTACTGCATTGTTAACTTCAATTCTCTTTAAGGGTAAATACAGTCTCTAAGCTCATGTTCTTTCCAATCATGAAGAATGTTTTTATAGCTATCCTTACATTAAAACATCGCCTGGAGTTACCTGTTAAATTTTGACTAAATGCCATACATATGATGCAAACACATTTTTAATTTAAGGTACAGAAGCTTCCTTCTGACCAGAATCATTAACTTCCTTCATTTCCATATTTGCAAATCACTGAATGCAATACTGTTACTAAATGTGTGACAAGACACTTTCAGGGTCACACAGCATGCATTCAGCATCCAGGAATGTTCATTAGAGACTATGAATCTATCAGTACCGACGTCCCAGTGGCTCCCCAGGGTGAGATAAAGTGCAAGGGCTCAACAGTTACCATATGCCTAATCAGAGAAGGTTTAGACACAGCCGGAAAGGTAAGTGTGAACACTTAGTTAGCCTAATTATCTCTGCCAACTTTGTTGAAGAAGGTTATGTTTTTGCCTCTGTTTGTTTGTCTGATCCAAACATAACTCAACAAGAGTGCCCTGACAGCACAATATTCCCCACTGGCAACTATACAATAACTCTGGTAAAATGCGACTGAATTGAACAAAATTGCAATATGCGTATTACCAACATATAACAAAGAATCCTGTCAAGTTTGGTGAAATTCCTCCAAAAATTGAGAGAGGAGTTGATTTCAGAACAACATACACCCTCATGAAATTGTCAAAAGTTATTTAATCAAGGGTCAAAACTCTGGTGAAATTTTCACAAATGAAATTAAATCGCAATATGCATATTACGGTCATATAACAAGGCCTTTTGCCAAGCTTCGAGAAATTCATCCAAAAATTGTGAGAGGCGTTGATTTCAGAAGGAAAACACACTCATGAAATTGTCAAAGTATAATTTTGTTAATCAAGGGCCGCAACTCTGGTAAAATGCAACCAAATTGAACAAAATAATATGTGTAGTACCGACATACAACGTCTTTTTACCAGGTTTGGTGAAATTCCTCCAACAATTGTGAGAGGAGGTGATTTCAGAAGGAAAACACTCATGAAATTGTCAAATTATAACGTTGTTAATCAAGGGCTATAACTCTGGTAAAACGTGACCCAATTTAACAAAATTACAATATGTGTATTAGTGACATATAACAAAGAATCCTGCCAAGTTTCGTGAAATTCCTCCAAAAATTGTGAGAGGAGTTGATTTCAGAAGGTGCGCATCCTTCCCGGGATGGACAGATGGACGGAAATCGCCATGACATACTGTAATCCCCCTTCGGGCTTTTTGGCCAGCGGGGGATAAAAAGTAGTGAACAGATTTTGATGAAATTGAGGAATGGTGGGCCATGGACCAAGAAACAATTGATTCCATTTTGACACAAATCTGAATATGTGGCTTGGCCGACATAGGCACTCTACTGAGTGCCCTTCTAGTTTAGAGTGGTGACTAACCTTCTCATAATAGGTGACTTCATATTCCACCACGGCACCGTCTGAAGTTTCTGGACCCTGCCAGGTCAGGGTGATGCTGTCCCTGCTCCTCCTCTCCTTGACAATCACACTCACTGAGAGACAGACAGAAGGGAACATAATGAGAGGACACAAAGTAAGATATGTTCAGACTGATTGCCATCATAAAGGAAGAGGGTTAATTGTGCTTCTAATTAAAGAGTAGGAAGGGCTGTGGGAGGGAGAGATGGCAGGATAGAGAAGTTTGAAAGGTAATAAATTATGCAGTCTGTGTAGTAAGTAATGTTGCAAGAAAATTAATTCGCCAACTGGCTCGTACAACACCAGAGCATGTTAGCAGCCCTCAGGATATTGTAACAGTGTATGTGTGCTAGCATAGCCCATAAAGACAGACAGGAAGAAAGAAGCAGAAAGTGATGAAAATGAGACAAAGAGAGAAGTAAAGAGAGAAGTGAGAGTTAAGGGAAAAAGCAACAGGAGAAGGCAGAGTGAGAGAAAGGGAGTGTGAGGGGAAAAAAATAAGTAAGTGAAACAGAGAGGCAGGAAGTAAGGGGGAAGGAATGAAGAAGCAAGACAAGGTGGGAGTGCTAATGAAAGTGTCAGAGTATAAAGACTGGAACAAACGAGGACCGCCTGCTTTGGACCTGGACAATGAGTAATGAACAGAAATCACAGAAGAAAGGAGTGGAATAAAAAGTAAGGGGGGAAGGAAGGAAGAAAAGATCTTGACAATGCTTCAGCCCTCTTAAGAGTAATGGAGGTGACCAGAGCAAGATAAGAAAACCTTTTCAATATCATAAGTCCAGTCACTGCATATCTATGTCAGGACTTAATCAAAATCCATGTACATATAATGTATTACAGTGGGATTTAAATGTAGATTGAAATGTAAATACTTAAACCACCTCTGAGATGCATTTTAGCCTATGTACAGCCATCTCTCCAAGCCACATGTCACATTTATTCCTCCCTACTTTCTTCATAACACATGTGGTCCAGTTTGATCTGGATATCACATTGGCACATACAAGATACAAGACATGAAATAACCAGATGCAAGCTAAGTTTTCTTTGGACAACAACTGCCAAACACAAAAGGTAATTTCAGAATGAATGCATTACTGACATTAGTCATTAAAGTGAACAATACAACCCATTGCAGCCCTTAAATGACTGAAACACAGACAAGAACTTTGAAAATTACCTTGAACATTACCTCTATGTCTAAAAACTTACGCAGATAATCTTATTTTGATTAAAATGACATCCTAAAAACAAACACACAGTTCATTGCTCAGCACATAGACACTTTTCTCTTGGAGCGGTCTTGTAAATATTTTAACGGTACATAGTGACCATGCTGCCTGTCATCACTTATTCCTCCCTGCATCCCCACCTCATCACTATGGTAACACTATTGTCGGCTCTTATTAGCAGGAGATGCTTGATTTGAGTGCCGTGGTCGGGTATGCTCTCAGAGCCCTCATCACGGCTCATTCTCTGTTCTCTCTCTGACTTTCAATTTTATCCTCTTTCTCTTGTGCTCTCTGCCTTTTCCTCCCTCATGGTCTCTTTTTGAGTCCATCTCTTTTTTCTCTCCCAATTTTCCCCTCTTGATCTCACTCTATATTTGACATTCTCCTTTTCTCCCGCTCATCCTCTCTCCTTCTCTGTGTGTTTTTCTATGAGGCCAAGGGTGCCATATAACACACCCCAACATGCCTGTGGACATGAGGCATAAGGTCATGTGAGACCTGCACACATTAAGTTGGCTCTTTTAAGCAGAGCAGCAGTCAGCTCTGAAGAGAGAGCAGAATAGGAAGATTAGCCACGAATTAGCTTTTCCTGAAGAGTGGGACTGCAGTGAGAGACAGGATGCGAAAAAGCTTGTCTCACATCACTAGAACTAACTGCAATATATCCACTCTTCCACACTAACACACAAAAGAAGAAGAAGCCTTTGTCACATGCACACTCAAGCAAAGTGAAATTCATCCTTTTCATTTAACCCATCTGAAGCAGTGAACACACATGCACACACACAAGTCAGCAATGAGCGCACACACATACCCAGAGCAGTGAGCAGCTATGCTACAGCACCCAGGGAGCAGTTGGGGGTTAGGTGCCTCGCTCAAGGGCACTTCAGCCCAAGGCTGCCCCATGTTAACCTAATCGCATGTCTTTGGACTGTGGGGGGAAACCAGAGCACCCAGAGGAAACCCACACAGACACAGGGAGAACATGCAAACTCCACACAGAAAGGCCCCTGTCGGCCGCTGGGCTCGAACCCAGAACCTTCTTGCTGTGAGGCAACAGTGCTAACCACACACCCACACACCCCTCTGGATATATTCCAGCAATACATTATAATACAAATACACTAGGTATTAAAATGAGAAACAATGCTTCTAAAAAGAGACACAAAAAACTCCATCACATTTGGAAGGACTGTCAGGTGGCAGGTAAATAATAGCTGAAGGGAATATTTGAATGTTTTGTTTCATATGTACATTAAAAAAAATAAAAACTGTCACATTATCGTGCTCAGGTCAGTGTAAACTGAATGTCATTGCTATAATCTAATTATATCCGTAAAACTATTTTAAATGTGTGCAAGAGCTGCCTGTTTCATATTATATATTAGCTCAATGAATTAATAAAGGAAAACCAATATTAAGTGTCTTAGATCAATGTAAAATACCACCACACCCTACCAGAATAGCTTTCATGCTCCTGAGCATGCATACTACAATTCCCTTGGACTGTACTGGAGTTTACAAACAAGATATTCCATCAATATATGTTTTGATGATGGTGGCGGATAATGCTGTCTAGCACATTGGTCTAAAATTTTCCATAGGTGTTCAGGTTTAGATCTTATGACTGCAAAGTCTAGCATTTTCAGCCTCAAACCATTCAGTGAGCCCTGTGGATAGGGTGGAGCAGAGGGGAACCATGAGGGCCTTCTAGGCCTTCAGAGAAGGCCCACACATATCAGCATTTCAAATATTATATTTAATTTCTTTCATTCTTGAGTTGCTTTCATTCTAATTATTCTCTTCTAATTTGGTCCCATTTTCTATCAAATTTGCTTCAGAAATGAAAGGGTTATTGTCCTGAAAACATTAAAATTGAGTTATCCAGGGAGATTTTTTTTTTTTGCTGTTGCTGTCTCTAGGCTGAGAAAAGTTTAAAGCTGGCTCAATCATTGGTTAGAATTTCATTGCCAGGACAGAAGGCCATGACAGTGTATGTTTATGTAGGAAGTGACAGATGAATTAACCAATCAGATTTTCATTTATAGTGGGGGGGGGCAAAAATGTATCACCCTAAGCCTTCTCGAAGGCCAACGCAAGCTTAACAGCGAGTCGGCACCGCTAGCACGTCAGTGACGAACGCTACACTGGCTGGAAGGTTACATCAGTAGTGTTAGCGAATGCCAATGAAGTGGTCAAGCCAGTGCTATTGAGAGCAAGTAGCACAGGCTAACAACCAAGAAACTAAGATTTCTGTCTCCAGTCTCTTCTTCCACGCACGCTCACCATAGTATTTTTCACACAGACTGGTGTGTCTGAATTCCTAGTCCTAATAGTAATGGTTCACCACTGCGGTGGAGTCATGTTGAAAAAGACTATTCCCATCAAGATAGAGAGAGTTTATCATACGACCAAGGTGAGCAATCAGAATAACTTGCACTGATTTGCAGTGTCACTTCATGCTAAGGGAACAAGCCCAAACCATGCCAGTAAAATGCCTGCTACAGCGTGTGTGTGTGTGTGTGTGTGTGTGTGTGTGTGTGTGTGTGTGTGTGTGTGCATACAGCTGACCTGACTGACTGGTGGTGATGTTGATATTCACTAGGTGTCGAGGGCTTGAGCTGAGATCTGAGACTCCATTCACTGCCTCAATGCTAAATGTGTAGTTGGTTCGAGGCTGGAGCTCGCTGACCTGAACTCCGGGGTGAGCCAGGCCAAACTGTCGTGGGCTGAAGTGAATACTGCTGCCACAGGGGACGCACTTTTCAAGCATCTCACCCACAGAGTTTGAGCACTTCCTGCAATGGACACTGTAGGTTACATCCCCTCTGCCCCCAGTGTCTCGCGGCAGGCTCCATTCCAGAGTCACTGCTGTCTCGTTCACTGTGGAAATGGGGTTGGTTGGTGCTGACGGAGGCCCTGTAACACACACACACGTTAATCCATTAATCATACTATCTCTCTGAGGACCTTCCACTGGCATAATTATTAATTCAGGTAATTAATCCTGTGCCTGCACCTAAACTTACTCTCAGTAATGAAAAGGAAACTTTTTGGCTCTTTTGTGTTTTTTTTTTTTTTTTGTTCAACAACACTTTCCTTGTGTGGACCATCCAAATCTCCCCACAAGGTCACAGACAAAACAAACTGAAAGCATAACCTCATTTGTGGAGGTAATTCAACTGTGTTGACTGGCGCACGCGCGCACACACACACACACACACACACGCGCACACACACACGCGCACACACACACACGCGCACACACACACGCGCGCACACACACACACGCGCACACACACACACGCGCACACACACACACGCGCACACACACACACGCGCACACACACACACGCGCACACACACACACGCGCACACACACACACGCGCACACACACACACGCGCACACACACACACGCGCACACACACACACGCGCGCACACACACACACGCGCACACACACACACGCGCACACACACACACGCGCACACACACACACGCACACACACACACACGCACACACACACACACACACACACACACACACACACACACACACACACACACAGGTTCTCAAAGTGAGTGCCAGCACAAACCCCCATGAGTTTGTAAAGTATTATTATTCATCTCATCTCATTATCTCTAGCCGCTTTATCCTGTTCTACAGGGTCGCAGGCAAGCTGGAGCCTATCCCAGCTGACTACGGGCGAAAGGCAGGGTACACCCTGGACAAGTCGCCAGGTCATCACAGGGCTGACACATAGACACAGACAACCATTCACACTCACATTCACACCTACGGTCAATTTAGAGTCACCAGTTAACCTAACTGCATGTCTTTGGACTGTGGGGGAAACCGGAGCACCCGGAGGAAACCCACGCGGACACGGGGAGAACATGCAAACTCCACACAGAAAGGCCCTCGCCGGCCATGGGGCTCGAACCCGGACCTTCTTGCTGTGAGGCGACAGCGCTAACCACTACACCACCGTGCCGCCCAGTATTATTATTATTAATAATAAATCACTTATTTATAATAAAAAAATTAATAAAATAAAGTCCTGTCAAATGTATACTCTAGATTTTAACACCATATACTTTGTTCTAGAACAAGTTGTGACTGAAAAAAAAAAGTTAATAAACCATGTTATGAGGAAAAGATGACAAATTTTTAGACATCATTTTGAGACAATGCTGATGTCATTTTGGTCTGAGAGTAGCAATGTAAAATAAAAGTACCTCAAAATGGCTTTACATTGCATTAACACTTGGAGATTTTGTGTCAGTTTGCACAAATATTCCATAATATGCTAATGAATAAGACAAATATAAGAAACGTTATTGTTTTTGACATTTAAAGAAGAAGTCTAGAGAATTAACTGTTTCAGGGAATTCATGGTGCTTAAAATAATATGTAGTTAATGAGCTTACTTGTGCAGGCCATGGAGCGAGGGTCAGATTCGGCTCTGTAGTATCCCCTTTCACATACACACTCAGAAGCCTTATCCTGATGCGTGAAGCTATGTGGTGGACACTTCATGCAGTAGGCATCCATGGCTGAGGCCTTGTAAAAGCCAGATCTACAGGCTGCAAGTCAGAAGAAAGAGCAAAATGGGTCATCCAGAAGAAATGGGTGGTGCTTATACAATCCAAAACTCAAACATTCATAAAGTCTTGCAAACAGATCTACATCCAATGTACGGAACAAAAAGCTATCCAATTTAAAAATCATAGAGCAGCACAGAAACATTACGTGTTTTTCAGCTTGTGCCTACTGAGCACCTCTGTTTATGTAAAAGCTTCTTGGGGTTAAGTTTGCCCTCACCCATTGGCCCGTGTGTGTGTGTGTGTGTGTGTGTCATATATATATATATATATATATATATATATATATATATATATATATATATATATATATATATATATGAGTGATTCCACGCTTATGGGTACTGAAATGGGGACATGAACTTATTTTTAAAAATTCACCTAAAACCATTTCTTTTTTTTACCATCAGGTCACAAAACATGTAATCTTTAATGAATGATATGTTAAAAGATAACTTTAATTTTCTGAGATGTAATAAAAACATATTTATATGCCAAAGTCAGAACGTAACAGAAGTGTTGTGGACATATATATTCTCAATTTTAACAATGTAGAATTACTTTTTGAAACATAGGAAGGTGATGTTTTAGCAAATATAATTAATAAACATGTGTAGAATAAGATTAACATGGTATATAGCTAGATTGTAATTAATTTGTAACAGACGCGAGATGGACAATCGTAACAGAAGTAATGTAACAGACATCATTTTGGAACTCATAGGCTTGACTTTGGCATATAAATATGTTTTTATTACATCTCAGAAAATTAAAGTTATCTTTTAACATATCATTCATTAAAGATTACATGTTTTGTGACGGTAAAAAAAGAAATGGTTTTAGGTGAATTTTTAAAAATAAGTTCATGTCCCCATAAGCGTGGAATCACTCATATATATATATATATATATATATATATATATATATATATATATATATATATATATGTGTGTGTGTGTGCGCGCATTAGAGTGCCCCTCAGGGACATTGTACCAGACTCCCATACTGCCAGAGCACTAAAAGCAAACTCTTTATTTTTGCAAACACATCTCAAAAATGTCACATCTCATCAGACACAGCACGATGCCTCTGCCAGATTTTCCAGACGGTGAAGATGGTTGTACAACAGAGCTTACTTTGGTTATGTTTTCTCCACAGGATGCCACTTCTCATATGATTTCTCAAATCAATGGGGCTGCAATTAACTTTAAATGTTAAATGCACATCAGTCCTTACATCCACCCTAACAATAATACATCAGCACTGAATTAGACAGAATGACAAACCTATTAGTTATAATGATGTTGATTCGGCTCAGAGATTCATATCCTCACTGACAAAGCTTATTAAATAAATGCAAAAGTGTTATTTTTAGGTTTATTCATTCCTACACACTTATTACATTACAACGTATTCTATAATTGGCATTGCAACAAATTAGTGCAGTGTATTAACAAAAACAAACAAACAAACAAACAAACAAACAAAAAAAAAAAAAAACACGCACACCTGAAATACATTATACCATGCACTACTCACTTCAGGGTATCCTCAACTTCTCAATCCAGTTATTAACATCCTCACAACTAACTGCAATTACCACAACACCCCAACCCCAGATCAGCAACTTATCACTGCACATGCATGTGTCTCACAACCCCACATCCAACATCAGCAACTTATCACTCTACATGCACATGTAGGAACAGTGAAGCATCAGAATTTATGCAGATGTCCTGACATCCTCCTGTGTGTTTGAAATTATTGCCTATAAATCTTCTTGTGTAAAATGAGGTGACTCTCAGGGAATAAGACAGCTGTGATGAAGACCACTACACATCCTGTATGAGCTAGGAAATGGGAAGGGGGCTGTTAGAGCTCTGATAAGAGCACATACTCATTAATTGAAGTTAAGTTCAAAAAAAAAAAATCCCTAATCTCTTCTGTAACAATGTTTTTTTTCCCCTAATTTTTCTTACGTCTACAAAAATGAGGACAGAATTTACGGTAGCAGGTATAGTAAATTGTTTCCCTGACGAAAGAAAGAAAGAAAGAAAGAAAGAAAGAAAGAAAGAAAGAAAGAAAGAAAGAAAGAAAGGTTATGTGGGACAGTTACTTTTGTGAAATAATTAAACTGTTAAGTCTGGTAGTTGGGTCTTTGTCAAGGATAGAAAATAAATTAACAGTGACTGTTTCACTTTCAACTTCCTCCACTGATATATGGGTCTATTTTCACATTGGTTAACAGTTTCCTACATTACCCACAATGCTGTTTGACTACCTGCTGATAGTTGCACCAGTGGGATTTCTCTTGTTTAAGGGAAGTAATGCAGAAGTGCTTTAGTTCTTCAGTCTGTCCAGCTCTCTCTCTTTCTGTTCTCCAATGCAGTTTTTTTTTTGTCATCAGCTGGGATGGCCATTATTTCCATGATCCATCCATTATCCGTAGCTGCTTGTCCTATGTAGGGTTGCGGGCAAGCTGGAGCCTATCCCAGCTGACTATGGGCGAGAGGCAGGGTACACCCTAGACAAGTCGCCAGACCATCACAGGGCTGACACAGAGACAAACAAACAATTACACTTATATTTACACCTACGGTCAATTTAGAGCCACCGATTACCCCAACCTGCATGTCTTTGGACTGTGTGGGAAACCAGAGCACCCGGAGGAAACCCACACAGACAAGGGGGAGGAAACTCCACACAGAAAGGCCCCAGTCGGCCACTGGGCTTGAACCCAGAACCTTCTTGCTCTGAGGTGACCGTGCTAACCACTACACCACTGTGCTGCCGGGATGGCCGTTATCCACTCCATAATCCCCTCTCTAAATCCTTATAATATTTTCTTCCATATTTAGACCATTTACTTGGCATTCTGACCATCTATCAGAAGAAACACATAGAATAAACCATCGCTAGCCTCGCTACTCTGTTGGAACACACTCTGACAACGGGCCGAAATATGTAGCTAGCCTACGGACACCGAAAGCATTACGATCTGAATCACTAATATCTATATTAGTTCCCACTACAACATGTTGGGATAGATACACTGCCTGCATTTTCACTTTTGTTCACCATAGGCTGCGTTTGTGGAGATTTAATTCTGATTATTTGCTTTAAAACAATGTCTTGGCAACCTCTGGCCATTTCAAGACTCGCAAAAAACATCATGCATGGACTTGCTTTTTCCACCTGCAACCTTCCAGTCCTTTTATAAATGCCAACACCACCACAACTGAAACCAAAAGTCCTGATCATTTGGGAGTGTGAAATTACACAGCTCATAATTCTCCAAGCTAGTGCACACCAACTGAGCTTTTCTACCATTCAAATTAATGTAACAATCACCAACCACATTGTCACCCACTAAATCTATTCTAAAAACTGGCGCTACTCACTT
The DNA here is from genome assembly GCF_027579695.1 of Neoarius graeffei. Taxonomy (NCBI): domain Eukaryota; kingdom Metazoa; phylum Chordata; class Actinopteri; order Siluriformes; family Ariidae; genus Neoarius; species Neoarius graeffei. The sequence continues at coordinate 35,164,779 of NC_083587.1, read as the reverse complement.
TCTCTCCATTCAAACCACACACACACACAGTTATTCCTCAGATTATACCATAGTTTTGCAGAATTGTGCTTACCGTAGCATAAATTTGTGGTTCCTGTTGTAGTGGGAACTATACCAGCACCTCAGTAGGCTAAGACCCAGCTGTAATATCTAAAAACAGACTTCCATGTTCTCATGGACCTCTCCAGAGCTTGCCAAAGCTAGCGCCTCACTAACAATCATTGCTTTATGCCTGCCTATTGGTCGCTAATGTAGAACAAGAAAAGAAACCCAAACAGTAGTTCTGGGAAATCAATTTGATGCTGAGCTGAGCTACAAAAGAACTCTGTCACTGTTAAGCAGTGTTTCTGAGTTTTGAGCAGGTTGGTGAAAAGAGAATGTTTCAAAAGGAAGCCTGTGACAGTTTTCTCTATAAAGAATTTAAGAGCAAGAGTAAACTGAAAACATCAAACCACTTAACTTTTTTCTAGAGGAGGCTATTTTGTTGACAGTTCAAGAAGGCTCTTCACACAGATTGGTAGTAATGTACAGTCAACAAAATTCAACCTTTCCAAAGCAAAAAAATATAATAATAATAATGCTGCATGATAATCTAAAATGATAATTACATTATTTATTAGAAGATTATCAAATAATGATTCCGTACAGTGGTGCAGTGGTTAACACTGTCACTTCACAGCAGAAAGGTCCTGGCTTCGAACCTTGTGGCCAACCATGGCCTTTCTGTGTGGAGTTTGCATGAGCTCCCTGTGCCTCCAGGTGCTCCGGTTTCTTCCCACAGTCCAAAGACATGTGAATTAGGCCAACTGGCTACTCTAAATGGCCCATAGTTGTGAATGTGAATGGTTGGTCGGTCATCTCTATGTTAGCCCTGTGACAGACTGGCAAGCTGCCCAGGTTGTACCCCGCCTCTCGCCCGAAGTTAGCCGGGACTGGCTCCAGCTTTCTTGCCACCCTGACAGATAAGCAGAATAAATAATGGATAGATGAATGTCTCACAATGACTTTTTTTTTATCACACATCTATATAAGTGGCAAAGTTTCTTTGTTTGTCTTGAGCTAACATCGCCATTTCTCGACGGATTTTCACCAAATTTGGCAAGTAGGTCCGTGGATGACCCGGAATTTTTGCAGATATAAACAATATTCATATATGGGCCCCAGGGAGGTTCCTGAGGGGTACAACATCCACCCACCCCCTCCCTCAATGCCTTTCATGTTACATTTATCAACACAAACTCTCGACAGATCTTCACTAAACTTGGCATGCAAGTAGAGGAGATGGCCACAATTTGGCAGAACTCAGAAATTCCATATTTGGGCCCCAGGGGGACCCCGGTGGGCCCCTGGGTGGTGGATGTTTGGATTTTTGTTTGTCTTGGGTTAACATCACTATTTCTTGATGGATCTTCACCAAATTTTACATGGAAGTCTGGAGGCAACCCAGAATCTTGCAAAACCCAGGCAATGCCAGGTAACCTGCTAGTGTACAAATAATACAGCTTGTTGCAATTTATTTCAAATAAATGGCAAAAGATGTTTTTGTACATTATGCGTATGCCTATATTCCATCAAATAAGAACATAAAGAATCAAACTCCTATTTAGTTATTTGTTAAATGTAAAAATAAACACCAAATTAATGCACTAAACAAACAAACAAACAAACAAACAAACAAACAAACAAACAAACAAGCCACTGCAGCATACATTCAGCCAGACATGTAAAGCAACTGAATGGGGTGTCCTAGAAAAATTATGTACTTGAGCTACTAGAATATATTGAGCTCAAACCTCAAAAGCAATGCAGAAATGGTTGCAGGAATATCATCTCAGTCTAAAATACAATTATGTTAAAATACGACTCTCTGTGCAATCCTGACACAAACAATGATGGGCACTTGTCTTGCCAACTGCAGTCCTCTGTAAATTCCTATCCTCTACCCACTTTAAGTATGGGGTCACTGAGTCTAACTTTGGTCAAAAGAATGTTACCAATCATGTCCTCTCCTCAGTACTATCAGAGGGTTAAACCATAAGCTTCAATGAAACCAATAAAAGGAACCAATTTCACCTAGCTCAAGCTGAACTACTTCTCAAATATTTAGATGCATGCGATTTCTGCCTCTTCACACAAGTTAATCAATAAATTCTACCTATAAACTCTAGGGCCAAGGAAAGGTGCAAGATTGACTTGGAGAAAGAAACATTAAGAGGCAGTTTATGACTGTGGGGAATAAAAACAATAGAAAGACAATGCAGGAAGACAGAGAAAGAAATGTATGCTGCATTGGAAAGGCTGAAAGTCTGATATGTTGTTACTTTAATTCTCATTCAATCTGCAGCCTCTCTTCCATAATAAATGAAGCGGTTCAATAGACATCAACCTGCCATCTTGGCAGCAAGCCAGCGAATGATGTTTCCATCACAGTCAGAGAAACACACACCAGAAAACAAACTAAGCTTTGATAACATCTGCTAATAGACATTATTTGGTACAATGGGGAAAAAACTACTTCCAAAGAATTTAAGAGGGTCCCTAGACCTTTGAGGTAATGTCCTGTTATCTATTGTACTCGTTTATGCCACTGATGAAAAAAGCAGCATTCTTCTCAGGTGAGAAATATGGTCTTTCTCTACACATTGGTGATGTGAGAGGGCATGGGTGGCAGTGGTGCTTTTAGTCATTCACATGCTTGAATTTTATATCAGAATGGCTAAGGTGGACAGAATCGTATGCCTAGAACAAAGGCTCTTCTTACTCTCTTGTTCCTGAAAGAACGTGTCACCACAACATAATTCCAAAATGTGCTCCCTTACTGATAAACATCCTCGTTTTTCTCTTGCAGGTACCATATTTGGGACCAAATTTCTGGCTTCCCTGCATAATGCAAATGTAACCAGAGATGAAACACAGGGTTAAAATTCCTTGCTAAGAAATGGTAATTCAACAAAGCTGATAACCTGTGATTTTCTCTAAACATCTGATTCCTACTAAACTGACAGAAAACTTACCAAACTTAAGCTTTTTTCTAATATATATTTATCTCACACACAAGCACCCTTCCTAAAGCCTCGGTCACAACCAGCCGTACGTGCTCCTACGGCCGGTCTACGTGCAAAAAACGCAAGAAACGCACGGAGGGCATGTGTGAAACGCACGGAGGGCACGCGTGTGACGTGCTGATTTTCGAGCCGTAGACTGGCCGCAGAGGTTCTTTGTCATGTCAAATAAACTCTACGGGCGCTTATGTTTTTTTCCGGTTGAAAGACAAACTTACGGCCAACGTGCGTCTTTCTTCACGAAAAAAAAAAAAAAACGCAGCGATTTGGGAAACGGCAAAAATCGCACGGCCAAAAAAATCGTACGTCCGGTTGTGACCTAGGCTTAATCTAGAGAGCACCTATAAGCATTTAAGAGCATTTAAGAGGGGTAAGGGTTGCTGGAGGAGTAATACCTTTCTGGTTAGCCTACAACACCTTGGCATCCCAGACTGGTCTCCCCATATCCAACATCATATGAAGCGCAACATATGGCCAATTTATCAGCATGTGGCCACACCATCTAGCTTCTCATATGGTGAAGATCGTCTGCTGTGCCTCCTCAAGGCACCTCTGGCAACGCAGAAATGTGGCAGATCTATGGGAGTAAACCCAGACAGAAAATCCAGGGAGTGCTTGCAACACACTGGTATTTCCCAGTAACTTGAAAATTTGATGATGACTGCTCCATGGTTAAAGCCCGTGACGCAAGTCCACCTGCGGTCAAGACCAACCTGCGGTGCAAGTGTTGCTCTAGGAGCCTGACACAAAGCACAAGGTTGGCTGGCTGCATACCACTCTGAAGATGGTACTTGAAAGGGACACAGGCCTAAGGTGTGACCACCTTAAGGCAGCTATCGCTGACAGGCAGGCGTGGGGAAAAGAAATCTTTTCAAGTCACCGGCATACCGGATGTCAGACAGTGATGATGATTTAAGAGCAAAGAAGCTGGCTTTTAACATTTGGATGAGTAAAGGATACCAGGGAGATTCATCAGGACAATTAAAAACCTCTGTCATCACAAGTCAATATCAGCTCACTAAATTTTGCTAAGGTTAGCAATACTTGCTAATGAGATAAATTTCCCAGTAGTCGCTGTACTCCATATCAAGGAAACTAATAGTGGTATTAAGGGTTCACTGGGCCATTGATCAGAAGGTCATGAGTTCAAGTCCTAGCAGCACCAAGCTGCCATTGTTGGGCCCCTGAGGAAGGCCCTTGACTCAACTGCTTAGATGTATCCTGTCACAATTTTACAGATTTTTTTATTAAAAATGTCAGGCAAGTGAGATAAATGTAAACATGGCAGCATGAAAGGGAGGATCTGCTGTCTCATGTTGCTTGTCAAAGATTTATTGGATGTTGTTTCAAGTATCACACTGATATTGTCCATCCCCTTTTTGGTCCTTAGAGTGGCAGCATTTATACAGTGTGACATCAGATGAAATACAAGGATAGTTAGTAACAAGATCAACTGTGAGCTACTGCTCACTTACCTATACCCCTGCTCTTGCTTATATCAGAATGCAAGCAATCGAAGGAATAGGACACTTATTATGAATGTTGACATCAACAAATAATTAACCCTGAAACAAGTAAAGACCTGTATTCTCCCCAGGTATTTCAAAGAGCATCCTGGTAAACTGTCATTTTGAAATAGCATTTTGCTTCTTGAAATAGCATCAAAATCCATCCTGTATGTTTCGTAAATTCAGTCGGTAAACAGGAAGTCAATGTGCAACAGACCTGAAAACGGAACACACGTTATAGAACCCCAAGCTCGGTACCAAATATCAAGCAGTTGCAATTTGTAGTTACTGAGAAAAATGTTATGAAAACTTTGTAAATCCACGCTATATGTTTCATAAATACATTCAGTTGGTAAACAGGAAGTTGAGGTGCGACAGACCTGAAAACGGTATGCATGGTATAGAACCCCAAGCTGAAGTTTGGTACCAAGTGGCTATGATTTGAGGTTGCTGAGAAAAAGGGTGTTTCGGATGGACAGAAATATGGACAAAGACAGAGATAAACCAGTATACCCCCCCCCCTTCAAAGCGGGGGTATAATTAAACAAAGAGTATAAGATTAGCATATTATGGTTTATCCACACATTCTCAAATTAAAATCTGACATTCTACACTTTCACCTTACAACTAAAAATAAGACTCCAGACCAATTATGAACTACAGTTTATACTCTGCGTGTATTAACAAAGTAGTTTAAAGGAATGACAAATTATTTTTTAACCCCTTCAGTCATGATACAGACATTATATCACTGTAGAAAGTGACGTACAGTACACAATTGTGTACGCGGCGACCGAAGGGGATATAATCCAATATTTCACATATTTTCTTCATTTTTGTTCTTTTTAGTATTGTACAATGACTATTCTGACCAGTTTGGCACTACTCCATCTCACTTCCATTCATCTTTACATTAATGGCTCCAATGCAAGCGATGTCACTAATCTTTTTTTTTTTTGCTACTTTTATACCCTCAAAGCCATGCTTTAAGTATTTGAATCAGTTCAATTCATCTTAAATGTTTAAATATTCTGAATTCTAACTTAGACTAATTCTTATTTCTTTATGACAACTTTACCAAGCTGGACTGAATTTATTCAGACTGCAAAGGAGACGCACTCACCTGGAGTTGCAGCTGGGAAGAACACTGTAAACAAAGCAATATCATTGTGGCTTTACAGGCAGAAAAATCTGTCAGTTTGGGGCATGCCTTGATAAAACAAGATAATGATAATGTGATATTTTCTGGCACAGAAATAAGTTATGCAACTTGTCTACATGAATAAAATTGGCAATTTATCAAACCGCCTTTGCCCTTGGTATATTCAGTAAGAAGAAAAGAAAAAAAATTAAGTAAAAGCCTGCTTTTCCCCTGGTACTCTGTAAATTACTGTACTCAGCACCACATGATCAAGATCATGGTCCACCAATAATAATTTTTGTCATGTGACTGTAGGTATGAATACATACTCAAACCCACACTAGGCCCATGCTGAACAGTCATTATTTCAAATTCTCTTTTATTACACAGGGAACATTGGTATTTTACCACATTTGACAATGATTTCCCATTTTACTGATGTGTACGCAATGACTTCAAAGACTTTCTGAGACAACAGACAAAATTAAGCAGTTTCACATCAGAAAAGCTCAATTTCACCTAGAGATCACAGCATGGTATTGATTGTGCATGTGCTTGCTCAAATGAAGCATTTTAAAGTCTTTGTAGTAATTTTTCCCTCACTATTAAGCAACCAGGCATTCAATTCTTAGGATTTAAAAAAAAAAAAAAAGGGTACACCAAAGGCGTTTCTAGCTATTGAAAAGACCAGGGGCTAAGTCAAGTTTTCCTGGGGCTTGTATTTTTTAAAGGGAGATTGGCATCGATAGGTTGGGGCAGTTATATCTAACTTTACAAGAAATATTATCACCCACATACATTCAAAGGTTATGACATCTTTATTGCTGATTTTTGCACTACTCTTTAAATTTATGCAGTTCACTTCAGTTTCTGGTTCCTTATTGTTATTATCAACACCCATAATGTCTCAGGAAACTGAGGCATGTGCCAATTGACTATTAAATACCACTAGTAAAATTTATCAGCAGTGATATCATCAAAGTTACCATCAATGATATAAAAATATATCATTTCTCACTTGCATATCTCTCCTTTGAGACCACAAAGACAAATTCTAAGCTACATTATTATATTACAACATTCAAAATCCCAGATGAAATTCCATTTCACAAGACTATGTTCATATAAAAATGTCTTCCAAGTTTTTCTTACACAGGTACACGAGTACCATTTTCTCCAATGCATCACGACTCCGCTAACTGCATCAGCTCATTTGTGGTGTCTGGACAACACAAATTTATGTTGACATTAATACTGCATGACCAAATATTTTATACATTTTCTCCCTATATGTGACTAATATGCCGACAGCTGGCTATGGGATGGTCAGCTGGTTGGTTCTGTGTCAACTACATGTAGCATTAAAACATATGATTAAATGATGTCAGGGCAACTATTGGTGTCTACATGAACACAAATTGTTGTTGACCTGTTAAATAAACTTATTCGGGGCAAACAGACCACCACTGTAGATATTCATTAAACCACTTGAACGTTTGAGCTAGCTTGACACACTAATCATACAGACCCTATGCTGTAAATTCAAGATAACCAAGCTACACATAGTGGGTTTTGTGCATCAACATAATTTCATGGGTTACACTGTCAGTAACAGCACTGAAAACCTGAGCTCGGAGCAGTTTCCAAACATGGCTGCTCTGGACTACAATTCCCAAACACCACAGTGCCCCTCACCTCCAGAGTACTAACAAGTACACCTGTCTCTTGTTAGGATGCAATCACTCCCCTATATAAGCTCAGCAGTCACAAACATACATTGCAAAGTATTGTTCTGTGTCCCAGTACCTGACCTTACCAAGCCTTCTGACTTTTGGCCTGACTACTCATGTTTAAACTGTGTTTACATTTATTTCCTAACTCTGATTCCTCGCCTGCCCTCTGATATCCTGTTCGCTAATCGATCGACCCTTGCCCGTCCCTGACTATGACCTTGGCTTCCTGATTTGGATTTGTTGACAGTTTGCGATGCGCCTGCTCTCCCCTGTGCTTGCATCCATAAGTGCCTGCACCCTGACACATTGTTGATACATTCTATAGATACACCCACGGTCAATGACTTACCATCTGTTTTCATCTTGAAAAGTCCAACAATAGTGGATTTTTTTTTTAAGTCGTCATCCAACCAGTTCTGGTCCTTCTTCTGTTGGCGGTCACCAAAAATTTGAATATGCACTGTGCAGCGCTCAATTATGCCCCCCTCCATCTTCAGATGCTGCAATTCAAGTTCCGATCTGTTTCAGTCAGAGGTCTTCTATTAACATCTTACTTTTTTGAGGGCGAAAATACCCAGGGCTAGGCTCAAAATACCTGAGGCTATAGCCCCGAGTGATCGGGCCCCAACAACGCCATTGGTGTACACTGAGGAACCTGGTTGCAAGGTAACAGTGTCACATTGTGTTTGCTTGTTTCCAGGAAAGCACATAGTGAGCAATGTTAGGTCATTCATAACATGCACAAAACCAAATACACATGCATATACAAACCTCTGAGGAGATTTCATCTCAAGGATACAATTGTATCTGTCCACTGAAAGTTGATTTTTTTTTTCCTTCAATGAAACATCCTTGATACCCACTACCTTCTCTAAGCCCACTCATACCAAGGTCATTATCCTACCTGTTAACTATAAAGCAGTTTGTAGGGACCACAAATTTTGATAAACTCTTGGTCAAATCCACTCTATCCCCCCCCCCAATGGATTTGGAAACCTAATTCTCTCCTAGTGTGGAGCCACACACAAACAAACATACACACAACATGTCGAGAAAGTCTGTCCAATTACAGAGGTCACAAAAGAGCTGGAGAGTTAAGATCTCTACTCTTAGTGGGATTTCTGTGCTGAGCCTCAATCTGCTCCCCCAGCTCCCTGGAGTTTTCTTTCCTTCCAAAGGCCATTTCCCTCCCACCATCCATCATACCCTCGTTGACAGCGCCAATCTCCCTGGCTCTGCTTCTTGAGACAAGATGTCTACCTGAACCACAACCACATGCTGAATGAGACAGACTAGACAGCTCTATTGTCACATCTGGGAGTGAACCGTCTATTTCTAATCTTCAGGGGTCCCCCCCCAGACACTTCATCCAAGCTTTCACAATTTTAGGAATGGCTTCATGTGATGCAATATTCCATTACTGTTACAGTTGGGTACTTTGATCTTAGCTGAAATATGCTTTGAGAATGAAACAGCATAAATATCTCTGACAAATCACCAAAGGTCAATAACAGCATCTCACAATCACAGAACACATACAAAGCTCTTAAGTTCATTCCCCCTTACATACACAAACACTCAGAAAACACTGCATTGATCGGTCAACTGCAAAGTCTCCTGTCCACATAACATTTTCTATAGCATCTGGGTGCCTTGTCTGACTGGGCATGAAGGTCATTTGAGCTCTTTTAATAGCTTTAACTAGGCTAAAGCTACTGAAAGAAGCCGAGTAAATAATACATTGAATTCAGCAATAAAATGAATAAACACACATCTTAGGTCTGCATGTCTGTCCATTTTAAGAAAATCATCCCAAGTACAGTGGTGCTTGAAAGTTTGTGAACCCTTTGGAATTTTCTATATTTCTGCATAAATATGACCTAAAACATCATCAGATTTTCACACAAGTCCTAAAAGTAGATAAAGAGAACCCAGTTAAGCAAATGAGACAAAAATATTATACTTGGTCATTTATTTATTGAGGAGAATGATCCAATATTACATATCTGTGAGTGGCAAAAGTATGTGAACCTCTAGGATTAGCAGTTAATTTGAAGGTGAAATTAGAGTCAGGTGTTTTTAATCAATGGGATGACAAATGAGGTGTGAGTGGGCACCCCGTTTTATTTAAAGAACAGGAATCTATCAAAGTCTGATCTTCACAACACATGTTTGTGGAAGTCTATCATGGCATGAACAAAGGAGATTTCTGAGGACCTCAGAAAAAGCGTTGTTGATGCTCATCAGGCTGGAAAAGGTTACAAAACCATCTCTAAAGAGTTTGGACTCCATCAATCCACAGTCAGATAGATTGTGTACAAATATAGAAAATTCAAGACCACTGTCACTGTTGCCCTCCCCAGGAGTGGTCGACCAACAAAGATCACTCCAAGAGCAAGGCGTGTAATAGTTGGCGAGGTCACAAAGGACCCCAGGGTAACTTCTAAGCAACTGAAGGCCTCTCTCACATTGGCTAATGTTCATGAGTCCACCATCAGGAGAACACTGAACAACAATGGTGTGCATGGCAGGGTTGCAAGGAGAAAGCCACTGCTCTCCAAAAAGAACATTGCTGCTCGTCTACAGTTTGCTACAGATCACATGGACAAGCCAGAAGGCTATTGGAAAAATGTTTTGTGGATGGATGAGACCAAAATAGAACTTTTTGGTTTAAATGAGAAGTGTTATGTTTGGAGAAAGGAAAACACTGCATTCCAGCACAAGAAGCTCATCCCATCTGTGAAATATGGTGGTGGTAGTATCATGGTTTGGGCCTGTTTTGCTGCATCTGGGCCAGAATGGCTTGCCATCATTGATGGAACAATGAATTCTGAATTATACCAGCGAATTCTAAATGTCAGGACACCTGTCCATGAACTGAATCTCAAGAGAAGGTGCTCATGCAGCAGGACAATGACCCTAAGCACACAAGTCGTTCTACCAAAGAATGGTTAAAGAAGAATAAAGTTAATGTTTTGGAATGGCCAAGTCAAAGTCCTGACCTTAATCCAATCGAAGTGTTGTGGAAGGACCTGAAACAAGCAGTTCATGTGAGGAAACCCACCAACATCCCAGAGCTGAAGCTGTTCTGTACAGAGGAATGGGCTAAAATTCCTCCAAGCCGGTGTGCAGGACTGATCAGTTACGGGAAACGTTTATTTGCAGTTATTGCTGCACAAGGGGGTCACACCAGATACTGAAAGCAAAGGTTCACATACTTTTGCCACTCACAGATATGTACCGTAATATTGGATCATTTCTCAGTAAATGACCAAGTATAATATTTTTGTCTCATTTGTTTAACTGGGTTCTCTTTATCTACTTTTAGGACTTGTGTAAAAATCTGACGACACTTTAGGTCATATTTATGCAGAAATATAGAAAATTCTAAAGGGTTCACAAACTTTCAAGCACCACTGTATTATTCTTTAAGATGTAGATGTGCTTGCTCCAGCAGCACACGTGCGAAAAATTGGATCGATACAGAGATTAGCATGGCCCCTGCGAAAGGATGACATGCAAATCCGTGAAGCATTCCTCATTTTTAGACAGGCTGAAGTTCCCTTGAGCAAGGCACCTAACACTCCACTGTTCCCTGGGTATTGCAGTGCAGCTGCCCATTGCTCTGTGTGTGTGTGTGTGTGTGTGTGTGTGTGTGTGTGTGTGTGTGTGTGTGTGTGTGTGTGTGTGTGTTCACTGCTTCAGATGGGCTAAATGCAGAGGAAAGAACTTCACTGTGCTCTAATGTACATGTGATGAATAAAGGCTTAAAATTCCTAGTATTCATACCATTCAAGAACTGTGATATCTGGATAAAGATTCTTAAGTTGTCGAGGTACGGGCAGTAAGCTTTTGCAATATAATCATCTCCACACTATTTTATCTCCCATTTTATTTTCTCTCAAATAAAATGGGAGATAAACCAATTGTCATTAATTTAGAAAGCATGGATGATTTCAATCCACATTAACTGACTTTTACCCCCAAGAGGATGCTGGGTTTTTTTTTTTTTTTTGTTTGTTTGTTTTTGTTTTTTCACCTAAAATGATGTAACGGGGTACAACAAACAGTTTACAAGTAATTTTGAGGATAATCATTAGGAAGAGCTTAAATACAGCTCTGGAAAAAAAATTAAGAGACCATTTCATTTTTTTTTTCTTAAATCAGCATTTCTATGCATGTCAGCCATTTCATTCAAGTGTCTGTGCGGGAATTCCAACACAAGCACACCTCATTTTACTTAATGAGGTACTGATTATGTGGTCACCTGAACAAAATCATATTGAATGAGGAAAAGGATAAAAAACACTGCTGTGGTCATCCTTATCCTCTTCTAGTAGGACCAAGCAAGAACGGGACAACATTTCTCTTTCAAAACTACAGCAATTGGTCTCCTCAGTTCCCAAACATTTACAGAGAGTTTTTAAAAGTAGAGGTGATGCAACACAGTGGTAAACATACCCCTGTCCCAACTTTTTGAAATGTGTTGCTGACATCAAATTCAAAATAAGCATGTTTATTTAAAAAAAATTCAATTTGATATGTTGTCTTTGTATTATTTTCAAAGAAATATAGGGTTTTCAAGCTTTGCAAATCATCATTTACGTTTTACACAGTGTCCCAAATTTATGCAATTGGGGTTGTATTGTGTTGTTTAAAACTGAATATAATTTTGATTTCTATACATTACTCAAGGTCTGAAAACACTTCATCTTTATGTTGACCAGTTGTCATTTTCTCTAATTAAATGCTCTTAGTGACAATATTTTTATGTGGAATTTGGGGGAAATGTCAGTACTTTCTGGAATAAAGCAAAAGTGTTCATGTTCCTCAAACACATACCTATAAATAATAATACCAGAGAAACTGAATTTTGCAGTGGTCTTTAATTTTTTTTTTCCAGAACTGTATGCTGTGGTTGTTTTTTTTTTTGGTATTCTTTCCCCCGGGCTGGTCAGCGCGCACACGCACACACACACACACACACACACACACACACACACACACACACACACATACACACACACACACACCTGTATAGCAACAGTGAAGTTGTTGGCCATGTGGACATCAGACAACAGATTTGTAAAAGGATTATATTTAAAATGCATTGTTATGAATTGTACTGTGTATTAAAGCAGAATCACTTAAAATCTACCATCTAGCGGAGTTTCAGCGACTGCTCTTCCAGCAAGCAGTTCCTGACTATACAGCTGATTCCTGATTAGCAGTTCTTGATTACTCATCTTCGGTCTCTTAAGATTATTGTTTCTGGATAATTAAATTGTTAAACTTGACTTTTTTTTTAAATGGTAAAGCAGGGGGGAAAAAAATCAATGTCACACAAGTCTAACAGGCAATCCACTGTGGTTATTTGGTTCCTTCAAGCAAGGTCCAAAATCAAGACTTAAAATGAGAAACAGGTGTGTTACTGCTACTGACTGGGAAAAATGTGGGAGTCGCTGATCTCAGATTTGCGGTGGTGGCACATGCAAGGATTTATTAAATACATTTTACTAGTGTATATGAAAAGTAGAAAAAGCTTCAACTCTATTCATACTCACAACTCTGAGAATTTGGGAGACTTTTTTTGGCAGCTGGAAATGTACAGTACCAGTCAAAAAATTGGACACACCTTTTAAGTCCCTGTTTTTTCTTGAGCACTTCTTGATACAATATGGATTACTACAGTTGTGGAAAAGGGTCGTTTACTGTATTTTTATTATTTACAATTTACTGTTTGATCTCAAACACATTAAGAAGCAATAAATTTCACTAATTAACTTTTGACGAGGCACACCTGTTAACTGAAAAGCATTCTGGGTGACTACCTCATGAAGCTGGTTAAGATAATGTCAATTGGCTATGTTTTGCTGTTTTTGTTTCCGGTTGAGAGTACGCCATGGGCATTTTGGCTGACGCTTCTCACCGGAGCTTTTCTTCCCCCTTCCCCCCCCCCCTTTGTTTTTCTTTTTTATGTAGTTTGATGTTTGAGTCTTTTATCCACCAGTTGTGGTAGCTCCGGACCCAGTTTTGGCGTCCATTTCCTTCAGGCCTTGGTGCACCGTGGGTGATGCCTGTGTGCCACACTATGGACTGCAATGAGCTCATTGCTCTTTTTAACATCAGGGTTGTCTAGCGCTCTGTGTGGCAGTGCTTTTGGGCTTGGCACGGTGTTCCGAGCGATATTGCCCGGTGGCATCATATTGGCTGTGCAGGTGGTTTGGGACATACCGGTGCTCTGTGTGGCTGTGCTTCTGTGCTCGCTTTGTGGATCCATGGCATGGTGTTCCGAGCAATGTTGCCTGGTGGCATCATGGCAGTTGTGCAGGTGGTGTGGGATTTATCTTTGTGCACCTGATGGGATTGTGGTAGCTACACCATTGGAATTGTGTCCTGACCCTCTCTTGGTGGACTCTTTTTTTCCTTAAAGGCATCACGCAGTGGCAATAAAAGTCGCATTATTCTGCACCAGAATGCTTTCGAGATTCGAAATAAATTGACCGTCGATTTTTCAAAAGCTTCCCGCGGTTGTAATCGGTCCTTATTTGGTCATGCCCATCACTTGAAATTTCCCGCGTTCGCAGCGCCCCCTCTCGGTCAATGGAACAGCTGCGTGACGTCATACCAGTAACCACTCGGTGCAGTTGCAATGGCGGACACACCAGAAAATAGGAGCGATGCTGAGGAAATTAGCTTTGATTTTACGATACAGAAGAAGAAAATGGCCCACAAGTAGAGATTTTGACAGCTGAATGTCCTGGTGGTATCCAGCCTTACAGATTTGAACCTGAGCGCTCATCTTCAGAAGAAAATGAGGACAGTTCTGATGACGACAGAAACGAAGACGAGAATGAAGAAGACCGGCGACTTGAAGACTTGTTTTGGTTGGTTTCTCTGACTAAATCACTACTTGTGTGTATTTTTAAAGACCATTTTCACTTGAATTAGAATGCTGTGTGATTAATCTATGATTATGTGTAATACTGATAGCTGTAGGGGGTGAAAGTATAGCTAGAAAGATTGAATTCTAGCAACTTGACAGCTTGCGATCTTGCGAAATGCAGTGGGCCTTCTGATACAGTAGACCCCTTGATATTCCAGTTTTCATCATTTTCCTTTTATTGCGGTTGATTTTAACTTGATATTCAGTATGTTATAGGCTGGGAGTATTGAGCTTTGTATTGTATTGTTTAGTAAACGTACAATCGTCAGTAATAAGTGATAATTATTAGTTAAAGGCAGCTCTGTGGCATAAATCACTGTAAAATTTGGACACAAGTCCAAATTTGGCCTTTTGGTTTCTATCCTGTAGATCTATTTTGCTCTCCCATGATGATCTTAGACCTATTAAAAGCGACATGGGGTGTTGTACATAATATTGCAAGATCATGGAGGTTTAATTGGAGTTTTGTGAAAATGTTTTTAAAAAGCTAGTAAAGGTGGCTTGGGAAGCTGGAAAGCAGACATTATAAACAAACAAAATTTATTTTTAATGCATGTTTTCCAGGTGCAGTTGTGGAAACTGTAGAATTATGCCAACTGCACAGGAATGCAGATGTTGTCGGGAGCGACCCCAAGTCATTGCACAGTTTGACGATCTACCTGATGGTGACCAAGAATATTAATACATCATTTCATAGTGTTTTGAGTGTTCAAAACTATCCACAAACTGAATAAATCCACAAAATCCGCAATGTAAACAACTCTGGTAAACGCACGCTATAGAGAAAACATGGCAACAGGCCAGCATCACCCAAGGGAGGTTACTGGTATGACGTCACACATAAGTTGACCTAGTTAACGGCTGGCTGCCTAAATTTGGCTGTGCGCGTCAACTTTAAATGCTTGTAGCGGGTGCATCGTGACACTGAGATCGCGGGAAACCGATGGGCTTGAATAACCCACCAAACCCGACATTTTGACACATGATATAGCCTGATTGCTGAAATTACCGCATGACGCCTTTAATTGTAAAGCAACCTGGGGTGTGAGAAAGGTGCTATATAAATTGAACTGAATAATAATAATAATAATAATAATTATTATTGTGCAAAGCATAATCAAGGTAAACAGTGGCTACTTTGAAGAATCTAAAATATGAAACATGTTTTGTTTTAAAATACCTTTGTTTACTACATAATTCCATATACGTTCAATATGTTATTCCATAGGCGGCACAGTGGTATAGTGGTTAGCGCTGCCGCCTCACAGCAAAAAGGTCCGGGTTCGAGCCCCGTGGCCAGTGAGGGCCTTTCTGTGTGGAGTTTGCATGTTCTCCCCGTGTCTGCGTGGGTTTCCTCCAGGTACTCCAGTTTCCCCCACAGTCCAAAGACATGCAGGTTAGGTTAACTGGTGACTTTAAATTGACCGTAGGTGTGAATGTGAGTGTGAATGGTTGTCTGTATCTATGTGTCAGCCCTGTGATGACCTGGCGACTTGTCCAGGGTGTACCCCGCCTTTCGCCCGTAGTCAGCTGGGATAGGCTCCAGCTTGCCTGCGACCCTGTAGAAGGATAAAGCGGCTAGAGATAATGAGATGAGATGTTATTCCATAGTTGTAATGTCTTCAGTATTGTTCTATAATATAGAAGATAGTCAAAATACCTAAAAACCTATGAATGAGTAGGTCTGTATTGCAGCAATATAGCACTATGATGGTCCTCTCATTCTTGAAAAATGGGGGGGAAAAAAAGTCTTTTTTTTCCTCCTCCTGTCAATTCCCACCCACCAGCCATCTCTCTCTTATCATACAACAGCTACCAACCAGGGAGGGTGAAGCTAGCCAGCCACATCTTTCTGAACTGCTGCATCACAGGGTGGCATACAACCTTCAGAGGAAGACACCATTTACCCTGTTCTACACACATAAGCTCAGAGGTACCCATGATTGGCTTGTGTCACTGTGACTGGCAGAGAGAGAGAGAGAGAATGCCATCCCTCCCACTGAGATAACACGGCCAGTTTTGTTCCCTTGGCTCCCAGCCACAGACAGTTGAGGCACTCTCGTTTTGAACCTGTGATCTCTAGATGATAAACTGAATACTTTTCAGATTTCCAGGTAAAGGCCATTGTACAAAGAACCTGCAGAGCTCATGCCATCACACTGCCCACCTACTGTCTAATGCACCAACATGGTCTCATTCATTGACATTCACACACTCATTGCAACATACTCTCACAAATACAAATTCCTAAGAATTTACACAAACCGGATGATATGAAAAGTCACCGTTAAAGCTAAAGAATGTGGTGGGATTAGTGGTAATTTTTTGTACTTTCTTTGTATGAAATACAAATAGATTAAGAAATTCTCACTGAAGAAATTTGTGTGAGACTGGCTTTAATATGCTTCTCTCTGAACTGAGCCAATACTTGCTCCTTTAAGCAAGCAGTCTCAATGCTTGGGCTCATCCAGCAGCCTAGAAGATAAATTATTGAGTGAGATCTGAAAATAAAAAGCAAAAAATCACAGTAGAATGGCACATGTGACAAAGCCAGCACATGTTATCCGTTTCCCAGACACGGACACACACACACACACACACACACACACACACACACACACACACACACACACACTCTCTCTCCCTCCCTCGGGCATTCACCTTCTAAGAACTAAGAAAAATAACTTTGTGCTCATTTACTGTCAAAAAAAAAAACACCCTCTCATACGAACATGTAATACCTGGTGATACTGTATGAGACGTAGGTGGGGTTTACATTAGACCGTATCAGCAGATCATCAGATTAACGTTTTTAAAACGATTAGTGTGCACACAGCAACACCAATACACGATTCGCGTGCACACAGCAACACCAATACACGGATACGCTCGGCTCCGCAGGCATCCTGCGCTCCAAATCACTCCGCCCTGAACAGCGAGTGCCCTCTGGAGGGTGCGCACTCCGGCCCTGCGCAGCTCACAGAGCGCACGAGTGAAGTGCACAAGCAGTGATTCGGGACTGAGCCGCTGTGTGTGTGATCCCAGCGCATATCACTTACCACTTGCAAGTGGAAGGATGGCAAGCCTAAAGACAATCATAACTACACAATGGGCAGTATTTGCATCAGTATTTGCAGTATTTTCATACTTTTATACACTTTAATGAAAGGTGATACAAGGCGGAAGTCCGCGCCGTTTTTCAGCAGTTGCGTCACATGACCAACGCCAGCGAATCAGGAAGGTGGATGTCACAGTGACGTTGTCCAATGACGACGCCAGCTAGAGCTCAGCACAGCGTATCCTCAATGTTTACACAGCACCGGAGCTGACACGATCTGGATTGAATACGTGGACCCTGGCGGATTCCCGTTTCCTGGCGTTTTAATGTAAACGGACAGTGCATCCGCGAAGAAAACGAGACAGATACAGTCTAATGTAAACTTGGCCGTAGACATAGTGTCTGTTGTTGTGCTAATGAGCATGACATGAAATGAAAGCAATCATTCAAAGCAGACTGCAAGCTGTGCTCAAAACTATTGAAAGGAAGCACTACAGTATCTTCCTCCATTACAAGTTACGTAACTGATCATCAGCAGTAGTGCATTCCTTTCCATGCACTCACACACACACGGGCAATTTACAGTAGCTAGTTAACCTCACTGCATGTCTTTGGACTGTGGAGGAAACCCACACAGACATGAGGAAAACATGCAAACTCCACACAGAAAGGCCCCTGTTGGCCACTGGGCTCAAACCCAGAACCTTCCTACTGTGAGGCAACAGTTCTAACCACTGCAACACCATGCCGCCCTCTACACACCATCTACCGTGAGTGTAAAAAAAAAAAAAAAGGATTCAGAGGAACAACATACTTAATCATCTTGTGAGTTATTAGTTATGTTAGCTGTCAGCTCATTGTGTAATGGATGACTCTTCATTGCCTTTGCTAGAGAAATTACTAATCTGTACAACTCTACATTACTGAGGTCAAGATCTGAGATGCTGAAGCAAAGCCAACATGCTCCAGCAGCTGTCTGCACACACATATGGAAACTATTAGTCTATGGCTGATCCACACTTCATGGCTCTGTTTCACTGCTCTCATTCCCCAAAATGTGTCATAGTTATTCTAATACAAGCTAGTTGTACAAATAAAGAAGAAAAAGGTTTATATTTTGCTCTTGTAATGCAAATCCACTATCTGTATCTGTGTCTTATTTGAATTTAAACCTGAAGTAGCTGTGGCCTAAAAGGTTTTTTTTTTTTTAACTCCACCACCATGATCTAAAAATATTTTAATTGTAGAAATAGCAGCACCATTAGCCTGGTCTGAGAATTCTGGATCTGGATCCTCAGCTACATCACTCAAGTTCAAAGCTGTTCTCAATATGAGATTTGCATGGGACTGTATTTGTAATCCTCCTTGTGCAATTATTACCTCCGCCAACTTTGTTGGAGGAGGTTATGTTTTCACCTCCATTTGTTTTTGGTTTTTTTTCCATCGTAGTGAACAGATTTTGATGAAATTGAGAAAAGGTGGGCCATGGCCCACGGAACAATTGGTTAGATTTTGAGGCAAATCCTGATATGTACATGGATCCAGGATTTTTTGTCTGTTCCCAATGTAACTCAAAAACAAGTGAACAGATTTTGCTAAAATTTGGTATACAGCTTTAGTATTATCTTAGGTTCAAGTGGTTTGATGTTGATGCTGACAATTAGTGGCTTGGCAGAGGCATACGGCCTACTGAATGCTCTTCAAGTTTAGTTTTGTTTTTATCTTCCTGCAATAGTTTCAAATGAATTTAATTGGTTCCAAATGATAAACAAACTAGGAGCCCAATTTAACTACTGTGACCCAGACCAAGGAGTTGCTAAGGATGAATGAATTCCCTGTACATCCATGTTAATGAATGCAGTCTCCATTTGTGCCACAAGTTTCACATCTGACCATTTGCTGCATGAAAAGCCTCCCGCTCATACACAAGTTTTTGCTGTGTCCTGCAAGATTCCAGCCCTGATGCATACTTCTAATCTTAACCAGATGCCATGTGTAACATTTCTGGTACACTGTCTAAAAAGAAAAACTTTATATTCAAATTAAGATGTGTTTTCCAAACCTTTGCTCCATTCAATTCAGTATTTATTACTGTTTAATTCCATTCAGTCAAGAAAATCCATCCATCCATTATCCATAACCACTTATCCTGTACAGGGTCAAGGGCAAGCTGGAGCTTATCCCAGCTGACTATGGGCGAGAGGCGGGGTACACCCTGGTCAAGTCACCAGGTCATCGCAGGGCTGACATAGAGGCAAACGACCATTCGTACTCACATTCACACCTACGGTCAATTTAGAGCCACCAGTTAACCTAACCTGCATGTCTTTGGACTGTGGGGGAAACCAGAGCACCCGGAGGAAACTCATGCAGACACAGGGAGAACATGCAAACTCCATACAGAAAGGCCCCCGTTGGCCGCTGGGCTCGAACCCAGAACCCTATTGTTGTGAGGCGACAGTGCTAACCACTACACCACTGTGCCGCCCTCAGTAGAGAAAATGAAAATTATGAAAAAAAACCCCCACACTTAAACAATATGTTTAAATTGTAAACCGGCCTTCTTGCCATCTGCTGGGATGTAATTACATGTTGCTTATTATCGGTGTGGAGAACTGAATTGTTATTGATCCAAACAGTTAGCTAACCCACAACATGTGGTAAATGGTTTGCCTGAGAATGAACTTGATTGTATTAAATAAACCAAAACAAGCTGGTAAAAAAACAAAACCCACATTAACAGGATAGCTTTAAAAGCTTGCATCTGCCTCTTACTCTAGCACGATAGCAACAACATGTGCAGGTATTTTTTCCACTGTAAAACCCATTCCAAAAATGGCATGATTGTCAAGGGTGTGTGAATGAAATAAAGGCATAAATGCGCATTGCAGATGTCTTGGGCTTTTGAATTCCTTGCTGTGACCAATAAAATGCTGCCTAGCTGAAAGCAGTCTTCACAGCAGCTTCCAAATTGGCAGGGAGAACAGCTCACTGATAAAATACTGAGGGGATCCATAACGCATTAGAGTAAAACCTCGAGCCATTTACTGAGCGCTCAACGGACACTTTGAAGGCTATGAAAAATTTCAACACGTACTAGCAAGGATTCATTCATATTCAGTGGAAAATCTCTGCAGATAACATTATGGTCTTTTGATCATATGAAATTTCATATACTTCATTCTCAGTGCACTGAATATAAGAGAATGAATTTTGGCATTAAACTGGCAGTGTAAGAAAAGTGGTGTAATGTTGCTGAGGATGCACATTCACATACTGTGGATTTAGTGTAAGAGCATTCAAATGAATTGAAGCTTCAGCACTGACATTTGTGTTAGCTGTAATTCAAGTCTTAGGATTATATGATTTTTTTTTTCAAATACTGGACAATACATTGATACTCAGCAGCTAATTCAGAATATCTAAGGGTAATAATAGCGTTAAAATGCATTATTTAACAACAACAAAAACCCTCTAATCATTGATATGGTGAAGTTTTCTGGAAGGAGGAGTTTATTTTTATGTAAGGATTCTTGGTTGTCAGCACTTTGTAATGGTCAGGGGTGGGTTTCCTGATAATGTTGCACTTTCGGGTTAACAAGTGACTTTAAAGATGCTCTTAAGCAAAGAATGTTTCTGTACTCCCTCGTAAGGTCTCTTAAGAGCAACTTTGCTAAGAACATCTTTGCAATGTGGCGGCACGGTGGCGTAGTGGTTAGCACTGTTGCCTCACAGCAATAAGGTTCTAGGTTCGAGCTCAATGGCTGACGGGCGCCTTTCTGTGAGGAGTTTGCATGTTGTCCCCGTGTCTGCGTGGGTTTCCTCCGGGTGCTCTGGTTTCCCTCACAGTCCAAAGACATGCAGGTTAGGTTAACTGGTGGCTCTAAATTGACCGTAGGCGTGAATGTGAATGGTTGTTTGTCTCTATGTGTCATCCCTGCAATGACCAGGCAACTTGTCCAGGGTGTACCCCGCCTCTCGCCCATAGTCAGCTGGAATAGACTCCAGCTTGCCCGCGACCCAGTATAGGATAAGTGTTTACAGATAAGGAATGGATGGATGGATGGAATGGTTGGATTGATCTTTGCAATGCATATCCTCGATATAGCCATTAGTAGGTGTTATATAAATAACACACACACAGTGTTAGAGGTGCAGAAATTTGTCTCATTAATGAGAGACTAAATTAGATAGTCACTTGCCTACTAATGAATGGCATCGCAAGTTAACAGCGAACTTAAGTGCTACTTTCACTACAGCAGTGTTCGGGAAAACCACGTTAGCTTAACGATGGATCTTAAAGGGATCCTCCAGCAGATTTATTCTCAAACTTATTTGAAGTAAAAGTAGTCGCAGATTTCAAAAGTCACACTTTCATTTTCGGAGAACAAATAGTGTTCTAGAAAAATTAATTTTCTTTAAAATGCTAGATGGGCTTCATGTAACATGTAGTGGTCACTTGGAGCAACTCAGCTGTTTATATTCTCTATTTACATCATAGTTTTGCTAGTTTTACAAGTATTTTACCGAATTTATCAGTTTTTAAATAAATATGCCTCATTGTGTGGCATATTATTGCCACAATGATGCTAAAAAGAAAGCATACTACACACACCATGTGTCTGATCCAGTTTCTGTTGGTGACACTCTGTTCTAGCTGATCAAGCCCACTTGGCATTTTTTCTGTGGAAATGCAGTCTAGTTCCAGCTTGTGCTCTCTTTTTAGCATCATTGTGGCATTTATATGCTACATAATGAGGCATACTTATTTAAAAACTGATAAGTTTGGTAAAATACTTGTAAAACTAGCAAAACTACAGTGTAAATAGAGAATATAAAACAGCTGAGTTGCTCCAAGTGACCACTACATGACATCACATACATCACCACCACCACCACAGGAAGCCCATCTGGCATTTTAAAGAAAATTCATTTTTCTTGAACACCACTTGGTCTCAGAAAATGAAAGTTTGAGGTTAAATCCACTGGAGGATCCCTTTAAGAGGCAGCTGAAGATACGCTTAGCTTTAAAAGGCTTTTGGGAAACTCACCCCCGTACATTTTCTCCACTGAAGTCAATACAGGACAGAGGACTTTGCACTTTCTGGTTTCTCAGTAATGAGACAAGCTGGGTGGGTTTTTTTTTTTGTTGTTTGGTTTTTTTGAGAAAAAGAGAGAAAAAAAACAAAGGCTGATGAGGGAATGTTCTTTGGTGAACAACTTCACTAGGACACTGAAGTTTTGAAACTAACAACTTCTGTAATGATAAAAGACCCTGATGCTCATCCTGAGGATCCTTTCAACACAGTTAGTACTACTAAAAAATTGTAGTGTACAGCTCTGGAGGAGTAATGATCTATTGAGTGTCACCCTGAACAGAATAGATTCTCATTTGTGTCTGGTTCCTTTCAAGGTTTCTTTCTCATGTCATATCAGGGAGCTTTTCCTTGACGCTGTCACCTCAGACTTGGTTAGGGATTAAATCTACACCTTTTTTCTGTAAAGCTGCTTTGTGACAATGTCAACTGTTGCAACACTATATAAAACAAGAGTCATCAGGAGATGACTTATCCACCCCCCGCCCCCACGTGAAACCCCACTCCAAATTTTCCGAAGTTGAATTGGTTGCCATGGAAATATGGAAAAAAATAAAAAAAAAATCACAGAAATTCCAAAATGTCAAAAGGCACACCTCCTCTAGCTACTTAACATAACTGCCAGGTTTTGTGAAAAAATTCCAAATAATTTGAGAGTTATGCTCCAGAAATTAAAATGTTTACAGATGGACAGACAGACAGAGCGATAGCTAAATTAATTATTATGCTGCTGCATCATGTCACAACATATGATCAAAATAATTAAATGCAACTATAAACTTAATTAATTACAAGTTTTAATTGGTGGCAAATGGCTCTGTATGAGAAAAATAAAAACACAAAGTTGGGCTGCATCACATAATACATTGATTATTTTCCTATAACAGCTGTGAGAATGCAGGCACTTACAGATGTATGCGTGGAGGAAGACAGATTGCAGAAAGTCAAAGCCAAATTGAGGCACTGGAATCGGAGTCGGGAAACTAGCGACGGTCGGGTGATCGGTGAACAACGTAATGTAAGAAAGACAGAGTGAGAAACGAGGAGAAAATAGCAAGGATCAGAAATATAAGAGTCAGTCAGAAAGATACAAGGCTTGTTACAAACTGGATGAGCAGGACAATACTTCACAATGGTGTGTTTGTGAAGGGGGCTTAAATAGAGGGACAGGTGACTGAGGAAATGAGAGCCAGCTGCGATTTAGTAGGCGGGAGACAGAGGGCACTGTATGTTCTGGGAGCTGTAGTCCGGAGTGTCCATGTTTGTAGTTTGCTCATTCTCAGCGGGTTTACTGACAGAGTCCCCCCGAGGAGCTACCTCCGGGAGCTACATTCTTTCTGGGACAACCTCTGGGTGCTGGTTTATTAGGATGCTGGGCATGGAATTCTTGCTTAAGAAGGGGGTCGAGGATGTCTCTGGACTTGACCCAGCTTTGTTCCTCTGGCCTGTATCCTTCCCAGTCTACCAGGTACTCGACTTGGCCTCCTCTTCGCCTCAAATCGAGGATCTTGTTGACCTGGTAGATGGGCTCTCACTCTAGATCAGGGGTGGGAAACCTTTTTCCTATCAAGGGCCATTTCAAGTTTTATAACATCCTATGGGGGCCAAACTAAATTTTTTAACCCATAACCTCTGCTGAAAATTTTAAGATGCAGCCCATTTATTTTAGCTTTCTTTCATGCTATTCAAATAAAAAAAAACAACTTTATTGGTGTAACTTTGTTTTATCCCTTTTTAATCTTCCCATTTTCTTTTTAAATTTGATCCACCTCTTATTGTTTTAATGCTCTGTTTTTAGTCTTGTGTTCTTATTGATTTTATATGTACTGATGTAAAGCACTTTGAGCATTTTATGTAATGAAGATGCTACAATATAATAATAATAATAATAATAATAATAATAATAATAATAATAGGTAAATTATTATTATTATTATTATTATTATTATTATTATTATTATTAAATCTGGCTGACCTAATGTCAAGGCTGGAACTGCTTCTCTTTGGCGAGGTATCTGATGTCAGATGGTACACATGATGATGCTACTCGCAGCTGGTTTTCCAGGTTTGGGTCAGTCAGTCTTGAGCAGAACCGATTCTTTGCAAGGGTCAGTTTTGAGAAGAACTGCTCACAGCAGTAGGTTGTCCCAAACAGTGATGCAAACTTCAGTGCACGTCTCCTCAGAGTGGGAAAATCCTCAGGATGCACAAAAAGTTTGTAGAACTCAAGCAGAGGAAGGCTGTTGTACCTAGCTTTGAGCTCATCGTTGCTTTGCAGCTCAAACAAATCCTCACCTTTGGTAGTGCCATGCATGGCTTGCAAAGACAGCATTTCCTCCCATGTATCAAACTCAGCTGTAATCCCACACACAAAAATGGCAAGTTGGGCGGTATTTGTGATGTCTGTTGTCTTGTCGCAGGCTAAAGAGAAAAACTGAAAATCCCTCGCGGTATCCTTCAGTGTTTTCTCAATGTCTTGTGCCATGTCAGTAATCTGATCAGAGACAGCTCTTCGAGACAAACTGATGCTTTGGAAAAGTTTCACTTTGTCCGGTGCGAGCAGTTCTGCGGCAGCAACAAGGCACTCCTTCACAAACTCCCCTTCTGAATGTGGTTTCAGTTTCTTGGCAATTAGCTCACTTACCACAAAACTAGCCTGTGTAACATTTTCTTGGTTACCTTGAGGTCTTGTGAATGTTGCTTGTTGGGCACCCAAACTCTGCCGAAGAGCATTAATTTTATCCACATGCACTTGTCCTTTCAGCTCGTCCAGTTTGGCGCTGTAATGATGCTCCAGATTAGCCTTTTTCATCACTGCAAGGGCATCCCCATAAACTAAGCAAACTGGCTTGCTTTTTACTTCTACAAAAAAATAATCGTTTGTCCATTTTTCCTGAAAAGCATGACATTCTGCATCTACCTTTCTCTTCTTCATACTCGCCATGGTGTGTCTTGGTGAAATCGTTAGTCTGTCTATGCCCGCTAAATGACGTGATGTGACTGCGCATGACCATGCTCTGCTTGTGTGGGGTTCAGGACCCTGACCTTGGCCCAGAAAGACAACCACTCACCTATTTTATTAATTGTGGTCTCATTTTTTATGATTTAATTTTTGTGTGTGTGTGAGTAATTATGAATTATCTTGTGGGCCAGATCAAATGGTCTCGCGGGCTGTATATGGCCCAGAGGCCAGACGTTCCCCACCCCTGCTCTAGATTAAGTGAAGGGTGTTCTTGGGTCAGGGTATTGCTGGCAAGGGGCCCTGGGATGGCAGGTTTTAGGTGTGAGATGTGAAATGTGGGTGATACTCAGCTACAAGGGGGAAGTTCAAGACGGTACGATACTTCATTGATGCGGCGCAAGACCTTAAATGGCCTGATGTAGTGTGGCTGGACCTTACTTCAGGTGTTGGTTTCTCTTAGATTCTTAGTGGCCACCCATACTTTGTCACCAGGGAGGAAGTTAGGAGTCTCTCCTCTACGCTTGTCTGCATATTCTTTGCACTTGGCACAGATTGATTCTAGCTGCTGGTGAACCACCTACCAGATGGTTTGACTGCACCTGAACCAGTCATCGATGGCTTGTACCTGGCTGGGTGCATCATCCCAGGGGAACAAGGGCAGTTGGTAGCAAAGTATGCACTGAAATGGTGTCAGTTGGGTGGCAGAGTGTTTCAGCGAGTTTTGTGCATACTCGGCCCAGGGCAGGAAGCATGCCCAGTCCTCCTGGTTGCGCATGGAATAGATCCTTAGAAAGCAGCTGATCTCCTGGTTTGCTTTCTCTACTTGACCGTTGGACTGGGGGTGATAGCTGGATGTGAGGCTCACAGATACTCCCAAACTTTCCATGAAGCTCGTTCAAAACTTTGAAATGAATTGGGGTCCCCGGTCGCTAACTATATCTTCGGGGATGCCATAGTACCTGAAGACTTGCTGGAACAACAGCTCCGGAGTCTAAGAGGCTGTGGGGATGCCTGCCAACAGGATAAGTTTCAATGCTTTCGAAAATCAGTCGATGGTTACCATTATTGTGGTGTTGTCTTGAGAGGGAGGGAGATCTGTGATAAAGTCGATCGCCAGGTGTGACCAAGGCCTTTGGGGAATTGGTAGAGGGTATAGTTTGCTGGGGGTGGCTGGGGGTGGGGGGGTTTCTTGGAACCTTTGCTTGAGTGCATTCACAGCAGAAGGCGATGAACTGGTTGATTTCAGACAGTATATTCTCCCACCAGTACCTGTTCCTTAACATCTGGTGCGTGTGTTGGCTATTCGGATGTCCAGTGGTGGGAGATGCATGCGCCCAGGTGATGAGTCTGCTGTGAAGATGCTTTGGCACATAGAGAAGGCCAGGTGGGAGGTGAATAGGCAGAGTTTGAGGCTGTGACTTGTTTATTTCCTTGTCCAGTTCCCAGGTGATGGATTGCACACTGTGGTGGGATGATGGATTGAGAACCTGTGTCATGGTGGGAAGGCCTGAATGTCCTGGATAAAGCATCTGCCTTGGTATTTTTGGAACCTGGATGGAATGAAATTGTGAAGTCAAAGCGTGTGAAGAATAATGCCCACCTGGCCTGATGTAGATTCAACCTTTTGGCTTTTCTGAGATATTCTAGGTTTTTATAATCTGTGAGGATTACAAAAGGGTGAGTGGCTCCCTCTAACCAATGTAGCCACTCTTCAAGAGCTAGTTTTATAGCAAGCAGTTCTCTATTTCCCATGTCATAATTCCTTCCTGAAGTTAGTTTCTTTGAAAAGAAGTTTACTGGGTGTAGCTTGTTTTTCCCCAAAATGGTGGGACAAGATGGCCCCTACTCCAGTGTCAGATGCATCTACCTCTATGATGAATGGCTTTGTAGGGTCAGGGTGCTGGAGTATTGGGGCTGAAGTGAAGTCTAGCTTTAGCCAGTTGAAGGCCTCCTCTGCCACTAGGTTCCAATGTAGGCCTTTGGGACTTTTCTTCAGCAAAGAGGTTAGAGGGGCTGCCAGAGTGCTGAAGTCTTGAATGAACCAGTGGTAAAAGTTTGCAAAGCCTAAGAAATGTTGAAGATCCTTGGTAGATCTGGGTGTTGGCCAGGATGTTACAGCTGATACTTCAGATGAGTCCATGCTTACTTCTTTAGCACTAATAATATAGCCCAGGAAGGAGATCCTGCTTTGGTGAAACACATTTCTCAGCTTTCATGTAGAGGTTGTTCTCCAGTAGTCACCTGAGGACTGCTCTGATGTGTTCCTGGTGACAATGGATATCTGAGGAGTAAATCAGGATGTTGTAAATGTAAGCAATGAAATATTTGCCCAGCATGTCCCATAGCACATCATTGGTGAAGCACTGGAACATGCTGGGTGCCGAAGAAAGGCCATAAGGCATGACTCGGTATTCGAAGTGTCCAGTGGTAATGTTGAAAGTGTTTATCCACTCATCGCCCCTTTTTATCCGGATCAGATTGTACGCACTGCACAGATCAAGCTTGGAAAAGATTCTTGTGGACCGGAGTTGTTCCAGAGCTGCTGTAACCGGGGAATAGGATAGGGATACTTGACGGTGACCTGGTTTAAACTTCTGTAATCAATGGAGGACCTCACTCCGCCCCCTCATTTCTCCACAAAAAAGAAACCAGCAGATGAGGGAGATTTGGATGGGCGGATATATCCCTGTTTGAGGGCCTCCTGAATATACTCCTCCATGGCAGTGTGTTCCTTTTGGGATGGGGGATAAATGCGACCTCAGAGTGGAGACATACCTGGCAGTAAGTCAATAGTACAGTCGTATGGCCGGTGTGGTGGTAGCCTGCAGGCCTTGCCCTTACTGAAGACTTCGGCAAGGTCCCAACAGCAGTCAGGAACATTGTCCATGGAGTCAGGTTGAGGACTTTCTACAGAGGTGGAGGATACCTGAACCTGGGGATGAGAAAGACAGCTCTGAAAACATGTGGGTGACCATTGGTGGATTTCCTTGCTTTGCCAAGAAATGAGAGGATTATGAAGTTGTAGTCAGGGATATCCAAAAATAACGTCATGGTTAACAGTTGTTGTTACATAGAGTGAGATGAGCTCCTTATGCAATGGTTCGACTTGTATCTGTACTGGTTGGGTATGTGAAGTGACCAGCCCATCACCTATGGGTCCTCCATTGATGGTCCTAATGCTGAGTGCGCTGTGCAGAGGGGTGATAGGCAGGTTGAGCTTCTGCACAATGGTCTTACTGATAAAGTTCCCCTCTGCCCTGAATCAGTAAAAGCAGATAGGACGTGAGTGGAGGATGCAGCCTTCAGTAAAACTGGTATCTTGAAGGATTTTGAGTTGAGCTCTCTCATCAGACTCATAGATCTTACTGGTTTCTCTGCTGGGGTTTCACAGGCTGGTCGGATCAGACAGTGCTGGATGTTCAGAGCTCCCACAGTAGAAGCATAACCCCTCCTTGTGTCATCTAGCGTGCTCAGCACGGGTTAACCTAGTGCGTGACACCTCCATGGATGAATTGTCCTCCGACGGCTGAACAGGCCTGGTACAATCATGGATAGAGGGTCGGTGGTTTAACAGTCAGTCGAGATGAATAGCTAGGTCTATGAGGGAGTCTAGAGAGAGGTTCTCATCTCTACAAGCCAGTTCACTAATGATTTCAGGACATAAACCTTGGCGAAAGACTGCTTTCAGAGCTGGGTCGTTCCATCCACTGGTGGCTGCTAGCGTCCTGAAGTCCAGGGCATATTCAGCAACACTTTGAGTACCTTGAGAACTGGTGAGTAGGCTCTCTCCAATCTCTATCCAATCAAGTTCATGGTCAAACACTCTCTTGAATAGAGAGAGAAACTGTTCAGAAGACTTAGTTTGCTCACCACCCCTGTTCCAGATAGCAGCAGCCCAGCAGAGTGCTTTGCCAGTGAGAAAAGACAGAAACTTAGTGATTTTATGCTCATCTGATAAGTTTGGCATGGTGGTGAAATACATAGAACAGTGCAGTAAAAAAACCTTTACATGTGATGGCGTCTCCAGCGAACTTCTCCAGAGTGGGGAGTTGCAACGCCGGGCTAGGAGGAGACTCAGGGCACGCTAGGAGGGCCTGCGACATCACAGTTCCGAGCTGGGTCATCCGGGTGTTGAGATCGGCAAGCACCTGTTGATATTCTCCCAGCAAACGCCCCTGCGCGTTGAGAGCAGTCTGTTTAGAGTCCTCCACTATATCAATGTTGGTGAAGTATCCTCTGAGAATGCAGTCACTTACAGATGTATGTGCAGAAGAAGACAGATTGCAGAAAGTCAACAAAGCCAAATCGAGGGACTGGAATCGGAGTCAGGAAACTAGCGAGGGTCAGGCGATTGCCGAACAGCGTAATGTAGGAAAGACAAAGAGCGACAAATGAGGAGAAAATTGCAAGGATCAGAAATGCAAGAGTCATTCAGAAAAATACAAGGCTTGGTACGAACTGGACAATACTTCGTAATGGTGTGTTTGTGAAGGGGGCTTAAATAGAGGGACAGGTGATTGAGGAAATGAGAACCAACTGCGATTCAGCAGGTGGGAGACAGAGGGCGCTGTGTGTTCTGGGAGCTGTAGTCTGGAGTGTCCATGTTTGTAGTTTGCTCATTCTCAGTGGGTTTACTGACAACAGCATACTCCATCATATTTTATTCCTTACTTCTAATGTGTCCTGTGTTCTACAGTTTTCTGTTTTATGTTAAGATGAGAATAAAAGAACTGATCGGTGAAAACTATTCAGAGCACCTAAATTCAAAACTCCCCAGTCAAAAATATTTTTAAAATATCTTAAAATCTAATATGAAAGCCTTATTTCTAATGACCACAGATATATAAATAAGATCAACTGGTAGTTTTGAGCCTGTAGTGTTTTCCTCAGCAGCTTCGCTGGAGTCATGCTGGGCCCAGCATAGTGCCACTGCATGCTGAGGATTACACATGTGCAACTAAAACTTCAAGGTGCTTTCTAGAGAATTGGTCGAAAGGTGATTACTGAAGCCTCACTACCCAATACAACAGCGCTAGTGTGTGCAACACTGATGCATACCAGATGGGTTAACCCCTAGTGACCCATACATCCTATCACATTAAAGTGGAGACACATGAGCAAACACATACTGACCACACATAATGACACATAAATACCTCTCCCCCTCATTCTCTCTCTTTTTTCCCTTATGTCATATACTGTCATGCTATTTTTGAAAGTAAAAAAAAAAAGACTCGGCGAGATGTGAAACAAGTCTTACATACTCCTATAAAAACACCTTTCTCTTCCTACCTTTCTTAATACCCATGTTCATAGGAGCAGCTAACCAGGACAATGTCTTGCTGTAGAAATTTGGTATCTAACCTAATTAATGCAACTCCAAGCCTAGCATTTTGCTTGGAGCTCGCTGTGCAAAAAGTGTGTAAAAGAGTTTAGCCCAGCGTTGCAGTGTTGACAATCCTATGACCCACTTTCAGTGAGAGAAACCCATTCGGGACCTCCTCACATTGAGAATTAGTCACATTAGAGCTCAGTT
The DNA here is from genome assembly GCF_027579695.1 of Neoarius graeffei. Classification (NCBI taxonomy): domain Eukaryota; kingdom Metazoa; phylum Chordata; class Actinopteri; order Siluriformes; family Ariidae; genus Neoarius; species Neoarius graeffei. The sequence continues at coordinate 35,133,737 of NC_083587.1, read as the reverse complement.
CAGCTGCTGTAGCTTTGTGTTAAGCCTCAGCTGTGTGATTTGTGTGAGTGATGTTTCCATCCAAGTAATTCAAAAATTTTAAGCACATTTCAACAAGAGAACCAGCAATGGAGAAATCCAAACCCCCACAATTTGTATCTTCTGTCAAGTTGAAAGCGCACATGAAATCAAAATGTGTTTGTACATGTCCCTGACGTTTTGGATATCAACATGATAGTATATCCAGAAAAAGACACTGTAGACACCCTAGATGCAAAAACAGCTTTGACAAGAAAAGCAACATTGAAAAAAGCCTATTTTGCCATTGAAACTCATGGGGATAGGCGGGGCTAAAAAATGGGCATGGAACACTTGACGTCCGGTTTTCCTGAAAACCAGCTGAAACATTGATCCATCTGACCACAGCACATGTTTCCACTGCCTTTCAGTCCATCTGAGATGAGTTCAGGTCCAGAGAAATTGGTGCCATTTCTGCATAGAATTGATGAATAGCTTCCTCCTTGCATAATACAGTTTCAGGTTGCATTTCTGGATTGCGAACTGTGTTAAGTGACATTGGTTTTCTGAAGTACTCCCGAGCCCATGTGGCTATATTTGTCACATGAGCATGACGGTTTCTCAGGCAGTACCACCTGAGGGCTCAAAGGTCACGCACATTCAATAGTGGTTTCTGTCCTTACCCATTATGCACTGAGATGTCCCTGAATCTTTTCACAATATGAAATACTGTAGATTTCACAATACTGTAGATTTTGAAAGACCTATATTCTCTGCAATCTTGTGTTGAGTAATGTTCTTTTTGAATTGACTGACTAACAATTCTCTCATGAATTTTGGCACAAAGCGGTGAGCCACAACCCATCCTTGCTTGCAAAGAGTGAGCCTTTGGTGCATGCTCCATTTATACCTGATCATGATACCCTCATCTGTTACCACTTAACTGGCTTATTGTGGAATCTTCCAAAATGGTGTTACTTGAATATCCGATAAAACTCTTCAGTCTTATTTTGCCTCTGTCCCAACTTTTTTTTGAGTGTGTTGCAGGCATCAAATTCTAACTTTGTTTATATTTATAAAATGCAATTAAGTCGGTCAGTAAAATTATTGAAAATCTTTTCTTTGCACTTTTATCAGTTAAAGAAAGGATAAAATTCACATGAATTAACAAAATCACAGATTTTTGTTTTTATTGCATTTTGGAAAATATGCCAACTTTTCTGGATGGGTTTTATATATAGTCTATAGTATACAGTATAGGATACAGCGCCCACCATGATTATTGGCACCCCATGTAAAGATTAGTAAAAGGGTTAGAAAAAAATACATTTTTTGGTGAAGTCGCTTCATCTCACACTGAAAAAATAAGACAAATCCAACCTTTAGTTGAAGTTAATTTATTGATAGAAAAACAAATCCTTCATCAAGAAATAATTATTTTCAACAAAAACACATGTGCCACTATTACTGGCACCCCTGGAAATTATAGTGAACACAATGTAACTGAAACATGTTTCCCATTTATATTGTACATTTTTTATTTGAATGTGTAGGAACTTTCAAGCTGTAATCCATGATTTCCTGATCAACTGGGGTACAAATGTGTGGTGACACAGGAGCCAAATTCCCTTACTCATCCATCCAGCAACAGGGGAAAGATAAGAGAACTCACAAACCAAGTGACAGAGAAGTGTGTTGATCTTCATAAGTCAGGGAATGGTGATAAAAAAATAGCTATTTGCCTGAAACTATCCATTTCTACTGTTAGAGCAATAATAAAAAGTGGACACCAAATGGAATTGTTACAGACTTGCCTGGAAGAGGACAAAAGTTTATTCTGCCTACACATACAGTGAGGAGGATGGTAAGAGAGGCAAAAAATCCCCAAGGATCACTGTTGGTGAATTATTAGAAAAAGTAAAATCTTGGGGTTTCCAAGTCTACAAAACCACAATCAGATGCCATCTCCATGCCAACAGATCATTTGGAAGGTTTGCCAGAAAAAAAGCCTTTTCTGTCAGCTAACCACAAAAGTAAGTTCACGAAACACTACTACAATTTTGACTGGAAGCGTGTTCTATGGTCTGGTATAACAAAAATTGAACTTTTTGGAAATAAACACTCAATGTGGGTTTGGCAGAAAAATAAATAAATAAATAAAAGAAAGATGGCTATAATGAAAAGAACCCTATCCCAACTGTAAAATATGGTGGCAGTTCTGTGATGTTTTGGGGCTGGTTTTCCTCCAAAGGCCCTGGAAACCTTGTTAGAGTACATGACATCATGGACCCCATGAAATATCAGGACATTTTAAATCAAAATCTGGCTGCCTCTGCCAGGAAACTAAAACTGGGTCATCACTGGGTCTTCCAGCAGGGCAAAGATCTGAAGCATATGTCCAAATCAACACAAACATGGTTCACTGAGCACAGAACCAAGCTTCTGCCATGGCCATCTCAGTGCCCTGGCCTGAATCCCATTGAAAACCTGTGGGGTGAGCTGAAAAGGAGAGAGCACAAGAGAGGGTCTATGACCCTGGATGATCTGGAGAGATTGTGTAAAGAGGAATGGCCTCAGATTGCTCTGTATCTCCAACCTTATAAAATGTTATAGGAGAAGATTCAGTGCTGTTTTACTGGCAAAGGGAGGTGGTACAAAGCATTAAATGCAGGGGTGCCAAAAATAGTGACACGTTTTTGTGGAAATAATTATTTCTTGATGAGGGACCTGCTTTTCTCTGAATAAATTAATTTGAATTAAAGATTTGCTTTTTCTCATTTTTTTCAGTGTACCAAATTTTTTGAGATGCACTAGTGTGTAGTATATACACACTGTTGCCAGGTCAGGGTCCAAATGTCTTTTTAATTGGAGCATAGTTTTATGTCGGATGCCATTCCTGCCGCAACCCTCCCATTTCTGGGCTTGGGAAACAACTGTTCACACCTATGGACAATTTACAGCTGGCAGTTTACCTAACTGCATGACTTTGGATGAAACCGGAGCACCCAGAGGAAACCCACGTAGATACAGGGAGAATATGCAAACTCCACACAGAAAGGCCCCCTTCAGCCACTGGCCTCGAACCCAGAATCTTCTTGCTGGGAGGTGACACTGCTAACCACTACACCACCCTATATATATATATATATATATATATATATATATATATATATATATATATATATATAGGTAGTCGTCGACTTACGACCTATGCGACTTACGACCGATCGACTTTACGACCATCTGGTTATGACTGGCAAGTGTTTCCCAGCTGAGTTAGCTGAGCGTACAACAGTTTCCGCCCCAGCTCCTGGCAGCGCCCAGCATCCAGCCAGTGTTGCCAGATACTGCTGACGGTTTCCAGCCCAAAATATGTTCAAAACCCGCCAAAATGCACTTAAAACCGCCCAATCTGGCAACACTGCATCCAGCCTCTTCTATTATGTGTGCAGTGTTTCGCTGGACAAACAATAAGCGAGCTACAGTGCATGTACGGCTTAACCAGATCTTGTGCTATAACGTGCGCAGCTGGTAATCAAAGTAACTTTCACTTTTCTGTTCTGTTACACTGTTCTGTGTCCAATGTCCAAAATGAAAAGTTAGTTTTCAACTGTTCAGCTAAAAAAATGTAATTAAAACGATTGTGTTGTTGAAATGATGTGTTTGCAATTTATTTATAATCAAAAACTGATGCAGGTGGATGAAAGAGTGATAGTGTGATAAAGTACTATACTAGTACTACTGAGTGATAAGAAGTCCTAGTGAATGCTTGATAAGTAGAAAATAATAAATAATTAGGTGTATTTTTCGGTGCGCGCTGCGCACGCGCACTATGGCTCAAAGTAATATACTGCCAAGAAATAAAAGTTACTTTCACCCCTGATTATGCAGTGTTTGACTTAAACCAAATAATGAGCCAAGGTAATGAAATAAGAAAATGTTGATAAAATAAGACTTTAAGATGATTACAATATCATTACACATCACAATATACTTACGTTCATTTAACATAGGCCGACTTACGACCAGATCGGTTCACGACCGGTCAGTCGTAACCAAAGACGACCTGTGTATATTATATATGAAATATTAAATTTTCTCCCTGGCCAAATTTAAACAAGCAAATATTAAAAGGCTTTGATTGCATAATTACTGCAGTGTAAAACACTTCTCTCTGAAAAGCCACGGTCACATACAGTAACTGTTAGCTTCTACAAGTACCACTTTCTTCAAAATCAATAAACTCTAACAATTTTTTCCTCAAACAAGGGATAATTAAGAATAGTACATGGGGAGATGCACAGCCAAAGACACACAGACACAAACAATGGGCCATGTTTATCAAAGTGCATATAAGTGGATTTATTTGTAAATGTATTTGTCGCAGCATTTACACAAGAAATTTGGTATTCTTGAAATTCCCATTAAAGAAAAACAAAAAAACTTTTGGATCCTACTAATGCTCCTGATTGTGTACACATTTACATATAAGAAGACTAACTAATATAAGCCTTAACTTGATTGACTAGACAATGCCCTCCATGATAATTGGCACCCCTTGTAAAGATTAGTACAACCCCGATTCCAAAAAAGTTGGGACAAAGTACAAATTGTAAACAAAAACAGAATGCAATGATGAGGAAGTTTCAAAATTCCATATTTTATTCAGAATAGAACAAGATGACATATCAAATGTTTAAACTGAGAAAATGTATCATTTAAAGAGAAAAATTAGGTGATTTTAAATTTCATGACAACAACACATCTCAAAAAAGTTGGGACAAGGCCATGTTTACCACTGTGAGACATCCCCTTTTCTCTTTACAACAGTCTGTAAACGTCTGGGGACTGAGAAGACAAGTTGCTCAAGTTTAGGGATAGGAACGTTAACCCATTCTTGTCTAATGTAGGATTCTAGTTGCTCAACTGTCTTAGGTCTTTTTTGTCGTATCTTCCGTTTTATGATGCGCTAAATGTTTTCTATGGGTGAAAGATCTGGACTGCAGGCTGGCCAGTTCAGTACCCGGACCCCCCTTCTACGCAGCCATGATGTTGTAATTGATGCAGTATGTGGTTTGGCATTGTCATGTCGGAAAATGCAAGGTCTTCCCTGAAAGAGATGTCGTCTGGATGGGAGCATATGTTGCTCTAGAACCTGGATATACCTTTCAGCATTGATGGTGTCTTTCCAGATGTGTAAGCTGCCCATGCCACACGCACTAATGCAACCCCATACCATCAGAGATGCAGGCTTCTGAACTGAGCGCTGATAACAACTTGGGTCGTCCTTCTCCTCTTTAGTCCGAATGACACGGCATCCCTGATTTCCATAAAGAACTTCAAATTTTGATTCATCTGACCACAGAACAGTTTTCCACTTTGCCACAGTCCATTTTAAATGAGCCTTGGCCCAGAGAAGACGTCTGCGCTTCTGGATCATGTTTAGATACGGCTTCTTCTTTGAACTATAGAGTTTTAGCTGGCAACGGCGGATGGCACGGTGAATTGTGTTCACAGATAATGTTCTCTGGAAATATTCCTGAGCCCATTTTGTGATTTCCAGTACAGAAGCATGCCTGTATGTGATGCAGTGCCGTCTAAGGGCCCGAAGATCACGGGCACCAAGTATGGTTTTCAGGCCTTGACCCTTATGCACAGAGATTCTTCCAGATTCTCTGAATCTTTTGATTATATTATGCACTGTAGATGATGATATGTTCAAACTCTTTGCAATTTTACACTGTCAAACTCCTTTCTGATATTGCTCCACTATTTGTCGGTGCAGAATTAGGAGGATTGGTGATCCTCTTCCCATCTTTACTTCTGAGAGCCGCTGCCACTCCAAGATGCTCTTTTTATACCCAGTCATGTTAATGACCTATTGCCAATTGACCTAATGAGTTGCAATTTGGTCCTCCAGCTGTTCCTTTTTTGTACCTTTAACTTTTCCAGCCTCTTATTGCCCCGTCCCAACTTTTTTGAGATGTGTTGCTGTCATGAAATTTCAAATGAGCCAATATTTGGCATGAAATTTCAAAATGTCTCACTTTCGACATTTGATATGTTGTCTATGTTCTATTGTGAATACAATATCAGTTTTTGAGATTTGTAAATTATTGCATTCCATTTTTATTTACAATTTGTACTTTGTCCCAACTTTTTTGGAATCGGGGTTGTAAAAAGGGTTAGAAAAAAATCCACCTTTTGATGAAGTAGCTTCATCTCAGTGCCTCATACTTAAGAGAAATGCATCGATCTGATTTTAAATGACTTGGCTGTACGATGTCCATACGATGAACAATGTATCTGTACCACTACAGGAAACCCGAGTGCAAGGGAATGTATCTCACAACACTTGACCACCAGACAATGAAATTTGTCTCTTCATTTACATAAGATAGATGGGTGTTCATCCAGTGCTTATTTTTAATTTCCTTTTGAAAAATAACATAGGATTATTTACGAGGAAATTTTATGAAAAATATTCATGACAGTTTAATATAACACAAGTGAAAAGTTTTATTTCACTTTCGTCCACTAGCTTGTTGGACAATTGACAGGTTCTGTCATGTAAAGCGGGGCATACACTGTGCGATTTTTGGCCCGATTTTGACACGATTTTCACTCGTGCGACTATTTTGGAGATCGGGCCGAGTTTTGGCTCAATCGTGCGTCTCAGATCGTGTAGTATACATGGAGTAACGACAAGCGATTAACACCTCATGACCTCCTCCCGATCGATCGGATGAAAATCAAACCTGTTTGAAATCCTGAGCATCGGATCCGAGCATCGCATCCAAGCATCGGATCATATAGTGTGAGAACAGGAATCGTAAGCTGCGTGCTGTTTACCCCTGCGATTCACTCGTACAGTGTGAGTAGCAGCTGAATACCGCGATTGAAAAAATCGCACAGTGTATGCCCAGCTTTAGGGCGGGAGATGGATGTAAGTGCAAGAAGAGTTTTATTGAAAACACTGTCACAAGACAATGCAGCAATTTACTGATGTGAAATACACTACACTACACATTTTGATGGTTCATATGCTATAACATTATTCGATTCAGGTTGATTTTGTGCCCTTGCAAATATTTTGCTCATACACTCATTGGGAGCTCCATTTTTAGGTCGTGCCTAAAAAAATATGTTCTGTTTCTGTTAAATTGACTACAGAATAGCAAGTGTTACTGCTAAATATGAAACAAAATACACCTTTCCAGAATGAATAACCAAACATGGCCTGGGTCCACAGGATATCCATTGCTAACTAGATATGCTGTTTAAAAAAAAAAAAAGCCTGCAGATTTTACAGTAATTTATTGGCAACCTGGGTTGTCTAGAAACTACTGTAAAATGTACAGTAAACAACTGTAAAACGTACTTCCACTAAAGAACTCTAATACCATACATAGCATAAAATAACACATAAACCTGCACATTTACTGGGTTATGTACTTGATGCAGTTGCCAGTAAATAAAATGTGGGGTTTTTTTTTGTTTGTTTGTCTTTACAGTGTATAGAATAGAATGTTCGGGCTACATGTGACCTAACTTGAACTGCTTACATAATTCCACTGACGCTCCTAAGCATGTTATTCTTGGGTGGATATATACCGTATGTAGGAGTTCCAGTGAAGAAGAAAAGCAGCAGTACCTGAAATTTCCACAACCCACAGTTTAAGCACAGGGGGAAAATAAGTTCACGAGCTACGGGATCATATATTTCGTTCTCATTTGTCATAGCAACATTCCCCTTCCTACAGTGATGGTAGAACCAGGCACAAACAATTGTTTCTTCAGCTGGTCAGGCGAAACACACTCTTGTGGATTAGGATCTCTTCCAGCATGAGTAAATCTTTCAGTGTGAGGCTGTTTGAGAGCTTGCGGTGTAAACCTCACTGTTTAGATGGATGGGTATGTGGTTTTAACTGTGCTTTTTCTCCTTCAGGCTTTCCCCAACCTTTTTACACAGAACAAAGTATGTATGATAATTACTGGCCATAGACATAATTGTGATTCGTGGTTTAATTGTCTTTGTTCTGTTACCATGCAAACACTAGTAGGAGTTATAAACACTGAACATTAAGGAAAATGTCATTTCTGTTTGACTTTTAGAGTATAAAAAGTTAAAGACGCGGTACAAATAATAACTAATACATATAATGTACTTATATATATAATTTATTTATTTATGCTGGTACTTTTTCCAAAATAGAAACATAGGATGAATGTAAATGCATGTTAACGAATGTGCTGTTTGTTTGTTCTGTAAGTTGCCACTCACTGATCACTCATTCATGCCTGCCTATAAATAAATACATTTTAAAAAACAAACCCCTCCTGCTCAGATTTCTGTGTGTGTGTGTGTGTGTGTGTGTGTGTGTGTGTGTGTGTGTGTGTGTGTGTGTGTGTGTGTCACAATGCATAACTTGAGTCTAGACTTGACACCCTGTGATCCTTTCTGGCACGCTTTCTTAATAAAAAATACTATTAATAATAGTGCATTTCCTATTCTAATCTCTGTGTTTATCTGTGTAGAAGTCATAATATGTTGAATCCAAATAAATGTTTTGGTGTCCGCTTGTGTTCTACAGCTTATGTTCAAGCTGTTTGTGATGTTTCATCTCTCATGCCACATAGATGTATATTTTCTCCAAAAATTGTACCAGTAAAAAGAAAGTATTCATAACACACAAATACACCACAAGCAAACAGGCGTATTTTATGTTTATCTTCATTTTCTTATATTTTCATCCACTATCAATTATAACCCCAAATCAGAAAAAAAAAATGAGTTGGTATGTAAAATGCAAACAACAAAGAAAGCAGGCAGTTCTAAATTTCCTTTGCCTTGAATTTCATGACAGATTTCATTCAGCTTCTTTTTCATTTGTTAATATACATCCATTCCTGTGTTTCAGGCCTGCAACACATTCCAATAAAAGTTGGGATGGGGCAAATTAGAGCTAGTAATGAGGTAAAACAATTAAATAATGATGTGATTTGAAACAGGTGATGCCAGCAGGTGATTGCAATCATGATTTGGTACAAAATCAGTATCCAGGAAAAGTCTTTGAGGAGCAAAGTGTTAGGACTGGGGACTGTCTTGGCCTCTAGACGCCGCTGTTATTGCTTTATCTTGTCATGTTTGTTTTGGCCTCTAGAGGCCGCCACTGCTTCTGTGTTTTGTGTTTGTTTTGATTGCCTGTTTCCATGTGCCTTTTACCCCCACCTGTTCTTTATTTCCTGCCCCGCCCAGTTTCTTAATTTCCCTGTGTATAAATACTTCCTCAGTTTGGTCCCTAGTCACGGAGTCTTTGTGCTGTTATGTTATCACTAGAGACCTCTGTTCCGTGTTCCTTGCCTTTGTCTTTGTGGTCTTTTGTACTTTGCTTTCTTGTGGACTTTTTGGACTTTGTATTTACCATTTTGGATCTTCTGAGCATTTGGATTTTTGCCTTTTCTTTTCTTATTTTTGGCTTTTTGTTTTGACTTTGAACTTTTGGATTTTTTATTTTTTTCCCGTATATCTTCTGAGCGTTTGGATTATAACTTTTGTTTTTTGCCTCAGATTTTTTGCATTGTAAATAAACTGTTTTTTCTACTCTACTTTCGCCTCACTCCTCTGTACTTGAGTCATTCCCCTGGTGGCCTAGTGGGGGTTTGCTGGATTACTACACCAGCGACCTGGGTTCGATTCCCAGCAAAACCCTAACAGAAAGACTCCGTCATGACCGACTCAGCAGAGGCTGCTTCAACTGTCTACCCAGCCAACCTTCAGGGAATTATGGCAGCTTTGACACACTTTGGAGCGACCATGGACGCTCATGCATGAACACTCACAAGCCAACATGAGGCCCTTGCTCACCACGAGGTACTGCTTCAGCAAATTGGGAAAGCCCTGGCACAGTTGACTCCTATGCCCGCATCGCCTCCCTTTGTTCCTGCCCTACCATCTGTTCCTGCTCCAGTACCTTCTGCCACACTGCCTACGGCACCTCATGAACCCTGCCTTCCTGCACCACAGAGGTATGGCAGCAAGCACGGGGAGTGCCGGGAGTTCCTTACCCAGTGCCAACTCACCTATGAGCTCTAGCCTTCAACCTACACTACGGATCACCGCAAGATCGCATATGTGATAACCTTGTTACCTGATAAGGCACAAACTTGGGCAACAGCCGTCTGTCTGACCCCATCAAAGACGGTCTGGCCTCTATCGGATGCCCAAGTGACCTCGAAACACTGATCTCACATGCCATTCGCCTTGACAACAGGATTAGAGAGCGCCGCCAAGTCCTGAGCCTCCCTGGCCTCACTGCCTCAACATGGAGCCCATCTACCTCCTCCAGTGACTGTCCGGAGCCCATGCAAGTGGGCCGTACTCGTCTCTCCACATCTGAGAGGGAGCGTAGAAGGAGGGACAAGTGCTGCATCTACTGTGGCAAGCCTGGCCATTTCTGAGCATCATGTGCCGAGCTCTCGGGAAAAGGACCGCCCCGTCCAGCCGAGGCCTACCCTCTCTCCCGAACTCCCTGGCCAAGGAGTCTACATCCCGGTCTCCATCTCCTGGGGTGAGTCCGTCCACTCTTGCCAGGCCTTGTTAGACTCCGGGGCGGCGGGAAACTTTATGGATGTCCACTTCGCCCGAAGAATCAATGTCCCGACTGCACCTCTTGAAGTCCCGCTGTCTGTGTCTGCCCTCAATGGCCAAGCTTTAGGTGACGGAAGAGTCACCCAAGTTACTTCTCCAGTCTTTCTCCAGTCTCAAGGTCACAAAGAAGAAATTTCCCTGCACCTTATTCATTCGCCAGAGTTCCCAGTTATTCTAGGCCTTCCTTGGCTTACCCGCCACAACCCGCACATAGACTGGGTAACAAGCCAGGTTGTGGAATGGGGTCCTGCATGCCATGCCTCTTGTCTGCTCTCTAGCTCTCCTGTGTCTCCTGCCGAGCCTCCTGATCTCACCGAGTTATCTCAAGTTCCCACAGAATACTGGGATTTGAAAGAAGTGTTCAGCAAGAGTAGGGCTGCCGTTCTTCCTCCGCACCGTGCCTACGACTGTGCCATCGATTTGCTCCCTGGGACTACCCCTCCTCGGGGCAGACTGTTTTCCCTCTCTCAGCCAGAATGCAAGGCCATGGAGGAATACATTAAGGACGCCCTGGTCTCTGGGTTCATTCGACCATCCACCTCACCTGCTGGCGCCGGCTTCTTCTTTGTTGGCAAAAAGGATGGAGGGCTCCGACCGTGTATTGACTACAGGGGCCTGAACAAAATCACTGTGCGCAACCGCTATCCCCTTCCACTGATGTCCACAGTGTTCGACCTGCTCCAAGGCACCACTGTCTTCACCAAGTTGGACTTACGGAACGCATACCACCTTATCCGCATCCAACAGGGAGACGAGTGGAAGACTGCCTTTAACACCCCGTCAGGGCACTATGAGTATCAAGTTATGCCCTTCGGACTCACCAACGCACCAGCAGTTTTTCAGGCCCTTATCAACGACGTCTTGAGGGACACAATTAACCAGTACGTTTTCGTCTACCTCAACGACATCTTGATATTTTCCAAGACCTTACAGGAGCACCACCACCATGTTTGCCAAGTCCTCCAGAGGCTACTACAGAACAATCTGTTTGCTAAGGCCCAGAAATGCGAGTTTCATGTCCCCGAGGTCTCCTTCCTGGGTTTTATTGTACGGACAGGACAACTCCAAATGGACCCAGCCAAGACCCTGGCCATCCGGGACTGGCCTACTCCCAAGTCCGTTAAAGAAGCTCAGCGGTTCTTAGGATTCGCTAACTTTTACCGCAAGTTTGTCAGGAACTTCAGTTCTGTAGCAGCACCCATATCGGATCTCACCAAAAAGACTGGTGGATCTTATGTCTGGTCTCCTCAGGCGGAAAAGGCGTTCAAGGACCTCAAGCACCGCTTTTGCACGGCACCCATTCTGGTCCTCCCGGACACTTCCCAACTGTTCATCGTGGAGGTAGACATCTCGGACAGTGGTGTCGGCGCGGTTCTCTCTCAATGCTCAGAAGGAAAGTTGCACCCCTGCGCATACTTCTCCCACCGCCTGAGCCCTGCGGAGTCCCGGTATGATGTGGGGGATCGAGAACTGCTAGTGGTTAAACTGGCCCTTGAGGAGTGGAGGCACTGGCTGGAGGGAGCGCAACATCCATTCCTGGTTTGGACGGACCACAAGAACCTGGAGTACCTCCAGCAAGCCAAGAGACTGAACCCACGACAGGCTAGGTGGGCCTTGTTTTTCAGTCGATTCGACTTCACCCTATCATACTGCCCTGGCTCTAAGAACACCAAACCTGACGCGCTTTCCAGGCTGTTCTCTGCCACCAACAGGGAGAGTGAAGTTGGGCCTATTATCCCTGTGTCCTAGATTGTGGCCCCTGTCTGCTGGGGTGTCGAGGAGGTCGTCCGACGAGCTCAACGCCAGGACCCCGGTCCTGGGACGGGGCCACCGGGCCTCTTGTACGTCCTTCGTCAAGCCCGGGCCAAGGTTCTCCAGTGGGGTCACTTGTCCCCTCTCACCGCCCACCCGGGAGCTCGGAGGACCCTGGACTTCTTGAAAAGATGCTTCTGGTGGCCGAGCATGGAGAAGGAAGTGAGGTCATTCGTCCTGTCCTGTGATGTGTGCACTAGAACCAAGAACCCACAACAGCGTCCCCAGGGCCTCCTGCATCCTCTGCCTATTCCCCGGCGTCCCTGGTCCCATGTGGCGGTCGACTTCATCACGGGCCTTCCAGACTCTCAAGGTAACACTGTCATTTTGGTCATAGTCGACAGATTCTCAAAGGCCTGCCACTTCATACCACTGTGCAAGCTCCCTTCTGCCCTTGAAACAGCTAAATTTATATTTACTCATGTCTTCCGAGTCTTTGGTCTCCCACAGGGCATCGTCTCAGACTGGGGGCCCCAGTTCTCCTCCCGAGTGTGGCACGGGTTCTGCAAGCTCATCGGGGCCACTGCCAGCCTCTCCTCTGGGTTCCACCCCCAGTCCAATGGCCAGACGGAGAGGCTCAACCAGGACCTGGAAACCACCCTGCGAGGCCTGGTGATGGATAACCCGACATCATGGAGCACCTGGCTGCCATGGGCGGAGTACGCCCACAACACCCTGCAGTCATCAGCCACCAGGTTGTCGCCATTCCAGTGCCAATTCGGGTTCCAGCCACCTCTGTTTCCGGACCAGGAGGAGGACGCGGGGGTGCCCTCGGTCAACCAGTACATGAGACGGTGTCGCAAGACCTGGAACAAGGTCAGGAGGACCCTCATCCAGACTTCCAGGGCCAACCAGACTCAGGCCAACCGCCATAGAAGGCCTGCCCACGTTTTCCGCCCTGGGCAGCAGGTTTGGCTGTCCGCCAAGGACCTTCCGCTGCGGGTGGAGAACCGCAAGCTTGCTCCTCGCTACATTGGCCCCTTCAAGGTTGTGCGCAGGGTGAACCCTGTCGCCTACCGGCTCCAGTTGCCCTGGACTCTAAGGATCAACCCCACATTCCATGTTTCCCTGTTGCGGCCCGTACTGTCGTCCACATATGCCCCTGCCCCTAGGAATCCCCCGCCCCCCCGCATCTTCCAGGGTCAGACTGTGTTCACTGTGCGCCGCCTGCTTGACTCCCACCGGGTCAGCGGTGGGCTCCAATATCTAGTGGACTGGGAGGGCTATGGCCCTGAGGAGTGCTGCTGGGTTCCCGCTCGGGACGTGTTAGACAAGGAACTGTGTCGGGACTTCCATTTGGCCCATCCGGATCACCCTGGGAACATCAGGAGACGCTCCTTGGGGGGGGGGGGGGGGTCCTGTTAGGACTGGGGACTGTCTTGGCCTCTAGACGCCGCTGTTATTGCTTTATCTTGTCATGTTTGTTTTGGCCTCTAGAGGCCGCCACTGCTTCTGTGTTTGTTTTGATTGCCTGTTTCCATGTGCCTTTTACCCCCACCTGTTCTTTATTTCCTGCCCTGCCCAGTTTCTTAATTTCCCTGTGTATAAATACTTCCTCAGTTTGGTCCCTAGTCACGGAGTCTTTGTGCTGTTATGTTATCACTAAAGAACTCTGTTCCATGTTCCTTGCCTTTGTCTTTGTGGTCTTTTGTACTTTGCTTTCTTGTGGACTTTTTGGACTTTGTATTTACCATTTTGGATCTTCTGAGCATTTGGATTTTTGCCTTTTCTTTTCTTATTTTTGGCTTTTTGTTTTGACTTTGAACTTTTGGATTTTTTATTTTTTCCCATATATCTTCTGAGCGTTTGGATTATACTTTTGTTTTCTGCCTTGGATTTTTTGCATTGTAAATAATCTGTTTTTTCTACTCTACTTTCGCCTCACTCCTCTGCACTTGAGTCATTCCCCTGGTGGCCTAGTGGGGGTTTGCTAGATTACTACACCAGCGACCCGGGTTTGATTCCCAGCAAAACCCTAACATAAAGATGGGCAGAGGATCTCCAGTTTGTCAACAAATGCATGAGAAAATTATTAAAATGTTTAAAAGCAATGTTCCTCAAAGAAAGATATGAGGGAATTTTAATATACCATTCTCTCTGGCACATATCATTAAACGATTCAAGAAATCTGGAGGAATTTCAGTGCATAAAGGGAAAGGGCACAAACCAAAGTTGAACACCAGTGATTTCTGATCCCTTAGACAGCACTGCGTCAAGAACAGTCATTCATCTATAGCTGACTGTAGCAGTTTGTATGGGTGGGTGGAGCACAAAGGACGGCAGGACAGAGGTCAGGTTTTGGAATAGGGGCTTTTATTGCCACACTTTTCAGTGAACAATTTTCTCAAACAGACACACACATGACTGACGTCTTGTTCGTGGATGAGCTCCTCTGCTCTCCGCTCTCCCTCCTTAAATAGGGCGCGGTCACTGGGAAAACACACACAAACAGGTTAATTGCAGTCAGGTGTAGTGATTCTGCCACTTACCTTCCCTGACTCCGCCCTCCTGTCACAGACCAGCGCTTGACCATGCCCCCGCTGTCACATACCCCCAACGCCCGACTCAGGCCGGGCAGCCGTCTGGCCTGCAGCCGAAGTTGAAGGGTTGGAGTGCCAGATACCAACGGGTGATCCGCGCGTTGGCATCCTTCATGCGGTGGAGCCACTGGAGGGGCGCGTGGTCCGAACAGAGGGTGAAAGGGCGCCCCAGCAGGTAGTAACGGAGGGCGAGGACCGCCCACTTGATCGCCAGACACTCTTTCTCGATCGTGCTGTAGCGCCCCTCACGCACTGACAGCTTCCTGCTAATGTACAGGACGGGGCGGTCCTCCCCCTCCACCTCCTGGGACAAAACCGCCCCCAGCCCTCTGTCCGACACATCAGTCTGCAACACAAAGGGGAGAGAAAAGTCAGGGGAGTATAAAAGTGACCCCCCACACAGTGCAGCCTTCACCTCAGAAAAAGCCCGCTGGCATTGCTCCGGCCACTGGACCGGATCTGGTGCCCCCTTTTTAGTGAGATCAGTCAGCAGGCTGGTGATGTCCAAATAATTAGGTATAAACCTACGGTAATAGCCAGCCAGCCCCAGGAACTGTCTCACCCCCTTTTTGGTCTTGGGCCTCGGGCAGGCCGCAATCGCTGACATCTTATTAATTTGGGGACGCACCTGCCTGTTGCCCAAGTGGAAGCCCAGATACCTTACTTCCACCCGCCCAATCACACACTTCTTTGGGTTGGCTGTGAGCTCCGCTCGTCTCAGCGACCTAAGGACGGCCCTCAGATGTTCAAGGTGCCTCTGCCAGTCATTACTATAGATGATGATATCATCTAGGTAGGCGGCCGCATAAGTGGCATGAGGGCAGAGGACTCTGTCCATCAGCTGCTGAAACGTAGCGGGTGCCCCAAACAGCCCAAACGGAAGGGTGACGAATTGGTGTAAACCAAACGGTGTGGAAAAGGCCGTTTTTTCTCGGGATAGGGGAGTCAAGGGGATCTGCCAATATCCCTTCGTCAAATCCAGTGTCGAATAAAAGCGAGCAGTGCCGAGTCAATCGAGCAACTCATCAATACGAGGCATTGGGTACGCATCGAATTTAGACACCGCGTTGACTTTTCTGTAGTCCACACAGAACCGGACCGACTCGTCAGCCTTGGGGACCAAGACCTGCTCCAATCACTGTGGGACTCCTCGACGATGCCCATTTTGAGCATGGTCTCAAGTTCTTCCCGAACCACCTTTTTTTTGTGTTCGGGTAGTCTGTAAGGGCGGCTACGCACTACTACCCCCAGGGGCGTCTCTATGTGGTGCTCTATGAGGTTAGTGCAACCGGGCAGGGGCGAGAACACATCCGAAAACTCGGTCTGCAACTGGGCGACCTCCGTGAGTTGGGTCAGGGAGAGGTGGTCTCCACAGGGGACCGGAGAGGTACTTGATGTCAATGCCCCTTTTTGAACCTCCGGCCCCAGCTCCGCCTTCTCCGGAACCACCGACACCAACGCCATGGGGACCTCCTCATTCCAGAGTTTAAGCAGATTGAGGTGGTAAATCTGTAGCGCCCCACCCCTGTCCACTCGCCTTACCTCATAGTCGACGTCCCCGACTCGCCGTGTGACCTCAAAGGGTCCTTGCCACTTGGCGATCAATTTGGAGCTCGATGTGGGCAACAGTACGAGTACCTTATCTCCCGGTGTGAACTCTCTAAGGCACGTACCCTTGTTGTACAGGCGGGCTTGCCATTCTTGGGCCTGTCGCAAATTCTCCTGGGTTAGGTGAGTGAGCGTGTGGAGTTTTGCGCACAGGTCCATAACGTATTGAATTTCGTTCTTACTTTGTGAAGGTCCCTCCTCCCAATTTTCCCGCAGCACGTCTAGAATGCCACGCGGCTTACGCCCATATAATAATTCGGACGGGGAGAACCCCGTGGAGGCTTGGGGAACCTCTCGCACTGAAAACAACAAGGGCTCGAGCCACTTATCCCAATTACGTGCGTCCTCACTTACGAATTTTTTAATGATATTTTTGAGGGTGCGATTGAACCGTTCCACTAAACCGTCCATTTGTGGGTGATACACACTGGTGAGGATCGGCTTAATACCCAATAACCCATACAGTTCGCGCAGTGTCCGTGACATAAATGTGGTGCCTTGATCAGTCAGAATCTCTTTCGGGATTCCAACTCGGGAGATAACACGGAAGAGCGCCTCCGCAATACTGCGTGCTGAGATATTGCGCAGAGGGACTGCTTCCGGGTATCGCGTTGCATAGTCCACCAGAACTAATATAAAGCGGTACCCTCGTGCTGACCGATCTAATGGCCCGACGAGATCCATCCCAATCCTTTCGAACGGGGTCTCGATTAATGGTAGAGGGCACAAAGGGGTTTTTGGAATGGCCGCTGGATTTACTAACTGGCATTCGCGGCACGCCGTACACCACCTACGAACATCGCCGCGAATCCCCGGCCAATTGAATTGGGCCATTATTCGGGCTAGTGTCTTATTCTGCCCTAAGTGTCCAGCCATGGGATTAAAGTGAGCTGCCTGGAATACCAATTCCCGGCGGCTCTTTGGAATTAAAAGTTGCGTGACTCGCTCTTTAGTTTGAGTGTCCTGCGTCACTCGGTATAACCTGTCCTTCATAATCGCGAAGTAGGGGAAGGACGGGGTGGCGTTTGGCTGGAGCGTTTGACCATCGATTACTCTCACTTGGTCAAACGCATGTCGCAGAGTCTCGTCTCACGATTATTCTAATGGGAAATCCGCGAGGGATTCCCCAATAGAGAGAGGAGGAGCCGGTGGCTCCTCACTCTGACGCGGAGATGACATGGACAGCTCTGTGACAGCTGCTCCTGCCAAAGCATCACCGGGACCTCCCCCTGTCAAATGGCAGGACCCACTCTTTACTAAGCATCCCCTTAAATCCTGAAATCCTGGCCAATCAGTCCCCAAAATTACAGAGTGGGTAAGGCGAGGATTAACCGCCGCCTTCACTATAAATTTTTCCCCTCGGAAAAAAATGTGGACCGACACCAAAGGGTAGCTGTGAACGTCCCCGTGCACACACAACACCTTCACCCCCTGTGCTCCCCCCAATGCCTCGTTTTGAACCAGGCTTTGGTGAATTGAGGTCTGGTTACAACCAGAATCCACCAACGCCTGATATGTATCCCCTTGGATAGTCACCGGTATGCGATACGCTCCGGCCCGATCGAGGGTGGCCTCTGGCGCGTCGGGGATCCGAACCACCGTGCCCACTTCCATCGCCGTGCACTGCTGTTGTAGGTGGCCCGGCTCCCCGCAACGCCAGCAGACCGGCCCGGGCTTTCCCTCTGCACCGGTGTTCTGGGGCTCACTCACCTGATGTGGGGGAGAGACAGACACAGAAGGGAGAAACGGGAGGGCACCGCAGGTGCGGCGGGCTGGCTGGGGAGGTGCCGGCCCCCACCTCCGCGGTGGGGGAATGGGGCGAGGATGGGACACAGGAGGAGGGGGAGAGAGAGAGAGAGAGAGAAGAGGATAGAAGAGAAGATGCTGCCAAATGGTCCTCCGCCAGCTCGACTGCCTGATCCAGCGACGCCGGGCGGTGGCACTGGACCCACTCCGCGGTTCCGGCTGGCAAGCGAGCGATGAACTGTTCCAGCACCACCTGGTCGATGATTCCCTCGGCGTCGCGGTTATCGGCCCTCAACCACCGCCAGCAGGCGTCCCGGAGCTGCTGGCCAAACGCAAACGGCCGGCCAACTTCCTCCAAGCGCAAAGCGCGGAAACGCTGGCGCTGCTGTTCTGGGGTGCGCCCCACGCGCTGGAGGACGGCCTGGTGGAGGTCCGCGTAGGCCAGCCGGCGGTCGGTGGGGAGCTGTAGTGCGGCCAGCTGTGCCTCTCCCGTTAGCAGGGGGAGGAGGCGCGCCGCGCGCTGCTCCATCGGCCACCCCGAGGCTTCGGCGACGTGCTCAAAGAGCGTGATGAACGCCTCGGGGTCGTCCTGTGGGCCCATCTTGGTGACGGTGAGGGGAGACTGGCCCGCGGTAGGAGCGCTGGTGGATCCCGCCGATGTGAGGAGGTGCCGGAACGCCTCTCGATCATCTTGTTGGGCCAGTACCAGGGCCTCGAAGTGTCGCTCCTGCTCCTTCCGGAGGGTGACGAGCGCCTGGTGCTGGCTTTGCTGGGCCGCGGCGAGGGCGTGGACCAGGTCGGCGAACGGGGAGGACTCCATGGGGCTGCTCGGCTGGTGCTCCACTTTCCCGGGTTTCGGCACCACTGTAGCAGTTTGTATGGGTGGGTGGAGCACAAAGGATGGCAGGACAGAGATCAGGTTTTGGAATAGGGGCTTTTATTGCCACACTTTTCAGTGAACAATTTTCTCAAACAGACACACACACACACGACTGGCGTCTTGTTCGGGGATGAGCTCCTCTGCTCTCCGCTCTCCCTCCTTAAATAGGGCGCGGTCACTGGGAAAACACACACAAACAGGTTAATTGCAGTCAGGTGTAGTGATTCTGCCACTTACCTTCCCTGACTCCGCCCTCCTGTCACAGACCGGCGCTTGACCACGCCCCCGCTGCCACACTGACAACTATGTGATCTTGGGATTACTTTGGCAAACCTTTGTCAAGCATTACAATATGGAGTTACATCTACAAATGCCAGTTAAAACATGAACCATCACATATTGGAAATGTGTATTGTGGTCAGATTTTTTTATTTTTATTTTTTTAAGAAATGGTCCATGTGCCCTGGACCAAAGATGAAAAGTACAATCCAGACTGTTACCAGCAACAAGTCCAAAAGCCAGGGTCTGTCATGGTATGGGGTTGTGTCAGTGCTCTTGGCAAAGGTAATGGTGATGGCAGCGTTAATGCAGAAAAGTACACAGAAACCCCATGTCTGTGTGGGTTTCCCCCACAGTTCAAAGACATGCAGTTAGGTTAACATGGGGTGGCCTTGGGCTGAAGTGCCCTTGAGCGAGGTACCTAATCCCCAACTGCTCCCTGGGCACTGGAGTATAGCTGCCCACTACTCTGGGTATGTGTGTGTTCACTGCTTCAGATGTTTGTTTGTTTTTTTCTTTTCCCCCCTGCTTCAGATGGGTTAAATGCAGAGGACAAATTTCACTGTGCTTGAGTGTGCATGTGACAAATAAACTCTTCTTCTTCTATTTCATGAGGTAAAACATCAAATAATGTGTTGTTCGATTGTTTTGAGTGCAATACTGGTCAGAGATTATTTCCAAATCATTGTTTTTCAGTTTTAATTTCAATTACAATATACTGTCTCAACTTTTTCTTATTTGGGGTTGTAAACAAAATAACAAAATATTAAAATAATTTTTTTGGTTTGCAGCAGTACTTTCAGAGCAGCCAACATAAGCCCACCCACACACACACTCGCACACCCACACACACACACACACACACAAATGGTCGACCAGACAATGGAACGGTTTATCCAAGCACTTCCTGCATGCTGAGCTTCACAGTGTTCTTGCACACCATAACAGTGATGCAGAAACGCAAATACCATCACTGTAACAGCTCCGTTTATCTCTCAAGTTGGTGGAAAAACTGGCCTCGACCCACAAGTTCTGTTGTCTTCTCTTCAGGCTGCTTTCCCCTGATGCTGTCTCTGGTTTTACATTATTTGTGCTGGGAGACAGATGGTAAAGCAAAGAGCTATTTTATACAAAGACAGGCAGCTCTTTAGTCAGTCTTATCAGACCTGTCCTGTTGTTATCTTTAATAGCCATTTTAACAAATCCAGCAGGAGCTCTCTCATAAATGAAACAAAGACTGGTGACATGCTAACAAATTAGGTGATAATTAATTATAGCACCTTCTCTCTTTCCTCATGTATACATACATTCAGGTCCCAGTTCTCACACTTCTTCTGTTGCTAAAATCACCATCACTCTTCTCTCATTTCCTACCCCCCACCTACACATCCACTCTCAATTCAACAGTCCACGAAAGGGCTATGAATATTTAAAAAGTGTCTGGCTCCTCAGAAGAGAGGTGACAGGCACACAGCACAGTCTATCTCACATGAGAACATCAAGAGGCAAACAAGAGGTGAAAAATCAGACAGGCATGGGCAGGGAATGCAACAACATGAGCGTAATTACAGAAAGGCTCTGGTGGCAGGCAAGCAGCTCTCTTTAATGAATCCATTAGCGCCTCACTGGATGAAAGAGACAGGGGCGCACAAAGAGCTGTGTATAAATCCATTACCATGCAAATGACAATGCAAGGGATGCCACATGAGGTGCCTACCTGTCCCTAAAGGCTGCCACCTGAGCACAGCTATGTGTCATCTTTTTTTCAGTTGTAGACCTGAAAAGCTCATCTTTGCACTTCTGGCCATGAAAGACAATGTTTTTTGCCAAGATTAAGTTATTAGGTAACTGATTTCTGATTAGAGGGGGGTAGAGTGCATACGGTACATGTGTCCATCTCCATTCAGAGGACAGCAGAGATAGACAAGAACAATAACGTGAATTTAGTATTATTAATTGAATATTGGTGCAGTTCTTCATGACAGCAGAACCAGGTGAGTCTACAGTAGTTCTTTCGATTACAAACACTAAAATTTAATACAGTACTCACCAAGACCAACAATTGCACCGTAATGGCAGAGCTACGTATACATCTCAATAGTCATCGTATATAAAAGTTGTTTTTTCAACCTAAAACTATTCATCAGACATATTTATATAAAGTCAACAGCCAACAGCAAAGAATCTCTAATTAATTCACAGTGTTTATCAAGATATCTTTCCAAGAAAGACACCCCTCTTTTCTGCTACAACAATTCAGCAGGCATGCAAAAGAATGTTTCTGGGTGTCAAAGAAGCAGAACTATTGTAACACATCTCAATATTCTACCTCATGTTCTGCACAACATACATCAGCCCATCCCATCACACATAGAGGGCCTCGTTTATCAAGCTGAATATGAACAAATTTATTTGCAAATTGTTCTCAGGAGCATTTTACGTAGGAAATGTGGTATTCGTGAAAATTTGGAAAATAGTTTGGAAAAAAAACATTTGTCTCCTAATAGAGCAACAAGAAATGTTGAAGAAAATGTTGTTAGCACTGTCGCCTCAAAGCAAGAAGGTTCTGGGTTCGAGCCAAGTGGCTGGCGAGGGCCTTTCTGTGTGGAGTTTGCATGTTCTCCCCGTGTCTGCATGGGTTTGCTCCGGTTTCCCCCACAGTCCAAAGACATGCAGGTTAGGCTAACTGGTGGCCCCAAATTGACTGAATGCAAGTGTGAATGGTTGTTTGTCTCTATGTTTCAGCCCTGTGATGATCTGGCGACTTGTCCAGGGTGTACCCCGCCTCTCGCCCATAGTCAGCTGAGATAGGCTCCAGCTTGCCTGTTACCCTGTACACGATAAGCAGTTACGGATAATGGATGGGTGGTAGTTAAAAAAAAAAACAAAGTTTGTATCCGAGTAGCTGCTCCTGAATTTGTACATTTATATATAAGGAACCTCACTAAACCTTGATTGTTAAGCTACAAATCATGTAATTTGTTGTATAATTATATAATTGTAAATAAATTGAGTGAAATGTTTGTGAAACTCAGTTGTTTCATATTAATGACAAGAAATGAAGAGAAATAAAACTATCCATTCAATTTGGACAAAATAAATAGCACCTTATAAAAGTTAGATGAAGTTTGCCATTTCCAGATGATTGGCATTTATCAGTATACTCACATGTATACAAAGAAAACCAGTGTTACTAAAACATTTGCAAATCTGGCAAAAATTTGTAGTATGGTGTGACTTATGAAAACGTTTATAAACAATCTTACTCATGCCACACTCACAACCCGCCGTAAGTGTTTTGGACACACACGGGACGCAGGGTTTGGTAGCTTGCAGCCATGCCGCAGGGTCGCGGTGAACCTGGGGGAAAGTTTGGGGGAGGAGTACGGGCAAAGTACTTGTCAAGTACAGGTTGCATGCCTGACTTCCTCGAGGCGTGGGAAAAATTGTGCCTTTTGCTCATGGAAAGCGTACCGTATGTCTGACTCATGTGATCAGTGCGTGTTCAGTGAGTATGGAGTGTGTGTGACTTGCATTTTACCAGTTTCCTGCGTTAGGAGTATGGGCTGCATTTGTGAAGCATGTGTGACGCACGTGATTGGCATTTAGTAGCATGTACAGCGGGTTGTGAGTGAGCCTTTAAAGACTGATAAATGAGGCTCAGTGACTGTTCTTCTACTGAAGACATGACTGGAAATAACTTCCAGCATGATAATCATAGACAGTGTTGCATTTGATCATGGTGAAGAGAACATTTCTATATAAGACCAGATTACTCGAATTTTACATAATAATGTTGCAGAAAACAGAATTGGCAATGCTAATACGCATGTAGTTTGAACATGTGTAATCAGAGGTATGATTTTAGAATTGAGCTAAACTATGCATATAAAATTCAGATTATGCTCCACCTTGGCTCTCTGGTGTGATTCCCTGCTGCTTCTGCAGCTAAGCATCGATGCCATCTTAAGGCCCATTTATACTTCTGCGTTGAATCTATACCGTAGGGTATCTGGAGTAGCCACATACCCTACGTCATACCCTGTGCTGTAGCCTGACATGCACCTCTCTGGAAATGTAACTACACGTCACAATGACGCAGACTGCAACAGCTGTGATTGGTCTTCTTGGTAGCATCGCATTTCCTCCTTCGCATTTCCGGCTGCTATTTCCTCTCTGGAAATCTATCATCGTGATACTGTGTTAATAAAATTATATTAAGTTTGAGGCTCTAGTGTGGCTGTAGATCATTATATTATATGGACAGGAGTGTTTTACTTGGAAATATGCCACTCATATTTTTCATAAGAGCTACATCCGGGACACAGAGAACCAAAACCGTGACGTAAATCTCTATATCTCACTTGTGAGGAAATCAATGAATTGTTTTGATAAATTTGGGTACTTTGTTTGTAAATGTGTCGATATAATAAAAAGAACATCACTTGTTGGCTTGAAGATATGAAGTTTATCTTCTCGTGTTGAAAAATTTGCATTTTTCATACAAAATACCTCACGGATCTCAGTGACATATTTTCCAACATTTCACTCGACGATGACGTCACGCCCAATGTTTTCCTGCTAACTGGATGCGCGTTGTCAAAATGGCGAAGCGGTTCAAAATTAAAATTCTTTTCATTAACTTGTTTTTTTTTGTGGATGTGTCCATATAATAAAAATAACATTACATGGTGGTGCGAAGATATGAAGTTTATCTTCTCATGTTGAAAATATTTTCACTCTTTCGCTTTGCTCACTCGTGAATATGTTCACAACTCGAAGATAAACTTCATATCTTCGCACAACCGTGTAATATCCTCTATATATTGGCCAGTTTAATCCTGCATCTAATCCTGTGGATTTAAACAATATGGCATTATTTTTTGTGCCTCATTCATTTCTGAGTGAGCAATGGGACTTTGGCTTTGAGCCACTCATACTGTTGAATACAGTTGAGTTAAAACACTTCAGAAATGCTTTCAGTGAGAACTGACTTGGTTTATAATTAATCACACGAGGCTTTTTTTTTTGTTTTTTGTTTCAAAAAATAATTTTGACTGTTATTTTCTGTTTATTATTCCGACAGTGATACATGAAACTCATATTCCACTCTTCTTCTCTTGTAAAAGCAGTACATTCTGGTGTGTTTCATGTGGCAACTCCTCCTCAAGGAGAGGCACACTTTATGTGCAAAAGTAAATATTTCACCCTGCGCGTCCTTTGACTATGCAGAAGTATAAATCGGCCTTTAGCCAGACAACATATCTTGCTGACATGGTTCCGTTATTTTTGGCCAGATGGTCAACAATTTCATCAGAAAATTGATCTGCAAAAATGACTTAGGATCAGGAAAGGAGATTTGCTGGGAGAGATGGAACATAAATATACCCAGTGGCCCATAGTTTTTTCATCATGCACAGCAAACCACAAAATATGGCTCACTTCACATCATACTCTCTGTCTTCTGTAAGATCTCAATCCCAAAACACAAAGACTGAGCTCCCAATATACTCCCTCTAATCTCTGCTGTCAAACCCCAAGCTTGGTAACACTCACGCTGACACTGTCCATCGATCTCCTCAAACCCAGGCCTGCACACACAGCGTCCAATAGGCACAAGCCAGCCTCCGTCTGCACTGCAGAACATGCGTGGTGCCTCCAGCTCCTCAGCATATTCTACACAGGATCCTCGTACCTCCACCAGCGCCTGGTCTCCGCCTGTCACTGTGTCAGAGAAAAGTGCCAGGTTCGTCACGGCCAGCGGGCATCGCTTATAGAACACACGGACTGATACCAAGGCGATACAGGCACCCAGGTCCTGGAATGCTAAGTAGAGGCCTCGCTTGCTGAGTCCGCCGATGTGGCGCACCTCTGTGTTGAGCTTCATGACACGCTCCCCCACATCGCTCTGGGTGAAGCTCTCGTCTGCTGCAATTGTATCAATTTTGACATACTGGCTCTCGCGAGCATGCCGTAGTGGTGGGGGTGCCACTGCACCATCTGATTCATGGTAGTACATGTTAAATGTCTCCTTGCAGGTTCCAGGCACACCAGGTAGGCTGTTGCAGTCACGTAATGTGAATTTGAGTTCAACGTAAATACGGCGGGCACCAGCACGTGGGATCAGTGCCGTGCGCAGCCAGTTGTTCTGGTTGGCTTCCATCACGTTGCATACCTGGTATGTGCGCATGGGGATGTTGCGCTCATCCATCACGCTGATCTCCTCCCACTGCGTGTGGAAAGACACAGACATGAGAAACAGGATTTTTTTTTCCAAAGCTCAAAACATCACATAGACATAACTCTCTCACTGATACTGACACATTTACTCTCATTTTGACCTCAAGACCAAAAGCTGAACATGGTAAGCATTCATCTCAATCCACACCTCTACATGATTCAGTGATGTAATAAATAGAGAACAGTTGTTAAAACACATGCAATAATTTATGCTTGTAATGAAATAAAATTAAAACCTGGAGTTGAGAAGAGTACTACAAACTGCTGGAAATGGTATAATAGTGTATATTCAGGCATTCTGTGGTCTTATTAACAGAAACAAAAATGGAAATAAATCAAGTCAAGAAGAATTCAAGGACTGTTTTATAAGATATTTGGCTATAAAATGCATAGGTTGATTGAGAGGAGGCTGTCTCCTGATAAGAGGGTGAAATCGTGAATATGTTCACCACTCAAAAATAAACATCATATCTTCGCTCAAGGGCGGCACGGTGGTGTAGTGGTTAGTGCTGTCGCCTCACAGCAAGAAGGTCCGGGTTCGAGCCCCGTGGCTGGCGAGGGCCTTTCTGTGCGGAGTTTGCATGTTCTCCCTTTGTCCGCGTGGGTTTCCTCCGGGTGCTCCGGTTTCCCCCACAGTCCAAAGACATGCAGGTTAGGTTAACTGGTGACTCTAAATTGACCGTAGGTGTGAATGGTTGTCTGTGTCTATGTGTCAGCCCTGTGATGACCTGGCGACTTGTCCAGGGTGTACCCCGCCTTTTGCCCGTAGTCAGCTGGGATAGGCTCCAGCTTGCCTGCGACCCTGTAGAACAGGATAAAGCGGCTAGAGATAATGAGAATGAGATGAGATGAGATCTTCGCTCAACCGTGTAATGTCCTCTATATACTGTATGTTCCATATGTAATTTCATAGTTTCAATGTCTTCAGTATTGTTCTACAAAGTAGAAAATAGTCACAATGCAGAAAAACCTATGACTGAGTAGGTGTTTTGACTGGTACTATAAGTCATTAAGCCAACCTACTCACACAGTTTTGCTACACTGAGTATGGTCAGAAACTACATGAGAGTAGAGACAGTTCAGTGGTCAAAATATGAAAATGAATCACGAATCTCACACAAACACAGACAGCATATGTTGTTTTGTTAGATAAATGTTAGATAAAACATTTTGTACCAAGTAAAAGTCCTAAGTGACGAGACTCTGAGAGATGAATGATGAGCACATAAAAAAGGAGACTGAATGAAATGATGCTGTATTCAGTATTAAAAGTCAGTAATCAGCAAAAACAAATTTGCTGAACAGCAGGAAACTTTTTCTCTTCTTATCAGGAGGGAGCCTCCTCTCAGTCAACATTTTATAGCCAAATACAGTGTCTTGGAAAAGTACTCATCCCTCTTGGTGTTTGTCCTGTTTTGTCGCATTACAAGCTGAAATTAAAATTGATTTTTTTTTTTTTTTTTTTTTTTTGGGGGGGGGGGGGTTATCACCATTTGATTTACACAACATGCCTACAACTTTAAAGGGATTTTTTTTTTTTTTTTATTGTGACACAAACAGTAATTAAGATGAAAAAACAGAAATCTGGAGTGTGCATAGGTATTCACCTCTTTTCGTATGAAACCCCTAAATAAGAGCTGATCCAACCAATTCACTTCACAAGTCACATAATTAGTTGATTAAGAGCCAACTGTGTGCAATCAAAGTGTCACATGATCTGTCACATGATGTCTGTATAAATTAACCTGTTCTGGAAGGACCCTGACTCTGCAACACTACTAAGCAAGCAACATGAAAACCAAGGAGCACTTCAAACAGGTCAGAGACGAAGTTGTGGAGAAGTATGGATCAGGGTTGGGTTATTTAAAAAATCCCAAACTTTGAATATCCCAGGGAGCACCATTAAATCCATTATAGCAAAATGGAAAGAATATGGCACCACTACAAACCTGACAAGAGAAGACCACTCACCAAAACTCACAGACCGGGCAAGTAGGGCATTAATCAGAGATGCAACAAAAACACCAAAGATAACATTGAAGGAGTTGCAAAGATCCACAGTGGAGATGGGAGTATCTGTCCATAGGACCACTTTAAGCCGTACACTCCACAGAGTGGGGCTTTATGGAAGAAAGGCCAGAAAAAAAGCCATTATTTAAGAAAACACGTTTGGAGTTTGCCCAACAGCATGTGGCAGACTCTCCAAACACATGGAAGAAGATTCTTTGGTCAAATGAGACTAAAATTGATCTTTTTGGCCATCATGGGAAACGCCATGTATGGCGCAAACCCAACATCCTGAGAACACCATTCCTACAGTGAAGCATGGTGGTGGCAGCATCATGCTGTGGGGATATTTTTCATCTGCAGGGACAGGAAAGCTGGTCAGAACTGAAGGAAAGATGGATGGCACTAAATACAGAGCAATTCTGGAGGAAAATCTGTTTGAGTCGGCCAGAGGTTTGAGACTGGGGTGAAGGTTCACATTACAGCAGGACAATGACCCTAAACATACTGCTAAAGGTACACTGGAGTGGTTTTAAGGGAAACATTTAAAGATCTTAGAATGGCCTAATCAAAGCCCAGACCTCAATCCAATTGAAAATCTGTGGCATAAATTGAAGATTGCTGTATACCAATGCAACCCATCTAACTTGAAGGAGTTGGAGCAGTTTTGCCTTGAGGAATGGGCAAAAATCTCAGTGACTAGATGTACTAAGCTAATAGAGATATACCCCAAGAAATTTGCAGCTGTAATTGCAGCAAAAAGTGGCTCTACAAAGTATTGACTCTGGGAGGGTGAATACCTATGCACACTCCAGATTTCTGTTTTTCTGGGGGGATTTTTTTCATCTTAATTATTGTTTGTGTCAAAATAAAACAATAATTTGCACCTTTAAATTTGTAGGCATGTTGTGTAAATCAAATGGTGCTAACCCCCCCCCCAAATCCATTTTAATTCCAGCTTGTAATGTGACAAAACAGGACAATCACCAAGGGGGATGAATACTTTTGCAAGACACTGTATCTTATATGACAGTCCTTAAAGTCTTCTTGACTTGATTTAGAATTATGACACATGTCAGTCTGGGAAGGGCTCGTCTTATTTTAAGGAGATTTTATTTTATTTTCTCTTGGGCACACATGAAAATATGTGCCCGAGAGAACAGGGTCACAGATGAGTGAAATGCTGCCCTCAAACCCAGCAGAATAATAGCAGTGCCACCTGGCTGTAAGGGTCACTAAAGGGTCACTAAAGAACATAATCTGATTCGACAATGGACTTTTTGTCTGGGTTATGCGATTCTTCTGGAAAAAAAAGTGCAAAAATGAGTGACTTTGAAATGAGTGAGACTCCCTGTGAATGTTCTATATTGCCTTTGGTGTACTTTTTTCTCAAAAATTCTCTGGCCCTTTCCTGAGCAGAGGATCAGCAAACCAAAAGCAAATAATGTATGGCTTCCAGACCGGATACCTAAATTCATTATATACCAAACTAAACAAACACAAATGTAAGCCTTTGGGATGCATCATACCCCTTCTGATGGGTAGGCCTCCCAGCCCAGATCTCCTGGAGCTGACATGGAATCCAGAAGGGTTACTATATGGAGAGAGAGAGAGAGAGAGAGAGAGAGAGATTATCATAATACAGCTGTTTTCAGTCCTTCAAATAGGATGTGGACTTGTGATTTGTGAAGCATGCTTCCTCATATTTATGCTTCTTCCACACATGTTCTATTTCACATATTCATGAACATAAAACTTCTTTAAAATTTTAAAAATTAGCTTTAATCCTTTACTTATACTTCTCTCCGAAAACATTTTCCATATAAAGTAATACAGCTTTTATCTCTGATTTATCTCCAATTAATACAATGTTTTATAGTGAATGATTACTGTGGTTAATAAAAGGTTATTTATAAAACATTAATGTTTAATTACAAATATACACAGCTTTTAAACAAAGTTTACAATTTAAAACCGTTCACAAACACTGAGATTAACAAGCACTTTCACTGCCTTGTTCAATCTAAACAATGTTTATTAGGAGGTGAAAAAAAGCACTCAAGTTCTATTAGTCAGACTGTAGCCTAAGCCCTGAACTTCCCATTTTGTGCTTTATCCCAAACCAATTACAGCCTGGGCAAGCAGAACGATTAATTTTTAATCACATTTAAACCTCAGATGTTCACCCTCTTTCATGCTGTGTGTCAGCTTCTCATTCTCCTGTTGCATACCTTATGGCGTTAAATTAAAAAAAAAAAAGTAGCATAATTCAAAAATCCGTGTCCAACTTCTAATTAAAAGTGAATTGTGTGTGAGCTTGGATGACACACATAATTAAAATTCTTTATATAATGTTTTGCGGGTTTATATCGGGTTATGTATAATTATGGGTTTCATGCTGAGTAGAGGCAGATTCAGTGTTAAAGGGAAAAAAAATGTGTTGATGGGTTGCAGTTGTCTTTACTGGTGTCAAGCGCTACCAGTGTATTACTGAGAGGACATGATTAAACATGCAATATTACAAGACAGGCTAACAGACCTTCTTAAAACTAGAAGTAATTTTACTCCAAGGTATATTTATAGTAGGCATGTAATGATATATTGTGTAATGATAAATCACAATACAAATTTATGATGATTCCAATCAATGAAATTTAAAAAAATGAATTTCAATTATTATCAGGCTGTGTAATCTTAGTTTTTCCTAGTGGTGGTACAGTAACTGCGTTGTGTAGACAGCAGGGAGCGCAATAATGTACAACAGAGGGAATGAGCGTGACATCACCATAGGCAGGAGTAACACAACTCAAATGCTGTGAAACACCACAAAAAAAGAAAAAAAATCTAAAATGGGAAAGAGCTGTTGTGTGACTGACTGTCCAAATAGATTTAACAACAAACTGGAGCTTTCTTTTTTTGCTGAAAGCTAAAGAAAAGAGAAGCAAATAGAGGTAATTGTTTGTTTAAGCTGACTATAGCCTTCACAAATGTTCATAAATATTTAATATCGGCTACAGCACAATCAGGTGTACCAATTACTGTTAGTATCGAGCATCTGTATCCTACATCATATGAGTTCGCTTGTCTATCATGAAGAGTAATGGAAATTATGTAACTATGTTTGATCTAAAATCCCTGAAAAAATTGTGGAAATCGATCAATCGAGTCCAAAGTTATGACTAATTATGTGATCCAAATTTATCATAAATTTGATATAATGATGTTGCACTTGCTATTTATTGATATTTTAAATGTAAAAATTGTTTAAATGAATTGCAAATATTAGTAAAATTCATGTTGTTTTTTCTTTTATCACTTATTTATTTTTTTCATGTTCATTGAGTAAATGTGTCACAGTATTCTCATCTCATCTCATTATCTCTAGCCGCTTTATCCTTCTACAGGGTCGCAGGCAAGCTGGAGCCTATCCCAGCTGACTACGGGCGAAAGGCGGGGTACACCCTGGACAAGTCGCCAGGTCATCACAGGGCTGACACATAGACACAGACAACCATTCATACTCACATTCACACCTACGGTCAATTTAGAGTCACCAGTTAACCTAACCTGCATGTCTTTGGACTGTGGGGGAAACCGGAGCACCCGGAGGAAACCCACGCGGACACGGGGAGAACATGCAAACTCCACACAGAAAGGCCCTCGCCGGCCCCGGGGCTCGAACCCAGGACCTTCTTGCTGTGAGGCGACAGCGCTAACCACTACACCACCGTGCCGCCCTGTCACAGTATTAAATGAAAAAATTCAAAAATTAAATCATGTGTCGAGCGTCATTTTGCATGATTATATATTTTCTGACAAAAACTACTCTTTCTAAAAGACTAAAATGTAAGATATCTCATCAAAATGTAATTTATAAGCAAGCATATGATACCTCTGTTGTGTGTGAATCAGTAGTTATCCGATTGTTTACAAATACTAGGTCTTGTCACCTGATCCTGAACCCATGTAATTTTGCCTAAAAAATCTGTCGTGTCCGTAGGCCTGATACTAAATCATAGAATGGATGCCATGTTTGGTATGTTGCTATTTGATGTTGGATACTTTTATCAAACATAAGCACTCAACATAAATTGGATTAATACATACAGTGATAAAACTTGAATACTTGTTTGTAGTGTCCGAAGGCCCCAAGCATTCTTGTTCCTATTATTCAGTGATTTACCCATATTTCTCCCATAAAATTCACCAATTTTGTTACAAATAAGTAAAACAATTTTATATATGAGCAAATGATTATACAATGAAAGGACAGTAATGGTATGAGTGTCAATTTAATGAAAATTATTTAACATGAGAGCAAACAAAGAATAACTTTTAACATTTTGAGTCATATGATTAGCACTGTAGTGCTGTCTGTTTTTAGTCTACAATGCTAGTTGTCAAATCTCACATCAATTTATATAAATACATATTTTTTGTTATAAAATTAGTCAAAATCACATAATAATTCTTGTTTGTAGTGTCCGTAGGCCCCTTGTAGTGTCCGTAGGCCCAAAGCATTCTTGTTCCTATTTTGCAGTGATTTACCCATATTTCTCCCATTAAATTTACAAATTTTGTTAAAAATAAGTAAACAAATTTTATATATGTGAAAATACAACGAAGGAACAGTAATGGTATAAGTGTCAAATTAATGAAAATTATTTAACATGAGAGCAAAGAATAAATTTTAACATTTTGAGTCATATAAGCACTGTAGTGCTGCTTGTTTTTAGTCTACAATGCTAGTTGTCAAATCTCACATCAGTCAATATAAATAATTTTTTTTTTTATAAAATCAGTAAAAATAACATAGGCTACTTGTAGTGTCCATAGGCTAAAGCTTCCCTGATCTTGTTCCCATTATTTAACATCAGTAGTAAACATACATTCTGTATTTACAATGGCAGTTGCCATATCTCACATCCACCTGCATAAAGATATGTAAATAAGTTTTTTTAAATCACTAAATAATTCCTGTATGAATGATGTATTTTGTGCACATATGGGGTATTATTATGTACAGAACTACAGCACTTCCTACAAGTCATGACTTTACCTTTCAGCTTGATCCAGAAATGTGTAATTTAAAAAATGAATTTTAATTTAAATACTGAGTAATTTACTTAATACTAAATCATAGGCTGGGATTGGGCAAAAACACATTTTAAAATAATATTAATAAGGGAAGTAGGGAAATCAGCAAGCAAAACAATATATTCATCATAATACATGTACATTACAAAATAATTCTGTTTATGTAATGAATAGGAATGTTTCACTTTTATTAGCTTTGGTCAGCAAATGGTCATGGGCTGGTAAATAAAGGGTTAAAAATGTAACATTTCTGTTACATGGTTACATAGTTGTCTGTCTATCTGTCTGTCTGGCTAGACTCAGGAGAGGACAAAATCAATTTTACTCAGGATTTTTATGTCAGTCTTTCTTGAGAATGGAAGGTGGATGCCAAGAGGAGAAGACTTCTGAACAGGTATTTAATTTTAAATTTTAATTTAAATGAATAACTATAAACAGGTATATACTGATTCAAATGGCATATACTGCCCCATACATTACCTATAATTTCTTTAATTTGTATTGAAATAAATATGTTTCATTAATAGCCTGTACAGAGTATTTTTGTTTACATTACTATATTTTGATATCGTTTAAGGGAAAAATTAATGGTCACAAGGCCAAACAAAAATAAATGTTTGTTTCTGATTTTTCTTCCAAACAAATTTGGGTAGAGCCCAAATTTGGGTAGCCTGGTTTGTGGCCTGGATTAACTGTGACCATAGTTGATATGTATCTGAATCTTTGTAACATTGGTGAATAAAAGAAATACATCTGCATACATTAATTGTGAGTATTTGATTTAAACCGGTTGTCTGTCGTGTCCGTATGTACCTTAATAGAAATTGCTATTTTACTCAAATTAATTACATAATATTGAATTTAATACTACTTTTGTACTTGAAAAATATAAACAGTTAAGGGGTTATATGAAAGAAGATCAAAAGGGAGGATACCATTCAGATTCCAGAATCTGTTAGTAGATAAAGCAATTTGAGTTTAGAAATTTCATTACGTTAGACCTAAGAAATACATAATGACATTTTGATATGGATTTATAAGCATTTATTTCACATTTTCTGTTTTAAAGTTTATGAATAAAGGTTATTTTACACTAAATATTGTATATAATCATTGGCATTTATTGATAAATAAAACTTCATTATGAGTATGTAGTGTCCGTAGGCCCTCAATACATGGCTCCATATATCTGTTTTTTTTTTTTTAAATGTAGGTCCGAATAAGAAAAAAAACTTTCAGTACCACATTCCCAATATATCTGGCAGCAAAAATGATCACTTTACTTCTTGAAACTGCTTAATCAAATTTTGACCATTTTTGCAACACAATGCGTACACCTGATTGTGCTATAGCCGTATGAAAAAGCCTATTTGTTATTATTCATCCATCCATTATCTGTAGCCGCTTATCCTGTTCTACAGGGTTGCAGGCAAGCTGGAGCCTATCCCAGCTAACTATGGGCAAGAGGCGGTGTACACCCTGGACAAGTCGCCAGGTCATCACAGGGCTGACGCATAGAGACAAACAACCATTCACACTCATATTCACACCTATGGTCAATTTAGAGTCACCAGTTAACCTAACCTGCATGTCTTTGGACTGTGGGGGAAACTGGAGCACCTGGAGGAAACCCACGCAGACACAGGGAGAACACGCAAACTCAACACAGAAAGGCCCTCGCCGACCGCTGGGCTTGAACCCAGGACCTTCTTGCCGTGAGGCGACAGTGCTAACCACTACACCACCATGCCAACCCCTATTTGTGATTAATTTATAATAAAAGGAATATTTTCATTAATAGGCCATTATATTTTACTCTAACCTTTACAAATGTGGTAAACTGTTATTGGTTATTAAGAAAATTATTATTTTTTATTTAACAAAAGGAATATTTAAGTTGATAAAGAATAGGAAAATAAATGCTGCATTTTGTTGGTAATACAATTTATTTCATTTTAAATTTTTTTAAATATATTTTGAGGAAATCAAATCATGGACCCAATATTGTGGATGGAATCAAGTCGTGAATTGGGTGAATCGTTGCTTGCAGAATTTATAATAATAAAACATAACAAGAGAGCACAATATCCCCTGCTGGCAACTATGCCATAACTGGTAAAATGTGACTGAATTGAACGAAATTGCAATATGCGTATTACCGACATATAACAAAGAATCCTGCCAAGTTTCATGAAATTCCTCCAAAAACTGTGAGAGGAATTGATTTCAGAAGGTGAGTACCCTTTCCAGGATGGACAGATGAACGGACAGACAGACATTGCCACGACATAATCCCCCTTCGGGCCTTTCTGCCAGCGGGGGATAAAAAAAACTTTTTGCCAAATTACATGAAATTCCTCCAAAAATTATGAGGGAAGTTGATTTCAGAAAGCAAGCACAGCTTGATGAAATTGCCAAAGTACAAGTTTGTTAATAATCAAGGGCTTAACTCTGGTAAAATTTGCCCAAATTAAACAAAATTTCAATATGCATATAATTGTCATATAACAAAGCCTTTTGCCAAGTTTGGTGAAATTCCTCCATATATTGTGAGAGGAGTTGATTTCAGAAGAGCGTACACCCTCATGAAATTGTCAAAGTGCAAGTTATTTAATCAAGGGTCAAAACTCTGGTAAAATTTTCACAAACGAAATTAAATCGCAATATGTGTATTACCGTCATATAACAAGGCCTTTTGCCAAGCTTCGAGAAATTCGTCCAAAAATTGTGAGAGGAGTTGATGTCAGAAGGCAAGCACACTTTCATTAAATTGTGAAAGTACGAGCTTGTTAATCGAGGGCCACACCTCTGGTATAATGTGACCGGATTGAACAAAATAACAATATGACATACAACGATGCCTTACATATAATTACCGACATACAATGATGCCTTTTGCCAAGTTTCGTGAAATTCCTTCACAAATTGTGAGAGGAGTTGATTTCAGAAGGTAAACACACTCTCATGAAATTGTCAAATTATAATTTTGTTACTCAAGGGCTGTAACTCTCATAAAATGTGACCAAATTGAATGAAATTACAGTATACGTATTATCGACATATAACAAAGAATCCTGCCAAGTTTCATGCAATTCCTCCAAAAATTGTGAGAGGAGTTGATTTCAGAATGTGAGTACACTTCCTGGGACAGACAGACATTGCCATGACATGGCCTTTCGGCCAGCTGTGGTTGTCCTGTTTCAGGTTGTTCTAGTTTGGTGGAGGAGTGGGTGGTGGGAGAACGACAGGATTTCAGCTCTTGTTCATTAATATTCATGACATGTAAACGTGTTACCTCTGATTGGCTAACAGCACTGTGACGCTACCTCCAGTGGATCAGAACAAGCGGATGTGGGTGTCTTTGTAAAAACTGTTTTGATTGGCTATTATGGTCTCGACATCGATGTTTTGACCAATAACAATGTAGATAACACGAATTTTACATCACATTCAACGAGTTTAAACAAGACTAAAGATGGCAACTTACAAATAATGTGTAAACATCATTGGAGTTAATAAAGTTTGAACAGCATGAAGGAACATACCCCAACCCCCCGAAATTAATAAAAAAAATTCTCAACGGATTTGGCATAATATTAAAAGGTCGTTTTTTACTCAGAAAAAGCAGAAATCCACCGAAAAGTGGAAAACTCTCATCCCTGCCTAGCTTGTGACCATGTCATGCATGCTAACGTGGAGAATATGAACATGCTATTTTGTAACAAAAACCTTTGAACAAAAAGTTCATGTTTTACTTACAGCTTGTGAGCTGGTGGTCGATCGTCTTGACAGTACAGATCCAGGTATTAAAAACAACCTCGAAGCAAAACCACTACTGAAGGCACCGAAGTTTGAAAAGTCACTGTGGTTGAAATGATCAGAACACAGTACTAACGTTGCATTATACTTCGCTGGTGGTGTTCCAAAGATAAATTCCAACCATTCAGCTCTTCAGCTCTTCTATCTTGGGCAAGAAATGCAACGTTGATGTGTTACTGCCACAAATAACACAGGCACGAACTTGTTCAGCCATGTTTTTAACTTGCTGTTAGGTCCTTGTGGCAGCGGGGGAGTGGTCAAGCGCTGGTCTGTGACAGGGGGGCGGAGTCAGGGAAGGTAAGTGGCAGAATCACTACACCTGAGAGCAATTAACCTGTGTTTGTGTGTCTTCCCAGTGACCGCGCCCTACTTAAGGAGGGAGAGCGAGAGTAGAGGGAGCTCTTCCACGAACCAGACGCCGTGTGTGTGTGTGTGTGTGTGTGTGTGTGTGTGTGTGTGTGTGTGTGTGTGTGTGTGTAAATTCCCTAATTGTTAGACTGAAAAGTGTAGCAATAAAACACTATATATCAACCTGTACTCTGTCCTGCCGTCTTCTGTGCACCACCCTTGTACTAGAACCGCCACAGTCCTCTTCGTTAGCTACTGACGAGATGGGCTCTGCTATTTCTCCTCACACTTAAAGCCGAACTTTCTTCCCGTGGGTGGTCACAAGCCAAGGTGGGCGAGGCCATGACTACTAATTTTCAAACTTACGTAAGTTCGTAGGGCTTTTTCTGATTCGCTCGTTTTTCCAACTATTTTCTTTCATAAGCTAATACAGGGAATGGGAGTAGAATTACATTTTCACATGCAGCATGCATATGCAACTCGGAGTGAACTATGGTATTTCAAAAAGAGCCAGTATTAAATGTTTTTGGTGGAATGGCACCTTTAAAGTAAAAAAGGAAGAGAACAAAGCGTCTTTACCTTTTACCCCTGAATCTACCTCTGCCATTTTCCATAGATAAACTCCTTTGGGGGTTGAAAAGATCACATCAAGTTCAGAGATTAAGTTTAACTAATTTTATCAATAAACTGCACCCATCAGCAAGAGCCTTCAGTGCAAACAGATGCCACAAAGAGCATAAACAGCAAAGCCATCATGGTGACATGTACAAGTAAGCGTTTATGTCAAGCACATATGCCTTCACAGCCTCTATAATGCAGTGCAAGTGTATTTTTAGTAGTGCCTTACCATATACCAGTGCTTTATTAAACAGCATTGAGACCTTATATGCTATATTTATATTATTTTTACAACCTGGTTTCCAAAAAAAGTTGGGATGCTGTGAAAATATAGATAAAAAGAGCATGCAATAATTTGCAAATCATGGAAACTCTATATATTTCTTTGAAAATAGTACAAAGACAACATATCATGCTCATGTTGAATTTGATGCCAGCAACACATTTCAAAAAAGGTGGGAAAGGGCATGTTTACCACTGTGTTGCATCACCTCTTCTTTTAACAACACTGTAAACGTTTGGGACCTGAGGAGAACAGTTGCTGTTGTTTTGAATGTGAAATGTTGTCTCATTCTTGCCTGATATAGAATTTCAGCTGTTCAACAGTTCACGGTCTCCTTTGTCATATTTTTCATACTATAATTCACCAAATGTTTTTAATGGGTGGCAGGTCTGGCCTGAAAGCAGGCCAGTTTAGCACCTGGACTCTTTTGCAACAGCGCCATGCAGTTGTTTATGGATGTTGTTTATATATGGTTTCTTTTTTGCATGGTAGAATTTTAACTTGCATTTGTGGATGCAGTAACGAATTTTGTTTACAGATGATGGTTTTCGGAAGTGTTCCTGAGCCCATGCAGTGATTTCCACTCCAGAATCATGTCTGTTTTTAATGCATTGTTACCTTAAGACCTAAAGATCACAGGTATCCAATATTGGTTTTTGGTCTTATCCCTTGTGTACAGAAATTTCTTCAGACTCTCTGAATTTTTTAATCATATGTACCATATATGATGTGATCCCCAAATTCTTTGCAATTTTATGTTGAAGAATGTTATTCTTAAATTGTTGCACTGTTTGCCCATGTATATCTTTCACAGAGTGGTGAACCCCTCCCCATCTTTAGTTCTGAGACACTCACCCTGTGTCCGAAATCACTCACTCGTTCACTACTCCCTACTCACTATAGAGGGAATTACTATATAGAGGACTATATAGTGAGCTTATTGGTAAAATGAAAAAACACTTTTGGACACTACTCCATCGCGCCGTTTTTTATGTCATTACTGTCGCACAATTAAACCGTGCCAGATCAGTCAGCTGGTGGGTTTTCAAAATAATAAATACACGCATGTATTTTTGTGATAAATATACATTATACCGAGCGTATTTCCCACATTAATAAATACAAAGTACTTTGTGTCTGCTGCATCTTTCAGTTCTTTTAAATTAAGGCTGAATACTTTCTTTTTTGTTTTATTTTTTATTTTATTAAATCAAATTTGAGGCTTTTGATTAATTCCTCGCTCTGTACTGTAACGTTTATTCTTGTATTTTATCTATCTTATTCTATTTTAGCTTATTTTCTATTCTCTTACTATTTTTAACTGTACTTGAATGTCCGTTTACAATGTGTTTCTTCCTCTGTCCATTCACCCTCAAAACACTTTTTTTTTTTCAGTGTGACTGCAATGCATGATGGTATATATTGCTTGGTTAGTGACTATCAGTTGTACACTACTTTTCATGATGCATTGTGGGATACTTTGAGTGCACTATATAGGGTTTAATAATTTTCACTATACCTTCAGACAGCACTACAAAATGGCGCACTCACTATATAGTCCACTATATATTGAGTAGTGAGTGATTTCAGACAGAGGGTCAGCCTCTCTGGGATGCTATTTTATACCCAATCATGTTACTGGCCTGTTGCCAATGAACTGAATTAGTTGTGAGATGTTCCAACAGGTGTTTTTTTAGTATTATGCAACTTTTCCAGTCTTTGTTGCCTCTGTCTCAACTTTTTTGAAATGTATTGCTGGCATAAAATTCAAAATGAGCATATACAGTTGTGTTCAAATAAATAGCAGTGCATTAAAAAAAGTGAATAAAGTGATTTTTTAAATAGCTTTTATTTCCATATTTCAAATATAGTGGAAGCATCTCATCTCATCTCATTATCTCTAGCCGCTTT
This sequence comes from Neoarius graeffei, assembly GCF_027579695.1. Lineage (NCBI taxonomy): Eukaryota > Metazoa > Chordata > Actinopteri > Siluriformes > Ariidae > Neoarius > Neoarius graeffei. The sequence continues at coordinate 35,093,901 of NC_083587.1, read as the reverse complement.
ATCCTTCTACAGGGTCGCAGGCAAGCTGGAGCCTATCCCAGCTGACTACGGGCGAAAGGCGGGGTACACCCTGGACAAGTCGCCAGGTCATCACAGGGCTGACACATAGACACAGACAACCATTCACACTCACACCTACGGTCAATTTAGAGTCACCAGTTAACCTAACCTGCATGTCTTTGGACTGTGGGGGAAACCGGAGCACCCGGAGGAAACCCACGCGGACACGGGGAGAACATGCAAACTCCACACAGAAAGGCCCTCGCCGGCCACGGGGCTCGAACCCGGACCTTCTTGCTGTGAGGCGACAGCGCTAACCACTACACCACCGTGCCGCCCTAGTGGAAGCATTACATATTAAATTCCAAATCTAAGCATTAACACATTTTATCAAGTCTGTGTTATTCTTTTACAGGAAGCAAATAAAAAGAATATTAATCTGTTTAAAAAAAAAGTGTAGAAATTTTTCTCTTCAAACTCAAACTGAACTAATGTTTAGTTGCATAACTATTATTTTTGATAACTGCTCCGCATCGGCATTGTATCAAACCAACCAACTTCTGGCACCTATAAATAGGTATTTCAGCCCAGGATGAATGAACTACATTCTACAGTTCCTGTGAATATTTGGGTTTTGCTTCAGAAACTGCATTTTTAATGTCACCCCACAAGTTTTCAATGGGGTTGAGGTCAAGGGATTGAGCTGGCCACTCCCTTACCGCAATCCTTTTTGTCCAGAACCAAGATGTTGCTCACTTGCTCATGTGTTTGGGGTCGTTGTCTTGTTGAAATGTCCAATTTAGGGGCATTTCATCTTCGGCATACACTGAAAAAAAATGGCCTGTTAAATTAACACAAAAAAATCTTGTACATCAGTTGCACTTATTAAAATCATATACACTAAGACAAGTTAAGTCATGCTCTGTTTGACTGAACATGACTTAATTGGTCTTAGTGGATATGATTTTAATAAGTGCAACCGATGTACAAGATTTTTTTGTGTTAATTTAACAGGCCATTTTTTTCAGTGTATGGCAACATAATCTCTTCAAGTATTCTGATGCATTCAAACTGATCCATGATCCCTGGTATGTGATAAATAGGCCCAACACCGCAGTATGAAAAACATCCCAATACCATGATTTTTGCACCACCACACTTCAATGTCTTCACAGTGTTCTGTGGCTTGAATTCGGTACCCAGGGATCATCTGATGTACTATGAATGGCCACTAGACCTATCTATCCATTATCTGTAGCCGCTTATCCTGTTCTACAGGGTCACAGGCAAGCTGGAGCCTATCCCAGCTGACTATGGGCGAGAGGTGGGGTACACCCTGGACAAGTCGCCAGATTATCACAGAGACAAACAACCATTCACACTCACAGTCAATTTAGAGCCACCAATTAACCTAACCTGCATGTCTTTGGAAACTGGAGCACCTGGAGGAAACCCACACAGACACAGGGAGAACATGCAAACTCCACACAGAAACTTGGATGTTTTTCCAAGATGGCGGCGCGTACACACGCAGCGGCTCCTCTCTGTCCCGACAGAACGGTGTTTTCATGTTTTTTGTGTTTTAAAACAGCGTGTATCTGTTCGTCTTTGTCGCGTCCATCAGTCTTAAGGCACACATACTCCTGTGAGTTTCTGCTCGACATCCGCAGAACTATATTCACGGATATAAATCCGGCGGACGTGGAAGTGCTATGCGACTACGGTTTGCTCCAGAGGCCTGCTCAACCACCGACCCCCACTCCTGCATCCAGCCCACAGTGGAGGCGCCACAGGCGGAACTTGCGGAAGCAGAAGAGGGGCAAGCACGGAGGTATCCGGGCTAGGCTAGCGGCTAGCCCTCACCGGCTGGCTATCCCTACCACCGCTCTCGCCAACATACGCTTGCTGGACAACAAGCTGGATTATGTCCGCCTGCTTCGCTCATCTTCTAAGTCTGTGAGTGAGTGTTGTGTCCTCGTGTTTGTGGAAACATGGCTTAACAACAGCGTCCCGGACTGTGCCATTCAGCTAGCCCGGTTAACATGCTACCGGTCAGACAGAGCGCTAGTCGAGGGGGGGAAGACTCATGGCGGAGGACTCTGTGTTTACATCAGTGATGCCTGGTGCCACGATGCTGTTGTGGTCTGCAAACACTGCTCACCATTGGTGGAGTTTATAATTATTAAGTGCCGGCCATTCTACCTGCCAAGGGAATTTACAGCCATATTGCTGGTAGCAATATACATCCCTCCCGGCTCCAATAACAACAGGAGTGAAGCACTGAATGAACTCTATCAGCATATCAGTGAGTAGCAGACAGCCCACCCAGATGCTTTCCTCATCCTGGCTGGGGATTTCAACCATGCAAACCCCAAGAGAGTGTTTCCAAAACTCTATGGACATATCAACTTTCCCACACGTGGAAACAATACTCTGAACAATGTTTACACCACGCATAAAGGCACCTACAAAGCCCTACCCCTCCCCCACCTTGGGGCCTCAGATCACTCCACTGTTATGCTAATGCCAGCATACAGGCCGCTGGTTAAAGTCACCAAACCAGCTACAAAGCAGATATGTGTGTGGCCAGAGGGGTCCTCAGAGGCACTCCAGGACTGTTTTTCCACCACTGACTGGAGCATGTTCAGACAGGCGGCCACCTACAACAACACCACAGATCTCCAGGAGTACACGAAGACCGTCACTGCCTACATGAGGAAGTGCATGGACGACGTTACAGTCACCAGAACCATCTCCATTTGGGCCAATCAGAAGCCATGGCTGACAGGGGAAGTCCACAGGCTTCTGAGGGCTCGGAACACCGCCTTCAGAGTTGGGGACAAGGTGGGTCTGAGGACAGCTAGGGCCAACCTGTCACGAGGCATCAGGGTGGCCAAGAGACAGTATTCCAGGAACACTGCTGACTATTTCAACGACAACAGAGACACCAGGAACCTGTGGCAGGGGATTCAGACCATCACAGACTACAAACCCTCGCCGCAGACCTGTGATAACTCCACCTCTCTGCTGAATCAGTTGAACGACTTCTTCGCTCGCTTTGAGGCAGACAATAGCACCACAGCACAGAAGACCCCACCACCTCCCGGCGACCAGGTGTTGACGCTGTCCCCAGACAGCATGAGGAGAGTTCTCAGGATGACAAATGCATGGAAAGCCCCGGGTCCTGATAACATTCCTGGTCGTGTCCTGAGAGTCTGTGCCGAGGAACTCACAGATGTCTTTACAGACATCTTCAACATCTTGTTGAGCCAGGCTGTTGTCCCCACATGCCTCAAAGCCACCACCATCATCCCGGTCCCGAAGAAGCCGTCTCCCACCTGCTTCAATGACTACCGCCCTGCCGCACTCACTCCCATCCTCATGAAGTGCTTCGAGCGGCTAGTCATGCGGCATATCAAGTCTGCCCTCCCCCCCGCCCTGGACCCTTTCCAGTTTGCATATCAGTCCAACCGTTCAACCGATGACGCCATCTCCACTGCCCTCCACTCAGCTCTCACCCACCTGGAGACATAAGACTTGTATGTCAGAATGCTGTTCATAGACTTTAGCTCAGCATTCAACACAATCATTCCTCAGCAGCTCATTCATAAACTGGACCAGCTGGGACTCAACACCTCCCTGTGCAACTGGCTGCTGGACTTCCTGACGGGGAGACCACAGGTTGTACGGGTCGGCAGCAACTCCTCTAGCACCATCACATTGAACACGGGGGCCCCCCAAGGATGTGTGCTGAGCCCCCTCCTCTTCACTCTGCTGACCCACGACTGCACACCAACATCCAGCTCTAATCTCTTCATTAAGTTTGCGCATGACACGACTGTGGTGGGTCTCATCAACAATGGTGATGAGACAATCTACAGGAGTGAGGTGAGCCACTTGGCCATGTGGTGCAAGGACAACAATCGCCTCCTGAATGTGGAGAAGACGAAGGAGATTGTTGTGAACTTCAGGAGAGTGCACACCCAGCATGCTCCACTAACTATCGACGGTGCTGCAGTGGAGAGGGTGAGCAGCACCAAGTTTCTCGGTGTGCACATCTCTGAAGACCTGTCCTGGAGCAACAACACCGCATCACTGGCCAAAAAAGCCCAACAGCATCTGTACTTCCTCCGCAAACTGAGGAGAGCAAGAGTCCCGGCCCCCATCATGAACACATTCTACAGAGGCACCATCGAGAACATCCTGACCAGCTGCATCACCGTGTGGTACGGCGCCTGCACCGTGTCCTGCTGCAAGACTCTGGAGCGCATCATGAGAGCAGCTGAGAGGATCATTGGTGTCTCTCTCCCTTCTCTTATGGATATCTATAACTCCCGCCTCACCCGCAAAGCCATCAGGATTGCAGGTGACCCCACCCACCCATCTCATAGCCTCTTCAGTCTGCTGCTGTCAGGGAGGAGACTGCAGAGTCTCCAGGCCAAAACCAGCAGGCTCAAGGACAGTTTCTTTCACCAGGCGGTCAGGAGGCTCAACTCCCTCCCTGTTCTGCCCCTCCTCCCCCCTCTGCCCCCTGCCACAGATTCTGCCCACACACCCCCCTGCCCCCCTTCAGCATCTGACATGTCACCCTCACAGTCCCCCCCCCCCCAACACACACACACACACACACACACACACACACACACACACACACACTCTCAACATTCATTCACACACTTAACTCAGGGACTGCACACTTCACTTTACCTTGGTCATTTGCACTATTCTGCACTACCTCACCTTAACAGCTATTAGTTTATTGTTTATACTGCTTATTTCATGTTTACCTGCTATACCTCAAGTGCCCTTGACTCTTTATTTGCTCCAATTTATTGTGTGTATATGTGTATGTATATATGTGTGTGTGTATATATATGCGTGTGTGTGTGTGTATATATATATATATATATATATATATATATATACAGAATATATATATATATATATATATATATATATATATATATAGTCTATGTCTAGTTCTTATCTAGAGTGTTTATACTGTTTATATTATTTATTTCAATTATTCTATTTTTATTTATTGCATTGCCTGTTTGCACCGTGGGTCACAGAGGACTGAAATTTCATCTGTGCTGTATGTCGAGCATGTATAGCATATTTGACAATAAAGTTGACTTGACTTGACTTGAAAGGCCCTTGCTGGCCGCTGGGCTCAAACCCAGGGCCTTATTGCTGTGAGGAGACAATGCTAACCACTACACCACCGTGCCGCCCCTACCACTAGACCCAAAAAGAACAATTTTACTTTTATCAGTCTACAGAATGTTATGCCATTCCTCTTTGGGCCAATCGATGTGTTCTTTGGCAAATTTGAACCGATTATGCACATGCCATTTTTTCAATAATGGTGCTTTACAGGGGCTTCTTGCTGATAGCTTAGCTTTGATCAAATGTCTTCTGACTGTAACAGTACTTCCAGGTAATTTTAAATCATCTTTTATCTTTCTGGAGGTGATGACTGGCTCAATCTTTGCTATTCTGACTAGTCTTCAATCGGTTTTAACAGTAGTTGCTCATTTTCCACGTTTTTGTTGTTGTTGTTGTTGTTGTTGTTGTTGTTGTTGCCATTTTAAAGCATTTGAAATCATTTTAGTTGAGCATTCTATAATTTACTGCACTTCTTAATACATTTTCCCCTCTCCAATCAACTTTTTAATCAAATTACGTTGTTCCTCTGACCAGTGTTTGGAACAGCCAGTTTTACTTAGAAATCCAGAAGGAAATATATTTTATAACAATATGTGAAACATTTGCTTCCCTTCTTCCTTAGTAAAGGACAATTAATGACACCCGTTTTTTTTTCACAGACTGAATGAATTCTCTGATTAAACTCCACACTGCTGTTATTTTGAACACACCCCTTTCAATGAACGAGTCAGTTACTAAGAACAAGCAGCGTGCATGTCATGACAGTTGGGTCTGTTATTTTTCTATTACACTACTACATCAGCAAATAAATTGTTTGCCATGCAGAAATATCACTACTACTAAGAACAGTGGTTCATCAGGTTACTGATGTTGTACTGCTATTTTTAACGCAACTGTATTTTTTAAAAAATCTCCGTTTCAACATTTAATATGTTGACTTTTTAGTGTTTTCAATGAAATATAGGATTTCTATGATTTGCAAATAGTCACATTTAGTTTTTATTTACATTTTACACAGCATCCCAATTTTATTATTATTATTATTATTTTTTAAACAGAGTTATACAAGAAAGTGCCTCAGAAAGAAAACATAGGAATATAATAAAAACCCCAAGATGCTCTGACAGGCTTCCACAGATAATACCATTTAAAATTAGGTCATAAACACCTCATACCCAATGACATTCTGTAGATCAAGTGAATAAGAATAGTCCAACTCTGAGTCTGAGTCTTTACACATATGTGACATAAGGATATGCCCAGGCAGAAATATACACTATATTGCCAAATTTGCTCATCCATCCAAATTATCGGAATCAGGTGTTCCAATCACTTCCATGGCCACAGGTGTATAAAATCAAGCACCTAGGCATGCAGACTGTTTTTACAGTTTGGAGCTGGCCCCTTCCTCTTCCAACATGACTGTGCACCAGTGCACAAAGCAAGGTCCATAAAGACATGGATGACAGAGTCTGGTGTGGATGAACTTGACTGGCCTGCACAGAGTCCTGACCTCGACCCGACAGAACACCTTTGGGATGAATTAGAGCGGAGACTGAGAGCCAGGCCTTCTCGTCCAACATCAGTGTGTGACCTCACAAATGCGCTTCAGGAAGAATGGTCAAAAATTCCCATAAACACACTCCTAAACCTTGTGGACAGCCTTCCCAGAAGAGTTGAAGCTGTTCTAGCTGCAAAGGGTGGACCGACGTCATATTGAACCCCATGGATTAGGAATGGGATGTCACTTAAGCTCATATGTGAGTCAAGGCAGGTGAGCAAATACTTTTGGCAATGTAGTGTACATACACACACACACATATATATATATATATATATATATATATATATATATATATATATATATATATATATATATATATATATATATTGGAATAAGATAACTTGGGATGTCAGGTGTGAATGGTGCAGTCCACAGGTAGATGAATTGGGGGGCTAGAAGAAGCCTCCAACAGGAATCTGTCACCTGAGCTTCCAGTCTTTTAAAATAGGCCTGGCATGAAGGAAGAGGAAAGAAAAGAAACTCAGACAACAAATGAAACTTTCCATGTTTCAACGAAAAAGGGAAAGATAAAACTTGTGAACTAGAAAAGTTAACATTCCTAAATTATGTCTGTTTTAGCTTTGGCAAAGATAGGTCACTCACAGTGGCAGATTTAAATGTGAGTACTGTAGCATTTAGTGGCTTTGTTCATCTTCCAGAAAATAGCAGAAGGCTGAGAACTAAAGAATTAAAAGCGATATGGTTTACTGACAGGACGTCATGACCTGCAGTAGTTTATCACAGTAGAGATTGCAGAGTTCAGCTGTAGATACTGAGAGCTCCTGCTCCAAAGATATGGCCATATCAGCTGATATGTTAGTCACCAGTATTTTATCGTTGAGAAAATCCACCAAGACCCCATGGTAGGAGATAACCAGGAGATAAGCAGATGTTCGCTCAGATAAAATATACTTTTTAAAGCCAACATAGTACAAAACGAAAGGTCCAAACACAGAAGGTACTTACTATCCTACCGAAAGTGATGGATGAAAAGTTTGATTTAAAATGTTCAAGTCCTATAAAGTAGGGTTATGCAAATACCTGTTTAGCCATTTGAGGGATCAGCATTCAAATAATACATCATTATTCAGGCATTTGTTATCCCCTACATCCTAATGAGGTTAGTGAGAAAAGTATGAAAGTAGCTCAGAAGTGTGCATTTGGACTGAAAGTCTCGATTGGAGTGGATACTCTCATACAGATGGGAGAGGCTGGTCAGATAGGAAGCTTATATGGCATTACAGATAATATATTAAAACTTTACATCACTGTTCCTTTAATTGACATTATATAATGAATGAATTAATATCAACAACATTTACTTTGGCATCAATACACCGTAAGTAACATTAACAAAGTAACTAACATCCAGTACCAGTCAAAAGTTTGGACATTTGTATTGTGACTATTTTCTGCATTGTGAAATAGAGGTCTGCGTGGGTCGGATTTTTCAGTCCCGCTCCCGCCCGTGCCCGCATTGTGCAGTCCCACTCCCGCCCACGCCCACAAAGAATTATGATTTTCAGTCCCGCTCCCGCCCGCGCCTGCCATATTTTGTCCCGCTCCCGCCCGCAAATCCCGCATGATGCAGACGTTCGCGTTATTTCTCAAGAAAGTTCTTGTCTTGACACAGCGTGATGGTGCCCCGCCCCCTACTTTGAGTGGATTCGAGCATAAATAGCTACAGCTCACGTTCACGTTTGTTATTATTTACCTTGTTTCTGAATTCAGCATGTAGTGTCTCTAATAATAATAATTAGTGCTGTCAAGTGAATCGCACATTTTTGTCACATGAGAAACCATTGTAATTCTCTGATCAGCATAAAAAAGTGAATGGGCTTGCTTTGTACCAATGTGCTTTTTTTTTTATTGCAAAGCAGAGCTAGCAAAAGAACAATGAGTGAAGTGATTTGCTACTTGAGTTAGTCTACAACTCTAATCAGAGAGACAGGTTACACAGTGACGGTAGGCTTGACTCAATACTATCCCAGAAATCCTTCCTGTAATATGCAAATTTGGCCGCCTCTGACTGGACAGCCAAATTTGCATATTACAGGAAGGATTTCTGGGATAGCATTGAGTCAAGCCTACCGTCACTGTGTAACCTGTTTAAAACACATTTTTAGTTAGCGGGACTGCAGCTTATCACCGCTCCCGCCCGCGCCGCATATGTGCACTCCCGCTAGCGCCCGCATATGCGCATTTCCGGTCCCGCCCGTGCCCGCAATGAGCTTTCAAAATTTGTCCCGCGCCGCACTGCTTTGCGGCGGGTCCCGCGAGTCCCGCAGGACTCCCGCGAGAGTGCAGGGCTCTATTGTGAAACAATACTAAAGACATCAAAACTATGAAATAACATCCATCCATCCATTATCCGTAGCCACTTATCCTTATGCAGGGTCACAGGCAAGCTGGAGCCTGTCCCTGCTGACTATGGGTGAGAGGCAGGGTACACCCTGGACAAGCTGCCAAATCATCGCAGGGCTGACACAGAGACGAACAACCATTCACACCTACAGTCAATTTAGAGCCACCAATTAACCTAACCTGCATGTCTTTGGACTGTGGGGGAAACCAGAGCACCCAGAGGAAACCCACACAGACACGGGGAGAACATGCAAACTCCACACAGAAAGGCCCTCGTTGGCCGCTGGGCTCGAACCCAGAACCTTCTTGCTGTGAGGCGACAGTGCTACCACTACACCACTGTGTCACTCCTTTAAAATAACATATGGAACATATATGATAATAATATTTATACTTAGCATAATTGTTTATACTTGGAGTTCAGTTTGATATCAACATTTAGGAGCATTTTGTAAATTAATTTGTGCTACTTTGTATAGATTTATTTTTTGTTACGAATTGAATAAACATTATTCAATTATATCTAGTTAACATTTAAACAAACATCAATTCGTCTGTGTAAATGTCATTTTGTTAACATTACTTATGTTCAATTAACATGTTATGCTTTTGTTAATTTTACCTAATGCAATAAACAATGTTAGTTAAAGACACATTAATGGAAGGTGTTACCAATAGCACATTCCCAATAACATTCAACAGACTGCAGATTAGGCCGATTTTACAGCAGAAAACATGATGCATGTGCAGTTACTCTGTGATACGGTTCATTTTACATGGGACGTTGCTTTCATGTGGGGCATTTACTTCTGTCTTTAATTCATTATTACAATGCATTTTAACTTCTATGTTTTATTACAGTTTGAACTTTGACTAAATTTGTATTTTAACCAACATGAGGGAGATGGTTGCTAGGGATGAAATATTCTGACATTCAGTAAAGCTTTGTTTTCTGTGCATATAGCCTATTTCTGATTATTATTTTTCCATATGTATGTAACATGAGAGGCGGCACGGTGGTGTAGTGGTTAGCGCTGTCGCCTCACAGCAAGAAGGTCCTGGGTTCGAGCCCCGGGGCCTGCGAGGGCCTTTCTGTGTGGAGTTTGCATGTTCTCCCCGTGTCCACGTGGGTTTCCTCTGGGTGCTCTGGTTTCCCCACAGTCCAAAGACATGCAGGTTAGGTTGACTGGTGACTCTGAATTGACCGTAGGTGTGAATGTGAGTGTGAATGGTTGTCTGTGTCTATGTGTCAGCCCTGTGATGACCTGGCGACTTGTCCAGGGTGTACCCCGCCTTTCGCCCGTAGTCAGCTGGGATAGGCTCCAGCTTGCCTGCGACCCTGTAGAAGGATAAAGCGGCTAGAGATAATGTGATGTGATGTAACATGAGCAAATGCACTGACAACAATAGAAGTTTAATTGCAGTGGAAAAATTCAATTTAATAACACTTCACTGAACTGTTTTTCCCTCTACTAGTGGTTAAACAAATATCCACTTAATAATGCTTATGGATAATGGATACCGAAATGCTAAAATTCGACAGAAGGCACATCCCTACTACAAACCAGAACCGATTTAACATTATGTGCAGTGTATATTATAATATAAACACAGGGCCATAGGAAGAACAAGTCATTTGAGACTTGTCTCCTTCAATGCCCAGACTATCTTTAAACAGGAAGCACTTAAACAAATGAGTTGAGGAACAGAAAGGAGCAGAACTGCTTTCCAAATTAATAGTGTGTATAATGTGTGTCACAGAACACTGACAGACTCCAGAAAGCAGCTTGTAATGATGACTGGTACAAATAGGCCTGTTAGATGTAACGTGTGATGGTGACCTGTAGACCCACACAGGAGGAGAAAGCACACTCTTGGGATGCCTCATTAGAAGAGCACACCGTCTGCCCCACACCTGCCCCCTGTTTGTGTGTGTTTCACTAAGGGTTATTCCTGCCCTGGAAAGCTGAACTTTCCAACAGACAAGTTAATGTTGCAAAGCAGCACAATGCACAGTTATACAATTCAAACTGACGCCACACACCAGGAGGGTGACATCATCATGTTCTGGAACTGAGCTTATTCATCTTATTCCTGAGCGACCAACGTGTGCCACCATGAGAACCAGTGTGGTTTATCGCTTCCAGTCAGTGCTTCCAGGCAATGCTATCCATCCAAAACAATGAGTTAAGTTTCAGTTTTACAAACTGAGTGTTTTATACACAAATATAATTAAGGCAGAGTGCTCTTATCTGGCACTGTACTCTTTACATTCAAATAAGAGCAAGTGGAAGGTTGGCATGGTTAGCTGCCCTGAAACTAAAACACCCACCCAAGAAGGTGTATGTGTGTTCTCATCATTTTGTGAACAACTAGGCCACAGCTGACCAGGGATTTTCCTTTGCCTACGGCAATAACAAGTGCAAACATCATGATCTGGCACACAGCAAATCAAAATAAAAACAATGTTACTTGGGGGTGATACAAAACCAACCCTTTTCAACATCTGAGATGATCATCTACAGGTCGGCATCTACAAAATTAAACTGCTTAAAACTGCTCTGTAGTCATTAGCATTAGCATCGCAGCCAGTACCCAGGCAACTGGGTTCGAGCCCAGCGGCCTTTCTGTGTGGAGTGTGCATGGTCTCCCCATGTCTGCATGGGTTTTCTCCGGGTGCTCCGATTTCCCCCACAGTTCAAAGACATGTGGTAAGGTTAACATGGGGCAGCCATGGCCTGAGGTTGGGCTGAAGTGCCCTTGAGCAAGGCACCTAACCCCCGACTGCTCCTTGGGTGCTGTAGCATAACTGCCCACTGCTCTGGGTATGCGTGTGTGTGTTAGGGTGACCATTTCCATAACACCAAAAAGGAGGACATTATTTGGACAGGGGGTCTGGGGGCCCTCCCCCAGAAAATTTTGTATTTCTTAGATGCAATTTCCTGCATTCTAATCAATTTTAGGGTGAATAATGGCAAATCCCATCTGATTCATAGCCCTCAAATTTTTATGTAAACCACAATGGCAAGATTGAGAATGGATTATTTTTATGCAAGTCACTCAAGTTTGGTGAAATCAACATCGCAATTTTGTAGGGTTAAAGATTATGATTGTGGGGAAAAAAGAGTAAGGTCAAAGCATTCATAGTATTTATTATAATTCATGTATTAGCTCTTAATTGGCTAGAACACACAGTATTTATATTTATTAAAAACATTGTGGAGTTAAAGGAACAGTCCACTGTACTTCCATAACGAAATATGTTCTTTTCTGAATTGAGACGAGCTGATCCGTACCTCTCCGAGCTTTGCGCGACCTCCCAGTCAGTCAGACGCGCTGTTACTCCTGTTTACTCCTGTTAGCAATGTAGCTAGGCTCAGTATGGCCAAAGGTATTTTTTGGGGCTGTAGTTAGATGCGACCAAACTCTTCCACGTTTTTCCTGTTTACATAGGTTTATATGACCAGTGACATGAAACAAAGTTCAGTTACACAAATTGAAACGTAACAATTTTCTATGCTATGGAAAGTCTGCACTATAATGACAGGCGTACTAACACCTTCTGCGCGCTTCGACAGCGCATTGATACCTTCACTCCTGAGTGACGGTATCAATGCGCTGTCGAAGCGCGCAGAAGGTGTTAGTACACCTGTCATTATAGTGCGGACTTTCCATAGCATAGAAAATCGCTACGTTTCAATTTGTGTAACTGAACTTTGTTTCATGTCACTGGTCATATAAACCTATGTAAACAGGAAAAACGTGGAAGAGTTTGGTCGCATCTAACTACAGCCCCAAAAAATACCGTTGGCCATAGTGAGCCTAGCTACATTGCTAACAGGAGTGAACAGGAGTAACAGCACGTCTGACTGACTGGGAGGTCGCGCAAAGCTCGGAGAGGTACGGATCAGCTCGTCTCAATTCAGAAAAGAACATATTTCGTTATGGAAGTACGGTGGACTGTTCCTTTAACAAACCACTGAAATTAAACTTAAGGTGCTGAGTACCAAAAAGCACAACATTTGTAGATTCTCAAAGAACAAATAGGCAACATAACCAGCAACATTATAAAACGTTTTAAAGCATTCATAGTATTTATTATAATTCATGTATTAGCTCTTAATTGGCTAGAACACCATATTTGTATTTATTAAAAACATTGTGGAGTAACAAACCACTGAAATTAAACTTAAGGTAGATATAGTAGATGTGCATTTGCACTGTCATCCATATCCTAACAAGTTAAGTTGTGAGCAGCTGGTCTACCGGACAGACTCGTGTTTCCAAGTCCCAGCCAGGGCCAGGGGGGCAGGGCACTAGGCACACGCCAGGAAGATCATCAAAGGATAGAGCACAACGCGTTCTAGAACGTAACGCCTCGCGGCGCGGAGTTCGCATTGCATGCCAAAAAACATCGAGCCATAGACTCTTTATTGTAGATTACTAGTGTGCAGCACAGATCTGCAGTTTCCTTACAAAACGTTATTCTAGAACTCTGCTCTTCCAGTCTGGCAAGTCGATATTATATAATTCCGCTCATCGTCTCTAAAAGGAGGACAAATGTGCGTCCGGCTTGATGCTGCGCCGGACGCCGGACAAGACATTGAAAAGACGGACGGTCCGGCCTAAAGCCGGACGTCTGGCCACCCTAGTGTGTGTGCTCATTGCTCACTTGTGTGCATTCACTGCTTCAGATGGGTTAAATGCAGAGGTTAAATTTCACTGTGTGCTTAAGTCTGTGCTTGAGTGTACGTGTGACAAATAAAAGCTTCTTGGCTTGGCTTACACAGTGCTTATAACTCCAAAGACACTGTGGACAAATACAATGCCTGTGCAAAAAAAAAAAAAAAAAAAAAGGCACCATTTTGGTTTAAATAAGGAAATACTTAAGATCCTTGGATTGGATAATTACTGTTGTGTTTAATGGGATTCAGCTGGCAACAATTCTTTCAACCCTAACTGATGCAGTGAGTAGCTTCTCGTTTCTGAAACAATCGTGTTCAGAAGATGTATCCCATGGTCGTGGAAAAGATATCTTCTGTGAAAAGAAAACTACTAAGGAAATAAGCGTTAAGAACTGGTCATTGCACTCTTAAAAAATGGAAGAATTGTGGTGAAACATCAACTTCAAGGAAGAAATATGATCAGAATAAACTTCTGACTGACCATGATCAGAGATCACTTAAACGCTTTGTGAAGTCAAATCATAAAACACTGACAGTAGAACTCATAGCTATGTTTAATAGTGAAAGAAAGCACATTTCCATACACACAATGCCACAAGAACCTACAGGATTGAGACTAAACAGCTGTGTGACCATAAGAAAACCATTAGTCAATGAGGCTAACCAGAAGAAAAGGCTTCAATTTGTTAGGGAGCATAAAAATTGGACTCTGGAGCAATGGAAAAAAGTCATGTGGTCTGATGAGTCCAGAGTTACCCTATACCAGAGCGATGGGCACATCAGGGTAAGAAGGGAAGCGCATGAAGCAATGCAGCCATCATGCATAGTGACCACTGTACAAGCCTCTGGAGGCAGTGTTATGATCTGGGATTGCTTCAGTTGGTCAGGTCTACACTCAGCAACATTATGTGACAATAAAATTAAGCCAGCTGACTACCTGAATGTACTGAATGACCATATTATCCATCAATGGATTTTTTTTTCTTCCCTGATGGCACAGGCATAAAATTAGGGCTCGAATTTTGAAAAAGTGGTTCAGGGAGCATGACGAATCATTTTTACACATAAAATGGCCACCACAGAGTCATTACCTTAACCCCACTGAAAGTGGAGAAGACTTTACGGAGTGGTTCGACTCTCTGGTCATCAATACAAGATCTTGGTGAAAAATTAATGCAACTCTGGATGGAAATAAATATTGTGACATTGCATAAAGTTGCCATGGCTAATGTGCACCATAAACAATGCTAAAGGTGGTCCAGCAAAATATTAGCGTGCATGATGGGATGGGTTTTTTTGTATGTTTGTTTGTTTTTGTTTTTGTTTTTTTTGACCAGGCAGTGTACAGACTAGGGCAAGAGCCTGTAATATCCCACTACCAAGACACTGCCAGTTCATTCAGTAATTGTATGCCTTTAAAAATGTACCTGAATCTAGGGCTGGGTGATAATGTAAAAATAAAAAATACTTTTTAAATGTATTAAAAATAGCAATTTATTTCAAACATTTTTTTTTGTAATTAGAATGGATTTTGGAAAATGTGAATGTGCAAAAATAGTAACAACACCATCTATAGCAACCAGTGCAAACATTTGTTCTTTTAAATGAAGGATATTAAATAAAGGACATTTAAAAAACTATTGTTTGCACTATTTGCTATCGATGGGCACCATGTTTTTCATGATATAAAATGCCATCGCATCAATAATTTCTTTCCCCTCAAGGGCTGTTCTTGTCGTAAGGAATAGCGTTAGTAAATGGTTAAACTAATGCTAAGTTTAACTTGAAGTTGCAACTTGTAATTCCCAAACTCCAACTTGTAAAAGCCAAAGAAAACACCACGCTGACTTGAAATTCCTACACATCATTTTGGGATAGTCTTCTCAACTCTGAGTTCCTTCCCGTTTACTGAGTGATGTCAAATCAATACAGCTGCTCACAGCACAAAAAGTAAACACTTCTTATTTTTAAATGAGTTATACTGGATACACAAGTATTAATTTTAGATCAGTCAACATACAGATATATTTGCTTGCTAAATCTAAAATATCGACTATACAGTTTGCTGTTTGACAAGGAAAATATACATCACTTATCACAGTTAGCAGGCTAATGTCTTGTTATATGAAGATGAACATGGAGGCATCCAGTTTGTTCCACTTCATCTGACAAACATGCTTTTCTACAAACTCAGTCCTCAGTGCTGCCTGGTTATCTTGGTGAGATTTTTGGGTTTTTTTTTTTGTCTACATGCACAGTGTTTCGGTGTATCACAGGCTGTAGGATGCATTTGTCAAATTATGAAAACTGTGTTCTTCCTTCATATTAGTTTAAAAATTGAATAGCATTTATAGATTTTTTTTTTCAACTATAGATTTTTTTTTTTTCAATGGGGAAGCCACGGCCTAATGGTTAGAGAAGCAGGTTTGGGACTAAAAGGTCACCAGTTTGATTCCCTGGACAAGCCTTGATCAAGGCACCTAACACCCAACTGCTCTCTGGGCTGTGGGTATGTCAGGGTCCTGTTGCATGTCACTCTGGATAAGAGTGTCTGTTAAATGCCTGTAGTGTAATGCAAACATGTACAATCTGATGAAAACATTTTGAAAAGCGAGTGTAACTAAATAAGTGATGACTGAGTGCATAATGGAAGAGATAAAAGTTGTTTTAATATTGTGAAATGTGTGAAGTGTGTGAAGGACATAGCAGGGTGGAGACACACGGAGTGAATATTGGAGGGTGCTTTATAGTTTTCAGAGGATTAGGCTTGTGTAATAAACTAACAGACACAGGAATTTCATTTCCCTCCCTGTTCTAATGAAAAATCAACAAACCAAACATGAATCCTCCAAGAAATTTGAGCCCTGTGACTAAAGCTTTCACAGGTTCCCCAACCTCTGAGTAGATGAAAGCTCACTTATAACTCAATACCTTCAATTCTGTTTGTTATAGTTAATCCAATTCTTTATGGTTTTTGTCCACTTCATTCTGCTCCATTCTGTTAATTTCAGTGGAATGCTCTGTCGCATTCACACAGTGCAGGATGCTTGGAGTGCGGCAAAAGTTCAATGTGTTTAGCCAATCAATCGATGGATTCACCAAAGGGAAGCTTTATGATTTGCCAAAACCAATCCAAATCAATGTCCAAGAAACACCTAATAACAGCAAGCAGAAAGAGGCTTTGGTGCAGCATGAGGCTACAAAATGCACAAGTAGACAGTGGACGCCACCGTGAACCAGAGACACGGCTCTGATTCAGCTCATATTTTCATGTTTGACTCAACTCTCCATAAAAATTCATGATATTCAGTCCATTGCAAGGAAAGGGAAGGAGAAAAATGCAACTTTAATATGGTGTAATTAACTATAATTTTACCACTGCATAAACTTTTCCCGATTGGAAAAGCTTTATTAAATGTCAGCTCATTACTTCAACATGTAACCCTACTGTAGCAGCAGCCATTCTGATGTTGGGTCAACGTTAAACCTTGTAAAAGTTCCACCTGCCACAGAGTTTAGGAGTGAAAATCTCATTCGATTAATAAACTTTAATTTGATCAAAAAGGCAACATTCATAATAGTCAGATTGTATTATGTTTTTTTTTTGTAATACATAATAGTTACATAATATATAGTTACATAATAGTATTTTAGTCCCGATGCATGTTTCTACTCCGTGCATCATGACAGTGTCACTCTCAGTATCAACAAGAGTGCTCTGAGAGCACAATATCCCTCGCTGGCAACTATGGCATAACTCTGGAAAAAGGCGACTGAACTGAACGAAATTGCAATATGCATATTACCAACATATAACAAAGAATCCTGTCAAGTTTCGGGAAATTTCTCCAAAAACTGTGAAAGGAGTTGATTTCAGAAAGTGATTACCCTTCCCGGGACAGATGGATGGACAGACGGACATCGCCACGACATAATCCCCCTTCAGGCCTTTCAGCCAGCAGGGGATAATATAAATTATGAGGGAAGTTGATTTCAGAAAGCAAATACATCTTGACGAAATTGCCAAAGTACAAGTTTGTTAATAATCAAGGGCATAACTCTGGTAAAACTTGCCCAAAGTAAACAAAATTTCAATATGCATATAACTGTCATAGAACAAAGCCTTTTGCCAAGTTTGGTGAAATTCCTCCACAAATTGTGAGAGGAGTTGATTTCAGAAGAACGTACATCCTCATGAAATTATCAAAGTAGAAGTTATTTAATCAAGGGTCAAAACTCTGGTAAAATTTTCACAAACGAAATTAAATCGCAATATGTGTATTACCGTCATATAACAAGGCCTTTTGTCAAGCTTCGAGAAATTCGTCCAAAAATTGTGAGAGGAGTTGGTGTCAGAAGGCAAACACACCTTCATGAAATTGTGAAAGTAGAAGGTTGTTAATCGAGGGCCATAACTCAGGTAAAATGCGACTGAATTGAATAAAATAACAATATGCATACTACCAATATATAACGATGCCTTTTGCCAAGTTTCATGAAATTCCTCCACAAATTGTGACAGGAGTTGATTTCAGAAGGAAAACACACACTCATGAAACTGTCAAACAATAATTTTGTTAATCAAGGGGTGTTACTCTGGTAAAAAAATGTGATCCAATTTGACAAAATTACAATATGCATATTATTGACATATAACAAAGAATCCTGCCAAGTTTCGTGAAATTCCTCCAAAAACTGTAAGAGGAGTTGATTTCAGAAGGTGAGCACCCTTCCCGGGACGGACAGACAGACAGACGGAAATCGCCACGACATAATCCCCCTTCTGGCCTTTCGGCCAGTGGGGGATAAAAAAAATTGATCTAAGTTCAGTAAATATCTCTGCAATACAGTAAATAGATGTATTTGACATAACGTCAAAGCTGTTACATTTTCACATTCTGTTTATTTATTTATTTATTTATTTTTAAATGTTTTAAACTGGCGGCACGGTGGTGTAGTGGTTAGTGCTGTCGCCTCACAGCAAGAAGGTCCTGGGTTCGAGCCCCGGGACCGGCGAGGGCCTTTCTGTGCGGAGTTTGCATGTTGTCCGCGTGGGTTTCCTCCGGGTGCTCCGGTTTCCCCCACAGTCCAAAGACATGCAGGTTAGGTTAACTGGTGACTCTAAATTGACCGTAGGTGTGAATGTGAGTGTGAATGGTTGTCTGTGTCTATGTGTCAGCCCTGTGATGACCTGGCGACTTGTCCAGGGTGTACCCCGCCTTTCGCCCGTAGTCAGCTGGGATAGGCTCCAGCTTGCCTGCGACCCTGTAGAAGGATAAAGTGGCTAGAGATAATGAGATGAGATGTTTTAAACTAAAATTCTTAGAAATGTTTACACATAGCAACCTTAAGGTCTGGTGTATGGGAGCACTTTGGTTTCCTGGGATGTTATGATGCTCATTAGTGAAGTTGTGGACTGAAGTTTTAATGCTTGACGTATCAGCCAAATACAGGGTTGAGTACTAATCCCAAACATGTCCAACTTCACCTTTCTGTGTCGGTCTCTAAAGCCAGATGAAAACACACACACACACACAATGTTCCAGCAGCCAATCCATGCTAAAGAAATCACTGCAGAGATTGGGAAGTTCATATTCCATGGAAGAGAATGTAGGATTCAAAAACACATCTAGGGCTACAGAAAGCGATGTGACTGACAGAACAATGAACTAAGAGCAGGATAAGCAAAGCCATGTGCTTCAGACACCCCATTTGTGAGTGAGACCATTGAAATCTTCGATATTTAATGTCATTTTGGTACATTCTAATACACAACTAATACACCGTTATGTTGTTACATGCTGCAGAAAGGAAGACTCAATCACACAAACACTGTCATTATTACGTTTCAGTTATTATCCTTTCATAATGTTGCATTTTTAATCAAGTGAAAAAGAAACCTAAGGCAAGTAATGTTTGTTTTTGCTGTCTCAAAAATGTATCGTCTTGAGATACCAACATATCCATGATGTATTGTATTGAATTTGAATTTTGTGTACCGTTGAACCCCAAGAGGTTTCATGGAAATAAATACATGTAAGCCCATGAACAAAACTTTATTTATCCCCAGACTACTTGGCTGAGAAAATGATTGCCTCTGAAAGACCAAGTGGTAGAATTAAGACCACAGATTGAGCCAATTAAGCGACTTCATTAACACTCTTGAACAAAAGCAGCTGGTTCATGCTTCTCAAGATCTCAGATCAGAAAATAATAGCAGAGTGAGAGCAAGGAGACCCGGATCTTTCTTCACCATGGCATCCAACCAGAGCATAAAAGAAGACTTTTTCTCATGCTAATTTCTCTACTACAGTGCCAAGTAGTGAGCACAACTAGCGTGAAGAAGGCCTCTTCAAACACAGTAGGAACACTTACAAAAAGAGAGCTACTGAGAGTGAGCAGCCGAAGACAAGGAACCGAAAGGTCTCATGAAGATATGGGGCAATGCCTCTATGCACAAATTGAGTCATTTAAACAGCTTTCCTATGTCTGATTCCCCTCATGTATAATGTAGCATAGATAAAGGATGCATTTAAATTGGAATTACTGTATGCCAAGACAAAAGCCAATTATAAAGAAATCTTTTGTTGTTGTCCAGATACAGATATATACAGTACGCTGCAGAAGGTTTCGGTCCATGAAAATGATGCTAAAGCATTATATCTTAATAGCAACTTTTTATTTGCTGGAAATGGCATTAATAGAAATAAAACTATTGGTTACAGCAATTGCTTGTGATGTTCTAAGAGTATTCTCACTAGCCCAAAACCTTGGCCCCATCCTTCCATAAATCTCAGGTTGTTGCACATTGTTGCATGGTCTTTAGTGCATTACGATATATTTTGCTTTATCTTCCTACAAAAATAATAGTTCCCTGTCCACATTGTGCTCTATATTTCATTTCTTGTGAAATTTCTTCTTCTTGTCCCTGAAGCATTAATTCTGGTGCCAGATGACTCTGCCAGACACTAAACAAACCCTGACTGGATCTCTTTCTGTCCCATGAGGAAATGACCTTTAAGATGCAGACAGTTTTTGAGATCTTCCACCACATGTTCTGCCTGTACTTGCCCAGTTTCTCCATTTTTTAAATAAAGGTTTGAACATTATACCGTAAAATACCAAATAATAGCCCGGGCGATTATTTGTCTCAATCACGTAAGAGACCCGGCGCGTATTAGAGACTAGGCGGCTATTTGGAACAGGCGATTAATTCCTTCTTCACAAATACCTTCCCCAAAATCTACCTCAAAACGGGGAAAAAATCATTCTCAGATAGGCCTACTTTTAACCAGTATAACTTACAGTTTGTTTCGAGTTAGATTACAGATAGCACGGTGCCGACTTCGGGGAATTTTGAAGACGCAGAATGCATCTTCGCATGGCACAGTCGGGGTGGATAAAGGATAAATCACACACCTTTTCCTGTTAATGACTAGTTAAGCGCATGCTTTACAAAATAATCAAGAAACCACACCATTGTCTGTGCGCAGCACTGTGATTTAATTACTCTGCAAAGTTATGGTCACTTGCTATCACCCTCACCCATGCAGCCTCCACCCTTTGCGCTTCGCGATGTCTGTCAATCTGAAATTGCATGGAGGGCGCGACGTTGAAGCAACATAATTAGGGTGCGAAGTGTCAAACCAAAGGGTTTTTTCTTATGCTGAAAAATAAGTGACCTGCAGTGGCTACATACTGTCATCTTGCATTCTCACGTTTCTCTCCAAGACGTCTCCCTATTTGGCCGATATGAGCCTATTCCCCGAGTGAGTTGGTACGGTGGCTCGACCCCGTAGAAAACTTAAAGTTCGGATGAAAGTTAGTTGAATAGGTTACTGACTTGTAGGCCTACATGTTGCCTGCCTGACGCGTGCTTCTGCCCAACTTGCACGACAGATTACTTGTTGAAAAGGCCCCTTGGATTAGATTGGCCGCGAGCAGACTGAAATGCATGTTAGAACGCTCTCACCTTTTTTGTAAAGCGTCTTCCAGATCCGAATGGGTAAGGGCAAGTGAAATGGTATAAGGTCTTTAATAAAACTCAGTGTGTGCTTTGACGCATGCATTCGGCAATTTAGGTCGTTTAACAGAAGCAGCAGTCCAACCTTGGAAACCCGCAGTCCTCAATGTCACCACACACGCTGGCTTTCGTTGGGTATACCCAAAGGGGTGGCTAAGACATCTGTCAAAAGTTACGGAGTTGCATTCCTCAAGAAATATTACGGTAGACCAAGATTATAACATTGAAATGGCATGTTTATTATCACGTAACAAAATGTTGTAAACAGTATTATAGAAATAATTTCATTCATTCATTCATTCATTCATTCATTCATTCATATTGTTTCGGTAGAAAACTATGCAATGCAAAATCGTTTAAACACCAGAAAACCAGAAAAGTGCTGGGCCTCAAGATTCTAGATAGAACGTTCGGACGCTTTTTTTTTTTTTTTTAGACCCCGGCGAGTATTCGGAACCGGCCTTTATTTGTCACAACACACGCGTACACCCGGCCGTTAAAGGGAACTCGGCGGTTAATTGGAACTCGGCTATTATTTGGTATTTTACGGTATTCTAAAATTGGGGTATTGCTTGCTAACCATGCTTGCTGTGTTTAACATATATTTCACAAATATTTACCTCAGGCTCAGGGAATATTGGTGAATAATATCAGCGAATAATAACCGAGATGAAGTTGAGGTTATTATTCACTGATATTCACTGAGCCTGAGCCATAATTGCTTTAGTATAAATACACAGGTGATTATTTAAAAAAATTAAATAATATTGAAAAAAATTTTTTTTTAAACTTTAAAAGTGGCATGCAAATGTAATAAAGTCGCACCGCAGAGTTGTGTCACTTATCTATGCTGAATCACATAAAATACTTTGTTTTGAAACAGATAAAATAAATCATAATTCCACCTTACATTTGAATAGTTTTGGACTATATAGCATCTTTAGTACTTTTAGGAATAACATTTTCTTTCATAATTTGTAATTCTTCCTCACTTCCGCTGACAAAGCGACTGGCCGCCATTTTGCCAAGGTGATTATCGAGAAATAGTCCGAATTTCTCGACCAATCAGTGCATGCGATTTTCTATAATCACCTGTGTATTTATAC
Source organism: Neoarius graeffei (assembly GCF_027579695.1). NCBI lineage: Eukaryota > Metazoa > Chordata > Actinopteri > Siluriformes > Ariidae > Neoarius > Neoarius graeffei. Next base: position 35,070,990 of record NC_083587.1, on the reverse strand, counting down.
TAAATATGTATATAACTGAACTGCATTTATTATAATGTTACATAACATTTTAAATAAATAAAATTGTAAAAATACATTTCAGAAGACTGTGAGGTTTTGGATTCAAAATTTAAATGTGCAATATAAATTAGATTAGATTATAAATTAGGCTATTATTATCTGCTTTGACAGAATAATCTAATATATGGATGCTATATTGAACATGCAGGAGCTGGTTCCATAAGTTAATGCTATACAGCTATATTAATAATATACTAGATCAATACATTTAAACCACTTTGTAATCCACCAGACCAATATAACTAAAAAGTTTTCATTAAGTGCATAATTGCTTTAGGATACTTAGATTTCTGAAACAACATTAGGCAATACATGATAGAAGCATTTCTGAGATTACAAGGCACATAAATACCCAGAATTAAAAATATGTTTACAGTGGTGGCACAATAATGCACATGGAAGGTAGTGCGTTGCCCCAATACTCATTCCCACTTTATCCCAATGTTTACATGTTTCAAATTCATCGGTTCTTGATGTTGGCCCTTAAGAAAGCCAAAATGAAACATCTCCTGTGTACGTTTATGACAGTAATCAATCAAACAAAGTAACATAAACACTGAAGAAATACCCCAGAAGATAAGGTCTCTCTCACACACACACACACACACACACACACACACACACACACACACACACACACACACACACACACGACCTCCAGGGTCACACCTGCTGTTTATTACAAGGACTGCAAGCTGCACAACTGATGCTGATTTGCTAATGAACCCGAACCTACACTACGCGCTGACATAATTATAGGAAATTGGATTACAAAATGCAGTTAGAGCTTATTAAACATTTATAGTTCAAGAAATCTCATGATAAAGCTCCCGTCACATCCTTAATTCTTAAACATTCATATTGGCCTATTATAAAATTGTCTGTAAACATTTAAACGTTCAGGCAAAATCAGCTTATTTAGATATTTATTAATTGATTTAGTAAGAGAGAAGCAAACTGGTGTAAGATATGACTATAGTACCAGAAATATCAAGGGGAAATTTTTATTATTATCCATCCAAGATCTATACTGCTTATCCGTCAGGGTCGCTGTGGAAGATGGAGGCAGTTGACTTTGGGTGAGAGGCAGGGTACACCCTGGACAGGTCGCTAATCTTTCGCAGGGTTAATACAGAGACAAATAACCATTCACAGGCAATTTAGAGTAGCCAGTTGACTTAATCTGCATGTCTTTGGACTGTCGGAGGAAACCAGAGCACCTGGAGGAAACCCACACAGACACAGGGAGAACATGCAAACTACAGCACAGAAAAGCCTCAGTTGGCCAAGAGGTTCAAACTTAGAACCTTCTTGCTTTGAGGTGACAGTGCTAACCACTGCACCACCATGCCACCTATCATGGCTATTATTATTATTATTATTATTATTATTATTATTATTCACAAATAAGGTGTATTAATATAGCTGACATACCAGATGTAAAAGACGCAAAACACTAAAAGTTGACTGTTTTCCAATTACAGCTTGTCTCAAAGCACATTATCCCTCTTATACGACAACAAGTTGCCAATGATTACAATTTTAAGTTTTTAAAGAATGACACGTCACACTTCTAACTGTAACAGAATGTCTGCAAGACAGGTTAGGTACTTACATTATAACAGCTTTTTACAGTCGTTCCCTCACCAGCCTCTTTTCTCTCCCTATAAGGCTTGTCATGTACAGTACAGACCAAGAAACCGGAAAGCAGAAAGTCCTCTTATGGAAAACTTACTGAATGTTACAAAGTGACAACTCCCAAGATTCCTTCCTTAACTGCTAAATAAATGTGTCCTTCCAGAAGATGATAGCTACGTTTAGATATTCATCTAAGTTAAATACCAGCATGTTAATCCACTTATTATAAGGCCTAGATAATTGAAGAGCATTCACCATACAAGTCTTTGAGAATTACATATTACTATCAAAATAAGAATGTATTTGAAAGAGAGCATTAAAGCTGTATTGTGAATCACAGCTAGCACTCCTGTCAGAGCTGCTGTTATAGAAAATTAATCAATACCTTCTGACTAATCATACTGAAGAATTCAACAGTGCTGTGGAATAATACTAAAATGAGTAGCCATACCATTAACTTCAGGTTACCATTAAGAAAATGTCAGTTTGGTCAATGTTTTGAAATAGGAAAACCTATTTTTTATAGAAGTGCAATAGACACAGATAAAACTTGGGATGGGGAGACTTGGGATAGTTTGCATCCCATAAATTAATTTCGACTAATCGGGTTTTAGATTGCATTAGAAGTTAGATGTTTCCCCTTAGAGTAACCTACTTCCTTTGGAGCCACAAAGCTGGACACTGCAGCAAGGTGTGTGCGGTTAAATATTTTTGTCAATCAAAACTTGTATTTTCTACTTCGAAATCCACCTCCATTCTCTGGTGTAATGTACGCTGGTGAATTTGGGATTTGTTCAGAATTAAAGCACATAGCCTAGAGGAGTGTTTCTCAACCACTGGGCCATGGCCCATTAGTGGGCTCTGAAGCACCATCTAGTGGACTGCAGATTTTTTTCAAGTTTGAAGTCAAATACTACGGTAAATAGTTCAGGATGCCGTAGTGTCCCAAGCTGGTTTGCCGTACACTTTTCAAGTCGAATAAATAAATTTGTGGGTAACTTAAGAAGAACAAGTCTTTATTTTTGTCACATTCCTCCTCTGCATTTAACCTGCACATGCATGCGAGCGCGCGCGCGCGCACACACACACACACACACACACACACACACACACACACACACACACACACACACAGAAAGAGAGAGAGAGAGCACACACACATACACACAGCATGCGCAGTAGGCAGAATATATAAATACATTTGTGGGTAAATCATATGGATCTGTGAACCCTGCATGATGCCTGCTGGAAGAGAAGAGCAGGGAGGATTGAAAATCGAGCAGCTGTAGTTTGTTTATACCTGATACTAAAACTTGTAGCGTCCTAGCAACCATCTCAAAGACATGGACAAAAATTCCTCCTTACCCAAGCAAAAATGATACAGGATTTATCTTGCAGTGTCCTGATCCCCAGGTCTTTAACCCAGCCACATATTAAAATGCCTCCATGCTCTTCCAGGATTTATTCTGTTTGTCTATGTAGAACAATGTCTGCAGCACCAGGTAGTTTGAGATGTTGGGGAACTCAATGGATGGATAATTTTCCAACTCATAATGAATGAATTAATGACTTTATTTATCTTAAAAACAACCTTTAAAATCTTTAATCCCTTTTGACTGAAAATGCCCTGCATGCAAGGTTTGGCTTCTGGCACATCCATCCATCCATCATCTGTAGCCGCTTATCCTGTTCTACAGGGTCACAGGCAAGCTGGAGCCTATCCCAGCTGACTACGGGCGAGAGGTGGGGTACACCCTGGACAAGTCGCCAGGTCATCGCAGGGCTGAGACAGAGACAAACAACCATTCACACTCACGGTCAATTTAGAGCTTCCAATTAACCTAACCTGCATGTCTTTGGACTGTGGGGGAAACCGGAGCACCTGGAAGAACACAGGGAGAACATGCAAACTCCACACAGAAAGGCCCTCGCCAGCCGCTGGACTTGAACCCAGGACCTTCTTGCTGTGAGGCGACAGTGCTAACCACTACACCACCGTGCCGCCCCCTGGCACATCCATACAGTTTAAATACAATACCTACATTTAAAAAATATATGTTTTTATTGTGTTTATTTAATTCCTGGGCTCCCATCTGTAACAGGGAGTAATATTGCATTCCATTAATACACTTTACAATAAATTATTAGATTCTAGTAGAATAGATGAGCCAAAAATAACTGGGGAGCTTTTTTAATGGGCCTTAACTTGTTACAAGTATGAATAGGTGGGCTGTAAAGCAGAAAAGGTTGAGAACCCCTGGCCTAGAGTAAACATGTATAGCATTATTTATTAAATTTAAGTAACAATTAAATGAAATTAAACTTATTTAATTCCTTCTTGAGAATGGAACTCTTTTGTCTCGTCAGGTTTTGGGTAAACTGACTTTTTTTTCTATAGCACCATTGTGTGTTCATCCAGTTCATATGTTACAAGTTTGGATAATAAATAAAAGTTAAAACATAGGCCTAGGTTTTTTATTTTTTGTTCTACATCTCTTTTCAATGTCTCATGTCTCCCTGCAAAAAGATAATGACAGAAAACGTGAAGTCTGAAGGCCAGTTTATGTGAGAAACTGAGAAACTCATGTTGTTGTAAGAGGTATAGTAAATACTCTCTAATGCAATGTGAATGTGATGCGACCTGCAAAGAATTTCACACAATGTACAAATAAAGCTGAAAACTTGTCCCAAGTCAACCCGCTCTCCCCTATCTTAGAGATTTTAATTATCTCTAAAAAAAAACTTTCAAAAGAAAAGCAAAATAAAAGAGCAATTAAAATAGCTGCGACAGCGCGTGCGCTTCTTTACTGTAGACTGGATATGAGCAGCACTTCAGCAGTCACATCCCAGAAGGGGTTAGTTTCTTTTCTGCAGATGTTACAGTTACGTCTTTCACACAGGCTACATTTCATAATTCTCTTAGTCCATGACTTTATCTCTCTTATGGATTTATCTATTCATACGGATCCTCCTGTTGTTTCCCAGCTGGAAAACAAGTAAAGAATAGATTCAGCCACTAAATGTATGAATGTTGAAGAGGATACACAATTGTCACTTTAAACCAGTAAAATATTATTCTTCATATTTCTTTAACTGCCATATGTATACATCTGACTCGGTGTGATACTTCAGTCGGATTCTAAAAGAGAGTGAAGTGCAATAACCATTATCAGCCACCAAACGCGCGCGCATACAAATGTAATAAAAACATGGGAACAATAGACTAACTGATCTAAAGCCTACCTTCATTATCCGGATAGTTTCTCAGTGCTTGACAGTCTAGTAAAGTGTGAAAAAGAAAAAGGGATGAGAAAATCCGGCAGAGAGCCATGTTCAGGCTGCTCGCGCATCCCGGTGCGCAAACTTGGTTTGTATGAAGCTGTAAGGAGAGCGCGAGCTGGAAGGAGGATCCGTCAGGAGCGCGTCCTGTCAATCAAATTGAATTGGGCGGGACTTGTTTTTCATCTCATGTCATTATCTGTAGCCGCTTTATCCTGTTCTACAGGGTCACAGGCAAGCTGGAGCCTATCCCAGCTGACTACGGGCGAAAGGCGGGGTACACCCTGGACAAGTCGCCAGGTCATCACAGGGCTGACACATAGACACAGACAACCATTCACATTCACACCTACGGTCAATTTAGAGTCACCAGTTAACCTAACTGCATGACTTTGGATGAAACCGGAGCACCCGGAGGAAACCCACGCGGACACGGGGAGAACATGCAAACTCCGCACAGAAAGGCCCTCGCCGGCCACGGGGTTCGAACCCGGACCTTCTTGCGGTGAGGCGATAGCGCTAACCACTACACCACCGTGCCGCCCGGGCTTGTTGTTGTTGTTGTTATTATTATTATTATTAAATGTTCATCACTGACTGAGCAGTGAATATACTCGAATTAAATGTATAAAATTACACCTAAGGTTGTTCTTAGTTAAGTTCATAAGTACCAGTGAGCAAATGACTGTATATCCATCCATTATCTGTAGCCACTTATCCTGTTCTACAGGGTTGCAGGCAAGCTGGAACCATCCCAGCTGACTATGGGCGAGAGGCGGGGTACACCTTGGACAAGTCGCCAGATCATCACAGGGCTGACACAGAGACAAACAACCATTCACACCTACGGTCAATTTAGAGCCACCAATTAACCTAACCTGCATGTCTTTGGACTGTAACGGAAACCCACGCAGACATGGGGAGAACATGCCAATTCCACACAGAAAGGCCCTCACTGGCCACTGGGCTTGAACCCAAAACCTGAGGTGACAATGCTAAACACTACACCACCGTGCCACCCATGAGGAAACATGGTGGTTATTTTAAGTCAAGGTGTGGCCATGACTTAAAGGTAGACTGCCTTTCAGATTTTTCAAGTGTAGGTCATAAAAATAATTTTCCCCAACACCCAATTATTTTTGTTTAGTGGACCGAAAGGGGCAGCATGGTGGTGTAGTGGTTAGCACTGTCGCTTCACAGCAAGAAGGTCCTGGGTTTGAGCCCAGTGGCCGACAAGGGCCTTTCTGTGTGGAGTTGGCACATTCTCCCCACGTCTGCGTGGGTTTCCTCTGGGTGCTCTGGTTTCTCCCACAGTCCAAAGGCATGCAGGTTAGGCTAATCGGTGGCTCTAAATTGACCGTAGGTGTGAATATGAATGGTTGTTTGTCTCTATGTGTCAGCCCTGCGATAACCTGGCGACTTGTCCAGGGTGTACCCTGCCTCTCACCCATAGTCAGCTGGGATAGGCTCCAGCTTGCCTGCAACCCTGCACAGGATAAGCGGCTACAAATAATGGATGGATGGATGGATGGATGGATGGATGAATTTAGGGCCACGTGCCCGAAAAATCTCCGCTATTATTTCTTGCTTCATCATGACCCAATTCAAGATACTACATCATGCATCACATGGTGGGCTTTCCCCGTTCACTCAAGGCATTGTTGGATACAAATTTGAAACAGGATAGAATGGAGGATGCAGATGAAACATGAAAGACTGACTACAGTAACAGAAAGTGAGAAGAAAATGCATTATGTTGCGAAGGAAAGGAAACACAGGACCAAACTAATAAATATCAGTGGTCAGTGAGCACCTTGGTGTGATCAGCTGTTCGTTTAGCGACAGAATGATTTAACTGTCAGTGCACGGTCAAGGTAAACCTGTAGATGGCAGTAATGCAACACTGCGGATGCCAGCTGCCATAAAACCCAAGAGAAGAAGGAAAAGAAGAAGAAACAGGTAAACCAACCTATGCATGTGCACACTGGACTTCCTCTGTCTACTTGATTACACAAAGTGAGCGATTTCATGCACATTATTTGCTAGGGAATCCCCTCAAATTAAATATCTTCCCAGCCACAGAAGGACTTGCTTGTTTTCTTTTTTTTGGGGGGGGGGGTTTGAGATATTGCAGAAATACACATATCACAATGACCAAATTTCAGAGGGAACTAAATTTCACCATTTTTATGAAATTGAAAGGCCGTATAGCTTTAATATTTTGAACCCATGAGATGATATAGTCCCCTCCAAAAGTCTTGCAATAGTAAGATCAATTATTTTGTTTTCACGACACACTGAAGACATTTGGTCTTCACTTATCAAAAATATGAGATGATAGATCAGAATTTCAGCTTTCATTTCCTCCTGATATTTATATCTACATGCTTTAAATGACTTGGCAATTTTGATAACAGACCACCAATTATTTAGGTAAGCAAAAATTTTAGAATAGATAGTCTTAATTATCACCTTGATAATTACCTCGAGCGACTTGGTGGCCAATCGCTTTGTCACCATAAGTGAGGTAGAATTACAAATTCCATCCATTATCTGTAACCACCTATCCTGTGCAGGGTCATGGGCAAGCTGGAGTCTATCCCAGCTGACTATGGGTGAGAGATGGGGTACACCCTGGACAAGTCTCCAGATCATCACAGCCCTAATACATAGAGACAAACAACCGTTCACACTCACATTCACACCTACGGTCAATTTAGAGCCACCGATTAGCCTAACCTGCATGTCTTTGGACTGTGGGAGAAACCAGAGCACCCGGAGGAAACCCACACAGACACAGGGAGAACATTTCTCCACACAGAAAGGTTCCCGTCGGCCACGGGGCTCAAACCCAGAACGTTTTTGCTGTGTGGCAACAGTGCTAACCACTACACCTCCCTACTGCCCAGAATTATAACTTATGAAAGAAAAAGCACTAAAGATGCTATGAATTTGGTCTAAAACTATTCAAAGGTAAGGTGGAATTGTGATTTATTTTATCAACTTCAAAACAAAGTATTTTATGTGACTTGGCATAGATAAGTGACACAAGTCTGCGCTGCGACTTTATTACATTTGCATGCCACATTTGAAGTCTCATCTCATCTCATTATCTCTAGCCGCTTTATCCTGTTCTACAGGGTCGCAGGCAAGCTGGAGCCTATCCCAGCTGACTACGGGCGAAAGGCGGGGTACACCCTGGACAAGTTGCCAGGTCATCACAGGGCTGACACATAGACACAGACAACCATTCACACTCACATTCACACCTACGGTCAATTTAGAGTCACCAGTTAACCTAACCTGCATGTCTTTGGACTGTGGGGGAAACCGGAGCACCCAGAGGAAACCCACGCGGACACAGGGAGAACATGCAAACTCCACACAGAAAGGCCCTCGCCGGCCATGGGGCTCGAACCTGGACCTTCTTGCTGTGAGGCGACAGCGCTAACCACTACACCACCGTGCCGCCCCTTATTTTTAAATATTTTTAAAATTTTTTGTATTTTTTTTAAATAATCACGTGTATTTATACTGTAACAATTATCTGTCTCAGGCTCAGTGAATATCAGTGAATAATAATAAAGTTTTCATCTCAGTGAATAATAACTGAGCCTTTGTCTCGGTTATTATTCATCAATATTCACTTTGCCTTTGGTGAATAACTGTTAAATATTTGGTTGCATAATCCCTTGCTTGTCTTATGTCAATGCTGGAAAGCAAAATCACTACTTTAAAGTTGAAAATTGTTGTTTTATTGTCAAATAATTAAGATGAAAAAAACAGAAATTTGGAGTGTTCATAGGTATTCCCCCCCCCCCCCCCCCCCAAAAAAAAAAAAAAAGTCAATAGTTTGTAGAGCCACCTTTTGCTGCAATTACAGCTGCAAGTCTCTTGGGGTATGTCTCTATTAGCTTACCACATCTAGACACTGGGATTTTTGACCATTCTTCAAGGCAAAACTGCTCCAACTCCTTCAAGTTAGATGGGTTGCGTTGGTGCACAGCAATCTTCAAGTTATGTCACATATTCTCAGGTGGATTGAGGTCTGGGTTTTGATTAGGTCATTCTAAGATATTTAAATGTTTCCCTTTAAATCACTCCAGTGTAGCTTTAGCAGTATGTTTAGGGTCATTGTCCTGCTGGAATGTGAACCTTCGTCCCAGTCTCAAACCTCTGGCCGATTCAAACAGGTTTTCCTCCAGAATTGCCCCGTATTTAGTGCCATCCATCTTTCCTTCAGTCTTGATCAGCTTTTCTGTCTCTGCAGATGAAAAATATCCCCATGACATGATGCTGCCACCACCATGCTTCACTGTAGGACTGGTATTCTCAGAGTGTTGGGTTTGCGCCACACATGGCATTTCCCATGATGGCCAAAAATATAAATTTTTGTCTCATTTGACCAGGGAATCTTCTTCTGTGTGTTCGGGGAGTCTGCCACATGCAGTTGGGCAAACTCCAAAAGTGTTTTCTTAAATAATGTCAAGTCAAGTTTATTTGTATAGTTCTTTTAACAATAAACATTGTCGCAAAGCAGCTTTACTAAATTTGAACAACTTAAAACACGAGCTAATTTTATCCCTAATCTATCCCCAATGAGCAAGCCTGTGGCGACGGTGGCAAGGAAAAACTCCCTCAGACGACATGAGGAAGAAACCTCAAGAGGAATCAGACTCAAAAGGGAACCCATCCTCATTTGGGCAGCAACAGACAACATGACTATAACATTAACAATTTTAACATGAAGTCAGTTTCATTGATGTGAAACTCTTCATTGATGTAAACTTGAATGCAAAACTGTTCATGACAACTCCTGTCCTAAAGTTAGCAAGTCAACTGTAGTCCTCAGCCAGCATTACTGTAAGAGTCCAGAGCGTCTTCCAAGTGTGACTTTCAACTGTCCATATGGGGCCGTCCTCTACAGGAGCGATGCAATGAGACTCCAACCAGACACAGGGCACCAGGATGGATCAGGCAGGTCCGAGGAACAGAAGAGATCAGCATCTTGATCCCAGGACCGACATGTAACTCAGAGGGAGAGATTTTGGGGGGAGGGGGGAAGACAGAGAAAACACAGGTTGTTAAGTATGCCCAGTGTCACCTGAATAAGCAGGAACAGTATACATATTGCACTGAGTACAAGCAGGGACTCCGGCAAAACTAACTATGACAGCATAACTAAAAGGGGAGAGCCAGAAGGTAACACAGGCATGAGGGAGCTCTGGGACATAAAGCAGCAGCAACCACACCGTCAACAAACTCGAGTGAGCATGCGAGTGGGGGACTGACAGCATCCATACATCCCAGTTTACCAAAACACTCTATGTCTGAGGACCCTCCAGATCGACTCCTTTAACTCATAAACACCATTAACAAAAGGCTTGATTAAACAAATATGTTTTCAGCCTAGACTTAAACGCTGAGACTGTGTCTGATTCCCGAACATTACTTGGAAGGCTGTTCCATAACTGTGGGGCTTTGTAAGAAAAGGCTCTGCCCCCTGATGTAGCCTTCACTATATGAGGTACCAGCAGATAGCCTGCACCTTTTGATCTAAGTAGGCGTGGCGGGTCATAGAGGACCAGAAGTTCACTCAGGTACTGTGGTGCGAGACCATTCAGTGCTTTAAACGGCAATAGTAGTATTTTATAAATCAATACAAAATTTGATTGGCAGCCAATGCAGTGTGGATAAGACAGGGGTGATGTGGTCATATTTTCTAGTTCTAGTAAGGACTCTTGCTGCTGCATTTTGAACTAACTGGAGCTTGTTTATGCACTTATTGTAACATTTTTTTAATTAAAATATTATTGGTATACTTTGTTTATACTGCCTAGATACCTGCCATGAAGTTGGATCCAATGATTTTTCATGAATAATATAGAATTTTCGGCCTTTTTTCTAGACATGGCAAAGAAATCGTCATTTCCATCACCTAAACAAAAATGTGTTTTAAAGCAAAAATGTTCAAAGATTTTATGATATAAACATATTTTATCAAAGATCACACTGACATCTGTCCAAATCTAACATTTATTTATTTCTCAGAAATGTAAGTGTAATGATTTTACAATGTTAATTCTGGCGGCACGGTGGTGTAGTGGTTAGCGCTGTCGCCTCACAGCAAGAAGGTCCTGGGTTCGAGCCCCGGGGCCGGCGAGGGCCTTTCTGTGTGGAGTTTGCATGTTCTCCCCGTGTCCGCGTGGGTTTCCTCCGGGTGCTCCGGTTTCCCCCACAGTCCAAAGACATGCAGGTTAGGTTAACTGGTGACTCTAAATTGACCGTAGGTGTGAATGTGAGTGTGAATGGTTGTCTGTGTCTATGTGTCAGCCCTGTGATGACCTGGCGACTTGTCCAGGGTGTACCCCGCCTTTCGCCCGTAGTCAGCTGGGATAGGCTCCAGCTTGCCTGCGACCCTGTAGAACAGGATAAAGCGGCTAGAGATAATGAGATGAGATGAGATGAGATGAGATGTTAATTCTGAAAAACGCTTAATATTATGTTACTGAAACCTTTAATTTCATAGTATACACTTTCAAATCAGATATTTTTTAACTCATATACATATACCCTACCTTCAACATCACACCTATCAACACAATAACAATCATTGCCTTAACTCTATTTTCAAAATGTGTTTTACCGAAAAACGTGTGGTTGTGGAAATGACATGGGGTGGTGGAAAAGACGGGAAGTGGTGGAAATTACATTACAGATATAATTGGTTTTCCACTGAGAGAGAGACAAGAGAACAGTAGAATCACAATCAAAAATCAGTCTCACAGATCATTTTGGAAAAAAAAAACACTGTAAAACTTGCTGTCTAACAGGACAGGGCATATTTGCATTTCACGTCTTTGTAATTTGTTCTAAAAACAATACCAAGATTTAATACCAAGATGAATTACTTAGACTAGTTACACAGCAATATTTAAAATCTTAACAATCATAGTGAATATAATAACAATATAACAATCACAGTGAATATCATAATATCATAACAATAATAAATACCATAACAATATCATAATCATCCTGGATATCACAACAATAAAATTAGAACATCATTATAAAAATGTTGCCATGGGCCAAATGTTCAGACATTAAAGATCAGAGCATAAGACACTTAGTTAGACAGTAGTTATTACAAATCATAACAATTATGTGCATATAGTAACAATATCGTAACATAATGAATATCATAACCATGGATATCATAACAGTATCAATATCAAAACATCATCATTGTCTTATGGCTTTGTCAAGTTTTTCTCTAGTTTCGGTAAGGTCTCGGTACACCTTTGCTCTTGATTTTTTTCTTTTCTTCCCTCTTTTCCTCTGTGTTGTCTCTGGTGTAGGCTCCAGCTGATGTGGCATAGGAATAACCATAATGTTTTCAGGGGATTGTGGTGGTGTTGCCCCTGCCAGGAAACTTTCTGCTGCTGCTGCGACCATTTTAGAGACTTCTTTAAGTCTACTACTCTACATCTGTTTCGCTGTGTAATTCGGCAATTTCTTCTCATTTTTCTTTGGGCCCTTTTTGGCATTTCTTTGACAGACTTCACTATACCTTTCTCTTTTTTCTTTAAATATCTTTCTCTGTCTTTCTTTAGGAATTCCACATACTTCACTGGGTCTGATTTTATTCTCTCCCTGTATGATTTTGACTTCTCTGCCCGCTGTTTTTTGTGCCATCTTAAAAAAACAGAGAGACCACTTAGTTGGCTTCAATTAACATAATTCCCTAGGACATCAGTGTTTCCCATACATTGTCGAGACTATGGCAGCCTGCAATAGTCTAAATTTGGAACGTGAAAAAATATTTCTGCCATACTGACGTCTCAGTCAGTCTCTTTTGTTTGCATTACTTTTAATTACTTAAGTAGGCCCTACCGCAAATTCAGGCCTGTTTTGGTGTAGAAAAAATTAACATGAATCTGTTTTGGAACCTGCAGCAGTGCGCTGCACACCCTTGGAGACTCCTCCACTTGCGCACGCATGCACATACACACACACGGTGAAAAATGGTGCGTCTGTGTGCCACTCCAAAGCAGCCATAAATTAGATGAAAAGGATGTCACCTATGACTGACAGTGACTACATTTACATGCACCTAAGTATCCTGAATATGTTCAGGATATTAAGTATTCCGGCTTTGCGTTTGCGCATGTAAACACCTTTTCCCAAATTCAGTATGCTGAATAAGCCCTTATCCCCATTTCTGAGAAATCAGGAAATACTAGGTGGAGTACTCTGAAAGAGACCGGGATACTGTAGCATGTAAACACCTTATCCTGATTTCTGACAATTGAATGCTATAATCAGTAACTGGAATATAAGTGTTTATCATGTAAACATTTATCATGTATTTATTCATTGTGGCAGCGGGGGCGTGGTCAAGCACCAGTCTGTGACAGGAGGGCAGAGTCAGGGAAGGTAAGTGGCAGAATCACTACACCTGATGTCAATTAACCTGTGTTTGTGTGTCTTCCCAGTGACCGCGCCCTACTTAAGGAGGGAGAGCGTAGAGCAGAGGAGCTCATCCCCAAACCAGACACCGGTTGTGTGTGTGTGTGTGTCTGTGGTATTGACTTTATGTTCTCTGAAAAGTGTGGCAATAAAAACCCAAGCTTTACCAACCTGATCTCTGTCCTGCCGTCCTCTGTGCTCTGCCCCTTGGTAGAACCGCTACAGTGGTGCCGAAACCCGGGACATCTGGAGCGCAGAAGCCTAACAGCCCCATGGAGTCTTCCCCGTTCGCCGAACTGGTCCACGCCCTCGCCACGGCCCAGCAAAGCCAGCACCAGGCGCTAGTCACCCTCCGAAAGGAGCAGGAACAGCGGTTTGAGGCCCTGGTGTTGGCCCAGCAAGAAGATCGTCAGACGTTCCGGCACCTCCTCGCGTCAGTGGGGTCCACCAACGCTCCCACCGTGGGCCCGTCCCCCTTCATCCTAACAAAGATGGGCTCGCAGGACGACCGCGAGGCATTCATCACGCTCTTTGAGCAAGTCGCGGAGACCTCGGGGTGGCCGATGGAGCAGCGCGCGGCGCGCCTCCTCCCCCTGCTAACGGGAGAGGCGCAGCTGGCTGCGCTACAGCTCCCCGCCAACCACCGGCTGGCCTACACGAACCTTCGCTGGGCTATCCTCCAGCATGTGGGGCGCACCCCTGAGCAGCAGCATCAGCGCTTCTGCGCTTTGCGCTTGGAGGAAGTCGGCCGGCTGTTTGCGTTTGGCCAGCAACTCCGGGACGCCTGCTGGCGGTGGTTGAGGGCCGACAACCGCGACGCCGAGGGGATCATCGACCAGGTGGTACTGGAGCAATTCGTCGCACGCTTGCCAGCAGGAACCGTGGAGTGGGTCCAGTGCCACCGCCCGGCGTCGCTGGATCAGGCAATCGAGCTGGCGGAAGACCATATGGCGGCTATCCCGGCGGCAGGACAGCAGACAGCCTCTTCTCTCCTCTCCTCTTCTCTCTCTCTCTCCCTCTCCTCCTGTGTCTCGTCCTCACCCCATTCCCCAACCACGGAGGCGGGGGCTGGTGCCACCTGTGCCGGCCCGCCGCACCCGCGGTGCCCTCCTGTTTCTCCCTTCTGTGTCTGTCTCTCCCCCCCCTCAGGTGAGTGAGCCCCAGAACACCAGTGCGGAGAGGAAGCCCGGGCCGGTTTGCTGGCGCTGCGGGGAGCCGGGCCACCTCCAACAACAGTGCACGGTAATGGAGGTGGGCGCGGTGGTTCGGATCCCCAACGCGCCAGGAGCCGCCCTCGATCGGGCCGGAGCGTATCGCATACCGGTGAGTATTCAAGGGGATACATATCAGGCGTTGGTGGATTCTGGTTGTAATCAGACCTCAATTCACCAAAGCCTGGTGCAAAACAAGGCATTGGGGGGAGCACAGGGGATGAAGGTGTTGTGTGTGCACGGGGACGTTCACAGCTACCCTTTGGTGTCGGTCCACATTTTTTTCCGAGGGGAAAAATTTATAGTGAAGGCGGCGGTTAATCCTCGCCTTACCCACTCTATAATTTTGGGGACTGATTGGCTGGGATTTCGGGATTTAATGACACACTTAGTGAAGAGTGGGTCCTGCCATTTAACAGGGGGAGGTCCCGGTGTCGCTTTGGTGGGAGCAGCTGTCACAGAGCCATCTATGTCATCTCCGTGTCAGAGTGAGGAGCCGCTGGCCCCTCCTCTCTCTGTTGGGGAATCCCTCGCTGATTTCCCATTAAACAGTCGCGAGACGAGACTCTGCGGCATGCGTTTGACCAAGTGAGAGTAATCAATGGTCAAACGCTCCAGCCGAACGCCACCCCGTCCTTCCCCTACTTCGCGATTATGAAGGATAGATTATACCGAGTGACGCAGGACACTCAAACTAAAGAGCGAGTCACGCAGCTTTTAATTCCGAAGAGCCGCCGGGAATTGGTATTCCAGGCAGCTCACTTTAATCCCATGGCTGGACACCTAGGGCAGGATAAGACACTAGCCCGAATAATGGCTCAATTCTATTGGCCGGGGATTCGCGGCGATGTCCGTAGGTGGTGTACGGCGTGCCGCGAATGCCAGTTAGTAAATCCAGTGGCCATTCCAAAAGCGCCTTTGCGCTCTCTACCGTTAATCGAGACCCCATTCGAAAGAATTGGGATGGATCTCGTCGGGCCATTAGATCGGTCAACACGAGGGTACCGCTTTATATTAGTTCTGGTGGACTATACAACGCGATACCCGGAAGCCGTGCCTATCTCAGCATGCAGTATTGCGGAGGCACTCTTCCGCGTCATCTCCCGAGTTGGAATCCCAAAAGAGATTCTGACTGATCAAGGCACCTCATTTATGTCATGATCGCTGAACGAACTGTATGGGTTATTAGGTATTAAGCCGATCTGCACCAGTGTGTATCACCCACAAACGGACGGTTTAGTTGAACGGTTTAATCGCACCCTCAAGAACATAATTTAAAAATTCGTAAGAGAGGACACACGTAACTGGGATAAATGGCTCGAACCCTTGTTATTTACAGTGCGAGAGGTCCCCCAAGCCTCCATGGGGTTCTTCCCGTTTTAATTATTATATGGGCGTAAGCTGCGCGGCATTTTAAATGTGCTGCGAGAAAATTGGGAGGAGGGACCTTCACCAAGTAAAAACGAAATTCAATACGTTATTGACCTGCACGCAAAACTCCACACACTCACGCACCTAACCAAGGAGAATTTGCGGCAGGACCAAGAACGGCAAACCCGCCTGTATGACAAGGGTACGCGCCTTAGAGAGTTCGCACCGGGAGATAAAGTACTCGTACTGTTGCCCACATCAAGCTCTAAATTAGTTGCCAAGTGGCAAGGACCCTTTGAGGTCACACGACGAGTCGGGGATGTCGACTATGAGGTGAGGCGAACGGACAGGGGTGGGGTGCTACAGATTTACCACCTCAATCTACTCAAACTCTGGAATGAGGAGGTCCCCGTAGAGTTGGTGTCGGTGGTTCCGGAGAAGGTGGAGCTGGGGCCGGAGGTTCAAAAAGGTGCATTGACATCGCATACCTCTCCAGTCCCCTGTGGAGACCACCTCTCCCCGACCCAACTCACGGAGGTTGCCCAGTTGCAGACCAAGATTTCGGACGTGTTCTCGCCCCTGCCCGGCCGCACCAACCTCATAGAGCACCACACTGAGACGCCCCCGGGGGTGGTAGTGTGTAGCCGCCCTTACAGGCTACCCGAACACAAGAAAAAAGTGGTTAGGGAAGAACTTGAGGCCATGCTCGAAATGGGCATCGTCAAGGAGTCCCACAGTGACTGGATCAGCCCAGTGGTCTTGGTACCCAAGGCCGACGGGTCGGTCCAGTTCTGTGTGGACTATAGAAAAGTCAACGCGGTGTCTAAATTCGACGCGTACCCAATGCCTCGTATTGATGAGTTGCTCGATCGACTAGGCACTGCTCGCTTTTATTCGACACTGGATTTAACGAAGGGATATTGGCAGATCCCCTTGACTCCACTATCCCGAGAAAAAAACGGCCTTTTCCACACCGTTCGGTTTACACCAATTCGTCACACTTCCATTTGGGCTGTTTGGGGCGCCCGCTACGTTTCAGCGGCTGATGGACAGGGTCCTCCGCCCCCACGCCACCTATGCGGCCACCTACCTCGATGACATTATCATCTATAGTAATGACTGGCCGAGGCATCTCGTACATCTGAGGGCCGTCCTTAGGTCACTGAGGCGAGCGGGTCTCACAGCCAACCCAAAGAAGTGTGCGATTGGGCAGGTAGAAGTACGGTATCTGGGCTTCCACTTGGGCAATGGGCAGGTGCATCCCCAAATTAACAAGACCGCAGCAATTGCGGCCTTCCCGAGGCCCAAGACCAAAAAGGGGGTGAGACAGTTCCTGGGGCTGGCTGGCTATTATCGTAGATTTATACCTAATTATTCGGACGTCACCAGCCCGCTGACTGATCTCACTAAAAAGGGGGCACCAGATCCGGTACAGTGGACGGAGCAATGCCAGCAGGCTTTTTCTGAGGTAAAGGCCACACTGTGTGGGGGGCCACTTTTACACTCCCCTGACTTTTCTCTCCCCTTTATGTTACAGACGGATGCGTCGGACAGAGGGCTGGGGGCTGTTTTGTCCCAGGAGGTGGAGGGGGAGGACCGCCCAGTCTTATACATCAGTAGGAAGCTGTTGGTGCATGAGGAGCACTACAGCACAATCGAAAAAGAGTGCTTGGCAATCAAGTGGGCGGTCCTTGCCCTCCGTTACTACCTGCTGGGGCGCCCTTTCACCCTCTGTTCGGACCACGCGCCCCTCCAGTGGCTCCACCGCATGAAGGATGCCAACGCGCAGATCACCCGTTGGTATCTGGCGCTCCAACCCTTTAATTTCAAGGTGGTCCACAGGCTGGGGGTGCAGATGGTCGTGGCGGACTTCCTCTCCCGTCGGGGGGGGGGGGGGGGGTAGTCGGCTGCAGGCCGGATGGCTGCCCGGCCTGAGTCGGGCGGTGGGGGTATGTGGCAGCGGGGGCGGGGTCAAGCACCAGTCTGTGACAGGAGGGCGGAGTCAGGGAAGGTAAGTGGCAGAATCACTACACCTGATGTCAATTAACCTGTGTTTGTGTGTGTCTTCCCAGTGACCACGCCCTATTTAAGGAGGGAGAGCGTAGAGCAGAGGAGCTCATCCCCGAACCAGACGCCGGTTGTGTGTGTGTCTGTGGTATTGACTTTATGTTCTCTGAAAAGTGTGGCAATAAAAACCCGAGCTTTACCAACCTAATCTCTGTCCTGCCGTCCTCTGTGCTCCGCCCCTTGGTAGAACCGCTACATTCATGTAAACACTTTATCCTGAATATGATCAAAACCCGGGATAAGCCTTATATTCGGTACACTGAAGTGCATGTACGTAAACATAATCAGTTACAGTGAGTTGAAGATTTACACCACCCCCCGCCATAGTCTCCGAAAATTCTGTGGGAAACACTGGACACAATATAAATTATGTCTCTAAACTTAGTGTAGTGGGTAGGACGTATGCAGCTTGAATTGCACCTTGATTGGATCAGGTGGGCGCCGCTTGGTGCTGCCCTTTTAAATACAGCCATGTTTTCCGGTGTCTCATTAGTGTCTTTCGTCACACGGATTCTGGGAAGCTCTTTGTTGTGCGAGTGGACCCTGACCTGGTGTTTGTGCGCAGTCCTGCATTGGAGTGTGTGCGTCCAGCCTTTCGTCTTCACAAGCCCTTGCTACTAAAACCGCTTCGCTTGCTGTGAATTGTGCCTGTGTGTTTCGACGAAAACGTAAGTTCCCTGCTTTTACACATGAGCAACCTTCAGCTCTTTAGCCATAGGCAGTTGCCCTATGAAGTTACGTTGATCCGCGTTTTGTTTACATTATAGTCACCTGGGTAGAGTGTGGTCATTACGAGCCTACTGAGTGCTGTTTGTTGTGCTGAGAATGTAAGTTCACTGGCTTCCTTTCTCCCTCACGTGTTTATCTTTATTGCGGAGCGCTTGTTCATGTGTGTGTTCATGCTGGTTCAATACTGTCTTTTGCCTGCGAATGTACAAGTAAAAACGGTCCCACTACGAGATCGCTACGAAACCACAATAGTCTCCCGGCTCAGCACTGCGGCCTGCGTTTATACAGGTTGGTAATGTACACATGTGTATGTCATTTTAGCTTCTTGTCCTGTTCCAATTGCCTATAGCCAATTGAAGACCCTTGCAGCCTAAGTAATATTATGGGCTTACTGATGAACGGGTTACAAATTAAATATGATGGCTTTGATCTGATATTTATTTATATGACTTTGTGGCCATGTTTTGCTTGCAGGAGGACCATCATCCGCTACCTTAGCCACTGTTTTTCCTGTGCCTTGACTTAAGTGTTCAACTTTGGTGAACGTGCATGTGTGTGTATGGGGGGAGCCCACCGGTTTACTTCATCAGTTTTCCCCGCTGCGTTTAATGTTTGTATGTTTATTGTATGTATTATTCGTGTCCTAGGCCATTGGGTTAGTGAAATATTCTGGAGGGGCAATGATCTTGCTGTGGCCACTGGTTTGCAGAGTATAAATGATTTTCTGTGTGTGACTTATGATGTGCCCTATTCATTGAGTGTTTGCTTATTAAGTCTTACTGACATTTAACTGTGTGTTATTTATTCAAACACCTTTATTGTGAAATTTATTGCCCCTGTCTTTGAATTGGTTGCCCCTAAGGCCTAATGTATGTCTTTCATGTGTGTTTCATTTTTAAAAGAGAATAATAAATATTTTTATTTTTATAATACTCCAGTCCCTCTCTCTCCATTTATTTCCCTTTGTTGGGATAGCCTGCTTGGTTGTTTTAGGAGTTTCAAATTTAAATTGTTGTTTAAACTTATAGTTAACTAGAAAACTCCCCCTAGGGGATACATTAGTTTTTAATACTATGGGCAAATTACAGCTTAATAACACAGACATGTCATTTCCACTCCAACCTGTCTTTTCCACCACCATGGAGGCAGTAGTGGAAATGACGGTTGTGGAAATGACATTTTCTCACTTTCCCTCCAATATCTCATGGCTGCTTAGCCTACTAGCATTAGTTTTAAAATTAGCATTAGATGATCACAAATTACAACTAATAAACTTTTAAAAATCCAAAATTTTTTTCCTCATGAGATATGAGCAGTTTGGAAATGACGCACAAAAAGTGTCCACTAATTTTAGCTCATATTTACCTTCATATATCTTCTTTTTATTACCCCCTGTGGGGAGCATTCTTTCACTCATCCATGTGGTTCCCTTTGGAGTGTCTGTTGCTATGGTTACTGAGTAAACAAATCTAAAGCAATAAGCCTGGGATTGTATTTTATACAGAGTGGTGGAAATGACTGTAAACCCAAGGGACAAGTGTTCTACAGGTGAAAAATATGACAAATTGAGATTAAATATTTTTTAAAATAATATATTTTATTGAAATGAATAGTAGTGAATACTTTATGCATGAGTTTGACATTATTTCATTATTAACTTTAAAGTGAAACAAGGTCAAAGACCCAAAGTCTGACCTAGGGACATAGGCAAAATGGCTAAAAACACATATAAAATGCCTTCCATTTTATAGAAAACATCATACAACCCCGATTCCAAAAAAGTTGGGACAAAGTACAAATTGTAAATAAAAACGGAATGCAATGATGTGGAAGTTTCAAAATTCCATATTTTATTCAGAATAGAACATAGATGACATATCAAATGTTTAAACTGAGAAAATGTATCATTTAAAGAGAAATTAGGTGATTTTAAATTTCATGACAACAACACATCTCAAAAAAGTTGGGACAAGGCCATGTTTACCACTATGAGACATCCCCTTTTCTCTTTACAACAGTCTGTAAATGTCTGGGGACTGAGGAGACAAGTTGCTCAAGGTTAGGGATAGAAATGTTAACCCATTCTTGTCTAATGTAGGATTCTAGTTGCTCAACTGTCTTAGGTCTTTTTTGTCATATTTTCCATTTTATGATGCACCAAATGTTTTCTATGGGTGAAAGATCTGGACTGCAGGCTGGCCAGTTCAGTACCTGGACCCTTCTTCTACGCAGCCATGATGCTGTAATTGATGCAGTATGTGGTTTGGCATTGTCATGTTGGAAAATGCAAGGTCTTCCCTGAAAGAGACGTCATCTGGATGGGAGCATATGTTGCTCTAGAACCTGGATATACCTTTCAGCATTGATGGTGTCTTTCCAGATGTGTAAGCTGCCCATGCCACACGCACTAATGCAACCCCATACCATCAGAGATGCAGGCTTCTGAACTGTGCGCTGATAACAACTTGGGTCGTCCTTCTCCTCTTTAGTCCGAATGACACGGCATCCCTGATTTCCATAAAGAACTTCAAATTTTGATTCATCTGATCACAGAACAGTTTTCCACTTTGCCACAGTCCATTTTAAATGAGCCTTGGCCCAGAAAAGATGTCTGCGCTTCTGGATCATGTTTAGATACGGCTTCTTCTTTGAACTATAGAGTTTTAGCTGGCAATGGCGGATGGCACGGTGAATTGTGTTCACAGATAATGTTCTCTGGAAATATTCCTGAGCCCATTTTGTGATTTCTAGTACAGAAGCATGCCTGTATGTGATGCAGTGCCATCTAAGGGCCCGAAGATCATGGGCACCCAGTATGGTTTTCCGGCCTTGACCCTTATGCACAGAGATTCTTCCAGATTCTCTGAATCTTTTGATGATATTATGCACTGTAGATGATATGTTCAAACTCTTCAATTTTACAGTGTCGAACTCCTTTCTGATATTGCTCCACTATTTGTCAGCGCAGAATTAGGGGGATTGGTGATCCTCTTCCCATCTTTACTTCTGAGAGCCGCTGCCACTCCAAGATGCTCTTTTTATACCCAGTCATGTTAATGACCTATTGCCAAATGAGTTGTAATTTGGTCCTCCAGCTGTTCCTTTTTTGTACCTTGAACTTTTCTAGCCTTTTATTGCCCCTGTCCCAACTTTTTTGAGATGTGTTGCTGTCATGAAATTTCAAATGAGCCAATATTTGGCATGAAATTTCAAAATGTCTCACTTTCGACATTTGATATGTTGTCTATGTTCTATTGTGAATACAATATCAGTTTTTGAGATTTGTAAATTATTGCATTCCGTTTTTATTTACAATTTGTACTTTGTCCCAACTTTTTTGGAATTGGGGTTGTAGTTGAACCATGATTATTTTTTTCCAAGTTCCCCTTAATGAGTAGTAAGTCTGAAAAAAAAAGAAGTAGAAATGTTCTTTGGTTTTTAAAATATCTGCCAGGGACAAGAAATGCACCATAGTTGAAGAATCGCCCAACTGTGGGGCTTCGTAAGAAAAGACTCTGCCCCCTGATGTAGCCTTCACTATACGAGGTACCAGCAGA
Organism: Neoarius graeffei; assembly: GCF_027579695.1. Taxonomy (NCBI): domain Eukaryota; kingdom Metazoa; phylum Chordata; class Actinopteri; order Siluriformes; family Ariidae; genus Neoarius; species Neoarius graeffei. The sequence continues at coordinate 35,048,606 of NC_083587.1, read as the reverse complement.
TAGCCTGCACCTTTTGATCTAAGTAGGCGTGGCGGGTCATAGAGGACCAGAAGTTCACTCAGGTACTGTGGTGCGAGACCATTCAGTGTTTTAAAGGTCAGTAGTAGTATTTTATAATCAATACGAAATTTGATTGGGAGCCAATGCAGTGTGGATAAGACAGGGGTGATGTGGTCATATTTTCTAGTTCTAGTAAGGACTCTTGCTGCTGCATTTTGAACTAACTGGAGCTTGTTTATGCATTTATTGGAACATCCAGACAGTAAGGCATTACAATAATCCAACCTGGAGGTAACAAAAGCATGAACTATTTTTTCCGCATTGTAAGGGGGCTGCCATGCCGTAGCCATAGTACCCACAATTCCCTGCTTCACTTTATGGCCCATTTTCTCCCCTTCCACTGTTACAGCATTGAACACAACAATCCCTGTACTCAATGCCATGTTCTATCTCCGCCCAGTCTTCTGACTCCCTGTAATGGTATTGGATACAGAGATGATACCGGATACCAAATACAGTGACGTCACGACTGTGCTTTAAAACCCACGGCAGAATCGAAATTCTCTCTCTCTGGTGGTGGATCCCCACACATGAAAGAGATGTTGTTGCATCTGTGCTACAGAAGGACAAAAACAAAGAACGAGCTATTGATACCGGACCTTTAGCCAAAGTTCAATGTATTTCATCTTCACATAGTTGTAATAATAACTGAACCGGTTAATTACTGCAGCCCACATAGTATTTTAAAGAGAAAAGGTGACCAGATCCCTTTTCCCTTTCACAACGTCGACGAACTACAAACAAGATTCCTTCCAGATCATCAGTTGACCGACGGGACACCGAAGATCTTCAGCTGATGAGCTGTAAAAGCAAAAGGAACAGAACTGTTTTCTCCCTGGACCTGCGCTCCGCGTTGTCTTCAGATAACAGATGGCGCGCTTTCAGTCACCAAGCAAGAGCGAGCTCAAGTAAGGCTGGCATCTGGGCAATTGTTAATCTTAGCTGTGGCTAGTTAATGCGAAGAGTGTTGTTTATTTGAATTCATTCATGGTTTAAGTGTACGCATTTTGATTCACATGAAAGCCAGTCTTAAACTGCATGTTGTTTGATTTGCTTTGTTTACTATTCGTATTAGTCAGATAGTGCATGTGTTTTCTCTCTCTCTCTCTCTCTCTCTCTCTCTCTCTCTCTCTTTTTAACTCCCTCCGTCGCACTACACCCCTCAACATTGGGATTTCAGGAGTAGCTAAGGGTTGAGTAGAAGTTTGGGTTTAAGGCCTAGCTGGGACTAGTTTTTGAGTTACAGATCCTTTGTTACTCTCCCTCGTGCGCGCTCCTTGTTGCCCAACCCCCTTTAGATGGTGCCTAGCACAAAGGCTCGCACACTACATTCACCTGCCACACCTATCTTGCCCGCATGTGCACACAGACTCATTCCCTCACTCCCCCCCCGCTTTGTCGTGCACCTGCGCACGCTCTCTCCCTAGTTCCTCCTCATCTCGTTAGGGCGCAGCTGCACACATGCACACACACGCCCTACACTCACACTCTCACACACACATACTCGCACACACACTCTCACACAGACACACATAAACACGTGATTTCCCTCTCACATTTTAACATTCACTTGCCCCTACACTGCAACACTTGCATATAGCCCATTACTTCTGATCACCATTAGTGCCTTGGTTATCATCATATTCACTGCTGATTTCTCATCCTATTTACTGCTGGTTATTATTCTACTTACTACTGACTATTGCTTTATACACTACTGATTATTACTTGTATACATTGTATCACCATTTATATTAAATTATTCCTTGGCTACTATTGTTGCTATATCTGATCAGTATTAGTTTGCTAATTCATGTCAGCTATTTCAAAAAATGGTACCTTTGGAGTAAACTGTGTCCTGTCTATTGCTACAACATTCACTGAGTGCCAACCTCCGCCAAACAAGTATTCTAATTGCCTTCGCCCATTGGGTTGTTATGTGAATGCTATAGATCTAGAGTAAACGTATTACATTAGAACTACAATACTCACTAAAGCATCACCACTAAGTTATTCCATTGATTTTAATAGTTTAGCTATAAACTACTAGACACTTGAATTAATGATTAATGAATTTATGAGACTGATCCCTTTTTACATGAGACTGATTCTATAAGCCTATTGCACCTACATGTTTTGGTGCCCCGTGTGAGGATTGGTATTGTTGGCCTCAGTGATTTTTGTAGCAATAACGGATACATTTAGTGTTGAGCCATTCCAGGCCTCTACTCAGTAATAGGCTAGTCAAGTGGAATTGCCAAGGCTATACCAGAGTGTTATTTTGGGCTAATTGCAGTGTAGTGATAGTGTCATTTACCAGTGTTGTTTAACTGACAGTCTTGTGTGTCAGTCATACTGTGAACACAGTTAGTAGGGAGTAAGTGACTGTATCACCAGTAGCCATTGGTAGAAACAAGTACGGTTGCCATAGTACCCTGCATAGTTGGTTGGCATACTTTGAGAGAGAGTGATAGTAAACAAGAGCCACAAGTTAGAAGCCTCACCTGTGCATTTTCTTATTTTCGCTGTTTGAGCACAGCCTGTCTGTCATCACCTCGTAGCCACAACATTATCTTACATTAAAAGGGGTAGACTGAGAAATAGTGCCCACATCACTAGCTCATCAGGTGTAGGTCCATGCCCGAACCAGGCAGTCAGGATGAGCTGCCATACCCCGCATACGTCAGGAGGTGAGGAGGATAGCCTTCCTCCTCTGAAACCTATCCCCCTCTCTGACTTCGTCTCTGATCTCCTCAAAATCTCTCCTAAAGAAAGGGAAGAACTCAGGCAATTAACCCAGGATGAGTGTCAGACAGAGATTGACAGCTTGACATGATAAGTGCAGAATCCCCAACACAGTGTCATCACCATCCAAGAGGTGGTAGGCAAGTTATTTCTGTTCCATCACCAATGTACCCATTTGGAGCTGGAAATGCTCTGGGGGGAGAATGGGGAGCTGAGTGCTAGCCATGACCGGCTAGACGCAATGAATCAGACCCTGCGTGATGAACTCAAGCTTACCAACAATTCACTAGAGGAGTGTGCCCATAGACTCCAGCTAGCTGAATGGTCTAGCAGGAAAGCTGCCAATGACCGGGCCCAGGAAGAAAGTCGCAAAACCCGCGCCAGGGCCCAAGCAGTGCTTCATGCACCATCCATGGAGGCAAAGGCAGAAACAGAGCCAGGAGCTGGGAGAGGGGCCGAGTCTGACACAGACTCCGAAGATTTCTTGGTCGGTCGCCAAATGCCCTCCCCCCTTTCCAAACCAAAGCGCCAGGTTGCTGCCCCCTCTCGCAATCCCGGTGGAATGGAATCACGCCCACCTGCACTTGAGGGGACCCCAAAGCTGCCGACCATTAAGGGAGAATAAGAATAAGAAGTATTTGGCAGTAAACCCCACCTACGAACACTCTCTTCCTTCTCCTCTTCTCATGAGTACCATGTGAGGTATCCCCCTCCATCAAACTCATCATCAGGTAGCTCAGAGAGTGAACCTACCCAAAGGTCAAGGAGGACACAAAAGAACCATTCCCCTGGCCTCCGTATGCACCAGCTTGACTCCTTTGCAAAGGACATTGAGCGATTTGACCCCGACAGCCGCAACTCTAATATTGAAGATTACCTCAGGGAAGTGGAACATTGCCTCTCTGACCTGCCCCAGGCCACACCAAGGGAGAAATTGAAGCTTATCTGGAAGCCAACCAGTAGAAGCGTTCATGCATTCATCAAAATCCAGCCGCCCCATATCCGCGACAAGTACTCCAGACTCTGCAAGGTTCTGTGCAGAGAGTACTCGGCTTACACAGATGAGACGTTGGCGACCATCAGTACCATTCAAATTAAGCATAAATGAGCAGAACCCCCGCGAGAGTACTACAGGTGACTGAGGAACGCCTACTTCCAAGGCAGAAATGCATCAGGCCTGGAAGAAGACCGAGGTTTCAGATCCTTGTTTCTGCACAATCTTCACCCATGTGTGTGCACTCACGTCACGCTAACATGCCGACAAGGTAAGAAGACAATGTGGGAAATCAGACAGATGGCCCAGATGATGTGGGAGACAGTTGTGCGCCCAACTGACAAGCCGGATGAGGACGTAAGGGTGCTCAACGTACGGTACAATCTCAGGGTAGCACACCGTTGGAATTAGAGGGCTGTGAAGTACTGTCAGAAGGGTCAACCGGAAAACCGACCACCCAAAACTGTTTCCCTCAAAACCACCAACAGGGCGGGTGGAAGAGCCAGCGAGGCGAGCCCAGGAGAGCTGTTGGTTGTGGTACCAATGACCCGAGCAAGCTGGATGGCCGTCACCCACAAAGGGAACCGACCCACCAGGAGAAGAGTAATCGACAACAAGATCGTTACCCCCGTGAGCCGCAGAGAAATCATTTTGATAGGAGACCAAATGATCGGTCCAGTTATGGCCCCCAGCGCGGGTTCAAAGGCAAAGAGACCGAACCTAAGGGCCAACTTAGGGCAGAAATAGAAACCTTGAAGGAGCTCATGGCTGACGTCAAGAAGCAGCTTGCTATGTCATATAAATGCTCCCCCAGTCCAAGGGGGGGGGGGGGGGGTGGATAACCCGTAGCGGCCTCACTCCACCTTTTTTTTCCCTTGTATTCTTTTTTCTATAGGCATGCACCACCGTTAAGTATTCACCCAGTACCACTCAACTCAAGGTAACGAAACCTTTGTCCAACAGAACCAGCTGCAGGGCCTAGGCAGAACCCTGCAGGGACCCATTCTCACAGTCAACATGCGCTCAGCATTAATAAATAACACCCTGAACACTTTAGACACATTGTCAGGAATTGTATGGTCAGATATAACCTACCGGTATGTGCGTGTAGTTAGAGATCTGATGCAGGACTTGCTGAGAGAAGTTAGTAGCTCAGTTAACAACTTAAGTGGTGGAAAAATCCCTCCTTACCTAGTTCCTCTTAGCATGGTCAAGAACATTCTGAAAGCTACTACCACCACTAATGTATACACCTCACAAGTACACCTGGCATATAGGGCTAACCCCCAAAAAATCCATTTTAATTCCAGCTTGTAATGTGACAAAACAGGACAAACACAAAGGAGGATGAATACTTTTGCAAGACACTGTACATTGTTCATATTGACAGGTGTCATATGGTCACAAACGTGATTAAAAATCAGGTCGATTCATTACCATATTCTCTTAAGTATGGAGCTTCGCTCCATGTGCTTCACACGCGGGGAAGTCTGCTGTAAGAACTCACATCAACCAGTGATTGTGAAGTATACACTCTGCGTTTTTGTACCAGCTGTTATCAAGTCTTGTACTGAGGCATTCTCTGTTCTTGTTTCTGGTTTTCACATTTTTTCTCATTGTCTAGCCCTGTTCAAGCTGATCGTACATCATCTGACCTTTGCCTGTTCTCTGACCTTGTTTTTGTCATATGTTTTGGATCTGTCTGCAAGCTTGATAAATAATGCTTTTGCTTACCTGCTCCTGTGTCCATATCTGTGACTTGACAGTTTGCAATAACTGAAAAGCCAGAAACATTCACCAAACTGTTGCATTCTTCCTTTGTGATGTTTTGCCAGGTTTGTACCACAGCTTTTTCTTTTTTTTTGTTAGTTATTTGTTTTAGGGGGTTTCCCAGATAGCAAATGATGTTATTTCAATGTTGATATTTGGTCAAGATGGTTGATTTACAGTTATAGTTGAACACTGATGGTGGATCAACCATTAATCAACCACTGATAAAATAAAACGTTGAAAAAACATGTTCGAATCAATGTAATGGTTGAAGGAAACATTTGATCAATGTTGAATATATGTTGATTTTGTTGTCATCATACACTGCACCACTGGACGGGAGCCTGGGGTGCACTCTGGGTGAGACCATTTGGTGGGAGGGGGGTTTCCTATATTTCATTGAATTTCATTTATTTAATTTAGAATTTTAATAGAGCACAAGGAACTATGAAGAATAGATTATTATTTATGGTTATGTGCAAATCTTGTGTGTGTAACATGTAAGGAAAAAACGAACAGAAAAACAAACATCTCCGTTTTCTACCGTACCGGCTGCTATTTGTAATTGTCCAAATAACCATCTCTCAGAAGAACTTTCAGAGGAGCTCGAGCTCCACGGCTTACCCAGCAGGCCTTCAGCGAATTGGTGAAAAATTGGCTTCGGTACGCCCCTTGGCATGTCGGGGGAAAGAAAAGGAACTAGATGTAAGTGAACTTGATATTCCTAAATTGCTGTTTTGTAAAAGTAAGAGGTGATTTGTAGTATTTGCTGTCTGCAAAATGTTCTATCATGAGCACTGACATAAATGTTGCCTCTGCTTCTCCCACAGCCTCCACTTCAGGATTGAAGTCTTTTTTTTTCTGTTGTTACTGACACAATAAAACAACAATAACAAACAATCCCTCTTCTGTTATTTCATTCAGTAATTGACAAATATGTATGTATGAATGTATGTGGTTGTATGCAGTGTTTGATCTGTCTGTGTAGGCTGATAGACACCCATGAAGTAACTCTGAATGAATAATAAAAGTAATTATACTCTATTAGCATATGCACCTTTTAGATAATGGTCAAACAGATATCGATTCAGTGTCATGACATGTCGATTTCCATTTAGATGATGGTTGAATCACCATTGATTCAGTATATTATTTCAACATGAAATCAACGGAAATTTAAATGTAAGTTTCTATTTAGATGATGGTTGAATCACTATTGATTCAATGCTGATAGGGTTGAAAATTCAACGTTGATTCAACCCAAATTCAAGGGGACACTTTCAATATCATTTCAACGTTTTCTGCCAAACGCTATTTCAATGTTGATTTAACTGATTTTTGCTATCTGGGTTGTCCCTTCAGTCTCTTCTTCAGGAGGTGAAATGCATGCTCAGTTGGGTTAAAGTTTGGTGATTTACTAGGCCAGTCTAAAAGCACCAGTTTTTCCCTGATGAAGTCCTTTGTTGTGTTGGTAGTGTGTTTTGGGTCATTGTTGCATGATGAAGTTTGGGATACCTTCACCTCTGCCCTGCAGAGGTTGTTCGTGATGTCACTGACTTGTTTTGGTTATTCTTTTTAAAATATAAAAATTGCCTCTGTAAATTGCCCTCTCAAACTGTCTGTTTTTTTCTCTAAATGTCAAACAGGACAAAAGCCAGAAACATTCACCAAACTGTTGCATTCTTCCTTTGTGATGTTTTGCCAGGTTTGTACCACAGCTATTTCTTTTTATATGTGTATGAATATAATAGGAATTACTGAATCATAGCTGGATAAGGAGCATGCTCTTGACTTAAATAAATAGGCAATGCTTTCAATCCGTGTGTGCACGCGCGCGTATTCTCATTAAACCTACATTAGGTGGTTTAATTTCACATTTTTAAATTACCTCTTTTACCCATATGCAAATATATGCTCTGCTGAGCCTCATTATAGTACAGTTAACACACATCACCAGTCCACTACACTCCTTGGTAAACTACTACTATCATTAACTCACATTATTAATTAGCACTGTGACAAAAAAAAAGTATCGATGTGTATCTACATTTTGCCCTGACCAAAAAAGCAGGTTGCTCCATTTCCCCTACAGCTAGGTACTGACAGTTTTAACAAGGATGACAAATACATGGCAACCTTCGACCAAAAGCCTCACCACTGCTCGGTGCTCATAGTTTGAGCCTAATAAGACAAGTGGACAAGTTCCAAGGGCTAAGTCCTGCTCTGATGATCATATCTGTCCATCACAGATCTGTAGCAATGGTGAAAGAAAGGAGAATGCACTCTCCAAGGCTACACAGCATAATACAGAAAAGGTGAAATCTATGAAATGCAACTGAATAGGTTGCCATAATGTGATAGTTTTAAACAAATATTTGTGATGAAGTACAGGAAATCTTGATTATATTTTACAATCATGAATTTTTACAACATTGTGAAGATATAGAAAGAGAGAAGTAATAACTGTGCCAAAAGTACAGGTATTATATAGTTAAAATATATTTAATGTCTTCTGTACTCTTTTGTAAAGTAAGAATGAAAAAAAAAATTAGATTAGATTCAACTTTGTCATTGCACATGTCACAGGTACAAGGCAATGAAATGCAGATTGCATCTAACCAGAAATGCATAGCAATAAATAACATAAGTGTAATATACATAAATATAAATGTACAGGAATTACAGGGTATGGAATGGTATAATGATATGATAGATATTTACAGTATGTTCAAAATGTGCAATATGAATGAAAATGTGCAATATGAATGAACTGTAGTGCAATGTTATGATACTGCAAATACTGTATCTATGTATATACAAAACACGATATGAATAAACAGTAGTGCAAATAGTGATAGTGCAATGAAGTCAATTCAGTTTTTTTTGGGGGGGGGATTGTTGATGAGTGTGTTTGTGTGCATGTGTGTGTGTGTGTGTGTGTGTGTGTGGGGGGGGGGTTCAGCAGTGAGACAGCTGAAGAAAAAAAAACGTTCCTGAACCTGGTGGTTTTGGTCCGAAGGCTCCTGTAGCGCTGAACAGTTTGTGTGCTGGATGTCAGGAGTCTTTGATGATGTTTATGGCTCTCCTGAGACATCACTTCCTGTAGACATCCTCAACAGGAGGAAGCGAGGCTCCCACGACATGCTAGGCGATCTTCACCACCCTCTACAGTGCCTTCCAGTCCGAGACAGAGCAGTTCCCATACCACACTGTAATACAGTTGGTTAGGATGCTCTCGATGGTACAACCATAGAAGTTCACCAGGATGTCTGAAGAGAGGTGGTTTTTCTTCAGAGTCCTCAAGAAAAAGAGATGCTGGTGAGCCTTCTTGACCAAGTTGGAGCAGTTGGTTGTCCAGGTGAGGTCCTGCGGGATGTGGATCCCCAGGAATTTGAAGCTGGTCACACGCTCCACTGCGGCACCGTTGATGTGGATGGGTGTGTGTGTGTCAGCATTCCTCCTGAAGTCCACGATGAGCTCTTTGGTTTTATTGGTGTTGAGCAGCAGGTTGTTCTTGCTGCACCACACAGCTAGACAGTCCACCTCCTCTCTGTAGGCTGACTCATCTTTGTCCTTGATGAGGCCTATCACTGTGGTGTCATCCACAAACTTGATGATGGTGTTAGTGTAATGTACAGGTCTGCAGTCATGAGTAAAAAGGGAGTAGCAGAATGGGCTCATCACACAGCCTTGTGGTATGCCAGTGTTTAGTATGAGGGTGGAGGAGCAGTGATGGTTTAAATGAACATGTTGGGGCCTGTTGGTTAGAAAATCCAACAACCAGTTGCAGATGGGAGCACTGATGCCCAGATCTGTGAGTTTGGTGATGAGCTTAGAGGGGATGACCGTGTTAAATGCTGAACTGAAGTCTATGAACAGCATTCTGGCGTATGCGTTGCCATTATCCAGGTGTGAGAGGACAGAGTGCAGTGCTAGGGAGACTGCATTCTCTGTGCTCCTGTTCTTGCAGTTGGCAAATTGGTGGGGGTCCAGGGTGGGGGGAAGACAGGATTTGAGATTTGTCAGGACCAGCTGCTCTAAACACTTTGTAATGATGGAGGTGAGTGCTACTGGATGGTAGTCGTTGAGACATGTTGGAGTGGAGTGTTTTGGTACTGGCACGATGGAGGTGGTCTTGAAGCAGGTCAGAACAATAGCACGGGCCAAAGACATGTTGAATAAGTCCGTCAGGACCCCCGCCAGCTCCCCAGCACATGTTCTGAGCATATGTCCGGGGATGCCATCAGGGCCTGCAGCTTTATGTAGATTAATCCTGCTCAGCACTGCTTTAACATCAGTGGGGGAGAGTGTTAGGGGTTGGTGGTCTGTAGTCAGCCTTGCCCTGGATGCAGACTCCTGGTTGTCCTTCTCAAACCGAGCATAGAAATTGTTGAGCTCGTTGAGAAAGGAAATATCATAGGATGGGGGGGAAGGGTTGTTGGACTTGTAGTCGCTGATGACCTGAATGTCTTGCCACATACGTTGGGGGTTGAAGTTGGAGAAATGCTCCTCAACCTTCTGTTTGTAGCAGTGCTTGGCCTTCTTGATGTCACACTTCAGGTCAGCTCTGGCTGTACTGTAGGCTTGTGCATCTCCTGATCTGAAAGCAGTGTTGCGGGCTTTCAGCAGTAGATGGACATCTCTGTTCATCCAGGGTTTCTGATTTGGGTACAAGGTGATCATTTTCTGGGTGGTGACGCTGTCTATGGTGGTGGTGATGTAGTCCAGTACAGAGGAAGCATAGCTCTCAATGTATATGTGGGAGTGACAGGTTGCTTGAATGGCAAACATATTCCAGTCTGTGTGTTTGAATTGGTCCTGTAGCACAGAGTCTGTCCCCTCTGGCCACACTTTGATTGTCTTCATTATGGGTTTCACACATTGGATGAGTGGTGAGTACTTAGGGGTGAGAGAGAAAGGTGATCTGACTGTCCTATATGGGGGAGGGGTGTAACTTTGTAAGCTCCAGCTATGTTGGAGTAAACATGATCCAGTGTCTTATTTCCTCTTGTGTGGCAGGTAACATGTTGATGCAGTCTGGGAAGTACTGTCTTCAAGTTGGAGTGATTAAAGTCACCTGCAAAAATAAAGGCAACCTCTGGGTGCATTTCCTGCTGTTTGCTAATGGCTACACGCAAGGTAAGGCTACTTTGTGGCTCTAAATTGACCATAGGTGTGAATGTGAGTGTGAATGGCTGTTTGTCTCTGTGTCAGCCATGTGATAACCTGGCGACTTGTCCAGGGTGTACCCTGCCTCTCGCCCATAGTCAGCTGGGATAGGCTCCAGCTTGCCTGCGACCCTGTAGGGCAGGATAAGCGGCTACAGATAATAGATGGATGGATGGACATGGGTGGAAAATCTCGTCTCGTTTTCTTCCACTTATCCGGGGCCGGGTCACGGAGGCAGCAGTCTGAGCATGGAAGTCCAAACTTCCCTTTCCCCAGACACCTCGGCCAGCTCCTCGGGAAGAATACCAAGGCATTCCCAGGCCAGCCGAGAGACATAGTCCCTCCAGCATGTCCTGGGTCTTCCCCGGGGCCTCCTCCCAGGGGGACATGCCTGGAACACCTCCCCAGGGAGGCGTCCAGGAGGCATCCAAAAGAGATGCCCGAGCCACCTCAGCTGATTCCTTTCAATGTGGAGGAGCAGCGGCTCTACTCCGAGCTCCTCCCGAGTGACTGTGCTTCTCACCCTATCTCTAAGGGAGCGCCCAGCCACCCTGCGAAGAAAACTCATTTCGGCCGCTTGTATCCGCGATCTTGTTCTGTCGGTCATTATCCAAAGCTCATGACCATAGGTGAGAGTCAGAACATAGATTGACCGGTAAATCAAGAGCTTCGCCTTTTGGCTCAGCTCCTTCTTCACCACAACGGACCGGTAAAGCAACCGCATCAATGCAGAGGCTGCACCGATCCGCCTGTCGACCTCACGCTCTATCCTTCCCTCACTCATGAACAAGATCCCAAGATACTTAAACTCCTCCACTTGAGGCAGGACTTCTCCACCAACCTGGAGAGGGCAAGCCACCCTTTTCCGGTCAAGAACCATGGCCTCAGACTTGGAGGTGCTGATTCTCATCCCAGCCGCTTCACACTCGGCTGCAAACCGCCCCAGTGCATGCTGAAGGTCCTGGTTTGAAGAAGCCAACAGGACAACATCATCCGCAAAAAGCAGAGATGAAATCCTGTGGTTCCCAAACAGGATTCCTTCCGGGCCCTGGCTGCGCCTAGAAATTCTCATCTCATCTCATTATCTCTAGCCGCTTTATCCTTCTACAGGGTTGCAGGCAAGCTGGAGCCTATCCCAGCTGACTACGGGCAAAAGGCGGGGTACACCCTGGACAAGTCGCCAGGTCATCACAGGGCTGACACATAGACACAGACAACCATTCACACTCACATTCACACCTATGGTCAATTTAGAGTCACCAGTTAACCTAATCTGCATGGTCTTTGGACTGTGGGGGAAACCGGAGCACCCGGAGGAAACCCACGCGGACACGGGGAGAACACGCAAACTCCGCACAGAAAGGCCCTCGCTGGCCACGGGGCATGAACCCGGACCTTCTTGCTGTGAGGCGACAGCGATAACCACTACACCACCGTGCTGCCTGCCTAGAAATTCTGTCCATAAAAATTATGAACAGAACTGGTGACAAACGGCAGCCCTGCTGGAGTCCAACATGCACTGGGAACAGGTCTGACTTACTGCCGGCAATGCGAACCAGACTGCTGCTCCATTCGTACAGGGACCGGACAGCCCTTAGCCCCATACTCCCGAAGCACCCCCCACAGAATACCACGAGGGACGCAGTCAAATGCCTTCTCCAAATCCACAAAGCACATGTAGACTGGTTGGGCAAACTCCCATGAACCCTCGAACACCCTATGAAGGGTATAGAGCTGGTCCAGTGTTCCACGACCAGGACGAAAACCGCATTGTTCCTCCTGGATCCGAGGTTCGACTATTGGCCGGATTCTCCTCTCCAGTACCCTGGAGTAAACCTTCCCTGGGAGGCTGAGAAGTGTGATTCCCCTATAATTGGAGCACACTCTCCGGTCCCCTTTCTTAAAAAGAGGGACGACCACCCCAGTCTGCCACTCCAGAGGCACTGTCCCCGACCGCCACGCAATGTTGCAGAGGCGTGTCAGCCAAGACAGCCCTACAACATCCAGAGACTTGAGACACTCAGGGTGGATCTCATCCACTCCCAGTGCCTTGCCACCGAGGAGCTTACAAACCACCTCAGTGACTTCGGCTTGGGTAATGGATGAGTCCACCTCTGAGTCATCAGCCTCCGCCTCCTCAATGGAAGACATGACTGTGGGATTGAGGAGATCCTCAAAGTATTCCTTCCACTGCCCGACAATGTCCCCAGTCGAGGTCAACAGCTCCCCACCCGCACTGTAAACAGTGTTGGCAGAGTACTGCTTCCCCCTCCTGAGGTGCCGGACAGTTTGCCAGAATTTCTTCGAGGCCGACCAATAGTCCTCCTCCATGGCCTCCCCGAACTCCTCCCAGTTCCGAGTTTTTGCCTCCGCAACTGCCTGAGCTGTGGCACGCCTGGCCTGCTGATACCCATCAGCTGCCTCAGGAGTCCCGGAGGTCAACATGGCCCGATAGGACTCCTTCTTCAGCTTGACAGCATCCCTTACTTCCGGCATCCACCACCGGGTTCGGGGATTGCTGCCACAACAGGAACCAGAGACCTTGCGGCCACAGCTCTGAACAGCTGCGTCTACAATGGAGGTAGAGAACATGGTCCACTCAGACTCAATGTTCCCCACCTCCCTCGGAAGCTGGGAGAAGCTCTCCCGGAGGTGGGAGTTAAAGACCTCCCCGACAGAGTGCTCAGCCAGACGTTCCCAGCAGACCCTCACCATACGTTTGGGCCTGCCAGGTCTGTCCGGCTTCCTCCTCCACCAGTGGATCCAACTCACCACCAGGTGGTGATCAGTTGACAGCTCAGCCCCTCTCTTCACCCGAGCGTCCAAGACATAGGGCCGGAGATCAGATGAAACGACAACAAAGCCGATCATCGACCTCCAACCTAAGGTGTCCTGGTGCCACGTGCACTTATGGACACCCCTATGCTCGAACATGGTGTTCGTTATGGACAAACTGTGACTAGCACAGAAGTCCAATAACAAAACACCACTCGAGTTCAGATCGGGGAGGCTGTTCCTCCCAACCACGCCCCTCCAGGTGTCACTGTCATCGCCCACATGAGCATTCAAATCCCTCAGTAGAACAATGGAGTCCCCAGTCTGAGCACCTCTCAGTACCTCTCCCAGGGACTCCAAGAAGGCCGGATACTCTATACTGCTATTCGGCCCGTAGGCACAAACAACAGCAAGAGGCCTCTCCCCAATCCGAAGGTGCAAAGAGGTGACCCTCTCGTTCACTGGGGTAAACTCCAACACATGGCGGCTGAGCTGGGGAGCTATAAGCAAGCCCACACCAGCCCGCCGCCGCTCACCATGGGTGACTCCAGAGAAGTGGAGAGTCCAGCCCCTCTCGAGGAGCTGGGTTCCAGAGCCCAAGCTGTACGTGGAGGTGAGCCCGACTATCTCTAGCCAGTACCTCTCAACCTCCCGCACAAGCTCAGGCTCTTCCCCCCCCAGCAAAGTGACATTCCATGTCCCAACAGCTAGCCGCTGTGTTCAGGGATCAGGTTGTCAAGGCCCCTGCCTTCAACTGCCGCTCAATCCACACTGCACTGGCCCCCTACGGATACATCTGTGGGTGGTGAACCCACAGGAGGTCGGGCCCATGTCACCGCTTCGGGCTGAGCCCGGCCGGGCCCCGTGGGCAAAGGCCCGGCCACCAAGCGCTTGCGTACGAGCCCCAACCCCGGGTCTGGCTCCAGGGTGGGGCCCCGGCTGCGCCATACTGGGTGACGTCACGATCCTTGATCGATTATTCTTCATAAGGGTTTTGGTGAACTGCTCTTGGTCTGGCCTGTCACCTAGGACCTGTCTGTCTTGGGAGACCCTAACAGGGGCGTAATGCTCCCGACAACATAGCTCCTAGGATCATTCAAGCACACAAACCCCTCCACCACAATAAGGTGGCAGTTCTGGGGGGGGGGGGGGGGGGGGGGGGGGGATCATTTCTTATAAATGATATCACGTTCCCTGCATGTGAAAAATTAAAATTGTGGAATTAATCAGATGAAAAATCACAGCTGAAAGATAAAAATCACACACCCTCCACATGTAATCTTCATGCTATTGTTCTTCATTGTTTCTCATAATGTGCGGTGAGCTGGGGGAATGAGATGTTTTATTTGTGTGGGAAAAGAGGCAAACAAACTGTGGTGGGTTTCCCAAAATCCTCTTAATGCTAAGGGCATCTTAACTAGGAGAGAGAGTGTTCATTGTGCTACTCACTCAACCATTTAATGATGATCTTTGTGCTACAATGCTTTTAGGAAACTCGGCACAGTGCCAGTCTAAAGTTTGGATGCACCTACTCATTCATTGTTTTTTTTCTGTATTTTTACTACTTTCTACATTTTAAAGCAATAATGAAGACATCAAAACTATGAAATAATACATGGAACATATATGGTACTATGTGGTAAACAAAAAAGTGTTAAAGAAGACAAGTCAAGTCAACTTTATTGTCAAATATGCTATACATGCTCGACATACAGCACAGATGAAATTTCAGTCCTCTCTGACCCACAGTGCAAACAGGCAATGCAATAAATAAAAAATAGAATAATTGAAATGAACAATATAAACAGTATAAACACTCTACACACACACACAATATATATATATATATATATATATATATATATATATATATATATATATATAAACTGGAGCAAAAGGACATAAAATAAACAGTCAAGGGCACTTGAGGTATAGCAGGTAAACATGAAATAACCAGTATAAACAATAAACTAATAGCTGTTAAGGTGAGGTAGTGTGGAATAGTGCAAATGAGTGAGGTAAAGTGAAACGTGCAGTCCCTGAGTTCAGTGTGCGAATGAATGTTGAGAGGATGTGTGTGTGTGTGTTGGGAGGGGGGGACTGTGAGGGTGACATGATGTCAGATGCTGAAGGGGGGGCAGGGGGTGTGCGGGCAGAATCTGTGGCAGGGGGCAGAGGGGGGAGGAGGGGCAGAACAGGGAGGGAGTTGAGCCTCCTTACCGCCTGGTGAAAGAAACTGTCCTTGAGCCTGCTGGTTTTGGCCTGGAGACTTGGAGAAATATATGTTTCATTGTTTAGATTATTCAAAGTAGCCACTGTTTACCTTGATGACACTTTACACACTATTGGCATTATCTTAACCAGCTTCATGAAGTAGTCACCTGGAATGCTTTTCAATTAACAGCTGTACCTTGTCAAAAGTTAATTAGTGCAATTTCTTGCCTTCTTGATGCATTTGAGATCATCAAACAATAAATAGTAAATAATAACAATACAGTAACTTGCCCTATTCCACATTTGTAGTAATCCATGTTATGTCAAGAACTGCTCGAGTAAGTCAAGAGAAATGACATCCATCATTACTTTAAGACAGGAAGTGTCTTTTAATTAATAAAAATAAAGAAAAAAAACATTGAATGACAAGTTGTGTCCAAACTTTTGACTGGCACTGTACCTCTTTCCTTCTTTCCTGCCAACATTTTAATTTTAAGATCATTAAACCTTCATTTAAGGAGACTTGAAGTGTTACTATGTTCATCCGCTCCCAAGCATACATTCATACTTCAGTGCATTTGTTTGTACACGAATGGCAACAAACCCCATGACATTCTGCTTTTCTAATAACCAAGTTGAACAGAAGCTTAGTTCATGCTCACAGTGCCTGTATGACTTTGGGAAAAGAACGCTTTTGGATTCATCCAGTAGGCAGACATGTAAGAACAGCCCCCTGTCCTCTTTTCCTTCCTGTGCACCAGACGCATTTAAGGAACAGCACAAAACCAAACAAAACCACAACAAAGTGCTTTGTGGCAGAGCATAGGCTATTAGAGGCTACACTCTGCTAGATTGACGGGATCCCAAGCCCTACCCACCAGAGGTGAACAGGAGTGTGGGAAGAGCTTGGCACACAATGCCGGTCTCCTGGAGGGGTGGGGGGGAGGGGCCTGAGGCCTCAACTCTGTGTCAGATAGGCCAAGCTCTCATTCTCCTCACTGATCCCCAGGGTCAGTACTGAGGTCCTGCAGTACCATGTCTCTGGAGAATGGCACAGCCTTCATGTAACCCCACACAGATGGCTCAGTTCTGATCTGCTTAAAGAAGCCTGGTGCTGTACATGGTTGGTTGGAAGGTTAGCCAAGTTCAGTGCAAGTTCAATGTAGACATACATTTGTAAAAAGGTTTCATTTTCTCATCAAGGCCATTTATATGCAAGAATAACAATATATCATAGCATATGGTTCAAGGGAGAAAAGAGTTTAAACTAGTGAAAATAAGGGATCAGGACACTTCATCCAATGACCATTTCATCCAATGCCAATTCATCTAATAGTTGCGACATTTTGTCCAATAGTTGAGACATTTCGTCCAAAGCCTTTTCCATATGCACTATAAATTATTTTATATGTGGTAACAATATGTGCGGCAAGATCAAGATATAAACAAACCATAGTTCATTTAAGGGAGTGCATTAAGCAGGTTTATGACTGCATCTCCCCGTAATAAATGGAAATAAACAATTTTTGAAAAGCAAACGAGTGCCATAGTATGAGTGCTTCGACACAAAAGAGTGGTGTAAGGGGCATAAACAAGTAGACCCTTACCATTACAGGCTACTCTTCGAGCTTTGAGTCCAATGAAGCCATTTAATTCATCATAGCCAGTTTTAATAAAGCTAACATAGCCTTAATCAGTAAAATGTTTCAATAAATATTGTATTTAAATAGTATTTCATTCATTTAAGAGAGTGCATTAAGCAGGTTTATGACCACATCTCCCTGTAATAAATGGACTCAGATTTACTGTCATTCAAACCATGTGACATGATAAGAATGAAACTCAGTTACCCAGGTCTCGGTGTGTGCAGCTTGAATAAGTAAATAAAAAAGATTTTTTTAAAAAAGTAACTAAATAAGTAAAAATAGTTAAATAACAAATAGAATAAAATAAAATGGAAACATATGCCTAATGATAGTGAGGTGATGATATGTGCGACAAATTGCTGTATATTTTTAAACCAATCCTAAAGAAGATTTCTCAATAGAATTTGACCGAAGCGGAAAACATTTTTTGTAAAGCAAATGAGCACCCCTTACCATTACGGGCTGCTCTCCGAGCTTTGAGTCCAGTGAAGCCATTTAATTAATCATATAGCCAGTCTTAATAAGGCGCACGCACAGTCCGGAGTGCGCCCGAGAGTCCTGCGCGAGGAAGGAGTTTTTGTTGACTATTTCTTGGATTTTACATGAATACTAGTAGCCCAAGAGCATTAGCTCAAAATTGAGTCCAACCCGGAACAAATTAGTAACAAGCTGAATTTTTCATAATATGTTCAGAATACCCTTAGGAATAACATACTAAAAGTCCCCGGGAATCCCTTGTGCTCTCTGAGAAATTCAAGATGGCGTCCAAAATGGCCGCCGATTGGAGATTTTTCAATATCTCAGGGATAAAACATAATATAAATGCAATTAAAATGTTAAATTAT
This sequence comes from Neoarius graeffei, assembly GCF_027579695.1. Classification (NCBI taxonomy): domain Eukaryota; kingdom Metazoa; phylum Chordata; class Actinopteri; order Siluriformes; family Ariidae; genus Neoarius; species Neoarius graeffei. Next base: position 35,030,388 of record NC_083587.1, on the reverse strand, counting down.
ATGTTCTCTCATACAAGCAATGCAAATTCACCATTGTCACACTGTTAAAATTAAAATTAACCAAGATTATAAGGTCATTAATGTGGAAATTACATGGAATTTGATGGTTGACATGATTGACAGATTAGCTTAGTAGGCTACCTACATACATGAACATAATGTAAGACAACAATTAGACATCAATTTCCTTAATATTTAGTGCATCTTTAAGCTTTGATAAAATATTAAAGGGAAATTAAATTTGAGAACTCTATCTTCTAAAACTACAATGGCAAGCTGTTTCAGTACACTTCTTCAACATTCCGGCGACTTTCATGACAAAAAGGTCTGCCTCAATAAAAGCTCTTGCTTATAAACAATGAGTAGACTTAAACACTTCTCAGTGCCTCAGTTGTAATGCTTGGACCTTTGTTGTACCATCAATGAAGTAGGGAATTTATTCAAGCTTGTTTAAGGGTGGAAAAAAATTAATCTTTGAGTTTCTAGCGCCAGTCTTTACTACTAGCAATGCCAGTGTGTTCGGACAAAAAATGACTAAACTCAGCATGACCTTTTAAAAATGACTGAACTCAGCATGACCTTTTAACATGCCATTTTTCATTTTACACCACCAATTTACTTTAATTAATATTAATGAAAATAAGTGCTCCAACCCCTAGTAATTGTGTTTGTTGTTTTGTGAACAGAATAGGATGATACGGAGTGAACGAGTAACCAATGGATCCACACTCTATAATCGGTAATGTACATTAAATAGCACATGTATAGATTTATAATTATAAGTCTGTAATTATTAGTTCTAAACATTAAGAACTGAAGCCATTTCAAAAACATATGAGATATCTTCATGATATCATAACGATTATTTTGTCATAACAGTCATTGTTATTTCTTCTTGGATGTGAATTTATGGGCCAGGGCGTTTCAAGATTGATACTTGATTCAAGGATCGGACTGGATGAAACCTACACACATTCATAGTACTGTGCACATTCATAAATGTGAACTGGTGAAGTGCCAAAAATATGACAATCTAACCAGACATGGCAAGCGAACACATTCTACACAAATATACTGTTATAATAATGTGTACATTGTTATTATATAATGTTAATACACAATGTAATTAATACACACATGTTGGAATTTACTCTCCTACCCTACAAAACATATATTCTGACCTTTTAATTGCATTAATATTTTGTTTTGGGCCTGAGATATGGGCAGATCTCCATTTGGTGGCCATTTTGGACGCCATCTTGAATTTCTCAGAGAGCACAAGGGGGATTTCCAGGGACTTTTAGTATGCTATTCCTAAAGGTATTCTGAACATATTCTGAAATTTTCAGCTTGTTACTAATTTGTTCTGGGTATAACCCTATTAATCCTGGGCTATAGGTAGGAACCCATCGTTTTGAACACACTCACCGAGAAAGGCGAGTCTGGGGTGATCTTGACTTGCCATTAGATTTCACAACTCATGTTTGGTGAGTGGTGGGTGATTAAACTACATGCTGCAAAAATGTGTTTTGCTTCAGGCAAATTCTGGTGAGAATTCCTCCTTTTTTCGAACAAATACCTGAAATATAAAATAATTGATAGTGCATATGAAAAAAGGTTTGGACAAAATGTCTTAACTATTAGATGAAATGGCATTGGACTTAATGGTCACTGGACAAAGTGTCCTGTATCCGAAAATAATTGTCATTCTTATAATCCACAGAGATTTGGTTGGATTCTTATTGTTGTTCTTTTTTTTTTTTTACACAAACCATAATTCTGAATAATAATTGTCCACTTTGGAATTTTATTTCTCCATTAATATGTATTTCTTCCTCAGAGAAAGAGAAATTGAATTATTTCATATTCATAATTTTCTGTATAACTTAACAGCCATTGGATACAAAATATACACATTCATATTACCAGACTGAGTTGACTCAAATCTGATTTTTTCCCCCTTAATGTTTCACAGATTTGATGTTTTCAGATCAAATTTGAATCAGTTTCAAATGTGGTTCCAAATTAGATAAATATCTTATTCATGGGCATGTGACATGAATGTGAACAGTCAGATCAGAATTCAGGTGGCTTCTTGCTGATAACCATGTGCTGAGCACTGTTCACCTGCAAATACTGGCAGCAAGGGAAAACAATAAGGGGGGAGAGCTACATTATCTGTGAAAACAACAAAAGCTAGTCGTCTGACTTTTTTCACCTTCTTGGCCTGATCGTGTACAGCTGTCAAACTGTTTGCTGTCCTCCAGAGCAAAATGCAGCACATGGATTAGCTCCTAACACAACCATTTAGCAAGTTTTAATACCATGAATCATCTCACAAGTATGACTTTTTTAAAGTTGTTGTTGGTGATGCAGATAACTTATATAGCTGTATCAATGTATGAATCTGTGCCAGTTCGGCACAGATGCATTCACATTACAGTGAGATACAGGTCACAAAAAATCTAATCTGAGGAAAAAATCAGAATTGAAAAATGAATCTTGTAATGGGAATGTACCTATAGATCCCATTTGTGTTTTGCGATGCAACACACACACACACACACACACACACACACACAGTGAGGTGACACTCACTACATTTACATGCATGTCCAAATCGAGCTGCTGTTGGTAATCGAGCAAAGGGTCCCAGCAGGGGTGCCAGAGAAATCCAATCCTACATGCACAAGTGAAATCAGGCTATTGTGCAAGGTGCATTGTGCACCCGAGCCACACGTGGCGCTACACGCCCCATCGTGTTGGTACACTTCCGGTTGTCGTCATGAAGAAGAGCCAGTTCCGTGTTCAAGCTGTTAGGCTTGCTCTAACAGACTATGGCTACAAACTGTCCGGCGCAGACCACTGTTTTGTAAGACAACTTATTTTGCACAATAATATTTTTCTAAAGTCCATTTTTTGCTTACAAAAAATATTTTTTTTTGCTTACAATTTAACTTATGTCTTAATAAACACACAAAAAGTTCAATTGTTTTGTTTTTATTGACATTCTTCAGATGTTGGACATATATATATATATATATATATATATATATATATATATATATATATATATACATACACACACACAAATAAAATGACTTGTTTATGTACACAATTCACAGCTATGCAACAGCTGTACAGATGTATTTGGTGATACAGTAAGTGAGCTAAATTTTAACAGTGCAAACAATGCCACAAAAAGAAAAGATTCATGCCGTTGTCATGATTCGTTGTCATGCCGACCGAGGCTGTTGTGTTTCCCGCTTGTGGTCTCGTCACTCATCACTTCCGGAAGTAGCTCGACAACTAGCTCGATAGGGTATACATGCACAAAGTAGCTCGGCAGAAATCGCATAAACTAGGTCGTGTAGCTCGATTCCGAGAAATCAAGTTCGGTTCAATTTCAGCCGAATTAAGGTGTATACATGGCATTTTGAACTTCGATTTCAGTCGAGCAACGGCAGAAATCCGATTCTCTCTATGTGCATGTAAACGTAGTGAGTGTTAACCACACACACATACACACAATATGACATAATATGCCGACCACTTTAAAGGTGTGTCTGTGAAGGTTCTCAGTCATCCAGGTCATTGTAAACCGTAGGTGCTAAAGAAGGCAACTGGACTTGCTTGAAATCTTTGAAGAGGTTTCACCTCTCATCTGAAAGTGTTAGGACTAGGACTGTTTTGGCCTCTAGAGGCCGCTGTTATTTCCTTTTCATGTCGTGTTTATTTTGGCCTCTAGAGGCCGCCACTGTTCCTGTGTTTTGTGTTTGTGTTAATTGCCTAATTATCTTCACCTGTGTCCTTAATTAGTTTGTCTATTTATACCCCTGAGTTCAGTCCTCTTGTCACGGAGTCTTTGTGCTGTTATGTTTATCTCCAGTTTCCTTTGTACTGTGTTTTTTGATCTTCTTAGCTTTTGAATTTTTGCACTTTGCTTTTCTTTTGGATTATACTCTTTGGGTTTTTTTGTCTTTTGTTTTGCCCTGTATATAGTGTATATAGTTTAAATAAACCTTTTGATTCTTTTTCTACTTCCGCCTCACGCCTCTGCATTTGAGTCATCCCCCTGGTGGCCTAGTGGGGGTTTGCTGGATTATCACACCAACGAACCAGGTTCGAATCCCAGCAAAACCCTAACAGAAAGACTCCGTCATGACCGACTCAGCAGAGGCTGCTTCAACTGTCTACCCGGCCAACCTTCAGGGAATTATGGCAGCTTTGACACGCTTCGGAGCGACCATGGACGCTCATGGACGTACGCTCACCAGCCAACGTGAGGCCCTCGCTCGCCACGAGGAACTGCTTCAGCAAATTGGGAAAACCCTGGCACAGCTGACATCTCTGCCTGCATCTCCTGCTCCTGATCCAGTTCCTGCTCCTGATCCAGCTCCCACTCCTGCTCCAGTGCCTCCTGCAATGCTGCCTTCTTCACCTCGCGAACCCAGCCTTCCTGCACCACAGAGGTATGACGGCAAGCACAGTGAGTGCCGAGAGTTCCTTACCCAGTGTCAACTCACCTTTGAGCTTCAGCCTACCACCTACACTACGGATCGCTGCAAGATTGCCTTTGTGATCACCTTATTAGCTGGTAAGGCGCGAGCCTGGGCTACTGCTATCTGGCAAAGACAGGGACCTGAGTGCTTTGATTTCCAGCTGTTTTCTGAAGAGATGCTTCGGGTCTTCGATCAGGCAGACATCAGTACCGACGCAGCCCGAAAGCTCATGTCCATCCGGCAAGGAGGAAGCGTCGCAGATTACGCCATCTCGTTCCGAACACTCGCAGCAGTAAGTGGATGGAACGAGACTGCCCTGGTGTCAGCCTTCCACCATGGTCTGTCTGACCCCATCAAGGACGGTCTGGCCTCTATTGGATGCCCAAGTGACCTCGAAACCCTCATCTCACATGCTATTCGTCTGGACAACAGGATGAGAGAACGCCACCAAGCCTTGAGCCCCCCCAGCCTCCCTACCTCTACCTGGAGACCGTCTACCTTCTTCAGTGACTGTCCAGAACCCATGCAAGTGGGTCGTACTCGCCTCTCCGCATCTGAGAGGGAGCGCAGAAGGAGGGACAAGTGCTGCATCTACTGTGGCAAGCCTGGTCACTTCCGAGCATCATGTCCCGAACTCTTGGGAAAAGGACCGCCCCGTCCAGCCGAGGGAGGGTTGTGACGGGGCCTACCCTCTCTCCCGGACTCCCTGGCCAAGGAATCTACATCCCGGTCTCCATCTCCTGGGGTGAGTCTGTCCACTCTTGTCAAGCTTTGATAGACTCAGGGGCGGCTGGGAACTTTATGGATATTCACTTCGCCCAAAGCATCAATATTCCGACTGCACCTCTTGAAGTCCCACTGTCTGTGTCTGCCCTCGATGGCCAAGCGTTAGGTGATGGAAGAGTCACCCAAGTTACTTCTCCAGTTTTCCTCCAGTCTCAAGGTCACAAGGAAGAAATATCCCTGCACCTGATTCCTTCACCTGAGTTCCCAGTTATTCTAGGCCTTCCTTGGCTTACTCGCCACAACCCTCGCATAGACTGGGTAACAAGCCAGGTTGTGGAATGGGGCCCTGCATGCCATGCCTCTTGTCTGCTCTCTAGCTCTCCTGTGTCTCCTGCCGAGCCCCCTGATCTCACCGAGTTATCTCAAGTTCCCACAGAGTACTGGGATCTCAAGGAGGTGTTCAGCAAGAGCAGGGCCGCCGTTCTTCCTCCGCACCGGGCCTACGACTGTGCCATCGACTTGCTCCCTGGGACTACCCCTCCTCGTGGCAGACTGTTTTCACTCTCTCAGCCAGAACGCAAGGCCATGGAGGAATACCTCAAAGATGCCCTGGTCTCTGGGTTTATTCGACCCTCCACTTCACCTGCTGGAGCCGGCTTCTTCTTTGTCAGCAAGAAGGATGGGGGGCTCCGACCATGTATTGATTACAGGGGCCTGAATAAGATCACTGTGCGCAACCGATATCCCCTTCCGCTGATGTCCACAGCTTTCGACCTGCTCCAAGGCGCCACCGTCTTCACCAAGTTGGACCTACGGAACGCATACCACCTCATCCGTATCCAACAGGGAGACGAGTGGAAGACTGCCTTTAACACCCCGTCTGGGCACTACGAATACCAGGTGATGCCCTTCGGACTCACCAACGCACCAGCTGTTTTTCAGGCCCTAATCAACGACGTCTTAAGGGACATGATTAACCTATACGTTTTTGTCTACCTCGACGACATCCTTATCTTTTCCAAGACCGTGCAGGAGCACCGCCACCATGTCCGCCAGGTTCTCCAGAGGCTGCTACAGAACAATCTGTTCGCCAAGGCCCAGAAATGCGAATTTCATGTTCCCGAGGTCTCCTTTCTGGGATTTATTGTACGGACAGGCCAACTCCAAATGGACCCTGCCAAGACCCTGGCCGTCCGGGATTGGCCTACTCCCAAGTCCGTTAAGGAGGTTCAGCGGTTCTTAGGATTCGCTAACTTCTACCGCAAGTTCATCAGGAACTTCAGTTCTGTGGCAGCACCCATGTCAGACCTCACCAAAGGGACAGGTGGATCTTATGGCTGGTCTCCTCAGGCAGAAAAGGCGTTCAAAGACCTCAAGGACCGCTTCTGCACGGCACCCATTCTGGTTCTCCCGGACACCTCCCAACCATTCATCGTGGAGGTGGACGCCTCGGACAGTGGTGTCGGCGCGGTGCTCTCTCAACGTTCGGAAGGAAAGCTGCACCCCTGCGCTTACTTCTCCCACCGCCTGAGTCCTGCTGAGTCCCGGTACGATGTGGGGGATCGAGAACTGCTAGCGGTCAAACTGGCCCTTGAGGAGTGGAGGCACTGGCTGGAGGGAGCACAACATCCATTCCTGGTTTGGACTGACCACAAGAACCTGGAGTACCTCCAGCAAGCCAAGAGACTGAACCCTCGACAGGCTAGGTGGGCCCTGTTTTTCAGTCGGTTTGACTTCACCCTCTCATACCGCCCCGGCTCCAAGAACACCAAACCTGACGCACTGTCCAGACTGTTCTCTGCCACTAACAGGGAGAATGAAGTCGGGCCTATTATCCCTGTGTCCCGGATTGTGGCCCCTGTCCGCTGGGGTATTGAGGAGGCTGTCCGACGAGCCCAACGCCAGGACCCCGGTCCTGGGACGGGGCCACCAGGCCTCTTGTACGTCCCACATCAAGCCCGGGCCAAGGTTCTCCAGTGGGGTCACTCTTCCCCTCTCACCGCCCACCCGGGAGCTCGGAGGACCCTGGACTTCCTGAAAAGACGCTTCTGGTGGCCTAACATGGAGAAGGAAGTAAGGTCATTTGTCCTGTCCTGTGAGGTTTGCACCAGAACCAAGAACCCACGACAGCGTCCCCAGGGTCTCCTGCATCCTCTGACCATTCCCCGGCGTCCCTGGTCCCACGTGGCAGTCGACTTTATCACGGGTCTCCCTGAGTCACAAGGTAACACGGTCATTTTGGTCTTAGTTGACAGATTCTCCAAGGCCTGCCGCTTCATACCACTGTGCAAACTCCCCTCTGCTCTTGAAACTGCGAAACTTTTGTTTAATCATGTCTTCCGAGTCTTTGGTCTTCCACAGGACATCGTCTCAGACCGAGGGCCCCAGTTCTCCTCCCGAGTGTGGCACGGGTTCTGCAAGGTCATCGGAGCCACTGCCAGCCTCTCCTCTGGGTTTCACCCACAGTCCAATGGTCAGACGGAGAGGCTCAACCAGGACCTGGAAACCACCCTGCGAGGCCTGGCTATGGATAACCCGACATCGTGGAGCACCTGGCTGCCATGGGCGGAGTACGCCCACAACACCCTGCAGTCATCGGCCACCAAGCTGTCGCCATTCCAGTGCCAATTCGGGTTCCAGCCACCTCTGTTCCCGGACCAGGAGGAGGACGCGGGGGTGCCCTCGGTCAACCAATATGTGAGACGGTGTCGCAAGACCTGGAGCAAGGTCAGGAAGACCCTCATACAGACCTCCAGAACCAACCAGACTCAGGCCAACCGCCATAGAAGACCTGCACACGCTTTCCGCCCTGGGCAGCGTGTTTGGCTGTCCACTAAGGACCTTCCACTGCGGGTGGAGAACCGCAAGCTTGCTCCTCGCTACATTGGCCCCTTCAAGGTGGTGCGCAGGGTGAACCCTGTCTCCTACCGGCTCCAGTTGCCCCGGACTCTGAGGATCAACCCCACTTTCCATGTTTCCCTGTTACGGCCCGTACTGACGTCTACGTATGCCCCTGCCCCTAGGAACCCCCCACCCCCCCGCATCTTCCAGGGGCAGACTGTGTTCACTGTGAATCGCCTGCTTGACTCCCGCCGGGTCCGCGGCGGGTTGCAATATCTGGTGGACTGGGAGGGCTATGGTCCTGAGGAGCGCTGCTGGGTTCCTGCTCGGGATGTCCTTGATAAAGAACTATGTCGGGACTTCCATTCGGCCCATCCGGATCGCCCTGGGAACGTCAGGAGACGCTCCTAGAGGGGGGGGTCCTGTTAGGACTAGGACTGTTTTGGCCTCTAGAGGCCGCTGTTATTTCCTTTTCATGTCGTGTTTATTTTGGCCTCTAGAGGCCGCCACTGTTCCTGTGTTTTGTGTTTGTGTTAATTGCCTAATTATCTTCACCTGTGTCCTTAATTAGTTTGTCTATTTATACCCCTGAGTTCAGTCCTCTTGTCACGGAGTCTTTGTGCTGTTATGTTTATCTCCAGTTTCCTTTGTACTGTGTTTTTTGATCTTCTTAGCTTTTGAATTTTTGCACTTTGCTTTTCTTTTGGATTATACTCTTTGTTTTTTTTTTTCTTTTGTTTTGCCCTGTATATAGTGTATATAGTTTAAATAAACCTTTTGATTCTTTTTCTACTTCCGCCTCACGCCTCTGCATTTGAGTCATCCCCCTGGTGGCCTAGTGGGGGTTTGCTGGATTATCACACCAACGAACCAGGTTCGAATCCCAGCAAAACCCTAACAGAAAGGTTTCTTCAGTTCTGTCAGACTACTGGGGAGTTCCAGGTATTTAATCTCTAGTGGACCAAAAGCAACCCTAAGGAGAGTCAGTCACTACGTTTACATGCACATAGAGAGAATCGAATTTCTGCCGTTGCTCGACTGAAATCGAAGTTCAAAATGCCATGTATACACCTTAATTCGGCTGAAATTGAACCGAACTTGATTTCTCGGAATCGAGCTACACGACCTAGTTTATGCGATTTCTGCCGAGCTACTTTGTGCATGTATACCCTATCGAGCTAGTTGTCGAGCTACTTCCGGAAGTGACGAGTGACGAGACCACAAGCGGGAAACACAACAGCCTCGGTTGGCATGACAACGAATCATGACAACGGCATGAATCTTTTCTTTTTGTGGCATTGTTTGCACTGTTAAAATTTAGCTCACTTACTGTATCACCAAATACATCTGTAAAGCTGTTGCATAGCTGTGAATTGTGTACATAAACAAGTCATTGTATGTGTGTGTGTGTGTGTGTGTGTGTGTATATATATATATAATGTCCAACATCTGAAGAATGTCAATAAAAACAAAACAATTGAACTTTTTGTGTGTTTACTAAGACATAAGTTAAATTGTAAGCAAAAAAAAAAAAATTTTTGTAAGCAAAAAATGGACTTTAGAAAAATATTATTGTGCAAAATAAGTTGTCTTACAAAACAGTGGTCTGCGCCGGACAGTTTGTAGCCATAGTCTGTTAGAGCAAGCCTAACAGCTTGAACACGGAACTGCTAGTATTGCCAGATTGGGGGTTTTAAGTGCATTTTAGCGGATTTGAACATGTTTTGGGCTGGAAAACGTCAGCAGTATCTGGCAACACTATAGCTCTTCTTCATGACGACAACCGGAAGTGTACCAACACGATGGGGCGTGTAGCGCCATGTGTGGCTCGGGTGCACAATGCACCTTGCACAATAGCCCGATTTCACTTGTGCATGTAGGATTGGATTTCTCTGGCACCCCTGCTGGGACCCTTTGCTCGATTACCAACAGCAGCTCGATTTGGACGTGCATGTAAACGTAGTGAGTGAGGTCACATGGATCACTCACTACGTTTACATGCACATCCAAATCGAGCTACTGTCAGTAATCGAGCAAAGGGTCCCAACAGGGGTGCCAGGGAAATCCAATCCTACATGCACAGTGCATTGTGCACCCGAGCCACAGGTGGCGCTACATGCCCCATCGTGTTGGTACACTTCCGGTTGTCGTCATGAAGAAGAGCTATTCAAGAGTATAAACAAAGTGACTACAGGTGGAAATTAGCATGTACTGCTATAACCTGGTACAGACATCTGTCCTTACCACAAGGATAATGTTTAATTTGTACACTGTCCCTTTTAAAAATAAAATAAACTCTAAACTCTAAGAAGAGTGTTTGTAGTTTGTATGTACAAACAGAAGTGTTCCTAATAAAGTGGGCGGCTAAGGTGAAGTGTCATGCCGACCGAGGCTGTTTTTTTTTTTTTTTTTTTCGACCGAGGCTGTTGTGTTTCCCGCTTGTGGTCTCGTCACTTGTCACTTCCGGAAGGGGCAGTGCTGAAGTAAGTAGCTGGACTGCGTGGCTCGATTGGGTATACATGCACTAAGTAGCTCGGCAAAAATCGCATAATCTAGGTCGTGTAGCTCGATTGCGAGAAATCAAGTTCGATTCAATTTCAGCCTAGCTAAGGTGTTTACATGCCATTTAGAGTTTCGATTTCAGACGAGCTACGGCAGAAATTCGATTTTCTCTATGTGCATGTAAACGCACTGATTGACCATCTCACTCATCCTGTAGGTGTTAGGGTCACTGGAGGCCAGGTGTGAACGGTTTAGCAGGCTAGAGGGTTGTTAGGGTGATCTGTGGGTCATTGGCTCTCTCTGCCATCATATGAGTCATTGAAGTCAGCTGAGTCTTGGTGTGGATGTCTCATCTCATCTCATTATCTCTAGCCACTTTATCCTGTTCTACAGGGTTGCAGGCAAGCTGGAGCCTATCCCAGCTGACTACGGGCAAAAAGTGGGGTACACCCTGGACAAGTCGCCAGGTCATCACAGGGCCGACACATAGACAACCATTCACACCTACGGTCAATTTAGAGTCACCAGTTAACCTAACCTGCATGTCTTTGGACTGTGGGGGAAACCGGAGCACCCGGAGTAAACCCAAGCGGACATGGGGAGAACATGCAAACTCCGCACAGAAAGGCCCTTGCCGGCCACGGGGATCGAACCCAGACCTTCTTGCTGTGAGGCGACAGCGCTAACCACTACACCACCATGCCGCCCTGGTGTGGATGTGTATTCAGTTTTCTGGGAAGTGTGCCAAGGACTGCATTGTAGGTGGCTGATAAGCAGTGTCTCAGACCACCTCCTCTGTTCAGTGATGGTTGTTCCAGGTTGACAAAGATGGCTTCTTTTACTCCTCTTTCAAACCACTGGTCTTCTCTGGCTAGAATTCGTACATTGCAGTCCTGAAACGAGTGTCCTTTGATATTGAGATGAAGATAGACTGCAGAGTCCTGGCCTGAGGAACTGGCTCTCCTGTGTTGAGCCATGCACTTGTGAAGAATTTGTTTTGTTTCCCCTATATATATATATATATATATATATATATATATATATATATATATATAAAATCTCATTATCTCTAGCCACTTTATCCTGTTCTACAGGGTCGCAGGCAAGCTGGAGCCTATCCCAGCTGACTACGGGCGAAAGGCGGGGTACACCCTGGACAAGTTGCCAGGTCATCACAGGGCTGACACATAGACACAGACAACCATTCACACCTATGGTCAATTTAGAGTCACCAGTTAACCTAACCTGCATGTCTTTGGGCTGTGGGGGAAACCGGAGCACCCAGAGGAAACCCACGCGGACACGGGGAGAACATGCAAACTCCACACAGAATGGCCCTCTCCAGCCACGGGGCTCGAACCCGGACCTTCTTGCTGTGAGGCGACAGCGCTAACCACTACATCACTGTGCTGCCCCTCTCTCTCTCATATATATATATATATATATATATATATATATATATATATATATATATATATATATATATAGAGAGAGAGAGAGAGAGAGAGAGAGATGGATGAAATTCTGGTGTAGTGGTTAGCACTGTCACCTCACAGCAAGAAGGTTCTGGGTTTGAGCCCAGTGCCCAACGGGGGCCTTTCTGTGTGGAGTTTGCATGTTCTCCCCATGTCTGCATGGGTCCCCTCCGGGTGCTCTGGTTTCCCCCACAGTCCAAAGACATGCAAGTTAGGTTAATTGGTGGCTCTAAATTGACCGTAGGTGTGAGTGTGAATGGTTGTTTGTCTCTATGTGTCAGCCCTGCAATGATCTGGTGACTTGTCCAGTGTACCCCACCTCTTGCCCACAGTCAGCTGGGATAGGCTCCAGCTTGCGCGCAACCCTGCACAGGATAAGTGGTTATGGATGATGGATGGACAATACTAATGTTCGAACAGAAACCACTATTAATTGTGTGTGTGTATATTAAATATAGTATTAATAGTGTTTGAGATTCTAGCCGTATGTAGCTGCGACACATTAGCAGCTGTGAAACGGCATTCACAAAAAAATCTAATAACATCTAGAAATGTCCTTATTTTCCTTTTTAAAAATATTGCTATCAAACAGTCACCAAGTCACCAAACCTTTTACAAATTTTACATCAAAACTCTATCTAACCTCCTCTATTTTCCATGCTCAAACAAGTAATCCAAGCTTCATATCCAGCATCCCCATTCATGAATAACTGTCTAAAAACTGTTCTCTGCATTATACATTTCTCTTTCAATGCTCAGAATGTCAAAAAAAATCAGAGCGACACCTTTTTCAGGATGCAGAATCCCAGGGATAGCGTTTATGTCTATGGTGCTCTCATAGGGGAAAAGAAACTTCACTTATTTTCTCTGCTCTGAAGTGTGGAAATGGAACAAAGCAGATCAATCTGTGGCATTCCTGCCTTGCTAGGTCTTTCTAATTATTTGAAATCTCATAGTCAAGCAGCTGCTCTGCCAAATTTAATCAATATCTAGTGATCAGATATCATGCAGGTACTCTGGGTATTGGCAAACATGCACAGTGGGATATTGTTATGGCAATCAAGCAATTCCCTGTGTAGCGTTTACTTAACTGGGTCAATATGAAGAATCCTTATAAATATGATAATTGTGTTTCTCTAGAACTACACAGTAAAGACCAAGGCTTGCTTTATGGAAATTCATGCTGTTTATGATGTTGTGGACATTGCAAAAAGTCTCTCCAGGGGTTCTGCAGTGTCTGTTTGGCTACATGCACAAGGATTAACACTAACGCAATTTGTTCTGACCCATTCCACTCATTCAACCCCTCAAGGGAGCAGATGGAAATTGCTGTAGCTGTTGCAGAAATTATTGACACTGCCTGTTTCCTAATGCTAGCTTTGAGTTGGGCCAACCATCAAATCCCTGTCCTTTAGACCTCAGCCTAATCTCAGACACACAGACAGACCCTGTGCTCTTTTACTACACAAGGCTTCAGTGACCCCAGTTAACCCCATTTATTTTTAAGCACTAAAATCTCTCAGCAAACTTTGCACAAATCTCCTACACACAGTTGGGGCAATACGACAAGGACTGGGAATAGCGATGGAGAACATAATAACAAAATCAATGTTGGTAATGAGATGAATCCAAAAGTTATCTTGAATTGCAGACTGCTTCTAGGTATAATTAATCTAATATGTTACTTACGTATCCTCTTCGTCTCTTGTGGGACATAAAGCCATACTCTAATATGTTGCCTTACCTTAGTACATTGCCTTTTATGGTGAGGGATTTACAAGCGTTACAGGGGATTTGGATTATGGCCAGATAGTTATATATCCATGGTTAGGCAGAAGACACAGTGCTATTGGATTTGCCTGCTTTGGGCCAGTCCTTCAAGCTATGCTGAATATAACAATGCAACAGTCATTCATTTATCTTCAGTAACTGCTTTATTCTGGCCAGGGATTCAGTTAATCCAAAGCACATCATGGGAACACAGGTTGCAAGGCGGACACACCCTGAATGTGCTGCCAGTCTATCGCAGGGCACCATGTACATACAATTACAAAATCATTCACATTGGAGACACTATACCAACTGGCATGTTTTTGGGAGGTGGGAAGAAACCAGAGAAGCTGGAGGAAACTCAGATGGACATAGGGAGAAAATGTGCAGAAACTCCATAAACAGTAACCCACACTCGGGCATGAACTCGGGATCCTGTAGCTATGAGGTGGCAATGCTACTTGCTGCCCTACTGTGCCACCCATGCAACACGCAACAACCAATCATCAGGCTGCACGAGAACAGGCTGAGAGCGAGAGCAGGTTGAGAGGCTGCGCGGGAACAGGCTGAGAGCGAGAGCGGGCTGAGAGGCTGCGCAGGAACAGGCTGAGAGCGAGAGCGGGCTGAGAGGCTGCGTGGGAACAGGCTGAGAGTGACAGCGGGCTGAGAGGCTGCGCGGGAACAGGCTGAGAGCGGGTCCGGGCCGTGGCTGAAGCCTCAGATTTTCCTGCCGCGCTGCTGCTGCCGCTGCCCCGCTTGTTCTTCCTGCGCTTCGCTCCTCACTTCGCATTGCTCAGAAGCTGAAAGGGGCTAAGAAGCTACCAGTGAGCGTGTTGTTATGATAACGGGACGACATGCCACCAAAAAAGAATACAGCACAGGTTGAGGAGGTCGACGATATTAAAAGATCGCTCGACATGTTGACAGAGGAGGTTTTTGCTGTTAGACAACAGCAGAAAACCATCATGAGCCTGGTGGAGGAAGTTAAAGCCTTGAGGCTACAAATTACCAAGAAGGACAAGCGGATTAACTTGCTGGAGAACCGGGTGACCGATCTGGAGCAATATACCAGAATGAACGACATCATAATCACCGGCTTGGAAATGAAACCTCATTCATATGCACGGGCAGTGACGATGCGGAACGGAGAGGAGCCGAGCGAGGAGGACGAGGCATCGGTGGAGCGACAGGTGGCGGCGTTTCTCTGCTCAAAGGGAGTTGAGTTAGACAGGGAGAACATAGAGGCCCGTCACCCGCTCCCAAGGAGAAACGAGAAGACAAAACTGGCAATAATAGTTCAGTTTGCAAATAGAAAATACAAAAACGAACTGCTGAAACAGGGAAGACGGCTGAAGGGATCAGACGTTTACATCAATGAGCACCTGACAAAGAAAAATACGGACATTGCCAGAATGGCCCGTCTACTCAGAAAACAGAAGAAAATACAATCTACATGGACTTCAAACTGCAAAATATACATCAAGTTAAATGGAACACCAGAACAAGCCAAAGTTCTCGTCATCAGAGAGCTGGAGGAGCTGAGCAAATATTAACGAAACGTACAACAACAAGGTAAACAAACTATAGCCATGACAACTCCTGATAATAAACACACATTAGGACTAGAAAACTTTGTATATACAGAACATAAAATACAGGACATAGAACATGATATTGATCCGGATAACAATTTACTCAATGATATAGAAAACAGCTGCAGTTATTACACAGATGAGCACTACAACGCAACTTTCCAATCAAAGCATAACATATCAATCATCTACTTCAATAGCAGAAGCCTATATGCCAACTTCCACAATATTAAAGAATATTTGAAACAGTTTAAGAACCCATTCAACATCATAGCAATTTCAGAGACATGGATCAGCATTGACAGAGATGTGAACTTTGAGATGGAGGGTTATGATCTAAATCATATAAACAGAGTGAAACAGAGAGGAGGTGTGGCAATATATGTGGACAAAGGACTGAAGTATAAGGTGGTGGAGAGTATGACACCAGCTGTTGATAATCTGGTGGAATGTATCACAGTGGAAATTTGTATGGAAAAAGTAAAAAATATAATTGTGAGCTGTTTGTACAGAACTCCAGCATCAAGTATCGATATTTGAAAACTGGATGGAAAACATGTTTTCTAACTCAGTGCAGAAGACTGTGTTTATCTGTGGGGATTATAATATTGATCTGTTAAATCCAAAAAAGCATAAAATGACAGAAGATTTCATAAATACAATGTACAGTATGGGTTTATACCCAAAAATCACCAAACCTAGTAGAATTACTTCTCATTGTGTCACATTAATAGATAATATATTTACAAACAGTATGGAAAATAATACAGAAAGTGGGCTTTTATATAATGACATCAGTGACCATTTGCCTGTATTTATTGTCTATCACTGTAATTACTGGAAACCTAAGGATATGAATCAGCTGAAATACAAATGGATAAGAACCAAAGAAAACATAAGGATACTTAAGAGTGAATTACTTAAACAGAACTGGAAAGTAGTATATGAGGAAGAAGATATTGACAAAGCATACAGTGGATTCCTAAATATCTTTAAAACACTATATGATAAAACCTGTCCTGTCAGGAAATACAATGATGGACAAAAACAAGCAAATGGTCCATGGATCACCAAAGGATTAAAAAATGCCTGTAAAAAAAAAAAAAAGAACACGCTGTATAGACAATTCATTAAAAAAAAGAACTTTGGAGGCAGACATTAAATATAAAAAATACAAGAATAAATTAACCAGCATTATGAGGACATGGAAGAAGGAATATTATAATAAATTATTAGATAGTAATAAAAATAACATGAAGGGGCTATGGAATGTACTGAATAGTATTATTAGGAATAGAGCTAAAAACAAAAACACAAGCTACCCTGATCATTATATTGAGAATGACAGATCAATAAATAATATGGAAGAAGTGGTAAATGGCTTTAATAGATTCTTTGTAAATGTGGGACCAGATCTGGCAGAAAAGATTCAGGATACAGACACACCTGGAGGGGAGGAGGCTGCTCGATGGGAGAGAAATCCTAACTCTATATTCATTGGTGCAGTTGGCATAAAAGAGGTCATAGACATTGTAAGGAATGGTGAAAGTAAAACCTCCACTGACTGGAATGATATTGATATGAGTTTAATAAAAAAAAGTTATTGAAGAAATTGCAGAACCATTTACTCACATATGTAATATGTCTTTTCAATCTGGTAAATTTCCAAACAACATGAAAATAGCTAAAGTTATACCTTTATATAAATGTGGAGATAGACACCATTAAACAAATTACAGGCCAGTTTCTTTACTCTCTCAGTTCTCCAAGATCCTCGAAAAACTGTTCACAGCAAAACTAGACAACTTCATTGAAAAATATAAACTTTTAGCTGACAGTCAATACGGATTCCGGAAAGACAGATCAACAACCCTGGCATTAATGGAACTTATCGAGAAAATCACAAATGGTATAGACAATAAAAAACATGTTATGGGAATTTTCATAGATCTAAAGAAAGCATTTGACACAATAAATCACGACATTCTATTCAAAAAATTAGAGAGGTATGGTATCAGAGGGGTTGGTTTGGACTGGGTGAGGAGCTACTTAAGTAACAGGCAACAATTTGTAAAAATTGGAGATCATACATCTGATTATTTGCCCATAACATGTGGAGTACCACAAGGGTCTGTCTTAGGTCCTAAACTGTTTATATTGTACATTAATGATTTATGTAATGTATCAAGTATAATGAAATGCATTTTATTTGCCGATGATACAAACATCTTTTGCACCGGGGACAATGCACAGCCCCTTATGGAAACAATCACAACCGAAATGAATAAATTAAAAACGTGGTTTAACGTAAACAAATTGTCATTGAATTTGAGTAAAACAAAGATTATGTTATTTGGAAAATATAAGTCGAACCCTCAAGTTGAATTGAAAATTGACAACATAACCATAGAAAGAGTTTATGAAATAAAATTTCTGGGTGTGATTGTTGATCATAAAGTCTGCTGGAAACCACATATTAATCATGTTAAAGCAAAAATAGCAAAGATTACTGCAATTTTGGGGAAATCAAGACACATTCTGGACTATAAATCACTACATACTCTGTATAATGCACTCATATTACCATATCTGAGCTACTGTGTGGAGATATGGGGTAATACCTACAAATTTAACCTGCAGCCGTTATGCACATTACAAAAAAGAGCAATAAGAATTGTCAATAATACGGGATATCTTGAGCATACAAACGCATTATTCGTAAAAGCACACACTCTGAAATTCACGGATCTGGTTAAACACAAGACTGCACAAATTATGTATAAAGCAAGACATAACCTTCTTCCGGGTGAGGTACAAAATACGTTTATGGAAAGGCAGGGTGGGTATAACCTGAGAGGGGAAATGAATTTTAAGAGAGTAAATGTTAGAACAACTATGAAAAGTACGTGCATAACAGTCTGTGGGGTGAAATTGTGGAATGGTCTGGAAAATGAACTCAAAAATAGCACCAACATAAAACTGTTTAAAAAATTATATAAAAACATGTTAATAAAAATATATGAGAATGAGGACAGGCAGACTATATAGGTGATGATGAAATTGAGAGTAAGTCTGTGACTGGTCTTCTTGTATTTAGTGTATAGCTATAGGTATGTGTATATGTATGTACTGTATATATGTATTGTATGTGTGTATATATGCATAACATACGTATCTGTATATATGATTTGATTTGGTTGATATTATACCATGTCGGTATGTTTTGGTATGTTGGTATGTTTTCTTTTTTGTTTATTGCTTTTGTTTTCTTTTGTATATATAGTTTATTATGGTGGAAAGTGACATTTGATTAGCGGTGGTATAGAGGGTTAGGATTGGATAAGTTATTACTTCTTCCTAATCCTTTCTGAACATTATGTTATTGCCTTGTGGCTACGCTATTCTGTTTGTTTATGACGATGTTTTGATTATTGCATTTTTTATTTAAATTTTTATATATCTTCTTTATTGTTCAGAATAAAAGTAAAGTAAGTAAAATCTATGTAGACTGTAAATGAGTAAGCAAATATATTTTATCAAAATGATATGGATTTTTTTTGAACGTAGGGTAATTTCTAAACTTGTCTTGGCTGTTTACCTGCAAATATCATGTTGGATATGGAGCCAGTTTAACAAATTTTGAACTAACATTCTGCCAAGCTAATAACTGAATTTGTCTCCAAATTTCAATTCAGGAAAGGCTTTTTAGAAGGACTGTATATATTGAAGAAAATGTCAAGACTTAAACATGTGAAGAGTTTTGCTTGGCACCACACAACAACGACATTGTTGAATGTTTATTTAGGTCATTATCCAGAAAGAGGTTTTTTTTTTTTAACGTTGTGTCATGTGATAACTTATATTTAAAAAGCACATATGCAACTCACAAAAAAAAAAAAAAACATCCTGTGCACTCAATCCTTTGGATTATATACATTAAAAAAAAACCTCCTATTGTTGTCATTCACAAAATGTACATGATTTAAATGACTGCAGTGCATTTTCATAAAATATTTCACTTGTTCCAACAAAACATTTAAAAAGCAGTAGCTATTTAATTTAATGCACATATCTATCTATCTATCTATCTATCTATCTATCTATCTATCTATCTATCTGTAGCCGCTTATCCTGTGTAGGGTCGCAGGCAAGCTGAAGCCTATCCCAGCTGACTATGGGTGAGAGTCAGGGTACACCCTGGACAAGTCGCCAGGTCATCATAGGGATGGCTCACTCTATAGTGTGTGTGTGTCCACCAGATTTTCATATCAGATACTCAGATTATGGATTTTGAGTTATACCTGCTGCATTAAACTACCACTTCAATTTTTTTTTTCTTAAATCAGCATCTCTATATATGGCAGCCACTTCATTCCTGTGTCTGTGCTGGAATTCACAAGCACACCTCATTTTACTTAATGAGGTACTGATAATGTGATCACCTGAACCAAATCTTATTTAACGAGAAAAAATATAAAACACTGCTGTGGTCATCACTATCTTCTTGCAATAGGACCAGTTTGGATGACAAAAACAGTGTTTGTAGTACCTTAAATTTAATTGGAATACAAAAAAATATCTATTCATAATGCCAAAAGAGTTAAAAAGAAAAGATCTGAGTGAGAAAAAGAATGGTTCAGTTCTGGCTTTAAGGACAGAGGGATACAGTGAGCATCAGGTTGCTTCCATCCTCAATATTTCAAAAGTGCCAGTTCATAAGAACAAGATCAAGCAGCAGACATTGGGGACAACAAAGTAACAGACTGGCAGAGGGTGAAGATGACTCTCCACTGGCTGGAATGATCGTCTGTAACTTTGTTGAAGTGATCTTTTAATTTTTTACAGATATACAGTGGTGCTTGAAAGTTTGTGAACCCTTTAGAATTTTCTATATTTCTGCATAAATATGACCTAAAACATCATCAAATTTTCACACAAGCCCTAAAAGTAGATAAAGAGAACCCAGTTAAACAAATGAGACAAAAACATTATACCTGGTCATTTATTTATTGAGGAAAATGATCCAATATTACATATCTGTGAGTGGTAAAAGTGAACCTTTGCTTTCAGTATCTGGTGTGACCCCCTTGTGCAGCAATAACTGCAACTAAACGTTTCTGGTAACTATTGATCAGTTCTGCACACTGGCTTGGAGGAATTTTAGCCCATTCCTCTGGACAGAACACCTTCAACTCTGGGATGTTGGTGGGTTTCCTCACATGAACTGCTCGCTTCAGGTCCTTCCACAACATTTCAATTGGATTAAGGTCAGGACTTTGACTTGGCCATTCCAAAACATGAATTTTATTCTTCTTTAACCATTCTTTGGTAGATCGACTTGTATGCTTAGGGTTGTTGTCTTGCCGCATGACCCACCTTCTCTTGAGCTTCAGTTCATGGACAGATGTCCTGACATTTTCCTTTAGAATTTGCTGGTATAATTCAGAATTCATTGTTCCATCAATGAAGGCAAGCCGTCCTGGCCCAGATGCAGCAAAACAGGCCCAAACCACAATACTGCCACCACCACGTTTCACAGATGGGATAAGGTTCTTCTGCTGGAATGCAGTGTTTTCCTTTCTCCAAACATAATGCTTCTCATTTAAACCAAAAAGTTCTATTTTGGTCTCATCCATCCACAAAACATTTTTCCAATAGCCTTCTGGCTTGTTCATGTGATCTTTAGCAAACTGCAGACGAGCAGCAATGTTCTTTTTGGAGAGCAGTGGTTTTCTCCTTGCAACCCTGCCATGCCCACCATTGTTGTTCAGTGTTCTCCTGATAGTGGACCCATGAACATTCACATTAGCCAATGTGAGAGATGCCTTCAGTTGCTTAGAAGTTACTCTGGGGTCCTTTGTGACATCGCCAACTATTACACACCTTGCTCTTGGAGTGATCTTTGTTGGTCGACCACTCCTGGGGAGAGTAACAATGGTCTTGAATTTCCTCCATTTGTACACAATCTGTCTGACTGTGGATTGGTGGAGTCCAAGCTCTTTAGAAATGGTTTTGTAACCTTTTCCAGCCTGATGAGCATCAACAACTCTTTTTCTGAGGTCCACAGAAATCTCCTTTGTTCATGCCATGATGCACTTCCACAAACATGTGTTGTGAAGATCAGACTTTGATAGATCCCTTTTCTTTAAATAAAACAGGGTGCCCACTCACACCTGATGGTCATCCCATTGATTGAAAACACCTGATTCTAATTTTACATTCAAATTAGGGATAAATTAGGGATTAGATTAGGGATAAAATTAGCTCATGTTTTAAGTCGTTCAAATTCTGTAAAGCTGCTTTGCGACAATGTTTATTGTTAAAAGCGCTATACAAATAAACTTGATTTGATTGATTTGATATTAACTGCTAATCCTAGAGGTTCACATACTTTTGCCACTGACAGATATGTAATATTGGATCATTTTCCTCAATAAATAAATAACCAAGTATAATATTTTATCTAATTTGTTTAACTGGGTTCTCTTTATCTACTTTTAGGACTTGTGTGAAAATCTGGTGATGTTTAGGTCATATTTATGCAGAAATATAGAAAATTCTAAAGGGTTCGCAAACTTTCAAGCCCCATTATATATATATTATATATTATTGTGACACAAAAAGGAATAAAGTAAAAAGCTATTTGTTGGATGCATACATTAAGTGTTCACTCCACCTGCAATTGCAGCTGTGAGTCTCCTGTGATATGTCCCTATCAGCTTTTCAGGGATGGATTCTGATATCCTGATTGGTCAAGCTCTGTCAGATTGTTAGGATAAGTGGTGAACAATAGTTTTCAAGCCTTACCGCAGATTTTCAATCAGATAAAGGTCTGGGTTCTGGCTGGGCCTTTCTCACACATTATGGCATGGTCTTCTGTTGGATGGTGACCCTCCACCTGAGCCCATGTTTACATTAGACCGTATCAGCGGATCATCAGATTAATGTTTTTAAAACGATTAGTGTGCACACAGCAACACCAATACATGATTTGCGTGCACACAGCAACACCAATACACGGATACGCTCGGCTCCGCAGGCATCCTGCGCTCCAAATCACTCCGCCCTGAACAGCGAGTGCCCTCTGGAGGGTGCACACTCCGGCCTTGCGCAGCTCACAGAGCACGCGAGTGAAGTGCACAAGCTGTGATTCGGGACTGAGCCGCTGTGTGTGAGATCCCAGCGCATATCACTTACCACTTGCAAGTGGAAGGATGGCAAGCCTAAAGACAATCATAACTACACAATGGGCAGTATTTGCATCAGTATTTGCAGTATTTTCATACTTTTATACTCTTTAATGAAAGGTGATACAAGGCGGAAATCCGCGCCGTTTTTCAGCAGTCGCGTCACATGACCAACGCCAGCGAATCAGGAAGGTGGATGTCACAGTGACGTTGTCCAATGACGATGCCAGCTAGAGCTCAGCACAGCGTATCCGTGTATCTCAATGTTTACACAGCACTGGAGCTGACACGATCTGGATTGAATACGTGGACCCTGGCGGATTCCCGTTTCCCGGCGTTTCCAGGCGGTTTAATGTAAACGGACAGTGCATCCGCGAAGAAAACGAGACAGATACGGTCTAATGTAAACTTGGCCTAATTCTCAAGACCTGAGCTACCCTGTATTTGGCACAATCCATCTTGCCTTCAAGTCTAGTGCTTTATACTTATCAGACCAAAGAACCTTTCCCGCATCTCACATTTGGAATGACACATCTCAGATCTGCTTCTCCCATATGATATGTGGATCTCTCCAGAGATTTCCTTCAGAGTTACCATGGCATCTTGGTTGATTGTCTGACTAATGTGGTCCTTGCCCAGTCACTAACTAGCCTCCTCTATGGCATGGTTATGCCATATTCTTTCCATTTGTAAATAATGAATTTAATTTTGCTCCACAGGATATTCTAAGTTTGGGACATTTTTTTAAATAAGCAAACTCTTTATTTTTCCAGAAGTTTGTCCTGAACTTGTTTTGATAGCTACTTGGCTTTCATCATGTGTTTTTTAGATATGCTGTGTAACAAATTCTAGGGCCTTCCGGGAACAGGTGTCTTTATATTGAGATCATGTGACTTTAATGGCATACATGAACGGACTCCAATCAATTTCTTTTGGAACATCTAATGGAAGCTGGTTGCAGCAGAACTAATTTCAGGGTTTCAAAGCAAATACAATCACAACTTTTACTTGAACGTTTGGTACAGTAGAAAAAACAGCCTTGAAATTTGACAGATTTTAAAGAACAAACATGAGATAAAATGAAGAAAATCATTTCTCTACATTGTTTTGAGCTAATTAACTTGTTAATTTCTGTATATTCAGTTCAGCAATTTACTGATTATGGACCATTGTTCATGTGATGTCTTCTTGAAGGTGTAACAATGGTAATGTACTGAAAAAGAAACATGACACTGGATCAAACACTGATATTGTGAATATTCCATTCCAGACCTGAAATAATATGAATGTTAGTCAAGTGTTTCTCACCAGAACACAGCCTCCTTTGAGTCTCCATGAAATCCTTGTCATTGGGCTACATAGGAAGATGGAGCTGTTACATCTTTGAAGGCCACAGCACATGGGAAAGTATCTGTATTGATCTGGAGATAGTGGATATTAATAATATAATAATAATTATGGTCTCCTTTATAGATCATGCATGGAGGTAATGAGAGGCAGGTATGTGATTTTCAATGAAGAATGCTTCTGTGTGTGTGTGTGGGGGGGGGGGGGGGGGGGGCTTTCCAGGAAGAATAAGTGTTTGAATATAATCTCCTGATAGCACTCTCACATTGATTCGATCTTCTGCTCCCGAGCTGCCATGCTGCCTCTCTGGCAGTGTGAAAAGTGACAGCAGGTGTGTTTTCACAATATTTTACACTCTGATGAGAGCACAGGGCATCTGATTACATTCTGCTTTCTTCCTCACACATCTTCACACGCAAGGGCGTAACCATGGTATAAATATTGGGGGGGTCCACATTTGAGCCCTTCCCAAAATATTTTTAAGTGCATTTCGCACAATTTTCATATGGGCCCATTGATAAAGATGTGCTTATCTAGAACATTGTTTTGATGAATACAATTACCAATGAACGTAACATTTATATCTTGTTTTTTTTATTGTGTATCAGGCAAAACACAAAACAACAGAATGTGCAACTGCAAAACATGTAACGCAATACAACATACAAAAAACACGTAAAACATTGCATGAAAATCTGTCACACCAGAGCTAGTTACACACACACACACACACACACACACACACACACACACAAATGCAGAAATGCCAAATTGCTACAAAAAAATGGCTACCAAAGCAATAGAAAGGAGCATTACCCTGGTTAATAGGTCAAAACAACATAGAACTTTGTAGAAAATATAGTGACTTTATCTAAATAAATGGCCCAAAAATATGGAGGCGTTCAAGAATAGAGGGCTACCCCGCGTGACGTCACCGTACCACGAGGTTTTGTTAGGGCGCCATATTGGAAGACCTCAAGTACATACATACATACAATATAAAACAAACTACGAGCAAGAGTGAAGTGACACGATGGCTGATAATTCTGGTTATGTGAGTACATTACCAGCTGCAGAAAGGGCACGGTATGTGGAGAAACTCGCTGTGATTGATGGGTTTGACCCATATGATAAGACTCGGGGCAAGGGAGAATGGAAACATAAGGAGGACCTGACACCAATTCTGCCATCTGTTTGCTACCCAGACATTGTAAACTATTTGTTGTTTACACCCAGTGCCTACACTGCTGATGACTTGAAGGCCTACAAAGGGCTACAGGCTTACAATTATGTTGTTAGTGGCTTGGTTCGTGATATTACAGCTGTTATTAAGAATAACCTACACATAGTTATGGCCAAGGTAATCTTGTTGATATTTATCTATTAATAATATATCTTTTCAGTTGAAAAATTAATACTTTTTGTTCCTATTAAGGTATCCATAATTTAGGTTAATTTATCCAAATTATACATATGTATTTATGATATATGCCTACACAACAACTATGCTTTATTTATATAATAGGAGGGAGAGCAAGCCCCAAACCATCCTAAATTATTATTATTATTATTATTATTATTATTATTATGAAATTGTAGAAGTCTGGGAGGCTTGTTCCTCATACAGTTATCAACTTGGGGCCAATTTAGCATGTTTTAAATCTGAATTTCTTGCGTTTGCTTACCTCAAAGTGTCCACAGATCATGCACAGACTTATCCATTATATCCACAGTTTTTTGCCAAGTCTCACACAGGTTTCTTTCAAGTCTACTGTTGGGCCAATAAATCATAAATAAAACAGCTCAGATTTGTTTAAGTCGTTTGCCACTCCACTTTATTCTCGTGGGTTCACATACCGCTGCCGTTAATTCCCCCTAATCACGAGTTTGTTGGTCTTCCAAAATGGCACAGGGTCTGTTTACTTCCGGTTTCAGGTGACGTCAGTGAAATCCCTCTATTGTTTTGGGATAAAGCATTGGCAGTGGGAGGGGTATTCAATGAGAATCTCAGTTCAGTCCCATGCGGATTCGCAAGTGCTGTGGTGTATTGTAAGAGATCAGCTTACATTTCGATTTCATTCATTACATACGGTTTCTACCAGCTTTTTTAGTTTGTATCCAAACTGGGCTGGGCAGACACTGTGCGATTTTTGGCCCGATTTTGACACGATTTTCACTCGTGCGACTATTTTGGAGATCGGGCCGATTTTTGGCTCAATCGTGCGTCTCGGATCGTGTAGTATACATGGGGTAACGACAAGCGATTAACACCTCACGACCTCCTCCCGATCGATCGGATGAAAATCAAACCTGTTTGGAATCCTGGTCGCCCCTCGTGAGGCTATCGCACTGTTGAAGCAGTGTCACGAGCCGATTTACCTCAACCTGTCACACTGCACATGCGCGAACACAGATACGGAAGAGAAAACAAACACTGAGCAGCACTTCCGGTCTCCTCTTCTTCTTCACGTAGATGGGATTTATGGCTCTTTGATGGGATCTGCATCTTTGTGATCCGTTCTTTGAAAAGAGCCATTCAAAAGACTGGCTCATTTGGCTCTTTTTTAAAATATTTATTTAGTTTTAAGAAGACAGCGTCTAAAGAAGCCAGATCCCTCTGCTTAGACAGTCAGTGCGTTTACATGCACATAGAGAGAATCGAATTTCTGCCGTTGCTCGACTGAAATCGAAGTTCAAAATGCCATGTATACACCTTAATTCGGCTGAAATTGAACCGAACTTGATTTCTGGGACTCGAGCTACACGACCTAGATTATGCGATTTTAGCCGAGCTACTTAGTGCATGTAAACCCTATTGAGCTACGTATTCAAGCTACTTACTTCAGCACTGCCCCTTCCGGAAGTGACGAGTGACGAGACCACAAGGGAAACACAACAGCCTCGGTCGGCATGACAACGAATCATGACAACGGCATGAATCTTTTCTTTTTGTGGCATTGTTTGCACTGTTAAAATTTAGCTCACTTACTGTATCACCAAATACATCTGTAAAGCTGTTGCATAGCTGTGAATTGTGTACATAAACAAGTCATTGTATTTGTGTGTGTGTGTGTGTGTGTGTGTGTGTATATGTAATGTCCAACATCTGAAGAATGTCAATAAAAACAAAACAATTGAACTTTTTGTGTGTTTACTAAAACATAAGTTAAATTGTAAGCAAAAAAATATTTTTTGTAAGCAAAAAATGGACTTTAGAAAAATATTATTGTGCAAAATAAGTTGTCTTACAAAACAGTGGTCTGCGCCGGACAGTTTGTAGCCATACAGTCTGTTAGAGCAAGCCTAACAGCTTGAACACGGGACTGCCAGTGTTGCCAGATTGGGGTTTTAACTGCATTTTAGCGGATTTGAACATGTTTTGGGCTGGAAAACGTCAGCAGTATCTGGCAACACTATAGCTCTTCTTCATGACGACAACCAGAAGTGTACCAACACGATGGGGCGTGTAGCGCCACGTGTGGCTCGGGTGCACAATGCACCTTGCACAATAACCCGATTTCACTTGTGCATGTAGGATTGGATTTCTCTGGCACCCCTGCTGGGACCCTTTGCTCGATTACCGACAGTAGCTCGATTTGAATGTGCGTGTAAACGTACTGAGTGACATCAATATTTCTGGACATACCTTTTATATAAAGCAACCTAGACTTACATTATTGTAACCCCTAAACGCCAGTGGCGGCTCCTGAATTTTTTTTCGGGGGGGCAATTTTCCCCCGTTATGTCTACACGGACCATAAATGTCCACAGGACTGAAGTAAATTGACCTAGGTAGCAAATCAATTGGCCGAACTTGTTTTTGGCTGGTAAATTCAGATATCAATATAGACAATATCTCTTCTCTCCACTAGGTGGCAACACTGAACAAGTTAAAGGTGGCAAACTAAGGTAGCCTAGTAAACTAGACCCACCCACCTAGCGGCCAAAAATATTTTTGCCTACGAGTGGCAAATATTCACATTTAGTCTGGCTTGCCAGGCTAAAACTAAGGAAGATTCATTGTGAAGCCTTCAAAGCAAAACATTTGGCATCACAATCAATTAATATTACATTACTCATTTATTTTCTCATATTATTCCAGTATTCTATAATAAGTAGGCACAAATTCTTAATTATAAACATATTCTAATTTCTTCATTCTAAAGAATGCAATTAAAGTGTCAGGATATAAATCCAAAGCAAGTGTTTATTTAAGTTTTGAAAAAGATGAAAAGCATAACCATCAAACAAACATGTGCAGCTTAATTATGTGGTTTTTTATATGGAATTGCACCATTTTAACAACAAATAATAATTCTAAATAAATTCTGCAGTTTTTTCCCCAAGAATTCCTCCAGAAAGCCATGCCTTAAAAGGAGATTTAAAGTATTACAAGCATGTCAATGAACACAAAAGGCTTTAGTTATTTAGCTATATACACACAAGGTTACACAAGGTTTTGTAGTCAGTGCAACTTGGCTTAACAAGTTGGAAAAAAGGTAAGGTGCTGCTGGCTCCAATGAACACATATACTGTACAATATATAAAAACTGAAAATATGCTTAATTTACACCAAGTCAGAGAGAACTTGAGGCTACTGAAATATTCCAAGCATGGCAATGTTAAACTGCCATTGGTAACACACACACACACACACACACAAAAACAACTTTTGCCTAGTAAATTCAAATATCAGATATCACTGTACCGTCTGCTGTGCTACTTCCAGGGTGGAAGAGAACGCAAGGGTAGCAAAAAAGAGCTACATCACAGCCAGCTAGCCAAGTTTTCCGGTGGTACCAGTTCTTGTTAAAACCTCTTGAGTAGGTCTTCTCCCCCTTCGTAGACACTTGCTTGATGTTTAAATTCGGTCTAGGAGGTCCTAGCTGTTTGATTGCCGTTTTCTCCTCATTGGTACGACGACTAAAGAGAACTTCTTTCAGAGACGCTATCGTATTGTTGCACTCAACACTCGCCATCTTCTTCATAGAATGTTCACACATTTCCCGCGCAAGTTGCGTTTTCCAGCCCAAAATTATGTTCAAAACCCGCTCAAATGTACTTAAAACCCCCAATCTGGCAACACTTGCGCGGCGCAACAGGCGTATGACGTAAGCACGCTGCTTGTGCGAGCACATAAAACCTAATAGAAAATGCATTGGGAGCGTGATTTTCGAAAAAAACGTACGTACCATTAGTGTCAATGGGAGATTTTGGGGCAAATCTGAACCTGACAGAAATCGCCCCAAAAGGGCGTGGCTACACCAGGCGCGACCTTAGCCTGATTGGACAATGGCATTACTGTTGCCGTGGTAGTAGGAGTCTCATCTCATCTCATTATCTCTAGCCGCTTTATCCTTCTACAGGGTCGCAGGCAAGCTGGAGCCTATCCCAGCTGACTACGGGCGAAAGGCGGGGTACACCCTGGACAAGTCGCCAGGTCATCACAGGGCTGACACATAGACACAGACAACCATTCACACTCACATTCACACCTACGGTCAATTTAGAGTCACCAGTTAACCTAACCTGCATGTCTTTGGACTGTGGGGGAAACCGGAGCACTCGGAGGAAACCCACGCGGACACTGGGAGAACATGCAAACTCCACACAGAAGGGCCCTCGCCGGCCCCGGGGCTCGAACCCAGGACCTTCTTGCTGTGAGGCGACAGCGCTAACCACTACACCACCGTGCCGCCCCGGTAGTAGGAGTAGATAAAAAAAAAAATCTCCCTCCCTGTTTGGGAGTGCGTCGCCCAAATCGCCCCTATTAACGAGCCGCCAGTGCTAAACGCTCATAAATAACCATTAAAAAACAACGAGGGCTTCAATGAATGTCCATGCAGAACGGCTTTTCTGTAAAAAAAAAAAGAACCCACTCAAGAACATAGTTATCAAGATCGCAAGAATATTTTATAGAAAAACACTTGTTTTACAAAAATATTTAAGTCTGAGATACAAAACAGATAAATAAATAAAATGCACAAAAATGGAACAAACAAAATGACGATAGAATAAATTAAATGAACGTCCGTGCAAAGTAGTTTTCCCACAATATTATCATTAATATCACACAACATTATAAACTATCTGAAACACAGTACAGAAAGAGAGCGACAGAAAGAACGGCTCCCCCAGCTCGAGACTCGGTTCTCATCGTTCATGCCTAGGAGCCGTTCAAAAGAATCGGTTCATTCGTGAACATCACAACACTATATCACGTTGCAGTTCCGGATACAAGAATCTGGAAGTATGGAAGTACAGTGTGAGCAGTCAGATCGCATCCGAGCATCGGATCGTATAGTGTGAGAACAGGAATCGTAAGCTGCGTGCTGTTTACCCCTGCGATTCACTCGTACAGTGTGAGCAGCAGCTGAATACCGCGATTGAAAAAATCGCACAGTGTCTGCCCAGCCTAAGCCGCACTACGGCGTCATGGGCTGACCCAAGTGCACAATCATAGGGGGTGGTCGCAAAGGTTTTTTGTTTGTTTGTTTGTTTGTTTGTTTGTTTGTTTGTTTCTCTGTGCTTCCTAAATTAATGTAAAAATGCTTGCTGCAATATTTACCTGATTGCTGTATTATGATACTAATGTTGTGATAGTGGATTACTCTGGGGCAAGTTAGCCTTCTTCAACTTGTATAATTTAACCAAGACCATTGCTCCGCTGCTGGGCTTTGAAGATGTTGATGCTCTGCCTCCTGGCTTCAGCAGGGATGAGCTTTTTCTCCGCTGCCTGGCTTTGAAGATGTCGTCGCTCAAACCAAGCCCATGCCAAGATCTGAACCCAAGCCCATTCCCAAATCCATGCCCATGCTAATGCTGGTGCCCATGCCAAGGTCAGAATCCTTGTCCAGGCCTACATCAGAGTTCATGTCCAAGTCCTTCTCCAGGACTAAGTCTGAGTCCATGTCCATGCCAAGGTCAAAGTCTAAGCCAGAGTACATGCTTGTGTCCATGCCCATGTCTGAGTCCATGCCCACACTTGAGCCCATGCCGACATTAGGGTCTATGCCCACACTCAAGTCCAGGCCTAAGCCTGAATCCATGTCTAGTCTGGAGCCCAAGTCCTTGTCTAGTCTGGAGCCCAAGTCCAAGTCCATGTGTAGTCTGGAACCCAAGTCTAAGTCCATGTCTAGTCTGGAGCCAGGTCTAAGTCCATGTCTAGTCTGGAGCCCAGGTCCAAGTCTAAATCCGTGTTTCACCCAGAGCCCTCATCCAGGCCTATGCCTGAGCTCATGACCTTGCCTGATTCTATACTCAAGCCCATATCTGAGCCCACGCCCATGCCTGAGTCTATGCCTGAGCCCATGTCTGGGCCTATGCCCAAGCCCATGACCATTCCTGAATCTATAACATAGTCCCTGCCCATGTCTGAGTCCATGCCCAAGCCCACGTCTATGCCTGAGCCCCCAACCATCCTCATACCCCTGTTTAAGACTCAAACAGAACCCAAGCCTCCACCTCAGTCCAGGTTCTTTTGCCACGTCCACCCAGAGCCAGAGTGGAGCTCTGAGAGGATGTCTTCCCATGCCAGGTCCTTAACCCTGGTGCAGCCCAAGGAAGACTTTAGCTCCTGGATCCACCTGTTGCTGCTTTGAGTGCAATTTGTGTGCTCGTAAAAGGGCACTGGCAACACAAGGACAGTACGAAGTATTCATCATATTCATCACTTACATCTCACGTTTCTTTCTGAGACTTGTTTATGTTACTCTGGTTTAATGACTGCTTTCTGTTTTATTTGGCTTTGTGACTCAGACTTTGTCATGTTTTTGCATTATAATAGCATGACTGTAAATAAAACACCTTTGTGCCCTTACATCTGTCTGTAACCCTGCTTCTCTGGTAGTTGCCTCATCACTAATGTGCAGCACTTCTAAATATTAACATCCCAACCCGTGTGTTTATCTCTGTTTTTCATGCGACTGATTTGAAGTTGTTTTAGCTCATGGAAACTTAGTCTTGCATCACTTTTGTCAAAGAAACAGCTCTTTTGTTAGTTGATTGGATTGAATTGTCTCATTAATAAGTTGCATTTAAGTTGTCCGTAGTTCATGCTTTAGCCAAAAATAGTTAACATCAACCATTTTGTTCTTTCTTTACAGGTGCATCTCAAAAAATTAGAACATCGTGAAAAAGTTCAATATTTTCCATCACTTATTTACGAAAGTGGACATTTAATATGTTCTAGACTCAGTACACATAAACTAAAATGTTTCAAGCATTTTTCTATTTTCATTTTGATAATTATGGCCTAGAGTGCAAAAATAAAAAAAAAACCTCAATATATTACAATATTTAATTTTGAGTTTGAGTAAATTATTATTCAAACAGTATAAATACCGTCTTGATCTAGTTCAGTACACACAACCATAATCATGGGGAAGACTGCTGACTTGACAGTTGTCCAGAAGATGATCATCAACACCCTCCACAAGGAGTGTAAGCCACAGAGGTTCATTGCTGAAAAGGCTAGCTGGAAAAGGTGCACAAGCAATAGGGATGACTGGAGCTTTGAGAGGATTGTCAAGAAAAGTCAATTCAAGAACTTGGGAGAGCTTCACAAGGCGTGGACTGAGGCTGGTGTCAGTACAGCAAGAGCCACCATGCATGGACATCTTCAGGAAAGGGGCTACAACTGTTGCATTCCTAATACCAAGCCACTCCTGAACCAGAGACAATGTCAGAAGTCTGAGTCTGGAGGAAGAGTGGAGAGGCACAGAATCCAAAGTGTTTGAAGTCCAGTGTGAAGATTCTGCAGTCTGTGATGATTTAGGGTCCCATGTCATCTGCTGGTGTTGGTCTACTCTGTTTTATCAAGTCCAAAGTCAATGCAGCCATCTACCAGGAGATTTTACAGCACTTCATGCTTCCATCTGCTGAAAAGCTTTATGGAGATGCTGATTTCCTTTTCCAGCAGGATTTAGCACCTGCCACAGTGCCAAAACTCCTAACAAATGGTTTGCTGACCATGTTATTACTGTGCTTGATTGGCCAGCCAACTCGCCTGACATGAACCCCAGAGAGAATCTATGGGCTATTGTCAAGAGGAAGATGAGCAACGCACAACCCAAAAATACAGATGAGTTGAAAGCCATTATCAAAGCAACCTGGGCTTCAATAACACCTCAGCAGTGCCACATTGATGCAATAATTCATATGAAAGGATCTCCAACCAAGTATTGAGTGTATAAATGAACATACTATTCAGATGTTGGACATTTCTGTATTGTAAATGCTTTTTTGATTGATTTTAGGAAATATTCTAATAATTTGAGATACTGGATTTCTGATTTTCATGAGCTATAAGTCATAATCATCAAAATTAAAACAAAAACGCTTGAAATATTTCACTTTATGCACTGTAAATACTGACATTGGACTTACAAAGAAATACTGAGTGAGCCTAACTCAGTTTTTCTCAGCCTGTTATTCACACTCATTTTACACAAGTTACTTGTACTTTGGGGTCGAAAAAGCTGCCCAACTCAGAGTCTCATCTCATCTCATTATCTCTAGCCGCTTTATCCTGTTCTACAGGGTCGCAGGCAAGCTGGAGCCTATCCCAGCTGACTACGGGCGAAAGGCGGGGTACACCCTAGACAAGTCACCAGGTTATCACAGGGCTGACACATAGACACAGACAACCATTCACACCTACGGTCAATTTAGAGTCACCAGTTAACCTAACCTGCATGTCTTTGGACTGTGGGGGAAACCAGAGCACCCGGAGGAAACCCACGTGGACACGGGGAGAACATGCAAACTCCGCACAGAAAGGCCCTCGCCGGCCATGGGGCTCAAACCCGGACCTTCTTGCTGTGAGGCGACAGCGCTAACCACTACACCACCGTGCCGCCCCAACTCAGAGTACCTGAGTTAAATATATTTAGCCAAACCAAGTACTTGGAACTGGTGCTTTTGCCACTGCTTTTTTTCAACAATTAGACATGTGCAGATCAGTTCTCTTCACCTTGGCACTTTCTGTCCTGTGAGACATGTCTGAATAAGCCCAGGTGTAGCTGGATGTTGCTTCAATGGTAGTGGTCATTATTGTCAGCATTACCATGGTTCTTGTGCTTTGCACACTGATTTGGTGAGTAAATATTTTTTTCCTTTCACAAACCATTTTGCTGTCTTGTTATAATTCAGTGCCAGGTTTATGTGCTTGCTATTTAGGGATACTGTTCGCTTAGCTTTTATATCACCAGCAACGTTTGGCTCCTATTGCAACTTGGCCCATGAGGGTAAAAATTTCAACCCAAGATGTTGAAAACTTTATACATTCTCCTTACTTTTCACCAAAATTCACTGTTCTGGGTTCAAAATAAAATAGGTCACCTGTGATATTGGTGCAGAGCAGAATAAAAACTGGGTGGGGGTGGTTTGTGTTGTACTCAATCCACAGAAATAACGTCAGGTAGCAAATTATCTAGCTAGTACAGTGATTTTCTCAGATGACATGGTGCAGGAGGTGAAAATGACAGAACACAACACATCGGGAGTTGTCAAAGAGCTGAATCGCTGTATTGGAGCTGTTAGAGAGCAGTGACAAGAAGTCGCACGTATTCTTCATTCTTGATTACAGGCTTTGCAGGCTGCTTTTGAACATCCCCATCTAAAACTAGCTATATTGGTATTTACTCACCATGGCAAACCAATTTAACATTTAATTGAACCACACTCCTATCTGTAATTACATTTTAGATATTCATAATACCATTTCTTCTAGTTAAAATGGTATCCTCAGTCGTCAGAACAGTAAGTGCAGTTGAAGGATAAACTGTTGCTGCAGTATGACTTTAAACTGCAGTAAGAAGATCAGGACTTCAATAATGCCTGCTGCAATTTGACTGAAATCACAGACTGCCTGAAAGAGCTATGCTGAAAGTCATCCTTCTTGTGACTCTCCATTTAACAGCCCTGTCATCACCCACCATAACATCAGACACTGAGTGCAGCTCAGCAGATCCTGTCAACTGCTGGAACATTACCATTTCTAAGAAAACAATGGTTGGAGGGTTTTGTTTTTTTTTACTCCCAGTTTCTCAGTTGATGTTGAATACAGACTTAGACAGGGAGATCTTGCTTTTTGGAAAGATGGAACACTTACGGTATGACTCCATCATGAGATATGAAGCATGACATTTTTTTAAATGCTTGCTAAAACAATGTACAGTTTCAAGGCTTATCCAGAAGACAGTGACTTCAGTGGTGTTGTAAAAGCATGTAAAATTGTAAAAATTGTCCAGAGGGACAATTAACAAGCAAGAATATCAAATGGCCAAAAAGAGGTGAGGCAAATTATCTGCCAAATTTACCTGAAGGACAAGATGAAATAATCCTTGAAAATGCCAGAAAGGTTCTCATGGAAGAAATAAAGGGAAAAAAGACACAATGGCACTCCCATCTCACAAATGATGGACCAAACATTCCCACTGCACAGACGAGAGATAGTAAAATAGGCGCTTGCTATACAGAACATGGTTGAATGATGCCCAGCATTTTTCACAGAGAAACAGGTAATCTACTATTTTTGTCCAGAAAGGGTGAGCTTCCCCCAAAGCTGAATTTTAAGGAATCAGATCTGTGTCAATATAATCAAACAAAACTCATTACATATTAAACAAAAATAAAAAAAATTCAGAGACAGTAAAACTCTCAGAAGCAAAAAACGTCATCTCAAAACTTAACATTACTTTTATTTACATGTCCTTGTACAGTTCCCTCTGCTTCTTTTCCAGTGATTTTTATTTCTTCCATGAGTTTCATTCTCTCTCAAATTCTTATTTTTGTTTGATATAAATTTTGTCTGATCATATTGACACAAATCTGAATCCATAGCATTTCACTGCCCCAAAGTTCCTAACCATCAAATAATGCAACTCAAATCACAACTACAGTGTCTTGCAAAAGTAGTCATCCACCTTGGTGTTTGTCCTGTTTTGTTTCATTACAAGATGGAATTAAAATGGATTTTTGGAGGGTTAGCACCATTTGATTTACACAACATGCCTATAACTTTAAAGGTGAAAATTGTTGCTTAATTGTCACACAAGCAATAATTAAGATGAAAAAAAAACCAGGAATCTGGAGTGTGCATATGTATTCACCCCTCAAAGTCAATAGTTTGTAGAGCCACCTTTTGCTGCAATTACAACTGTAATTATCTTGTGGTATGTCTCTATTAGCTTACATATAGCCACTGGAATTTTTGCCCATTTCTCAAGGCAAAACTGCTCCAACTCCCTCAAGTTAGATGGGGTGTGCTGGTGTACAGCAATCTTCAAGTTATGCCACAGATTCTCAATTGGAATGAGGTCTGGGCTTTGATTAGGCCATTTCAAGATATTTAAATGTTTCCCTTTAAACCACTCTAGTGTAGCTTTAGCAGTATGTTTAGGGTCATTGTCCTGCTGGAACGTGAACCTTCATCCCAGGCTCAAACCTCTGGCCAACTCAAACAGATTTTCCTCCAGAATTGCCCTGTATTTAGTGCCATCCATCTTTCCTTCAGCCTTGACCAGCTTTCCTGTCCCTGCAGATGAAAAATATCCCCACAGCATGATGCTGCCACCACCATGCGTCACTGTAGGAATGGTGTTCTGCATTTCCCATGATGGCCAAAAAAATCAATTTAATTGCATTTGACCAGAGAATCTTCTTCCATGTGTTTGAAGAGTCTGCCACATGCTGTTGGACAAACTCCAAACGCGTTTTCTTAAGTAATTACTTTTTTCTGGCCACTATTCCATAAAGCCCCACTCTGTGGAGTGTACGGCTTAAAGTGGTCCTATGGACAGATACTCCCATCTGCACTGTGGATCTTTGCAGCTCCTTCAGTGTTATCTTTGGTGTCTTTGTTGCATCTCTGTTTAATGCCCTCCTTGCCTTGTCTGTGAGTTTTGGTGGGCGGCCTTCTCTTGTCAGGTTTGTAGTGGTGCCATATTCTTTCCATTTTGCTATAATGGATTTAATGGTGCTCCCTGGGATATTCAAAGTATGGGATTTGTTTATAACCCAACCCTGATCCATACTTCTTCACAACTTTGTCTCTGACATGTTTGGAGTGTTCTTTGGTTTTCATGTTGCTTGCATCCCAAACTTTGAATATCCCATGGAGCACCATTAAATGCATTATAGCAAAATGGAAAGAATATGGCACCACTACAAACCTTTTATTTTCGATTATTGTGACCATAATCCAGAGTTGTGCTAAAGAACATAGAGTTGTGCTAAGAGACTTTAGAACTTGTGCTAAAAGACTTGTGCTAAAAGCCTTTTGTGCTAAATAACCAGATACCCTGGCAAAATCTGTTTTCTGTGTGCCTTACACATGCCTTTCTGTAAGCTTTGGGGAGTGGCACAAGAAGGTGAAAGGAAAAGTAGTTCTTATCCTAAACAGCAATTTCAAAAAAAATAATAAATTAATAAAATGAAGTTTATAAAATTACTACTTTAAGATAGTGCCCATTATCGATCGTTTTAATATGAGGATCAATTCCCAAATTTCTCGATTTCCATCAGGATTGGAAGTAATATTATGGCTCAATCTGCCCATCCTTAACTCAAACTGAAGCACAGGACATTTGAGGAAGGAACTGTATATTTGAGTGCAGATAAACAGTTTTGAGCAGGAGCAGAGCAGGTCTGTGTGCAAGCAGGGGCTATTTGGGAGAGAGGGCAGGTTTTGAGGGAAAACATTTGAAAATCTGAATGTGAAATGAATAAATACTGCTCTCAAATTGAAAGACCATGCTCTTGAATAAAGATAGGAAAACAAAAACTCCATGGAGTGTGGAGTAGAACAAGTAAAATAGGGATAAATTTCTAAATGCATATGTTTAAAATGTGTATATTTCTGTAAAGCTGCTTTGTGACGATGTCTATTGTTAAAAGTGCTATACAAATAAAACTGAAATGAATTGAACTTGGTTCATAGCCAACATGAATTTGTACCACAGAAGGTTGATGGTGATGGTTGATGGTGATTGCTGCTTTTTATGGTCAACTGGTGTCTCCTAGTGGCTATTTCTGTAGACACATTTGAGGAAAGATTTATCATAAGTACCAGTATTGATACTCAACTATTGATGTTCCCCATGTGACACAGACACTAAGCAATGTGAATACACATACAGTGCTGTAAATAAGCTTTTATTTATTGAATTTGCTAAAAATAAAAATGCTCTGTTTCTCAAAATCCAGTGAATGTGGATAGAATAAAACAGTTATTCCACTCAATCTCATCATACATGGCTTATAGCCAACTTGCTACGTAGCTCATTGGCTATCAGCTCATGTACGACTTGATTTTGTGGAATAACTAAGTACTCATCACTCCATTAACATAATTGAACAAGCAGCACACTTTTGATGCTACTCTACTTCTGTATTGAATCTGGCATGACCAGCTCAAAAGCTGACTTGATGTCAGTCACACAAGTCACTGCCATCCTAGTGGGCCCTGGCACTGTCTTTATTATGTTTTCTGCAGACAGTTTTGCCTGACGTATTTGGGGTTGAAGACCACTGTATTTCACCATTTTTTGACATGAATGTCATGTTTTGATGCTACTCTGCTTCCACTGCTCTATAACCCAGGCCCTAATATCACAGTGGATGAAAGGTTGGTGGCAAATATTGATAGAATAGTTAGTAATGGAGTTAGTAATGAAATATTAACAATGCTTGTTAGGATTTTTTTGGTTTTTGGCTTGTTAGGATTTTTTTGGGCGAGGACGGGACACAGAAGGGAGGGGAGAAAGAGAGAGAGAAGAGGAGAGAAGAGAAGACGTCGTCGGCCGTCCTGCCGCCAGAACAGCCGCCAAATTATCCTCCGCCAGTCCTACTGCCTGATCCAGCGACGCCGGGCGGTGGCACTGGACCCACTCCGCGGTTCTGGCTGGTAAGCGTGCGATGAATTGCTCCAGCGCCACCTGATCGATGATTCCCTCGGCGTCGCGATCGTCGGCCCTCAGCCACCGCCAGCAGGCGTCCCGGAGCTGCTGGCCGAACGCGAACGTCCGGCCGACTTCCTCCAACCGCAGCGCGCGGAAGCGCTGGCGCTGTTGTTCTGGTGTGCGCCCCACGCGCTGGAGGACGGCCCGGCGAAGTTCCGCGTAGGCCAGCCGGCGGTCGGCGGGGAGCTGTAGTGCGGCCAGCTGTGCCTCTCCCGTCAGGAGGGGGAGGAGGCGCGCCGCGCGCTGCTCCATCGGCCACCCCGAGGCTTCGGCGACCTGCTCGAACAAGGTGAGAAACGCCTCGGGGTCGTTCTGCGGGCCCATCTTGGTCACGGTGAGGGGAGACGGGCCCGTGGCTGGGGCGCTGGTGGACCCCGCTGACGTGAGGAGATGCCGGAACGCCTCGCGATCTTCCTGCTGGGCCAGCACCAGGGCTTCGAAGCGCCGCTCTTGCTCCTTTCGGAGCGTGACGAGCGCCTGGTGCTGGCTTTGCTGAGCCGTGGCGAGGGCGTGGACCAGGTCCGCGAATGGGGAGGATTCCATGGGGCTGCAAGGTTGGTGCTCCACCTTTTCCCGGGTTTCAGCACCACTGTAGCGCTCTTTGAAGTGTGGGTGGAGCACAGAGGACGGCAGGACAACGCTTCAGATGGAAAAAGGCTTTTTATTTCCAGACTTTTCAGTTTACTCACCAGTTCTTAATCTGGTAGCGTCACACACATACACACACTGTGTTCTTGTCCCGGGATGAGCTCTCCTCTGCTTTCCCTCTGCCTCCTTAAATAGGGCGCGGTTACTGGGAAAACACACAAAACACAGGTTAATTACTGTCAGGTGTAGTGATTCTGCCACTCACCTTCCCTGGCTCCGCCCTCCTGTCACAGACCGGCGCTTGACCACGCCCCCGCTGCCACATATATATTCCAATATAATATACTCAACATAAACATTTTAAATAGATTCTATATTTTTGGTCCATCCATGACATATTACTAAAGTAGCCTATTTAATGTTGTTGATGTGGGTCACTTGCTGTTAGCCAATTCACTTTCTCGTACCAGGAGAGCTGAAAGGAACGAGTATTATTCCCTACCTTTTTCACCAAGTCAATTTGAGGCATTGGTCTACCCTGCTCTTTAATTTTAATTTTTTCCTCGAAAGAAAGACTGGGGCGGCACAGTGGTGTAGTGGTTAGCGCTGTCACCTCACAGCAAGAAGGTCCTGGGTTCGAGCCCCGGGGCCGGCGAGGGCCTTTCTGTGTGGAGTTTGCATGTTCTCCCCGTGTCTGCGTGGGTTTCCTCCGGGTGCTCCGGTTTCCCCCACAGTCCAAAGACATGCAGGTTAGGTTAACTGGTGACTCTAAATTGACCGTAGGTGTGAATGTGAGTGTGAATGGTTGTCTGTGTCTATGTGTCAGCCCTGTGATGACCTGGCGACTTGTCCAGGGTGTACCCCGCCTTTCGCCCATAGTCAGCTGGGATAGGCTCCAGCTTGCCTGCGACCCTGTAGAAGGATAAAGCGGCTAGAGATAATGAGATGAGATGAGATGAAGAAAGACTGGCAAATGGCTTCGCCAAAATTAAATCAGCAATGCTTGGCATCCGTGCACAGCTTTCTTGCTAGCTGACTAGCCCCCTCAAGTTCAAGTTCAGTCACTCAAATAAACGAAATTTCTGGAAATAAGATAGCAAACTTGACAACACTATATTTACACTTTATTTACAATGAAAATATATACAAACTAAAAAAGCTGGTAGAAACCATATGTAATGAATGAAATCAAAATGTAAGCCGATCTCTAACAATACACCACACCACTTGTGAATCCGCATGGGACTGAACTGAAATTCACTGCTGCCTGTCTATATTTGAAACGAGCTGTCAATCAAAGAAAATATCCAGCCGCTTTCACCAATCACCAGTCTCCTCGCGGAAACTGCCATGTCCCTCTCACTGTGAGGCTGGGAGTCCGTGGGGCGGGCGTTTTCGCAGTATTTGTCCAATAACCGTCTTGCATTTTGATATTGAAAAGCGCATAGCTCCCAAATGCCATTGAAGTCCACTGAGGCTGGGAGTCCGTGGGATTCCAAGGGCGGGTGTTTTCGCAGTATTTGTCCAATAATCATCTTGCATTTTGAGATTGAAAATTGCATAGCTCCCAAATGCCATTGAAGTCCACTGAGGCTGGGCTGCATCGCGCTGTCACGAGGGGGAAAAACTCACGCACACATTAGGCGAACTGGGGAAAGTTATAATGGAATGATTTCGCACTGTAGTTGGGTTGAGCACATATATTTCTATGATTCTGGATCTGAAATAGCAATGTTATAAGGTCGGCTATAACATAAGCCTAGCGCAATTCATCCTACACGATGTTCGTCATTTTTACAGGAGGCTGAGCCTCCCTCGTTGTCTTAGAGCAATCGCCCGTGGTGTGTGTGTGTGTGTGTGTGATTGGGGTGAAACATGTCTCACAGTTGCAAAGAAAGAAACAGTCTGACATTTCTGACACCCTTTTACCTCCAGTTTGACTGCTGGGTCAAATTGACCCGAACAGTATCTCATCTCATCTCATTCTCATTATCTCTAGCCGCTTTATCCTTCTACAGGGTCGCAGGCAAGCTGGAGCCTATCCCAGCTGACTACGGGCGAAAGGCGGGGTACACCCTGGACAAGTCGCCAGGTCATCACAGGGCTGACACATAGACACAGACAACCATTCACACTCACATTCACACCTACGGTCAATTTAGAGTCACCAGTTAACCTAACCTGCATGTCTTTTGGACTGTGGGGGAAACCAGAGCACCCGGAGGAAACCCACGCGGACACGGGGAGAACATGCAAACTCCACACAGAAAGGCCCTCACCGGCCCCGGGGCTCAAACCCAGGACCTTCTTGCTGTGAGGCGACAGCGCTAACCACTACACCACCGTGCCGCCCCCGAACAGTATCTATGTGATATAAACATGCAGGGGGTGGTTGCAAATATGTGAGATGAACCATTTTCATATTATATGTTGATTACACTAATTAAGGCAAGCAGAAGAAGTTTCATACTGAAAAAAATACTTTTAACTATTTTTCCTAGATATTCAAACTTTAAAACAGATCAATTTGACCCGTAACATAATAGGAGGGTTTTAAGCAGTACTGCACATGTAAGAGTGCTGTTATACTGAATATCAGCATGACTGTGATTCAGTTGCAGGTAATCACAGCCATGTTGTATCATGCTGATATTCAGTATGATTGTGATATTGCTTTTATACAACAGTTTTAAAAACAAGAAATTAATATAGAGTAAGTGACCTTTCAGACACAGTGACATTTATAAAATGAACTTATGACGTTAGACTGGGCATACGGTCATTTCCATGGAAAACTTGGCATTTATCAATGTGTGATGGAAGCAGGAGCTATGATCAAATCTCACATCAAATCTCACCTTGTGCACGTGAGTTTTGAGTCAGTGCAGATGTGCAGTAAAGTGAATTTGGCTGAGTAGAGACTTAGAACATAGATTATGACTGGCATCTAAGCATACAAAGACACATTCATCACTTAAAAATATGTAGCATATAGCGAAATATTATATTTTGTAAACACATTGACTATGTGTCATATACAGTGGTGCTTGAAAGTTTGTGAACGCTTTAGAATTTTCTATATTTCCGCATGAATATGACCTAAAACATCATCAGAGTTTCACACAAGTCCTAAAAGTAGATAAAGAGAACCCAGTTAAACAAATGAGGCAAAAATATTATACCTAGTCATTTATTTATTGAGGAAAAATGATCCAATATTACATATCTGTCAGTGGCAAAAGTATGCGAACCTCTAGCATTAGCAATTAATTTGGAACATAAAATTAGAGTCAAGTGTTTTCAATCAATGGGATGACCATCAGGTGTGAGTGGGCACCCTGTTTTATTTAATATTTTTGTCTCATTTGTTTAACTGGGTTCTCTTTATTAGGGCCGGAGCACCGAGGTGTGTGGGGCCGCATCGGCCTTGTGCACTGGTCGGTGCGAAGCCCTATTGTATTTGGAAGGATTATTATTATTCCCTTTTTTTCCTGCCTCGTCTGGCCTTTATTGAGCTGGTTCCCATGGTTCAAAATGAACAAAATTTGGTACACACATCAGTCATTGTAACCGCTACTCAGCCACAGAGATTTGGCCCCAGGGCATGGCTCAGGAACTCCATAGCACCCCCTAATGTCATGGAGTCCCCTGATCAGCATATAGTTTCAGCTACATACATTAAATTCGGTATGTATGTAGGGCTCCCCAAGAGGAACAACTTTTGTATATATATTGCATTAGCCACGCCCAACAGGAAGTGAGGTAATTGGGCTTATATACGTTTGGACACATCATCAATTTTAATATACTCCTCATAGACAGTTCATCAGATTCATGTCAAACTTGGTACACATGATGCCAAGATGTTGCTGATGTTAAATTGTGAAGGGATTTTTGATATGTCGTAATATGTTGAAATGGCAATATTATGAATTTTAATATCTTGCCACATAAGCAGGAAATATGTCAAAAAGTCATAGTACAGTTAAAGATTTGTCTGAAACTTCTCAGGTTAGTAGATAATGTGATTATGATAACATGTAGATGCCCAATATGCCTTTCTGGTATAGTGCCACCAACTGGCCAAGGAAAGAATAGTGTTTTGAATATGTGTGTGTGACACATGATCAGTTTTAAGATACTCCTCCTGGACAGTTCATCAGATTCATGTGAAATTTGGCATACATGATGAGATGTTGCTGATGTTAAAGTGCGAAGGGATTTTTGATATCTTGTAATACCTTGAAATGGCCTTATGATTTTAGTATCTTGCCACATATATAGGAAATGTGTCAGAAAGGCACAGTGCATTGAATGTATGGTCAGAAACTTCTTAGTTTAATAGATGTTATGATTATGATGATATATAGACACTCAATGGACCTGCCTGTTATAGCACCACCACCTGGCCAAGCCGAAAATATGCCAGAAATTGGCATTGCCTTAACTGATTGATCGAAAACTTTACAAAATGTAGGTGCATTTGGGTAATTGAGTGATCAATCTCATTAAATCTGAAGGTTAATAATTAAATCATTAAATTGAATCAGTCTCATTGAATTGTTTTCATTGAATCAGTCTCATATTATCATTAAATCAGTCTCATTTATTAATACCATTAATTTTGGTGCTTAATAATAAATTACCAAACAGCTAAATTATGGTATATTCCAAATTATTATGATCACTTACCATATTATATAAATCATATGCACCTTTGAATTCTTGGAGATTGGGGACTTCAAAGATATTGGAACACAAATAAACACACAGTTTCAATAATAAA
Organism: Neoarius graeffei; assembly: GCF_027579695.1. Lineage (NCBI taxonomy): Eukaryota > Metazoa > Chordata > Actinopteri > Siluriformes > Ariidae > Neoarius > Neoarius graeffei. The sequence goes on along the minus strand of NC_083587.1, from coordinate 34,986,109 downwards.
TTAATTTATTATAACAAAGATAAAAATGAATAATGTCAGTTGAAATATATACAAACAGTGAGATGTGTGTGTGTGTGTGTGTGTGTGTGTGTGTGTGTGTGTGTGTGTGTTGTGGTGAAGACAAAAGATTAGCTTTGTGTGCTAGCTAAGGCAAAGGAAGGCTAGCTAACGTGTGTGTGTGTGTGTGTGTGTGTGTGTGTGTGTGAGGCCTGGTGACCACGTGTTTCTAAGTAACAAAAGAGCTAGCTTTGGTAGCTAACTAAGATGTGTTTGTGTGTGTGAGGCCTGGTGACCACGTGTTTCTAAGTAAACAAGAGAATTAGCTTTGGTTGCTAAGACAAAAGAATTAGCTTTGTGTTGCTAGCTAAGGCAAAGGAAGGCTAGCTAAGGGGTGTGTGTCACCACGTGGGGTTTGAGAACAAAGGATTTAGCTCTGGTTGCTAGCTAAGATGTGTTGGCCACATGTAGAGACACAGATTAGCCTTGTGTTGCTAGCTAAGACAAAGGGATGCTAGCTAAGCACGTGTTTGTGTGTGAAAGGCCTGGTGACCACGTGGTAAGGCCTATGGCCTAGCAAAAGAAAGGCTAGCATGGGATGCTAACTGAGGTGTGTTTGACCATGTGGAGACACAGATTAGCCTTGTGTCGCTAGCTAAGACAAAGGAATGCTAGCTAAGGTGTGTTTGTGAGGCCTGTGGAGGAGGGCCGCCACGTGTTCTCCTTTGAGACAATACAATTAGCCCTGGATGCTAATGGGACAAAAGAATTAGCCGTAGGCTAATTTCACTAGCTTATAACAGTATTGAAGCCACTGAAATCTTGATGAGGTCAAGATGTGTGTAAATAATGAAATTAAAGTATTAGAAAGAAAGAGAGAGCATGCAACCTATCTATTAAACAAAACTGAGAGATCATAGAACAATTATGGAACACAAAAATCAGTGTGCACACTTAAACAGTTCCTGAGTTTAAATTCACACTTATTCATAAAAGCTAATTCCTAAGACTAGGTTTTGCCCAAATGCCAAGTCTTACTCAGTATCTTGCCTTTAGCAAAATTATGAAGAGATGTTCCGAGACTTTGGAGTTTCCATTGTGAAGCACATGAGTTGCTTCTGTAGAATGCGCAGAGAATTTCTTGGTCCGATGGTCGTTCATGATGAAAAGTCTCTGATCAGAATAACGTGCACAGAAAATTAATTAGAAGGATCCGGTCGCTTCAAATTTTAAATTAAAACTGCTCGGGCTGCAGTCCGTACGTACGTGTAATGAAATTAACAAAACCGGCTGTAACTCAAGCTGAGTTTAAAAATCGCGCGATCTTAGAGTCTACCGTGGCCAAAGGTAAACAAAGAAATCGCGTTAAATCATGGATCTTGCAAGAAAAAGAAGAAAAGACATCTTATTTTGGGTTTGCTCGTGGAGTGAATCCTCTTTGTATCCAGATGGCTTGGAGTCCAGACGGAAAGAGAGAGAAAAGTCCTCCTTGTGTCCGTGTTGAAATCACAGTGCCAAAAGAGGAGGAGCTAGGAGTTTCCGGGTTTCTTATGCTTTCATGGAGGATGTGACATTGGTGATCCCGCCCCCACGCGACGCAGGTCAATGCGGAAGCTGGTGATGGGAGTTGTAGTCCTTAAAGGGACTGTTGTAGTTCTTAGACGGACTGTACCTACAAAAATATTGTATGTCATGATTGTGATGATGTTCCCATGTGTAATCCACATGCCTAGGACAGTGCCACCATCTGGCCAAGTAGGAAATTGCAAAAAAATAATAATAATTGATGGATTTACAGCTGAAAACAGAACTTTACATACACATGCTAAAGTTGACTAAAATGAGGAATTAAAAGAATCATGTTTTGGGAATTGATCTTAATATAATGTCTTAATTGAAAAATGAGGAAAAATCCAACCTTTAAGGACACCAATTTTCTTTGTGAATTAATAATGTATTGTTATTACTGCCATCATTGTGCATTTTGTTGCAGACATATGCAAACTCTGCATGTACACACACACACACACACACACACACACACACACACACACACACACTGCAGACACAGGAAAGCTAAGATGACTTAAGATTACAGCGTGAGATGGAGATAAGGTGGAGACACATGTATAGTTTTGTACATATACAAATGTACATTTTTACACCACAGAAACACACACACACTTACTGTCTTTGTCTATCTCTCATCCGTCAAGCAGTCATGGCATTTGCAACATGCACATCACCTTTGAACATTTGATGAATATATGACATGTGACTGTTTTGTTGGGTGGCGGAATGTCCTGGGTTGCGGAACCACACATGCGAGGGCTCTTCAAGGCCGCTAGCAGCTTTAATCTGCTTTTAGGACTTGTGTGAAAATCTGATGATGTTTTAGGTCATATTTATGCAGAAATATAGAAAATCGTAAAGGGTTCACAAACTTTCAAGCACCACTGTATCCCTCACCTTCAGGCTAAATAGGTATTTTCAAATTGTTTGCAATTCCCGGGGTTCACAGTTTTTTGGCTTAAGAATAATTTTTCTTTTATTTTGAAATAGCCTTCTTGTTAGGCTACTGATGACATCATTACAAATAATTAAGCAATTAAAAGTAATGGGTCAACTAACCGATTTGCAGTGTGATAGCTTAGATGCTTATTCAGTCACCTATTTAAACAGGAGCTTTACCAGTCATCAAATCTCAGCAATGGCTCTGTTCGGAGACCTCTACAAGTCTGTTAGATGCGTAGGACTTTCTCTCTCTCACACACGCGCACACACACACACACACACACACACAGAGCTCATGCTTGTCTGCCTCTGTGGGGCTCCAGACTGGTTTTGTTCTGATTGATCTTAAACATCATTAAAATGAAGAAATAAACTCCACAACCTGTAATTTTTGGTGACACGTTTGAGATCTGATCATTTTTTCTTCATCTAGATGTAAAGATTTGTGATATAAACTTGTCACAGTCCAGTCCAGTCCATCCATGCCTGAGTTTGTGGGACTTCCACTCCAGCTCCAGGCCGGATCCAGGACAGGAAATCAGTCCTGCCCTGCTAGAGGCCATCTTCCCTGAAGGGGCACTCCCACACCTGCTACCACTCCTCTCCCATCAGCCAGGGCCTACTTAAGAGCTGTTTGGAGCTACTCCAGTTGCTAGACTGTCTCTTGCAGACTTTCCTTGCTTTGCTACACCCCTTTGGTATTATGACTTCTTGATTCCCTCTGCCTGTATTGGTCTGTGTTGTTTTTTTTGCCTAGTTTTCTGTCTAGTTTTTGCTCCTGTTCTATCTGCCTGTTCCTTTGGATTGTGTTTTTGCTTCCTCTGCCTGGGTTTCCCTTGTCCCTGTTTTCCTCAGTTTTTGTGAAGGTTTTTCTGTCCTGTTTTTATCCCTGACCGTGCCTGCCTGCTCTTCTGTGTTTTGACCTCTTGGCCCGTTCTTTGACCACCGATTTTGCCTGAGCCCTATTATACTTTTACTCTGTACTTCATTTAAAGAAGCTTCTTTTTGCACACTGCCTGTCTTGAATCTGCTCTTGGGTCCTCACTTCACCTCAGCTAGCCATTTTCTGACAAACTATTATATTAGACTATTATACACTGTATCAAGGCTATATCCTCCATATCATGGATGTAAATGTTCAAACATCAGTTAGAGCTTGACTGCAGCAGTGATTTCTTTCCCTACTGCATTTTTTCTGATGTCCTATGATGCCACTTTTCAGGCTGCCAAATAGAAATAATTTGTTGAATTGGACTTGAGACGTACTTCTATTTCAAGTTTCTCATCTTATCTGTATTAAATCTCTCCATGTTGTAAAGTCTAGGGGTGTGGTCTCTAAACTGAGAATATTTAGGGGTGTGATTTATTTAAATGATGATGGTTTTCAGCCACCACATTTATCAATGCCTGATCATTCTTAAGCTGTGATTGGCAAGATGAGAATGTTTCATGAATCACACGTGAACCCTATTGTATGATTATATCTACACTTGAATCTGCTCTGGTTTCTACTCTAGATTGATAAATGAGGGCAAATAATACCAACTATTTTGGTTATTATTTGCTCCGTCAACAAAATAGTTGTGTTGAAATAAAATGCACAGACTGACTGAAAGCATGTAGTAAGTGTCATAATTGTTTGTGACCACTGAAATCATTGCTAGAATTGTAATGTAGCGAACACAGACAAGTGGAGTGATATAAATATTGAAATGTACCAGTTTTAGTATACTAAATATCAGCATTCTTGGAATGCTGCTTATCCAATCTGTTGTATAATGAAATATATTGGTCTGGAAAGGGTTACGAAGCTACACTATATGGCCAAATGTAGCCTGAGCAGTCTCACTCATATATGCTTATTGAACACCCCATTCCAGATTTGCCCCCCCCCCAGCCCTTTGCTGTGAAAATAACCTCCATTCTTCTGGGAAGCTTTCCACTAGATTTTGGAACCTGGCTGTGGGAATTTGCCAATTCAGCCACAAGAGCATTAGTGGGGTACTTATCAGGCAGTGATGTTGGGCAAGGAGGTGTGGCATGCAGTTGGCATTCCAGTCGGCATTCCAGTCCATCCCTAAGGTTTTCAGTGGGGTTGACATCAGGGTCACTTGACTTCTCCCACATCAACCTTGGCAAACCTTGTCTTTATAGACCTCGCTTTGTGCACAGGGGCATTGTCATGTTGGAACAGGTTTGGGCCCCTTAGTTCCAATGAAGGGAACTGTTGTACACCATACTACACCATACAAAGACATTCTAGAAAACTGCATGCATCCAAATTCATCTCATCTCATTATCTCTAGCCGCTTTATCCTTCTACAGGGTCGCAGGCAAGCTGGAGCCTATCCCAGCTGACTACGGGCGAAAGGCGGGGTACACCCTGGACAAGTCGCCAGGTCATCACAGGGCTGACACACAGACACAGACAACCATTCACACTCACAGTCACACCTATGGTCAATTTAGAGTCGCCAGTTAACCTAACCTGCATGTCTTTGGACTGTGGGGGAAACCGGAGCACCTGGAGGAAACCCACGCGGACACAGGGAGAACATGCAAACTCTGCACAGAAAGGCCCTCGCCGGCCATGGGGCTCGAACCCGGACCTTCTTGTTGTGAGGCGACAGCGCTAATCACTACACCACCGTGCCGCCCTGCATCCAAATTGTGACAGAAATTTGGGAAGACCCACATATGGGTATGATAGTCAAGTGTCGATTTATGTTTATTCATATTGTGTATTTCTAAGGCTTTGAGACATCATATTTCAAAGACTTACGCTACGTTCACACTGCAAGGCTTAATGCTCAATTCCGATTTTTTTGTGAAATCCGATTTTTTTGTGAGGTCGTTCACATTAACAAATATATGCGACTTGTATGTGATCCTCAGTATGAACGAAAAGCGACCTAAAAGTGTTCCGCATGCGCATTGCAGGATACAACGACGTCACACGCAGTGAGCATGGCCACTGTTTACGGAAGTAAAACCGCCCGGTTGCGGTATGACCCATCCAATTTAGCTTGAATAGCTGTATCCCCCCAAATGGAAATCAGCTCCCTAACCTCTGCGTCCTTCCATTGAGAAGATTCAGAACCTTCACAGCCCGAAGCGTCCCTCGCATTGATGTCATGCGCAGGGGCGCAGATACGGTTTTTTTTAACTGGGGGGGACAAAGCTGCCAGCAAACCAACCCCAACCCCGATATGCCTGTCAAACTTGTGGGTTACCATAGCAACCAAGCTCGAGCTTGCAACCTGTGCAGTCTGCGCAGCTCAACCAACCGAATATCAGTCTTTGTTTTGTTTTATGTGAGTTGTTGCAACTATGTATACACTGCTGTGCACCTCAATAAACCGAATGGTAATTAGTCTTTTGATTTTTCTGTGAGGTTTGCCTTATGCAAAGAAAGACAGCATAGACGTTTTTTCCTTCCTATAAGTGGGGGGGACCGAACGAAGTGAATTTAAATCTGGGTGGGACGACTCCCACCCTCTATCTGCGCCCGTGATTATGCGCCATGTTGTTGTAACTTTTTTTGAGAGACCCGCCGCCTACTTCAGCGCAGAATAGTGACGTTTGTGGCTTGTTGATGACGTGTAAGTCGGATGAATGCGACCTGGCAGTTCAGACTGAAGTCGCATATGAAAAGAGCGGATAGGAATCGGAATTAGGACCACATATCCAAACGGCCTGGGTCGGATTTGAAAAAATCGGATCTGTGTCGTTCATATTGTCAATAAAAGATCGGATACAGGTCACATATGGGCGAAAAGATCGGATTTGAGTCACTTCAGCCTGCAGTGTGAACGTAGCCTTAGTGACTCTCAGTGAACCACAGTGACAGCCATTATCTCCAAATGGACAAACACTGGAATGGTAGTGAAATTTCCCAGAATTAGCCTTCCTACCATAAACAACTCATCCAGGAAGTTATAAAAGAACCCTTGATATACATCTAAGGAACTGCGGGTTTTGCTTACCTCAGAAAAAGTCAGCATTCATGATTCTTCCATTAGAAAGAGACAGAGCAAAAAGGGGATTCATGGGAGAGTTGCAAGATCAAAAAAACTGCTAACAACAGCCTTTTGGGATGATGTTCTGTGAACTGATTAGTCAACAGTGGGACTTTTTAAAATATATTTGTCATGTTATGTCTGGTGTAAAATATGCCATTCCACAAAAAGAAAATTGTACCAACAATCAAATGTGGTGATAGTAGTTTAATGGTGTGGGAATGCTTTGCTGCTTCAGGGCCTGGTGAATTGCCATCATTGACAGAACCATGAATGCTACTCTCTACCAGAAATCCCTGAAGAATAATGTTTGGGCATCAGTCCATTATCTAAAGTGCAAGTGCAATTGGGTTAAAAATCCAAAACACGAGAGCAAGTTCACATCAGAATAGCTCAAATTAAACTAAATTAAGGTTTTACAGTGACCTAGTCAAAACCCTGACTTGAACCCTGTTGAGATGCTGTGACAGGACCTTAAGTGGGTCGTTAATGTTCAAAAGCCCCCCTGTGTGGATGAATTATAGCAATTCTGTGATGAAAAGTATGCCAAATTCCTACACACTGATCCGAAATATTAATCTCCTGTTATCAGGAACACTTGCAGTTGTAGCTGCTAAAGGTGTCACAACCAGTTATTAGGTTTATGGGTAATTACTTTTAACATCCATCCATCTGTAGTCACTTATCCTGTACAGGGTTGCAGGCAAGCTGGAGCTTATCCCAGCTGACTATGGGCAAGAGGCGGGGTATTGAGGTATTTCACTCACATGACCAAGTCATGTGATGCTGCCATTTTGGACGGCACGGCTCGAATCAGTTTGAATGCGAGGAAGGCGACAAACGAAAAACATAAAAGAAATAGGAGCGAGATGCAGAAAACACCTTCACTATCCAGCGACGTAGGGCATTTACAGGGCGAGCAGAGGGAGAGGTATTTGCAAAAATTGAGGTTAGCAGGCTTAGAGAACGACGTTTACCTGCTTCCACCAGGACTGTTCACTGACAGCTAAGATTTGTTCACATTTTCATTTACTTTCGGTCCTCAGGATAAACAAAATGTTATTAAATGTCATTGAAATAACTTCTTAGTCTGTTGAGACATGGCCCGTTATAAGTTTTTCCTTTACTGTATTTACTAGTTTACTGAGCACGCTCCGGGGCTGGCCAGGGCGGGCTAGCTAGCTAGCGCTCCGGGGCTGGCCGGGGCTAGCTAGCGCTCCGGGGCTGGCTGGCTCAGTAAACTAGTAAATACAGTAAAGGAAAAACTTGAGACTGAAAGGTTTTAACAGTCATCCAAATGACTGAACGCAAACGTTGCTACAGCAACATACTTGGTACTATGATGTTGACATTAGCTAGCTTGCCGTCCAAAATGGCGGACACCGGGGCGTCACGTGACCCTGTGACGTCAGGTGAAAGACCTCAATACCATGGACAAGTCGCCAGGTCATCACAGGGCTAACACATAGACACAAACAACCATTCACACCTATGGTCAGTTTAGAGCCACCAATTAGCCTAACCTGCATTTCACTGGACTGTGGGGGAAACCGGAGCACACAGACACAGGGAGAACATGCAAACTCCATACAGAAAGGCCTTCGTCGGCCACTGGGCTCAAACCCAGGACCTTCTTGCTGTGAGGCAAGAGTGCTAACCACTACACCACTGTGCCACCCAATTACTTTTTCACATGAGTAATATAAGTTTAGCAGCACCCTTTTCCTTCAATAAATGAAATGATCTTTTAAAAGCCATTTATTTTAGCATTTTATTTTATTTACTTTATTTAAATAAAATATAAGATCAGAATGAAATAGAAAGTAGTAAGCACACTGGATTTAGACAGCATTTAGAAACAATAAATTCAGAGAATAAAATTCTGATAAATGAGTGTGCCAGCGGGGGCGTGGCTAAGCAGCAGTTTGTGAATGGAGGGCGGGGTCGGGGAAGGTAAGTGGCCAAGTTATTATACCTGCTGTCAATTAGTGTGTGTGTGTGTGTGTGTGTGTGTGTGTTTTGTTTGTTGTAGGGACGGAGCATAAATGGAGGGGGAAAGCAGAGAAGAGGGGGCTCCTGACCACAATGCATGTGTGTAGTGTGACAGTGTGACTGAGTAAAGCTGAAAAGCTAAAATAAGTACAATAAAGAGGTTGTGTGTGACCATCAACTCTCACCTGCTGTGCTTCTGTGCTCCATCCACATCAGGAACTCCTACAATGGTGCCAAAACCTGGGACACACAGAAGGGAACCACCCCATGGAGTCCTCCCCATTCTAAGAGCTCATCCTTGTCCTCGCTACCACCCAGCAGAACCAGCATCAAGCACTGAACACCCTCCGAAAGGAACAGGAGCAACACTTCAAAGCCTTGATGCTGGCCCAGCAGGAAGATCGCAGGCTTTCCGGCATCTGCTCGCATCAGCAGGAGTGTCGACCATCACTGCAGCTAGCACCCTCACAAAGATGGGCCCCACAGAATGATCCGGAAGCATTCCTTGCCCTCTTCGAACAGGCAGCCGAGGTGTGGGGGTGGCCGGTGGAGCAGTGCGCAGCACGCCTCCTCCTGCTCCTGACTGGCAAGGCGCAGCTCACAGTGCAGCAGCTCCCTGCTGACAGCCGATTGGTGTATGCTGACCTGAAGAAAGCCATACTGCAGCGGGTCAGCCGCTCCCCGGAACAACATCGCCAGCGCTTTTGGACGCTGGCATTGGAAGAGATCAGTTAGCCGGCTGTTTGCATTCGGCCAGCAACTCCGGGATGCCTGCTGGCGGTGGCTGAGGGCGGAAGATGGCGACGCCAACGAGATTATCAATCTGGTGGCACTGGAACAGTTCATCTCTTGACTTCCGGAAGAAACGGCGGAATGGGTCCATTGTCATTGCCCGGCGTCGCTGGAACAAGCCATTGAGCTGGTGGAGGACCATCTGGAAGCGACTCCGATGGCAGGCAGACGAGGCGTCTCTCCTCGCTTCTCTTCTCTCTCTCTCTCTCCTATCCCTCCTGTCTCCCTTTCCCCTCCCCACCCCGTTCCCCTACCGCGGAGGCGGTGGCCGGCTCCCCCCCAGCCAGTCCGTTGCACCCGTGGTGTCCTCCCATCTTCCTCTTCCATCTCTGTGTTGTCTCCCCCTCAGGTGAGTGACTCCCATAATGCCAGTGCAGAGGGAAAGCCTGGGCTGGTGTGCTGGCACGGCGGGGAGTCAGAGCATCTCCAAAGTCAGAGTTTCACAAGGGAGGTGGGAGCTGTGATCTGGATCCCCAACGCGCCAGAAACCACCCCCGATCGGGCTGGGACGTATCGCATATCAGTAAGTGTTCAAGGGGATACATATCAGGCGTTGGTGGATTCCGGCTGTAACCAGACCTCAATTCACCAATGCCTGGTGCAAGATGAGGCATTGGGGAGAGCACAAACGGTGAAGGTGTTGTGTGCACAGGGATGTTCACCATTACCCTCTAGCATCTGTCCATATTCTATTTCGGGGCCAAATCCATAGAATTAAGGCGGCGGTTAACCCTCATCTCACCCACTCGTTAATTTTGGGAACTGATTGGCCAGGGTTTAAAGAATTGATGGAACACATAATGCGAGGTGGGTCCTGCATAAATACGTCACGGGAAACTCCCAGTGTGGCATTGACTGGGGAAGCTGTCGCAGAGCTGTCTGTCAGCACTGTGTCAGAGCGATACGAGGAGTGAGGAGCACCCCGCCCCTCCTCCCTCTCTCGGGGATTCCTTTGGGGATTTCCCATTAGAGTAGTCGCGAGATGAGACTCTGCAGCATGTGTTTGACCAAGTGAGAGTAATCGATGGTCAAACTCTCCAGCCGAGCATGACACCAGCCTTCCCTTATTTTGCTTATTTATAGGTTGTACCGAGTGATGCAGGACACGCAAACGAGAGAACAGATAACTCAATTATTAATCCCAAAGAGCCGCAGGGAACTCGTATTCCATGCGGCTCACTTTAATCCCATGGCTGGACACTTGGGGCAGGACAAAACTCTAGCCCAAATAATGACCCGGTTCTATTGGCCAGGGAATCCCGGGGATGTCCATCGGTGGTGTGTGGCGTGCTGAGAATGCCAATTAGTAAATCCCACAGCCACTCCAAAAGCGCCTTTGCGCCCTCTTCCTTTAATCAAGACCCCATTTGAGCGAATTGGGATGGATCTCGTTGGGCCATTAGATCGGTCAGCACGGGGATATCCCTTTATTTTAGTTCTGGTGGACTATGCAACATGATATCCGGAAGCTTCCACGGGGTTTTCTCCATTTGAATTATTATATGGGCATAAGCCACGTGGCATTTTGGATGTGCTATGAGAAAATTGGGAGGAGGGACCTTCGCCTAGCAAAAACAAAATCCAGTACATTCTTGACCTGCGTGCAAACTCCACACCCTCATGCACTTAACCCAGGAGAATTTGCGGCAGGTACAAGAACGTCAGAGCCAGCTGTATGACAGGGGCATGCGCCTTAGAGAGTTCGCAGGGAGACAAAGTGCTCATATTATTGCCCACGTCGAGTTCTAAATTAATCGCCAAGTGGCAAGGGCCCTTTGAGGTCACACAGCGACTCGGGGTCGTCAACTATGAAGTGAGGCGAATGGATGGGGCGGAGTATTGCAAGTTTACCACCTCAACTGTTTAAAATGCTGGAATGAGGGGGTCCCCATGGCGTCAGCGTCGGTAGTCCCAGAGAAGGCAGAGCTGGGGCCAGAGGTAAAAAGGATAACATCTTGAACCATTCCGGTCCTTTGTGGAGACCACCTCTCACCGACCCAACTCACGGAGGTAGCCAAGTTGCAAAAGGAATTTTCCAACATGTTCTCGCCCCTTCCTGGTCATACCCACCTCATAGAACACCACATCGAAACGCCCCTGGGGGTGGTAGTGCGTAGCCGCCCTTACCGCTTACCTGAACACAAGAAAAACATGGTTCAGGATGAACTCAAGGCCATGCTCGAAATGGGCATAATCGAGGAGTCCCACAGTGACTGGAGCAGCCCACTGGTCCTGGTTCCCAAGACTGACGGGTCGGTCCAGTTCTGTATGGACTATAGAAAAGTCAACGCGGTGTCTAAATTCGACGCATACCCAATGCCTCGCATTGATGAGTTGCTTGATGGGTTAGGCGCCACTCACTTTTATTCGACACTGGATCTAACAAAGGGATATTGGCAGATCACCTTGACTCCTCTATCCCGAGAGAAAACGGCCTTTTCTACATCGTTTGGATTACACCAATTTGTCATGCTCCCTTTTGAGTTATTTGGGGCGCCCGCTACATTCCAGCGGCTTATGGACATGGTCCTCCGCCCTCACGCTGCCTATGTGGCCGCATATGTAGACGATATAATAATCTACAGCCATGATTGGCCACGGCACTTGGAACACCTGAGGGCCGTTCTAAAGTCACTGAGGTGTGCAGGCCTCACAGCTAACCCGAAAAAGTGTGCAATTGGGTGGGTGGAAGTACGGTATCTGGGGTTCCACTTGGGCCATAGGTAGGTATGTCCCCAAATTAACAAGACTGCAGAAGATTGCGGCCTGCCCGAGGCCCAAGACCAAAAAGGAGGTGAGACGGTTCCTGGGGCTGGCTGGCTATTATCGTAGGTTTATACCTAATTATTCAGACATCACCAGCCCGGGGGCGGCACGGTGGTGTAGTGGTTAGCGCTGTCGCCTCACAGCAAGAAGGTCCTGGGTTCGAGCCCCGGGGCCGGCGAGGGCCTTTCTGTGTGGAGTTTGCATGTTCTCCCCGTGTTCGCGTGGGTTTCCTCCGGGTGCTCCGGTTTCCCCCACAGTCCAAAGACATGCAGGTTAGGTTAACTGGTGACTCTAAATTGACCGTAGGTGTGAATGTGAGTGTGAATGGTTGTCTGTGTCTATGTGTCAGCCCTGTGATGACCTGGCGACTTGTCCAGGGTGTACCCCGCCTTTCGCCCATAGTCAGCTGGGATAGGCTCCAGCTTGCCTGCGACCCTGTAGAAGGATAAAGCGGCTAGAGATAATGAGATGAGATGAGATGAGATCACCAGCCCGCTAACCGATCTCACTAAAAAGGGGGCTCCAGATCCAGTCCAGGGGACGGACCAGTGCCAACAGACTTTCTCTGAGGTAAAAGCTGCACTGTGTGGGGGGCCACTTTTGCACTCCCCTGACTTCTCTCTCCCCTTTATTTTGCAGACTGACGCATCGGACAGAGGGCTGAGGGCCGTTTTGTCCCAGAGGATGGAGGGTGAGGAGCACCCCATGCTGTATATCAGCTGGAAACTCTCGATGTGTAAAAGCAGGTACAGCACCATCAAAAAAGAGTGTCTTGCCATCAAGTGAGTGGTCCTCGCCCTCCGATACTACCTGCTGGGGCACCCTTTCACTCTCTGTTTGGACCATACACCCCTTCAGTGGCTCCACCGCATGAAGGATGCCAATGTGCGGATCACCCTTTGATATCTCACCCTCCAGCCATTTAAGTTCCAGGTGGTCCACAGGCCGGGGGCGCAGATGGTGGTGGCGGACTTCCTGTCCCGTCGGGGTCAGCTTCAGGCCGGGCAGCTCCCCGACCTGAGTCGGGCAGTGGGGGTATGTGGCAGCAGGGTCATGGCCAAGCTGCAGTTTGTGAATGGAGGGCAGGGTCGGGGAAGGTAAGTAACCAAGTCATTGCACCTGCTGTCAATTAGTGTATGGGTGTTTTTTATTTGTTGCAGGGATGGAGCATAAAAGGAGGGGGAAAGCAGAGAAGAGGGGGCTCCTGACCACAACGCATGTGTGCATGTAATGTGTGACAGTGTGACTGAGTAAGGCTAAAAAGCTAAAATAAGTACAATAAAGAAGTTGTTTGTGACCATCAACTCTCGCCTGCCATGCTTCTGTGCTCCACCCACATCAGGAACTACTACAATGAGTTATATAAATCATGACAGCAATGAATATACTGTACATCCATCCATCATCTGTAACTGCTTATCCTGTGCAGGGTTGTGGGCAAGCTGGAGCCTATCCCAGCTGACTATGGGCGAGAAGCAGGGTACACCCTGGACAAGTCGCCAGATCATCACAGGGCTAACACAGAGACAAACAACCATTCACACTCACACCTACGGTCAATTTAGAGTCACCAGTTAACCTAACCTGCATGTCTTTGGACTGTGGGGGGAAACTAGAGCACCCGGAGGAAACTCACACATGGGCGTAGCAAGGACATTATTTCTGGAGTGGCCAGCTCTGGCCAGTCTTTTATTTGGGGTGGCACTTGATTGTCAAAAACTACTATTTTAAAACTCACACACTGTATCACTCAGAGCAGCAGTTTTCTAATGACTCATCTAGCCATAAACAATGGATTGAACCTTCTTATGGACACTAATGATGTCTTATTGATAATCCCATGTTATTGGAATGGGTGCTTAAATAATGCGTGAGTGCGATGTGTCATGATTATGTGAGGGGGTTTGGGACCTTAACATGAGATGGGGATGTTTTTAGTGCAAATGACAGAAAGACACGATATGAATTGTCATTTTAGGCGATAATTTATTTAGGTAAACTGTAGCATTTTAAGTGCAATATTCCATTAATTTGTGATAATATATATGTGTATATATAAAGGGAGAGAAAAGCAAAAACATTACATCACACACATGTCCCATAATACATTTAAAAAAAACAAATATCAACAATATGTACAATGTACATTGAACAGTATCACTACAAACAATGAACAATATCACTAGCTTACTACATCAAACAGATTGTGGTGCTGAATGAAAACACTGACAAACCAGGTCTAGAAGGGCACTCTTTATTTGCGTGTGTGTGAGTGAGAGTAGGTAGATCCATGTAAATTATTTTACATAATTGTCTTTTGTGTTTCTTAGCTTATTTGTTATTCTTGAGAACATATTTGAGAGTGTCTGTCTGGGAAGCTGACCAGATATGTCTAAATAGAACAGACATGTATTAACATTGCAATACCCATGTCCCATAATACACTCGAGGAAAAACTAAAGATGTAAGATGAACAATATCACTAGCTCTTTATTGTTGAGGCTGTTTATGATCCAGAACTGGCAGGTATAACAAACAGATGCTGGTTACTTAGCTGTTAGTTTACAGCAGCTGTATTCTCCGATTGTGATGATTTCTAGCAAATCGATCAACAAACTCATCTAAATTTAAAGACGCTGCCTTCCTGTGCAGGGCCGTAACCAGGATTTTTCAAATACCGAGGTCAAACATTGCGATACATCTTATTTGCCAAAAAAAATGTCCTAATATGGTGACTTTTCATACATTTTGGAAACGAGTCAAAATCACAAGCCCAACAAGATGAACATGTAGGTGAACATGTTTATTTTAACAATTTCAAAACTGCACGATCACAAAAGTATTGTGTGTGTGTGTGTGTGTGTGTGTGAGTGTGGGTGAGTGAGAGAGAGAGAGAGAGAGAGAGAGAGAGTGTGTGTGAGAGTGAGTGAGTGAGAGTTTGAGTGAGTGATGGAGTGAGAGTGAGTGAGAGAGAGAGTGTGAGTGAGTGAGTGAGTGAGTGAGTGAGTGAGTGAGTGAGTGAGTGAGTGAGTGAGTGAGAGTGACCACGCAATCTAGCCGAGCCTGAATGGACTTCAATTGCTTTTTAAAAAATATATGCCCTTTTCAATAGCAAAATACTAGACGGTTATTGGACAAAACCGATAAAACGCCACATTCGGAGCCTCACTGGAGATGGGAGTCAATAAGAGGGGCGGGACAAGACTTCCCAAGAGGAGGCTCATCTCCAGCTGGTGATCGGAGGAGGAGCTGTGAACGCGGCTGGGCTGTTCATGATTGACAGAAAGCAGTCAGAGGTGGTAGTACATCATGTTGTAAATAAAATGTGATCATAATAAGTTTGCTACCCGTTTTCATTTCCGTTCGAAAATACAACCAATGATCAGTGGTGTAGTGGAGATTTTTAAAGTGGGGGTACGCGATTCGTGACGTCATCGATTTGATATCATGTCAGAAGAGGTAGCCTTTGGTCGCCTATGTTTGGTATGAATGATTTGTATAAATGTTACATTCTTTTAACAACACAAGAGGGCACAAGAAGACACTTTTTTTCAGACATTATGTGTGCAATTTTCATTCGTGTTTGTCAGTACAGCCCAACTGTTATGGCGAAAAGCCGCGGTTTATTTTGTCTCCAATAAATATGCCGAAATGGCTAAAGAGGAACAAATTCGCCTTCTCCTTCCGAATGCATCGTCGTAGACAGCACCACTCTGCTGCTGGAACTCAACATAAACCTTGCATAGGTTTAACATGGACTATCAGGCGTGAAGCCAAAATATTGGAAATTATGATACACAAACACCTTTGTTCATGTTCGATTCATGTTCATTTGAGCCGAGCTGCATTCGGAATTCGATATTTTTACTAGCCTACTTACTGCCGTGGCAACAGCTACAGCATGTGTCCAGAAGTTCAAAAAAAGTCACGTCACTCACTCACGTCGCATACAAACCAGCAATGGGCTGAAATTTATTATAAAAGGCACCAATCGAATAAATCAAGCATTTACGCTATGTTCACACTGCAAGGCTTAATGCTCAATTCCGATTTTTTTGTGAAATCCGATTTTTTTGTGAGGTCGTTCACATTAACAAATATATGCGACTTGTATGTGATCCTCAATATGAACGAAAAGCGACCTAAAAGTGTTCCGCATGCGCATTGCAGGATACGACGACGTCACACGCAGTGAGCATGGCCAGTGTTTACAGAAGTAAAACCGCCTGGTTGTGGTATGACCCATCCAATCTAGCTTGAATAGCTGTATCCCCCCAAATGGAAATCAGCTCCCTAACCTCTGCGTCCTTCCATTGAGAAGATTATTGAAGAACCTTCACAGCCCGAAGCGTCCCTCGCATTGATGTCATGCGCAGGGGCGCAGATACGTTTTTTGAACTGGGGGGGGACAAAAAACTGGGGGGGGGGGACAAAGCTGCCAGCAAACCAACCCCGATATGCCTGTCAAACTTGTTGTGGGTTACCATAGCAACCGAGCTCGCAACCTGTGCAGTCTGCGCAGCTCAACCAACCGAATATCAGTCTTTGTTTTATGTGAGTTGTTGCAACTATGTATACACTGCTGTGCACCTCAATAAACCGAATGGTAATTAGTCTTTTGATTTTTCCGTGAGGTTTGCCTTATGCAAAGAAAGACAGCATAGACGTTTTTTCCTCCCTATAAGTGGGGGGGACCGAACGAGGTGAATTTAAATCTGGGTGGGACGAGTCCCACCCTCTATCTGCGCCCGTGATTATGCACCATGTTGTTGTAACTTTTTTTGAGAGACCCGCCGACTACTTCAGCGCAGAATAGTGACGTTTGTGGCTTGTTGATGACGTGTAAGTCGGATGAATGCGACCTGGCAGTTCAGACTGAAGTCGCATATGAAAAGAGCGGATAGGAATCGGAATTAGGACCACATATCCAAACGGCCTGGGTCGGATTTGAAAAAATCGGATCTGTGTCGTTCATATTGTCAATAAAAGATCGGATACAGGTCACATATGGGCGAAAAGATCGGATTTGAGTCACTTCAGCCTGCAGTGTGAACGTAGCCTTAGTCTGGCGCGATTGAGGCACCTGCGTATACAAAATACATGACATGCAGCCATTGGGTTAAGCCCTACCATGCACTCCTTCTTAAAGACTTGAGTATTTCTTTAAATTTATTGTCATTTCACATTTTTGGATGTACAACAAAACACTAAACAGGAAGGCCACAAAGATTATGAATTTCAAATCATATATATAATACAGTATGTGGTGAAATTATCCGCGTAAGGATGACCAGGCAGGCGATTATATCAGTTCTGTTGCCCTCTCGGTGCTACCATGAAAATCACACACACACACACAGAGACCCTACTGTTATTATTAGGCTATTCAAAATCATAGGCCTATACTGAGCAAAAATCGCATTAGAACTTCAAAGATCATAAAGCATTAAACCAACAGATGGCGGAGTCAACCGTTTACATAATTCTAATATCTCGGCTGCGTTTAGAATGCATTCTACTTTGCGTCGCTACGTTTTACGTAACGTTCGATTGGGGGGGGCATTGATGATGAGCACAAAGGCACATGTCACTTACTGTAGAGCGTATAAACTCAGGCCATTGAATGACTTTTTTCTTTTGAATCTCACCTTGGGAGAAGTGGGTGGACGGCGTACCCCTGCGTACCACGCCCACTACACCCCCCTGACAATGATCAAAACAATAGTGTCTTGTGTTCACGTTAGCCTATAGTCTGGTAAGTTAGCAAAATAGCTCAAGTCTCGTCAGTACCCAATAACTTCATAAACAACAGGTCACGACTGTCCAGCCTTTTCTGATCTGAAACGCACCAAATCAAATCGAGAGAGAGAATAAAAGAGTTTGTGCCGCCTGGAAAACGAAAATCCTATCTAGCTAAGTGGCTTCGACTGTTGTTGCTTGAAATGCTAATTAAAATTGCACTGTTAATGATCATAAGCATTCCGGCACATAACTGTCAGTGACTGGCAAAATTAACTCACCTTCTTCCCTCTTTCTTTTTCTCTCACTTGTTGACTTTCCAAAGCTGAGTTTGGTTTGTTTTAGTGTAGTAGACTTCTTCATCTTATGTCAACTTTCAGATTCCACGACTAATTGACAAACTGACTGGCTGCGGAGTCGGACCTTGATGAGAACACTTCTCAACTCTTGTATATCCCATGGTGCTTAGCTGACTATCGCGAGGCTGCCTAATATGAAATGTTTCCAATGTCAGATATTTCAACTTCGTTTAAAAATGATTATGTGGACTTTATTTTTAGACAAACAAATGAATAGGGGGCTGCAAGCTGAATTTAGAATTTTCCACCGATCAAAGTCAGAACGATTTTCATCATATATTAATTTCACATTTCTGAGTGAGAAAAAAAAAATACCGTGGGAAAAAAAATGCCGAGGACATGACCTCGGTGTCCTCAATGGTAGTTACGGCCCTGCTCCTGTGTTCTATGCTCAACACCCCAAGATCACTCAGCCTATCCTCTCCCATTGTAGTTCTCAGGTGTGTTTTGACAAGCTTCAAGCAGGAAAAACTGTGTTCACAAGCAGCTGTGCTGACAGGTATTGCCAGTGCAATTTTGCGAAGCCTGGAGAAAACATCAAAGACCGCCTGGTTCAATAAATGCTGCCAGGTCTACAATTGTAGGTGGTCTCTGCATCCCTTGTTTTACCTTACGATCTAAAACTCTTTTAATTTGGTAGAGCTCATGCTCAAGGTCGACGAGGTCACACCCATACAATTTAGCAAATGCAAAAAGGCTATCTTTGTCACAGAAGCTTTTGCTACTTGGATTTAAAGCTTGTATTCCACGCATTATGTCACAATTCTGATTGGAGAATCTGTTCCTGAGCTCACTGAGTATCCGGTCCAAAACCAGATTAAAGATTCCTGTCCTGTAATAATCTTTGCCATTGCCTGTTTCTTGGCTGCCCACAGTAGACAGAACATGGTATCCCTATAGCTTTGAACTTAGTGTTCTCTTACGTTTTGGAGCAGTGTCTATAGAGACATCACATTGCTTTGCAAGCTCCAAAACAGTGTCCCACAAATCACCAAACACCTGCTCACTCCTGTAAGATTCAAAAGTACTAATAAGTGCCTCCACAAGATCCACTGCTTTGGCCAGATCAAGAGAGGAAGACTGGAGCATGTCTGACAGTAATTTTGCATCTCCCAGAAGTTTCTTAAATATGGCAAGAAATACTATGAATTGGAAATCAATCTGAGGCAAAAGGCCTCTAGCACCTACTGACCTCTCGCCACTGTTCTCATCACCCAGTTCCTCAAGCACCTTTACAACTGCTGGCAACCTATCCCACAAATTACGGCAGGCATAATATCTGGAGGCCCACCGTGTGTCACTCAACACTTGCAACTCTCTGGGTGCACCTGTATACATCTCCTGTTGCACCTGTAACCACTTGGGATGCACTGCCGATCCAGACATGTAGATGTACAGCTGTTTTAACAAGGAAAAGAAGCATTCAACCTCTGGGATCCCTCTCACGGTGTCCACAAGCACCAGATTAAGGCAATGCGCGTTACAGTGAATGTAGAAAGCCAGCTTTGATACTTCCTTAATTCGGGCCTGCACACCGCTGTGCTTGCCACTCATGACTGCAGCCCTGTCGTAAGACTGCCCAACAAGGTTACTCTTATATTCTAGACCATATCTTGACAAGAGGTGAATTATTTTTTTTTTTGTCAAGCTCTCCGCATCTAGCTTCTCTGCTACCTCGAATTCCAAAAAACTTTCAAGGATTTCACCATTGTAATAGTATCTCAAAACAAAATACATTTGTTCCATTTTTTTTCTTTAGTCTCATCCACAAGTATGCTAAAAGAACCACTTTCCTTGACTTATTTTATTATTGATGTGCACACCATCTCTGCTAAGCATGACAAAATCTCATTTTGTATGTCAGGACTTGTATATTTAGCATTTCTGGGACCATCCATCTTTTTCAAAATCTTTTCATCATGGTTTGCTATGATATTCAACATACCCAAAAAGTTCCCTTTCCTGCTTGAGGCCACAGATTCACGATGCCCTCGCAGAGCAATGTTCTCGGTTGCACAATGAAGAACCACTTCAGCAAGAGTTTTGATGTACCACCTGTTCTCTTCTACAGTTTTGTTGTACTCTTTATTTAATTGTCCCATTAGAGATCCCTGATTTTATTCTGTGATTTGGTGTTCTTTCCATGCTAGCATGGCATTCTTGTGATGCTCAGATGTACTATGTGCAGCATACCCTCCGTCTGTATAGGTAGCTTTTTCCAGTTTTTGAAACCTGAACCTGAAGTAAATGTAGACACAACATGGCCAGGTAAACTGAAATGCCTGCAAGCATAGCAAAAGGTAGAGTCTTCACTTATGGAATTTTCCAACCAGGGGTGGACTGCATACCACTCACCCTTGGAGCTCCTGTTTCGGTTTCCCTGGAGTGTCTTGGGGAAATTGAGTTGAGGTTGCATTGGAGCTTCACCCCGGACTTGGAAATGTCTGTAAAACACCAGAGAATCCCATTAGTATCAGCTTTTAACATAAATGCTATCCACTTCCAATTACATGTTGTTCTTTTGTTGTTTTTTAAGACTTAACATGCAATCATTAACATTTTACAGATTGAATAAATATGTTTATTATATGGCCAGCCTTAAAATTATTTTTGTTTGCCATAACCTGACTGACCCTGTCCCATTCTTCAGCTACTGATAACCACTCACCTGGAGGGCAGACTTGTTTATCATTCAGTTCTCTTCTCCCAGAATCAATCTCCTCCTCCTGCTCTGTCTCTGACAACTTGTCTCCTGAACATTCACTGGCTTCTTCCCTTTCTGCACCTGTTCTGCTTTCTCCACTAGCTCCTTCTGTTTCCCTTACATGAATGAATGAATGAATGAATGAACCCTTTATTGTCACTGTTACCAGTGAAATTGACCATCAACCTGTCCTTACAGAGGGGGAACAGGACAGGAAGACAGGGATAAAAGAAAAAGAAAATAAAAAAGGAAAGATGAGGAAAAAAGAACACCCCCCCCCACTATGCTCCTATCAGGACTACAGTGTGGGAACATTTAAAAACCTCTGCAAAAGCACACAATAACACAAGTACACTTTGAAACATGGGACTTGGGGGGAAAGGGGGGAGGTAGAGGTAACCCAGTGCAAGCAAGCAGCCATCCGCTCCTGCAGCCATGCAAACGGCGCTGGTCACGCACCCGCTTGTCACACTGGGGGTGAAAAACGGCGACCGCGGAAAATTGGGGAAGGAATGAATGCAAGAGTGTCTCCCAGCAGTGACCTTCTGGGGGAAATGTTATCCCAGCAATGGCCTTGATCAAGGCCAGTGCTGTTCAGGGAGCCAAATGTCAATAAGATAGAGATTGTTTAGTCTTTCAAACAGACGCAGTCTTTACACATCCACACCACTCATCCATATCTGTCCATTTCGTCCATTCTGTTCAATTCAATTCCATTTCAACATCTCTTTCTGCGACATTCTGTCATGCTAGTTGCTGCTTGCGGGTCTCTGGTGCGCATGCTGGCAAAAAAAGCATGGATTTTCCTGTCTCCCCCTGAGGCACTTATCCTTTTCATTGTGTCATCTTTAAAGAAAAATTTTACACAACATTAAATATAGACTGCTTTTATTTCAATTTCAAGTGTAAACTAGTGACAGTGTGTTATCTATGACTAAGTGACACCTGGGAATGGACTTAAGCTAACTAGCTAGAGCTAGCTCGCGAGCCAGAGATAATCTTACAAGTTTTCAAAAAAACAGCGGCAACCTAACTCAACTCACTCTGCCACAATTTCTGTGTCGACACATTTTTATACATTAAATTGAGTGTGAAGATAACTATATGATCTTATCATTTCAATGATCCTTTCAAGTATCACCAACTTACTCACCTGTTAGTTGCAGTGGTATCCAGTGGTTAGCTGCTAGTCTCCATTGAAGTGCTGTCAGAATGCAGACACGTTGGTTTGTGTCTTGCGCTGCTGATGGGGGCGTGGCCCAACATGTTGCAAATATGGGGCTTGTAGCGTAAGTTACAAATGACAATATAAGATGACTTGATTAAAAAAATAATAATGCATTTATTTCAGCTTTATAGGCTACCATTTCTGTTCAGGAGGGTTTTTTGTATTTTTTGTATTTTTTTTTTTTGCCATGCCGTGAGGTTGGGGGGGGGGGTGGCAGGGTGGCAATTCTCTGACCAATGGTGGCCGTGGCCCCCCCTGGCCACCACGTGGCCACGCCCCTGCTCACACAGACACGGGGAGAACATGCAAACTCCACACAGAAAGGCCCCGGTTGGCCACTGGGATTGAACCCAGAACCTTCTTGCTGTGAGGTGACAGTGCTAACCACTTCACCACCATGCCACCGAATATACTGTACAGTGGATCCAAAGTCTTTCAAAGAAAGACTTCCAGTTTCTGGTTGAGAGTACATAGTGCGCGAGTTTGCTGCCTCTTCTCCCCCGTGTTTTCTTTCTTTTTTGTTTTCTTTAACTGTGCTTCTGATTTTTTGGCAACGTGTTGCATATCCTTTTTTTTTGGTTAATTTCGGACTCTTCCTGTTTGGTTTCGACACTGGCTTTTTGTGATCACCTGTAGCTAACCCGCCTGCGAGCTCCCGCTTTCTTTCCACCCACTTGACTTCAGCAGTGGTGAGTGAGTTTCCACCATTCACTACGCTGTTGTCTTGTTTTATGTGCTGGTTAGTCAAATTGCTTCCCTGCACTGTACTCTGGGTGTGGAACCGCTGGTGTTTTGGCTATGTTTATGAGCGGTGTTAGGCTAGGTGGCTTTGCACCTTACACTGGACTGCGTCTGTCCATCTGTTTTTGGATTGTGACTGTGAGTCTGGGTACTGGTTTTGTGGCCCGGCTTTTACCCATGTTTTACACCTACTCGCTGGAGGAATTAAAAAGCCTTAGTGTGTGGCACCGCTTGGATTCTGTGGCATTTAATCTGTGCCGCTCTATTGGAATCACGCGCTGTCCTTGATACATTCACCGCTCTCCGCGCTCTCTGACTGCTCATTATGCTTCGGAGTCTTCCATACCCATCATATGGACTCACAATCGGATTGCCAAGGTCAACAAGAACGCTCATGGAATTAATCAAGTATTCTTCGCTCACTTGGGAAACTGCAATGTTGTGTTGTTTCTGGACTGTCACCTGTGTTTCCTGCAAAGATTGGCCTTTTAAACTCCCGCTCCATCACCAACAAAGCATCACTCATTAATGACCTAATTATCCAAAACACCCTGGACATACTTCTGCTGGTGGAAACATGGCAACAGGCTGAGGACTATCTACATTTAAATATGTCTTCACCAGCTGGATACACATATATATCAAAGCCCCGTCTCACAGGGAAAGGTGGAGGTCTAGCTGCAGTTTTCCAATGTGGTTTGAAACTTAAAAGAGATTGTGAAAAACAATGTTACATCCTGTGAATATCTGGCTTTGAAAACCTCCACTCCCACACCGATGTTGCTGCTCTTAATCTATCGATCTCCCAAATCATCACCATCTCTTTTTCTGTCTGAACTGAATGAACTGCTGACTGTTGCCTCATCTGTCTGTACTGCTGTCATTCTTCTGGGTGACTTTAATATTCATGTTGATATTAGTTGCTCCCTGAGTGATGAGCTCTTGACTGTGTTTGAATGTTTTGGTTTAACTCAGCATGTTGACTTTCCCACACAATCATGGTCATATACTTGACTTGCTTTGCTCTACTGGTACAAAGATTGTATCTGTATCGGGTTCTGATGTAGGTTTTACTGACCACAAGTTGATTGAGTGTTGTCTCAGTGTGCCTTCTTCTAAACTTCCTCTGCGTTCTACTGTCTCTTTCTGTAATCTTTCTTCTATTGATGTGCATTCTTTCTCTGCCTCTCTCCTTTCTTCTTTTTGTAAATTTGCTGAGGTTTCCTCTCCTGATGATACAGTTGCTATTTACAATAATACTATATCTAACACTTTTGCTCCCCTTAAAACTAGACAGGTCTCCACAAATCGTGCCTCTCCTTGGTTCACCTCTGAGCTTAGGGCCATGAAGGCCAAGGGAAGGCGGCTAGAGCACCTTTATAAGAAAACTGGCCTTACTATTCATCTTTCACTCTTCTCTGAACACATCGCAAAGTATAAGGATGCTCTTAATGCTGCCCGATCCTCCTACTATGCTAACATCATTAAGAGTGGCAATCATAGACCCAAAACTCTGTTTAATACAATAAATAAACTTCTTCAGCCTCCTTCCTCAACCACTCCCAGTTCCCCTGCTCAGTGTCAGGCTTTTTTGGATTTTTTCAAGGATAAAATTGACAGTATTTACCAACACTTTCATTCTGAAATTTATTCTTCTGTCCCGCTAGTAGCTCTTTCTCATAAAGCTGACTGCTGTCTCTCTGCTTTCTCTCCTGTTGATTTCTTCTAACGTATCGGAAATTATGACTAAGTCCTCCTCCTCATGTCTGTTGGACCCTGCACCCACTGCACTTCTTAAATCCTGTGTATCTGCTATCTCCCCTTATATTGCTCATTTGATTAATCAGTGTTTTGCTTTAGGCACTGTTCCCATCTCCCTCAAAATTGCTTCAGTTACACCAATACTAAAGAAACCTGGTCTAGATTCTCTTTCACTGTCCAATTACAGACTCATTTCAAATCTCCCTTTCCTAGCTAAGGTAATGGAGAAAGATGTAGCCTCTCAGCTTCATACTTTCCTTGCTCGTAATGATCTCTATGAACCCTTTCAGTCAGGCTTTTGCAATATACATAGCACTGAATCTGCTTTCTTAAGAGTTGTTAATGACCTCCTGCTCTCAACTGATGTTGGTCATCTCAATGTCCTTGTTCTCTTGGACCTCACAGCTGCCTTTAACACCATACATCATGAGATACTCATTTCCAGACTGTCTTCTTTTGGTATTACTGGCTTAGCTTTATCCTGGTTTCAGTCATATCTAGCAAACAGGCAACAGTTTATTTCTATTGGTGTTCATAAATCATCTACTGCTACTGTTGCTCAAGGTGTGCCTCCGGGTTCTGTCCTTGGTCCCCTTCTTTTTATATGTTTCTCCTATAGGCCAGATTATTCGTAACCATGGCCTTAACTTTCATTGTTATGCTGATGATATTCAAATCTACATCACTACCACCCCTTCCATAGCCTCTGTTCAGCTGCTAAGGACTTGCATCACTGACCTTAAGCAATGGCTGCATAAGAACTACCTTAAACTTAATGCTGGGAAAACGGAGGTTCTATTAGTAGGTACCAAAAGACAGGTTCAGAATTTCTTGAGTTTTACTATTGATGTTGATGGTGTGTCTATTCGTCCTTCCCAAGTTATAAAAAACCTTGGAGTTATCTTTGACTCCACCCTTACGTTTGAACCCCATCTTAAACTAATTACTAAGAATGCTTTCTTTCACCTCCGCAATATTGCACGTCTCCGCCCTTTTCTCTTGGAAACTGATGCCAAAATGTTGGTCAATGCATTTATTTTTTTCTCATCTTGACTACTGCAATTCTCTCTTTTATGGTCTCCCTGCCACATTGCTCAGTCGCCTGCAGTACATCCAAAACTCAGCAGCAAGAGTCCTCACACTCACCAAGCTCACATCACTCCTGTTTTACAGCAACTGCATTGGTTGCCAGTTATCACTCGGATCAAATACAAAATCTTGCTTTTAACCTATAAAGCTCTTCATGGTTTCACCCCCTTCCTATCTCTGTGAGCTAATTCATTTGTACTGTCCCTCCCGCTCCCTCAGATCTTCTGTCTGTGGACTTCTGACTGTTCCATATTTTAAACTGGCATCTGTGGGTGGCAGATCATTCAGTGTTGCTGCTCCTAAACTTTGGAACTCGTTACCACAGTCGCTTCGTGACTGTTCCACTCTCTCTTCCTTCAAAGCTAATTTGAAAACTTTTCTCTTTACCTTACATTATTCTTCCTAGTGTTTTTTGTAGTTGTTGTTGGTCACTCCTGTGTAAAGCGTCATTGGGTTTGTGAAAGGCGCTATATAAATTGAACTTTATTATTATTATTATTATTATTATTATTATTATTATTATTATTATTATATACACAGCATATTGGCATGTAGTGGAATAATAATGACACCACACTTGCATCATGAATGGGAATTTAAAGTGTTCAGTATTGCATTTTAGACTGATGAACCTTTGGGCAAAAATAATGTACTGTATACTGGACAAGTGGAAAAGTTAATCAATAATCAACTTCTGTCTTTGGACCTCTGTAGAGTCCAGGCTTCATCTCACTGCATGCTCTGTCTTCTTAAGTGGTTGTTTGTTTTACTTCATTCTGGTCTCCACTGTAGGTATGCTAGGGAACTCTCCACTGTAGTACAGTCTCGAACCGACACACTATGCACATGAAGGCAATAAGCCCCCCCACACACACACACACAGAGAGCAGGCACTCTTACACACGCACGCATGCATGCAATCATCTGAACCATCTGTCGGTTATGAGGAGCGCAACAAACAGACACAATAGTGCAGTTCTCATCTCTTCACCTCTACTGAATTGATCAGTGAAAACTGATAAGCGGCACGAAGTATTACATTATATTACATAGATGCAAGTGTTTTACTGGGAAATACACAAACCGTATTTTTCATACGAACTACATCCGGGACATTGAAAACTACAACCGTGACACATTTTTCAATATCCTCACTCATGAGGATATCAATAAATTGTTTTGATAAATTTGGGTACTTTTTGTTTGTGAATGTGTCTATATAATAAAAAGAAAATAACACATTGGCTTGAAGATATGAAGTTTATCTTCTCATGTTGAAAAACTTATATTTTTCATATGAAATTCATTGTGGATCTGAGTGCTGTATTTCCCAATATTGCATTCCAGTGACTTCACTCCCAATGTTTTCCCACTGACTTGACGTGCGTTGTCAAAATGGTGAACCAGTTCAAAATGTAAATCTTTTGATTAACTTGCTTGTTTTTGTGTGGATGTGTCTGTATAATGTAGGTACATACAGTCCCTTTAAGGACTACATTTCCCATCACCAGCTTCCGCGTTGACCTGCGTCACGCAGGGGCAGGATCACCAACGTCACATCCACCATGAAAGAATAAGTAACCCGGAAACTTCCAACTCGGTCTCTTTTGTGCTGTGAAACTCGTCATGACCGGCGTGTTTTGCAGAGATAAGGAGGCCCACTCACCAGAGCATCCAAGATAAAGACGTCTTTTCTTTTTCTTTCTTTCTGCAAGATCCACGATTCAGCGCGATTTCTTTTTGTTTACCCTTGGCCACGGTAGACTCCAGAATCGCGCAATTTTTAAACTCATAGAATTACAACCGGTTTTGTTTGTCTATCAGTAATGTTACCAAACTGCCGCTCAAAGCAGTTTTAATTTAAAGTTAGGAGCGATCAAGTTCCTCCTAATTAATTATCTGTGCACATTATTCTGATCAGAGACTCACTTTTCATCACGAGCGACCATCGGACCAAGAAATTCTCTGCGCTTTCTACAGAAGCAGCTCACGTGCTCCACAACGGAAACTCCAAAGTCTCTGAACATCCCTTCATAACCTTGCTAGAGGCAAGATACTGAGTAAGACTTGGCATTTGGGCAAAACCTAGTCTTAGGAATTAGCTTTTATGAAGAAGTGTGAATTTAAACTCAGGAACTGTTTAAGTGTGCACACTGATTTTTGTGTTCCATAATTGTTCTATGATCTCTCAGTTTTGTTTAATAGATAGGCTGTGCATGCTTCTCTTTATTCCTTACTAACATCTTCAATTTCCTTATTACACATCTTGACCCCATCAAGATTTCAGTGGATTTAGTACTATTATAAGCTAGTGAAATTAGCATACGGCTAATTCTTTTGTCTAATTAGCAACCAAAGCTAGCTCACCAGGCCTCACACACACTCAAACACACCTCAGTTAGCATCCCATGCTAGCCTTTCTTTTGCTAGGCCATAGGCCTTACCACATGGTCACCAGGCCTTTCACACACAAACACATGCTAGCTAGCATCCCTTTTGTCTTAGCTAGTGACACAAGGCTAATCTGTGTCTCCACACGTGGCCGACACATCTTAGCTAGCAACTAGAGCTAAATCCTTTGTTCTCAAACCCCACGTGGTGACACTCCCCCCTTTGTTAGCCTTCCTTTGCCTTAGCTTGCAACACAAAGCTAATTATTTTGTCTTAGCAACCAAAGCTAATTCTCTTGTTTACTTAGAAACACGTGGTCACCAGGCCTCACACACACAAACACATCTTAGTTAGCTACCAAAGCTAACTCTTTTGTTCTACTTAGAAACACGTGGTGACCCCCAACACACTCACACACACACACACACACACACACACACACACACACACACACACACACGCTCATCCAGTATATATATCATATTTGTATGTATTTCAACTGCCATTATTCAATTTTTATCATTGTTATAATAAATTCATTTATTATTGAAACTGTGTATTTATTTGTGTTCCAATATCTTTGAAGTCACACAATCTCCAAGAATTCAAAGGTGCATATGAGTTATGTAATATGGTAAGTGATCATAATAATTTGGAATATACCATAATTTAGCTGTTTGGTAATTTATTATTAAGCACCAAAATTAATGGTATTAATTAATGAGACTGATTCCATGAGTGATTTAATGCTATGAGACTGATTCAATGAAAACGATTCAATGAGACTGATTCAATGTAATTATTTTAATTATTAACCTTCAGATTTAATGAGATTGATCACTCAATTACCAAATCTACCTACAATAATATAAAGAACATTACATGGTGGTGTGAAGATATGAAGTTTATCTTCTAATGTTGAAAAATATTTCATTCGTTCACCTCACTCACTCATGAAATATACCGGTACATTCACCACTTGAAGATAAACTTCATATCTTCATGCAACCAAGTAATATCCTCTACATACATACCCAGGAGAAGGAAAAGCTTCAAAGTTTCCTACCTCAGATGACTGTGAACTGTGCGTGTGTGTGTGAGAGAGAGAGAGCAGGTCTCTGAAATTATTCGTTACACTGTTTCTGATAATCAGTCTCTACCTCAAGATGAGATACCTGGCTTGTAGCCAACATATACTACTGCAGTCACAGAGCTGAAGAACTTTTGTCTTTCTAAACATTTTGTACTACACCTGACTTTTACTACATCTTCAGAAATATGCAGTAAATATAGTAACAAATGTACAAACCCCATTTCCAGAAAAGTTGGGTTATTTTCCAAAATGCAATAAAAATAAAAATCTGTGATTTGTTAATTCATGTGAACTTTTATTTAACTGACAAAAGAAAAGATTTTCAATCATTTAACTGACCAAATTAATTGGATTTTGTAAATATAAATGAAGTTAGAATTTGATGCCTGCAATACACTCAAAAGTTGGGACAGAGGCATTATTACCATTGTGTTACCTCACCTTTCCTTTTAATAACACTTTTTCATCGTATGGGAAATAAGGATAATAATTGTTGCAGTTTTACAATTGGAATTTTTGTCCATTCTTGCTTGATACAAGACTTCAGCTGCTCAACAATCCTTGGTCACTGTTGTATGATTTTCCTCTTCATGATGCCACATGCATTCTCAACAGGAGACAGATCTGGACTGGCAGCAGGCCAGTCAAACATATGCACTCTGTGTCGACGAAGCCACACTGTTGTAGCCCGTGCAGAATGAGGCCTGGCATTGTCCTGCTGAAATAAGCATGGACTTCCAGGGAACAGATATTGCCTTGATGGCAACATACGTCTCTCTGAAATCCCAATATACACCTACGCGTCAGTGGTACGGTACCTTCACACACACACATACATCTCCCCCATGTCGTGAGCACTGATGCTCCTCATACCATCACAGATACTGGCTTTTGCAACTTTCTCTGATAACAAACTGGATGAACATGTACACCTTTGGCATGGAAAATTTGACATCTGGTTTTCCCAAAAACAAGCTGAAATATGGACTCATCTGACCACAGCACATGTTTCCACTATCTTTCAGTCCATCGGAGATGAGTTCAGGCTCAGAGAAATTGGTGGCATTTCTGCATAGAATGGCTTCCTCCTTGCATAATACAGTTTCAGGTTGCATTTCTGGATGCAGCAGTAGAGTGTGTTAGGTAACAACAGTTTTCCAAGCCCATGTGGCTATATTTTGCCCCTTTTCCACCAAAGCAGTTCCAGGGCTGGTTCGGGGCCAGTGCTTAGTTTGGAACCGGGTTTTCTGTTTTCACTGACAAAGAACTGGCTCTGGGGACAGAAAAAACGGTTCCAGGCTAGCACCAACTCTTTGCTGGGCCAGAGGAAAGAACCACTTACATCAGCGGGGGGGGGAGTTGTTAAGACCGACAACAATAGCAAGACTGCGAAAGGTTGCCATTTTTAAGTGACGAGAAGCAGCAGCTGTACAAACACGAAGTCATCCATTATTGTTGTTGTTGCTGCTTCTTCTTCTCCGTGTTGTTGTTGCTTCGATGTTCGCGCCAAGATTTATGCAAACGCAGCGACATAACTGACGTATACAGTGATGTAATGACGTGGCTCCCCTTAGCACCCCAAGCTATGGAAAAACAAACTGGTTCTCAGCTGGCTCGCAAGTTGAACGAGTTGTGAACCAGCACCAGCACTGGCCCTGAACCAGCCCTGGAATTGATTTGGTGGAAAAGGGGTATTTGTCACATTAGCATGACAGTTTCACAGGCAGTATTACCTGAGGGCTTGAAGGTCTTGCATTGAGTAATCTTCTTTTGGAATTAACAAACAATTTTCTCACAAATTTTGGCACAAAGGTGTGAGCCATGACCCATGCTTGCTTGCAAAGACTGAGATTTTGGTGCATGCTCCTTTTATACCCAATCATGATACCCTCACCTGTTAACACTTAACCTGCTTATTGTGGAATGTTCCAAAATGGTGTTCCTTGAATATCCTATAAACTTTTCAGCCTTATTTTGCCTCTGTCTCAACTTTTTTTTTTTTTTGGAGTGTGTCATAGGTATCAATTACTAACTTTGTTTATATTTACAAAATACAATAAAGTTGGTCAATAAAACTATTGAAAAGCTTTTATTTGTACTTTTATCAATTAAATTAATTTTCCCGTGGATTAACATCACAATTTTTTTTTGTTTTATTGCATTTTCGAAAATATCCCAACTTTTCTGGAAATGAGGCTTGTTTTATTATAATAAATATTCAATTAATATTATTTATTCATACAAAAGATAAAATAAGATAAAGATTATTAATTCTCAAAATTAAACTCAATTGTTCCAGTATCACAGGATGGAAAGTATGATGTGCAGCACAGTTAAAAAGTACAATGAAAAGTGTGTACAATGTATGAAGTAGAAAGTGGTAAGTCTTGAAATAGTAAGTAAATCTTTTAAATCACGATGACATACTGATATTGAATATTTAAATAATTAATATTATTTGAATGTGAATGACTGTAGTTATATGAATCGCCTACAGTGACCTGTGGCTTAAAGTGATCCTGAGTGATTCCGGTATGTCAGTAAACCCGCTGGAGATGAACAGACTACAAACATGGACAGCTCGGACTACAACTCCCAGCACACACAGCGCCCTCTAGCTCCTGCCTTCTGACTCTCAGCTGACATTCATTTCCTCATCACCTGTCTCAGTATTTAAACCCCAGTCACACAAGCACACATTGCAAAGTATCGTTCTGGTTTTTCTATACATATCCAGCCTTGTTATTCTCTGACTGCATTTCTGACCTTTGCTAGTGTTTTCTTGTTTCCTCGTTTTCTGTTTTGCCCACGTTACTCTGTTCGCCGATCGCCCAACCCTAGCTTGTCCTTGACTGCGATTACTGTCTATCATTTTGGCTTGGTTTGCTATTCTAAAGCTGTCTTCTGCCGCACATACATCTATTGAGGTTTTTCACCCACGTGACCAAGTCATGTGATGCATCGTTAGGCTGCCATTTTGGACGTCACAGCTCGAATCAGTTTGAATGCGAGGAAGGCGACAAACGAAAAACATAAAAGAAAAAGGAGCGAGATGCAGAAAACACCTTCACTATCCAGCGACGTAGGGCATTTACAGGGCGAGCAGAGGGAGAGGTATTTGCAAAAATTGAGGTTAGCAGGCTTATGGCCCTTTTCCACTACCCTTTTTCAGCTCACTTCAGCTCGCTTCAGCTCACTTCAGCCCGACACGGCTCGCGTTTCGACTACCAAAAACCAGCACGACTCAGCTCGTTTCAGCCCTGCTTAGCCCCTAAAACTCGCACCGTTTTGGAGTGGGGCTGAAGCAAGCCAAGCCGTGCCGAGTGAGGTTGGGGGCGTGAGCAGACACTCCCCTGTGCACTGATTGGTGAGGAGGAGTGTCCTCACATGCCCACACACGCCCCGCGAGCGCGCTGGGATCTGTAAACACCGCAAACCCGGAAGAAGAATAATTACGAATTACGAGAATTTCTGAAGCCTTATGCGCCTCGCCTCATCTATACGCTCTTGCCAGTATCTGTTGGCGTTGTCGGTGACAACAAGCCACAGCACCAAGACCAGCAACACTAACGACACCATGTCCTCCATGTTTATTGTTTACTATTCGGGTCGTGAGACTACTGCTTAAAAGCTCACTGAATCAGTGACATACAGAGCATCGTGGACGAGTTCGCGGAGCGCAAGGCTCGTCGTATGCCCTTCAAATAATGCGCGCAGTAGGCTATTGATGTTTAATTATGAGCCATGTACAGTATGTCGCCTAATGTTTTTTTGTTTCTGAGTTACATGTTCGTTTGAAGGACTTAATGTACAAAATAACATAGTTGCACCCCGTAGTGTTGAAATTGGTAAACACAGTGCATTCAGTGAGGTTTGCACCGCCCTCCTTTTATTTCTGACTCTTCCTGTCACCATTGCAACCTCTGAGCGCTCATTCGTATGCCCTTCAAATAATGTGCGCAGTATAGGCTATTGATGTTTTATTATGAGCCATGTACAGTATCCTAATGTTTTTTGTTTCTGAGTTACATGTTCGTTTGAAGGACTTGATGTACTAAATAACATAGTTGCACCCGGTAGTGTTGAAATTGGTAAACACCGCAGTTGCGGACATTTTGTAGCCTAAAATGATGTTATGATAAGCTTTAATAAAGGGCCCGGTCATTTGCCCCGCCCCCGGCCCGGCTCTGACTTGTTCCGCCACTGTCACTGATGTCACTGTTTGCGCTGCTTAACGACATCACGTGACGTCCACCCACTTTCGCTAACTCCACCCAATGTGTCCACCCACTTCCAGCCAGCACGGTTCAGCGCGGTTGTAGTCGAAATGCAACTTCAACAGCCCTGCTCAGCTCGACTCAGCTCGACTCGGCACGGCACGGCTCAGCCGCGTTTGTAGTGGAAAAGCGGCATTAGAGAACGACGTTTACCTGCTTCCACCAGGATTGTTCACTGACATACGGAAGTACACGAAGCCCTCGTCTTTACCTGACTTCAGCCCACATGATCTGTATACCTATGTCGTTAAAAACCCATCGCCATACACAGGTATTGATCTGAAAGCGTATACGAGTTTGGATGCCTACAAATATTTTGTGTCAGGCTGGGTAACATGCCTACATCACTGGGTCGTCCCTGGAGCCGGTGGTCGCCATCTTATTACAGCTAAGGTTTGTTCACATTTTCATTTACTTTTGGTCCTCAGGATAAACAAAATGTTATTAAATGTCATTGAAATAACTTCTTAGTCTGTTGAGACATGGCCCGTTATAAATTTGCTGTTACCAGGCAATGACCAAGAACTGTATTATTAGGGTCGGTGTCTGTGTTGTAGCAGTGTACTAGCAGCTAGCTGTTAGCACTAGCTAATGTCAACAACATAGTAGCTAGTATGTTACTGTAGCAATGTTTACGTTCAGTCATTTGGATGACTGTTAAAACCTTTCAGTCTCAAGTTTTTCCTTTACTGTATTTACTAGTTTACTGTAATTATGATCCGGCAGCTATTTACACCGGATCCAGTGTAAATAGCTGCCGGAGGGCGCTCCGGCTTGCTCCCCCTCAAATTAAGCAGCGCGCTCCGGCTTGCTCCCGGAGTGCTCCGGCCGAGGTTCCGGAGCGCGCTCCGGCTTGCTCCCCCTCGAATTAAGCAGCACGCTACGGGAGCAAGCCGGAGCGTGCTGCTTAATTCGAGGGGGAGCAAGCCGGCGCGTGCTCCGGAACCTCGGCCGGAGCACTCCAGGAGCAAGCTGCAGCGCGCTGCTTAATTTGAGGGGGAGCAAGCCGGAGCGCGCTCCGGAACCTCGGTCGGAGCACTCTGGGAGCAAGCCGGAGCGCGCTGCATAATTTGAGGGGGAGCAAGCCGGAGCGCACTCCGGAACCTCGGCCGGAGCACTCCGGGAGCAAGCTGGAGCGTGCTGCTTAATTTGAGGGGGAGCTAGCCAGAGTGCGCTCCGGAACCTCGGCCGGAGCACTCCGGGATCAAGCCGGAGCGCGCTGCTTAATTTGAGGGGGAGCAAGCCGGAGCGCGCTCCAGAACCTCGGCCGGAGCACTCCGGGATCAAGCCGGAGCGCGCTGCTTAATTTGAGGGGGAGCAAGCCGGAGCGCGCTCCAGAACCTCGGCCGGAGCACTCCGGGAGCAAGCCGGAGCGTGCTGCTTAATTTGAGGGGGAACAAGCCGGAACGCGCTCCGGAACCTCGGCCGGAGCACTCCGGGAGCAAGCCGGAGCGTGCTGCTTAATTTGAGGGGGAGCAAGCCGGAGTGCGCTCCGGCAGCTATTTACACTGGATCCTGTGTAAATAGCTGCCGGATCATAATTACAGTAAACTAGTAAATACAGTAAAGGAAAAACTTGAGACTGAAACATTTTAACAGTCATCCAAATGACTGAATGTAAACATTGCTACAGTAACATACTAGCTACTATGTTGTTGACATTAGCTAGCTTGACCTTCAAAATGGCGGACACCGGGGCGTCACGTGACCCTGTGACGTCAGGTGAAATACCTCAATAAGTGCCTGCATACTCACAGGATACTTCACCAGCATGGATGTAGCGGAGGATCACAAACAGACGGCTCTCAATGCACAGGGGTGACTGCCAGGAGAACATCAACAGATGCTCGCTGATCTGAACACCAGGATGACACAGCTAACAACTGTTATGTCGCAAGCCCTCCTAGTACGCACTGAATCTCCTCTTTGCTCGGCATTGCAACTCCCCACACCAGAAAAGTTCGCTGGCGACCCCGCCGCATGTAAGGGCTTCTTGTTACAATGCTCATTGTATTTCGCCACCATGCCGGATATTCCGTAAGACCACAGAATCACTAAATTTCTGTCTCTCCTCATCGGCAAAGCACTCCGCTGGGCTACAGCCGTCTGGAACAAAGATGGAAAGCCAACGGGGTCATATGAACAGTTCATCTCCCTATTCATGAAGGTATTCGATCATGAGCCCGAGGGAATCGAAGTTGAGGAAAGCCTTTTCACCAGCTTGCAGGGCACCAGAAGTGTTGCTGTGTATTCCCTGGATTTCAGGACTCTTGCAGCCTCCAGTGGATGGAACGACCCAGCACTCAAAGTGGTCTTTCACCAGGGACCTGAAATACTCAGCAAGCTGGCATGCAGGGAAGAGAACCTCTCACTGGACACCCTGATCGAACTGGCCATATGTCTACACCAGCTGTTGAAGCACTGACCTTCACTCCTCATGGAGAAGCAGCCAACGTTGCCTCCTGAGTACCACGCACATGGTTGTCCTGTGTTGAGCATGCCAGAAGGTGCAAGGAGGGTTTGTGCTTCTACTGTGGGAGTGCTGGTCATGACATCCAACACTGTCCAGTTCGACCTGCCTGAGGAACCTCAACTGAAAGACCTGTTCCAGCCCAAAGTCTGGTGAGAGAACTTTAACTCTAAATCCTTCAAAATCCCAGTGTTACTGAAGATGGCATCCTCCACTCTTGTCCTATCTGCCTTCATGGATTCAGGAGCAGAGGGGAACTTCATCAGCGAAGCCCTCATGCAAAAGCTCAACCTGCCAGTCACCTCTCTGCAAAGTCTGCTTAGCATCCGGACTATCAACGGCGGACCCATAGGCAATGGCCTAGTCACATCAAGGATGCTGCTGAAGATACAAGTGGGGGCCCTACATCACGAACTAATCTTTGTACATCGCGACCACTGACCATCGTGATATCATCCTTGGCTACCCCTGGTTACAACTGCATGATCCCCTCATCTCATGGCAGAACAAGGAGATACTCCAGTGGTCACTTGCATGCTTTCAGAGCTGCCTCTCTCATCCCCAACTCATCGTTTCCTCCACCTCAGTTGAGAGCCCGCTCCCTGACTCCATGGACAACATTCCAGAATGCTACCAGGATCTTTCTGAGGTCTTCAACAAGGGGAAGGCCTCTGGACTACCACCGCATAGGCCCTGTGACTGCACCATTGAGCTGTTGCCAGGCATGGCACCACCATGAGGTCACATCTATCCCCTTTCCCAGAAAGAACATGCTGCCATGGAAGAATACATCCAGGAGGCTCTCAAACAGGTTACATCTGGCTGTTAAAATCTCCTGCCTTGGCTGGCTTCTTCTTCGTGGAGAAATGAGGTGGACTTCGGCCCTGCATAGACTATAGAGGGCTGAATGAAGTCACCATTAAATATCCGTATCCTCTCCCTCTGGTTCCGGCAGCTCTGGAGCAACTCAGATCGACCAAGATGTTTTCCAAGCTGGATCTTCAAAGTGCCTACAACCTGATCCTGATTAAGCAAGGTTATGAGTGGAGGACCGCCTTCAGCACAACCACTAGACACTTCAAATATTGGGTCATGCAATATGGCCTATCTTTGGCTCCCAGCGTGTTCCAAAATTTCATCAATGACATGCTGCGGGACATGCTGGGGAAAACACATCATTGAAGTCCACATAGATGACATCTTGATCTATTCCTCAGATTTCCCCAGTCATCAGGGCTGTGTCAGAACTGTTCTCAAATGGTTGCTGGAGAACCACCTCTACGTCAAAGCCGAAAAATGCAAATTCCACCAAGACAAGATCTCTTTCCTGGGCTACATCATTAGCTTGGAGGGGATCAGCATGGACTTGACTAATGTCTCGGCCATTACCTCGTGGCCCCAACCTAAGTCAGTCATGGACCTCCAGAGATTTCTAGGTTTTGCCAACTTCTACCGCCGTTTCATCAGGAACTTCAGCACCTTGACCACTCCATTGACCACTCGTGAAAAAGGGTCCCAAGTGCCTCCAATGGAATCCTCAGGCAGAAGAAGCCTTCAGTAAGCTGAAAACTGCCTTCACATTGGCTCCAATTCTCCAGCATCCAGACCCCATGAAACCATTCATCGTGGAGGTAGATGCCTCCAACACAGGAGTAGGAGCCATCTTGTCCCAGGGTTTTGGGGAAAAGCCAAAACTACACCCAGTGGCTTTCTTCTCCAAGAAGTTAACCCCTGCCAAGAAGAATTATGACATGGGCAATTGCGAGCTGCTGGCCATCAAACTAGCCTTGGAGGAATGGTGACACTGGTTGGAGGGAGCAACTCCTCCATTCATCATCCTAACTGACCATAAGAACCTAGAGTATCTTAAGAAGGCCAAGAGGTTGAATCCACGTCAGGCCAAGTGGGTGCTGTTCTTCACCCATTTTAATTTCGCTATCTCTTTCCAACCTGGGTCTAAGAACACCAAGGTGAATGCTCTGTCCCAGGCTGTAGAACCATTTCCCAAAGACACAGAACCTCAACCCATCATCCTGACACAGCACTTCGTTCAATCCATCATGTGGGATCTGGACAGTGAAATCCGTAAGTCTCATCCACAATCTGTATCTAATCACATCCCATCTGGTCTTCTGTTTGTGCCAGCACATCTATGTAGCAAACTAATCACCTGGGTGCACTCCTCTCCTGTCGCTGGTCACCCCAACAGTCAATGTACCTACCAGATGCTGAAGAACAGGTATTGGTGGGACAACATGCTGACCAAAAATCAACTGGTTTATCGCTTCCTGTTCTGACTGTGCCCAAGCCAAGGTTTCTTGAGCTCTTCCAGCCAGCAAACTCATGCCTCGACCTGTCCTGCAGCGACCCTGGTCACACTTGGCAATCAACTTCATCACAGACCTTCCTTCATCACAAAACAATACCACAATCATGGTCACCATCAACTGGTTCTCGAAAGCTTTGAGGCTCATCCCTCTTCCGGGTATCCCTATGGCTGAGCTTCTTTTCCAACAAGTATTCCGATGCTACGGCATCCCTGAAGACATCGTCAGCGACTGAGGCCCACAATTCATCTCCAAGTTCTGGTCCTGCTTCATGAAGAGGTTAGGGGTGTCCGTGAGGCTCACATCCAGCTACCACCCCCAGTCCAATGGGCAGGTAGAACGGGCCAACCAGGAAATCGGCTGCTTCCTGCAAATCTACTGCATGTGCAACCAGGGGGACTGGGTATGTTCCCTGCCATGGGCTGAGTATGCGCAGAACTCCCTAAAGCATTCTGTGACTCAGCTAGCACCTTTCCAGTGCATACTCGGCTACTAACCACCCTTGTTCCCCTGGGACGATGCACCTAATCAGGTACAGGCAGTAGACAAGTGGTTCCAGCGCAGCCAAACCATTTAGGAAGAGGTCCATCAGCAGCTAGAGGTCGTCTGTGCCAAGTACAAGATGTATGCCGATCGACACAGAGGAGAGACTCCACCCATCTTCCCAGTGATCGAGTATGGGTGGCAACTAAGAACCTATGAGAGACACACGACTGTAAGAAACTACAACCATGCTACATCGGCCCCTTCAAGGTGTTACAGCGCATCAACAATGTCTCATATCGTCTAGAACTTCCACTGCACAGCAGAGTCTCTCCCACTTTCCACATCTCCAATCTCAAACCTGTCATCCCAAGTCTGCTCTCCAACACACCCACTCAAGATCACCCTTCTCTGAATCTCAACAGGGAACCCATCTACCAGGTCAACAAAATCCTCGACTCCAAGCAAAGAGGGGCTAGATCAAGTACTTGGTAGATTGGGAAGGGTATGGACTGGAAGAACAAAGTTGGGTCAAGTCCAAGGACATCCTCGACCCTCTGCTCAAGCAAGACTTTCACGCCCAGCAAGCTAGTACCCAGAGGTCAAGGACACCCCCAAAAGAGTATAGCTCCCAGAGGTAGCTCCTCGGGGGGGGGGGGGGGGGGCTCTGT
Organism: Neoarius graeffei; assembly: GCF_027579695.1. NCBI lineage: Eukaryota > Metazoa > Chordata > Actinopteri > Siluriformes > Ariidae > Neoarius > Neoarius graeffei. Next base: position 34,946,696 of record NC_083587.1, on the reverse strand, counting down.
CAGTAAACCCACTGGAGGTGAGCAGACTACAAACATGGACAGCTCAGACTACAACTCCCAGTACACACAGTGTCCTCTGTCTCCCATCTTCTGACTCTCAGCTGACATTCATTTCCTCATCACCTATCTCAGTATTTAAACCCCAGTCACACAAGCACACATTGCAAAGTATCGTTCTGGTTTTTCTATATATACCGAATCTTGTTATTCTCTGAGTGCATTTCTGCCTGTTTGACGTTTTGCTAGTGTTTTCATGTTTCCTCAATTTTCTGTTTTGCCCATGTTACTCTGTTCACTGATCCCCCGACCCTAGCTTGTCCTTGACTATGACTACTGTCTCGTTTTGGCTTGGTTTGCTATTCTAAAGCTGTCTTCTGCCGCACATACATCTGTACAGTAAGTGCCTGCGTACTCAGTGTTCTGTCTTGGTGGATGAGTGAAATCAAATTCAAGTTTATCAGTCATTTTCATTAGGGTGGCTGGAGAGTCTAGGGTTTATCTCGGCATACCTTCTGAAAATTGCGTGTCTCCCCCTGGTTAGTTTTGGTCGTTTTCTTAATGAAATGGTGAGCATAACTATTAAAAATGCCATCTGATTTTTGATAAATGAGTCTAACAGGAAAAATGGACAATAGGGTTATTTTCTTATTCTTTTCTGAGTATCAAATACAACAAATTATAAAAACATTTAGTTTATTGATCAAATATCTATCAGATATCAGCTGCTTTTAGAGTATGCCAACAGTAGACATGAAAAGGATAGAAGTGAAATAAAATGTGGATTTTCCTCAAGACAAATATCTCATGTGTTATGCCCTAACAAAACTGATAAATGCAAATTGTAAACAAAACAGCCATCATGTTTTCTTCATCATCAAGTTATAAACTTCATTAAAGATCAATTTTATATATATTTTTTTAAGGTCAGGTATTAGACATAAGTACATTGAAGAGACATTGCATTCTATTAAAATCAGAAATACTTTAATAATCCTGAGGGGGAAATTGAGGACAATTACCTACATTGCACATTCTGAGAACTACATGTTTGTAGTACAAAAAGAACAGACATAAAGACATTATTTTTAACAGATGCGTAAAAGATTACAAAAAAGTCTGTTTTTAACCATTTAAGCGTTGGCCAGTATTAGCTGAACAGCCTATTATGACTATTCATATTCAAATAAGGGCCAGCACTCACATTAAAAAAAATAATAATAATAATAACCTTTTGTATTTCAGTTTAGGGGCGGCACGGTGGCGTAGTGGTTAGCGGTGTCGCCTCACAGCAAGAAGGTCCGGGTTCGAGCCCCGTGGCCGGCGAGGGCCTTTCTGTGTGGAGTTTGCATGTTCTCCCCGTGTCCGTGTGGGTGTGCTCCGGTTTCCCCCACAGTCCAAAGACATGCAGGTTAGGTTAACTGGTGACTCTAAATTGACTGACTGTAGGTGTGAATGTGAGTGTAAATGGTTGTCTGTGTCAGTCGTGTGATGATCTGGCGACTTGTCCAGGGTGTACCCTGCCTTTCGCCCATGGTCAGCTGGGATAGGCTCCAGCTTGCCTGCGACACTGTAGAACAGGATAAAGCAGCTAGAGATGAGATGAGATTTCAGTTTATCTCACTGTATGTGAGCAGTTACAGCTGAAATATCTAGTTTAATTTTCCTTTCTCCTGCTTCCCTTTTTTCTTCCCCTTTTTCCTCCCCTGCCTGCCTTTTTGCACTTTGGGTTCAAGTCTGTTCATGTCACATGAGTTACTTCCCTTCATCACAACATTTTTAATAACCCATTCTGCCTTTGGATCAAAACAGATGTTTCGGCCTCTACATGTCCTGATACTGGAGCACAAGAATTCAATGACAAAAACAAACAAATGATCAATCTCTATGATTCATTTAATGTGCAAAATTTAATAAGTGGTAAAAGTCTAAAATGTGTAGGCCTTGTGAATAAAACACACTGATTAAAAAAATGTATCAAATCCAGACTGACAGTTACTTCCCAAGATTAGTTTATTTTCACTATTATTCAGTGTGTTTGACTACTCACACGATTGCATCAAAGGGGCAAAGTCCTGCATTCTAGACTTTACAATCCACAACATTTGTCACAGGTAGTCCTTTAACTGAATGATTTTTCTTCAAGCAGCAAAAGCTGGGCCAAGGCGTTGCTACAGGAAACACATATTTTAAATGTTACTTCAGCAATAGAATCTTTTCTTTTTGCAATACAGCAATAGTGTAGTGATTCAAGTTCAAGTACTGATTCTCAGTAAAATATTAAGAAAGTATCTGCTGAGGTGAAATGCATACAGCAGTTCTGACTTACCTTCACTGCCACAGAGGCAGGACATCGTGCAGATGAAAAGGGCATAGAACAAGTTCATTGTGAACCTAAGTGCTGACGGGAGAGATTATCGCACTACTCCTTTCACACCTTATAACACAGTCATTTCCATTTCCCCCAGCACACTCAGCCCCAACCCACATGGAGAAAGCACAGGGGCAGAAACAGTACAAGAAAGAAGCTCTCCACACAGCACTGCTGATGTGTCACAATTCACTTGAAAGGAAAATATGACTTCAGTGTAATTTACCATTATTGACCACAATAGTCTTTAGTGAGGGGCATATTTACTGACCAGACATAAACATAGTACTGCACATTGTAGAATATGAGCACTGGAAAGTTCCAGAAACTTCCCTGCAAGTACATTTTTCCAGCAGGTTTATTTTAATATATAGATGTAACACTTCAAAGGTCAGTTGAGAAAATGAAAGACAGACAGGTGGGGTACTTGGCTGCTGTTTTATTTTAATTTTCACTTTTCAGTGCAGCTTCTCTTATTTTCATGTCTTGCTCTGAGACACACTTCACCATAAACCCACTGAATTTAAACATGCACAGGCACACACTGTCACGTCTGCCCATGCTCGCACTCAAGACACAACTTCCCAGAGGTCGCAGCATCCTTCAAACATGGCTGCTGTGGACTACAACAACCACACTGTACTTCACTGCTTTCAATCTCCTAAGTATTGACTATCACTCACATCTGTTCCGAATCACAGCCTTATCACTACTGTGTATGTAAGGACTCTTTGAGCACATAATCAGTGCAAAGTAAATGCTCAGTTTTCCCTTTCCTGATTTTACCAAGCTTTTTGTTTGTGCTGATTATCTGGTTATTGGTATAGTTTGAACTTTGGTTTTTTATCTCTGCCTGTGATTTCCTGACTGTGCCTTGCCTGACCATTGCCTGTTTACTGACTCTGCCTTCGTATTACAATTTGGATTTGTCTGCCAGCTTTGCCTTAATAAATTCTCTGCCACTTTTACATCCGTCGGTCGCTTGCATTCCTGACACACACAGGCAGCTCTGTTTTTCATCCTGACTCTCTCCTCTTTGTCTTTTTCAGCCCTCGGGTGTCACTGGAAGAGAGGAGAAAAACACACTCATCAGCATTACAGAAATTCAGATGTGATGACTTTCGCCAGTCACCTCCCTTGGCCTTGCTCTCCACCTTCTTGCTGTGAGGTGACAGTGCTAATCACTGTACCGCCATGCTGCCCATCTCTTTACATGAAAAGTTTGATTGTTTGTTTTTTTTTTTCACACAAAAGACATTGAAGGGGACATCATTTTAGTTGGAGAACAAAGCTTACCACATTTTTTATCAATAAAATTATGAACATTTATAGTGTGCAGTATGTATAATGTAAAAAGGGGGACACTGACAAAGTATGAGGATACGTGTGCAGAAGCATATTTTGTTAAATACATGATCAAAAATCAAGGTTGGCAAGGCAGGCAGAGATTAGCAGGTTATTCACAACACAAAACAAGTCCAAAATCCAGCTCCCCCCATGACCCTGATGGCTAAGCAGTATAGATAAGGGATGGATTGATGGAAAGTTGAATGGAAAAAAGAGATGACACTATTAATTATTAATTTCATATTGTGGCAGTGGGGGCATGGTTGAGCATGGTCAAATAATGCAGTTGTTAATACCAAAAAGCCACAGGGAACTTGTATTCCACAAGATGCATTTATAACCCAATGCCTGGAGACCCAGGGCAAGACAAAACACTGACCTGGCTCATGGCCCCATTGTGCCCTCTTTCCCCTTCAAAAGAATTGGGATGGACTTTGTCAGGCCATTAGATCCAACTGCACCAGGGTATCACTTTATTTTAGTCCCGGTGGACCATGCACTGTGAAACCCAGAAGCGGTGCTGCTGCATAACATTTCTACACACAATGTCACAGAGGCACTGTTTAAAATTATCAGGATTCCTAAATAAATCCTGACTGATCAGGGCACTACGTTTACCGTATGTCACGCACACTTCGCGAACTCTATGGGTCACTAAGGGTGAAATCAATCTACAGCGGTGTTTATCAGCCACAGACAGATGGCTTGGTCGAACGATTTAACCAAACCCTTAAAGTGCATATCATGGGTAAATTCAGGAGCAAGATCAATGTAATTCTCCTATTTTATATTAAACTTTGGTCAAATATCTGTCACATTTTGCATTTTGTGCAATTTTTTTTACCTGGCGCAATACCAGAAAAATTCAGTTGAAATCAAGCAATTTGAGGCGAAGTCGTCCACCTCTGAAAAAAACTTGCCATTTAGATTTCCCGGCAAACATTGATTTTTGTGACGTTGCATGCGGGACACCTCCTTCTGAATTCTACATCAGCGCTGGTTTGTTTATGAGAAAACAACCTGGTGGTTTTCTGCAAATTTCTTCAACGTTATCACGTAATTATTAAAATGGTTAACAGATGTACCGTATTGTAGGAGGGTGTAGCAACACCAATCTTGATGGGATTAGTACTCATCGTTTTCCAAAAGACCGGACAATGAGAGAGAAATGGGAGCGTTTGGTCTACACAGGCTGTGCACTGAAACCGTAAAAGCTCTCGCAGCCTGCTGGCACTTCCGCAGGTAACGTCACGAATCTGGCTCCAGACTCCCTTGGGATTTTTCCAGACGGGCTTTGTTATTTTATTTTTTCTGCTGTAGACAGATGGCCTTGTGCAAAATTACCCTTCTGGATGAGTGTGTAAAGGGACATACTTTCATATAAAAAAACAAAAACAAAATTGGTCCAGGATATGCACTTTAAGAACACTCATAACTGGGATAAATGGCTCGAGCCCCTGTTATTCGCAGTATGAGAAGTCCCACAAGCTTCCAGGGGGTTTTCACCATTTGAACTGCTATATGGATGCATCTTGTGGTGTCTTAGATGTCATCTGGGAAAATTGGGAGGAGGGGCCTTCTAATAGTAAAAGTGAAATTCAGTATGTTCTTGACCTGCTCGCAAACTCCACCCACTCAGTCACCTAACCAAGGAGAATTTGTGGCAGGCACAAGAGCATCAGTCCTGGCTGGACAACAGGGGTGTGTGCCAAAGAGAATTCACACCAGGAGATAAAGGTCTCATGTTATTATCCACATCGAGCTCAAAATTACTTGCCAAGTGGCAAGGGCCCTTTGAGGTCACATGGAAAGTTGGGGACATCGACTACAATGTGAAGTGAACAGATAGAGGCAGGGTGCAGCAGAAATATCACCTCAATCTACTCAAATGATGGAACGAGGGGATCCTCGTGACATTGGCAATGGTAGTTCTGGAGAGAGCGGAGCTGGGACCAGAGGTAAAAATGAAATCTGCTGCATGATCCACCTGGGTCCCCTGTGGAGACCACTTCTTGCCAGCCCAAGTCATGAAGGTTGCCAGATTGCAAATGGAGTTTCTGATGTGTTCTTGCCTCTTCCCGGTCACAATCACCTCATACAACACCACATCGAGACACCCCATGGGTGGTGGTGCGTAGCTGCCCATTCTGCTTGCCTGAATGCAAGAAAACTGTAGTTCAGGATAAACTCAAGGCATGCTAGGCATGGAAATATTTGAGGCAACTGGAGAAGCTTAATAGTTTTGGCTCACAAGACTGATGGGTCAGTCCGGTTCTGTGTGGGCTATTGAAAGGTCAATGCAGTGTCTGAATATGAGACGTATCCGATGCCTCGCACAGATGAACTGCTTGATTGGTTCGATGAAATTCATTTTTATTCAACACTGGATTTGACAAAGGGACATTGGCAGATCCCCATTGACTCCCCTATCCTGAGAGAAAATGGCCATTTCCATCCTGTTTGATTTACACCAGTTCATCACCCTTCTGTTCAGATTATTTGGGGCTCCCAAGACATTCCAACGAATCATGGACAAAATCTTCCAAAATATGCTGCCTATGCCACAGTCTACATAGATGACATTGTCATAGCAATGATTGGCTGTGGCAAACAGAACACCTAAGGGCCATTCTAGAGTCACTGAGGCATGCAGGGCTCATGGTTAACCCAGGGAAGTGTAATTATACAATTAAGGAAATTGATGTCTAACTGTTGTCTTACATTATGTTCATGTATGTAGGTAGCCTACTAAGCTAATCTGTCAATCATGTCAACCATCAAATTCCATGTAATTTCCACATTAATGACCTTGTAATCTTGGTTAATTTTAATTTTAACAGTGTGACAATGGTGAATTTGCATTGCTTGTATGAGAGAACATATAATTTAACATTTTAATTGCATTTATATTATGTTTTATCCCTGAGATATTGAAAAATCTCCAATCGGCGACCATTTTGGACGCCATCTTGAATTTCTCAGAGAGCACAAGGTGGATTCCCGAGGACTTTTAGTATGTTATTCCTAAGGGTATTCTGAACATATTCTGAAAAATTCAGCTTGTTACTAATTTGTTCCGGGTTGGACTCAATTTTGAGCTCATGCTCTTGGGCTAAAAAGGGTTTGTTTGTTTTACTTCGTTCTGGTCTTCACTGTGGGTATGCTGGGGAACTCTCCACTGTACTACACAGTCTCGAACCGACACACTATGCACATGAAGGCAATAAGCCCCCCCCCACACACACACCCACACACAGAGAGAGCAAGCACTCTCACACACATGAACGCATGCATGCAATCATCTGAACCATCTGTCGGCTATGAGCAGCACAACAAACAGACACAACAGTGCAGTTCTCATCTCTTCACCTCTACTGAATTGATCAGTGAAAACTGATAAGCACCACCAAGTATTACATTATATTACATAGACACAAGTGTTTTACTGGGAAATACACCAACCGTATTTTTCATACTAACTACATCTGGGACATCGAAAACTACAACCGTGGCACATTTTTCAGTATACTCACTTGAGGATATCGATAAATTGTTTTGATACAGTGGTGCTTGAAAGTTTGTGAACCCTTTAGAATGTTCTATATTTCTGCATAAATATGACCTAAAACATCTTCAGATTTTCACACAAGTACTAAAAGTAGATAAAGAGAACCCAGTTAAATGAGTGAGACAAAAATATTATACTTGGTCATTTATTTATTCAGGAAAATGATCCAATATTACATATATGTGAGTGGCAAAAGTATATGAACCTCTAGGATTAGCAATTAATTTGAAGGTGAAGTTAGAGTCAGGTGTTTTCAATCAATGGGATGACAATCAGGTGTGAGTGGGCACCCTGTTTTATTTAAAGAACAGGGATCTATCAAAGTCTGATCTTCACAGCACATGATTGTGGAAGTGTATCATCACACAAACAAAGGACATTTCTGAGGACCTCAGAAAAGGCGTTGTTGATGCTCATCAGGCTGGAAAAGGTTACAAAACCATCTCTAAAGAGTTTGGACTCCACCAATCCACAGTCAGACAGATTGTGTACAAATGGAGGAAATTCAAAACCATTGTTACCCTCCCCAGGAGTGGTTGACCAACAAAGATCACTCCGAGAGCAAGGCATGTAATAGTTGGCGAAGTCACAAAGGACCCCAGGGTAACTTCTAAGCAACTGAAGGCCTCTCTCACATTGGCGAATGTTAATATTCATGAGTCCACCATCGGGAGAACACTGAACAACAATGGCGTGCATGGCAGAGTTCCAAGGAGAAAGCCACTGCTCTCCAAAAAGAACATTGCTGCTTGTCTGCAGTTTGCTAAAGATCACGTGGACAAGCCAGAAGGCGATTGGAAAAATGTTTTGTGGACTGATGAGACCAAAATAGAACTTTTTGGTTTAAATGAGAAGTGTTATGTTTGGAGAAAGGAAAACACTGCATTCCAGCATAAGAACCTTATCCCATCTGTGAAATGTGGTGGTGGTAGTATCATGGTTTGGGCCCATTTTGCTGCATCTGCATTTGCCATCATTGATGGAACAATGAATTCTGAATTATACCAGTGAATTCTAAAGGAAAATGGCAGGACATCTGCCCATGAACTGAATCTCAAGAGAAGGTGGGTCATGCAGCAAGACAACAACCCTAAGCATGCAAGTCTTTCTACCAAAGAATGATTAAAGAAGAATAAAGTTAATGTTTTGGAATGGCCAAGTCAAAGTCCTGACCTTAATCCAATCGAAATGTTGTGGAAGGACCTGAAGCTAGCAGTTCATGTGAGGAAACCCACCAACGTCCCAGAGTTGAAGCTGTTCTGTACTGAGGAATGGACTAAAATTCCTCCAAGCCAGCATGCAGGACTGATCAACAGTTACCAGAAACGTTTAACTGCAGTTATTGCTGCACAAGGGGGTCACACCAGATACTGAAAGCAAAGGCTCACACACTTTTGCCACTCACAGATATGTAATACTGGATCATTTTCCTCAATAAATAAATGACCAAGTATAATATTTTTGTCTCATTTGTTTAACTGGGTTCTCTTTATCTACTTTTAGGACTTGTGTGAAAATCTGATGATGTTTTAAGTCACATTTATGCAGAAATATAGAAAATTCGAAAGTGTTCACAAACTTTCAAGCACCACTGTAAATTTGGGGACTTTTTGTTCATGAATATGTCTATATAATAAAAAGGAAATCACACAGTGGTGTGAATATATGAAGTTTATCTTCTCATGTTGAAAAATATTTAATTCGTTCACCTTGGTCACTCATGAAATATACATTCACCACTCGAAGATGAACTTCATATCTTCACGAAACGTGTAATATCCTGCACATAACAGACCCAGAGAAGGAAAAAGTTCAAAGCTTCCTCCCTTACATGGCTGTGAACTGTGTGTGTTTCTGTGTGAGTTTGAGAGAGAGAGCAAGTATTTGCATACATCCTTGCATCATCTCATCTCATCTCATTATCTCTAGCTGCTTTATCCTTCTACAGGGTCGCAGGCAAGCTGGAGCCTATCCCAGCTGACTATGGGCGAAAGGCGGGGTACACCCTGGACAAGTCGCCAGGTCATCACAGGGCTGACACATAGACACAGACAACCATTCACACTCACATTCACACCTACAGTCAATTTAGAGTCACCAGTTAACCTAACCTGCATGTCTTTGGACTGTGGGGGAAACCGGAGCACCCGGAGGAAACCCACACGGACACGGGGAGAACATGCAAACTCCGCACAGAAAGGCCCTCGCTGGCCCCGGGGCTCGAACCCAGGACCTTCTTGCTGTGAGGTGACAGCGCTAACCACTACACCACCGTGCCGCCCACATCCTTGCATCATGTCTCTGAAATTATTTGTTACACCGTGTAGCAGTTCGTAGGAGGGAGAGGAGCACAGAAAGACAGCAGGCCAGAATACAGTTCAGTAACTTTGTTTATTTTGCTCTTTTCAGACGCAAACGTCACTCTCGCACGCATGCATGCACGCATGCACGCAGCAAGTTGTCTAGCTGGGGAGAAAGTTCACTTCCTCTGCTCTCTCTCTCTCTTTATATAGGGCGCGGTCACTGGGAAGACACACAAACACAGGTTAATTGACATCAGGTGTAGTGATTCTGCCACTTACCTTCCCTGACTCCGCCCTCCGGTCACAGACCGGCGCTTGACCACGCCCCTGCTGCCACACACCGTTTCTGATAATCAGTCTCTACCTCAAGATGAGATACCTGGCTTGTAGCCAACATGTACTACTGCAGTCACAGAGCTGAAGAATTTTTGTCTTTCTAAACACTGTGTACTACACCTGACTTTTATTATATCTTCAGAAATATGCAATACATATAGTAAAAAATGCACGAACCCCGTTTCCAGAAAAGTTGGGTTATTTTCGAAAATGCAATAAAAATAAAAATCTGTGATTTGTTAATTCATGTGAACTTTTATTGAACTGACAAAAGTAGTCAAGTCAAGTTTATTTGTATAGCTCTTTTAACAATAAACATTGTCGCAAAGCAGCTTAAACGCTGAGGCCACGGGCAATTGCTCTAAGACAACGAGGGAGGCTCAGCCCTAAGAATGACGAACATCATGTAGGATGAATTGCGCTAGGCTTATGTTATAGCCGACCTTATAGCATTGCTATTTCAGATCCAGAATCATAGAAATATATGTGCTCAACCCAACTACAGTGCGAAATCATTCCCTTATAACTTTAATGTGTGCGTGAGTTTTTCCCCCTCGTGACAGCACGATGCAGCGCAGCCTCAGTGGACTTCAATGGCATTTGGGAGCTATGCGCTTTCAATATCAAAATGCAAGCAGTGTTGCCAGATACTGCTGACTTTTTGCAGCCCAAAATATGTTCAAAACCCGCCAAAATGCACTTAAAACCGCCCAATCTGGCAACATTGAATGCAAGACGATTATTGGACAAATACTGCGAAAACACCCACCCACGGAGTCTCACGGACTCCCAGCCTCAGTGGACTTCAATGGCATTTGGGAGCTATGCACTTTTCAATATCAAAATGCAAGATGATTATTGGACAAATACTGCGAAAACGCCCGCCTACGGACTCTGAGCCTCACATGGGAGGAACATGGCAGTTTCCGCGAAGAGACTGGTGATTGGTGAAAGCGGCCGGATATTTTCTTTGATTGACAGCTCGTTTCAACAGGCAGCGGTGAATTTCAGTTCAGTCCCATGCGGATTCACAAGTGCTGTGGTGTATTGTAAGAGATCAGCTTATATTTCGATTTCATTCATTACATACCGTTTCTACCAGCTTTTTTAGTTTGTATATATTTTCATTGTAAATAAAGTGTAAATATAGTGTTGTCAAGTTTGCTATCTTAGTTCCAGAAATGTCATTTATTTGAGTGACTGAACTTGAACTTGAGGGAGCTAGTCAGCTAGCAAGAAAGCTGTGCACGGATGCCAAGCATTGCTGATTTAATTTTGGCGAAGCCATTTGCCAGTCTTCCTTTTGAGGAAAAAATTAAAATTAAAGAGCAGGGTAGACCAACGCCTCAAATTGACTTGGTGAAAAAGGTAGGGAATAATACTCGTTCCTTTCAGCTCTCCTGGTACGAGAAAGTGAATTGGCTAACAGCAAGTGACCCACATCAACAACAGTTAAATAGGCTACTTTAGTAATATGTCATGGATGAACCAAAAATATAGAATCTATTTAAAATGTTTATGCTGAGTATATTATATTGGAATATATATTTTTCTTGATATGAATTAAACACAGCTACAATTTGGAAAATATTTTTAAACAAAAACACAGCCGAGAACATTTCACACTACAGACCTGGATTAAAAGTGAAGGGTTATCAAAATTGTCAATAAAACATTTTTCAGTCAAAATAAGTAAAATATAGGGAAAGTGTCATTAAATGAAATGTGTGGCACCCAGCTCTACTGCTGAGGTTCCTGACAAAGAGCTGCTTTCAATAATGATCAATTTTTAAACAACATGCCACAATTTTAAAATATAAAATGTTAAAATATACCCCCCCAACACCACCATCATGTATATTGGACAGTAGGCTAATGGGCCAAAAGAACCTGTTATTTCACAGTTTGTGACGCTGCCAACAATCAGCCAGATCAGAGGCAAGAGTATGGGCAAAATTGATGTTTTTTCTTTTAAAATCTGGAAATATCGTAACCGACCAGCCTCCCCTGTTTGAAAGACTACCAGCCGCCACTGGCTGAGGCTGTGTCTGATTCCCGAACATTACTTGGAAGGCTGTTCCATAACTGTGGGGCTTTGTAAGAAAAGGCTCTGTCCCCTGATGTAGGACTCTGCCCCCTGATTTTCAATTTAAAAAAAATAAAAAGATTTTCAATCATTTTACTGACCAAATTAATTGGATTTTGTAAATATAAATGAAGTTAGAATTTGATGCCTGCAATACACTCAAATAAAAGTTGGGACAGAGGCATTATTACCATTGTGTTACCTCACCTTTCCTTTTAATAGCACTTTTTCATTATATGGGAAATAAGGATAATAATTGTTACAGTTTTACAATTGGAATTTTGGTCTGTTCTTGCTTGATAGAAGACTTCAGCTGCTCAGCAGTCCTTGGTCGCTGTTGTATAATTTTCCTCTTCATGATGCCACATGCATTCTCAACAGGTGACAGATCTGGACTGGCAGCAGGCCAGTCAAACATATGCACTCTGTCCACAAAGCCACACTGTTGTAGCCCATGCAGAATGAGACCTGGCATTGTCCTGCTGAAATAAGCATGGACTTCCCAGGAAGAGATATCACCTTGATGGCAACATATGACTCTCTAAAATCCCAATATACACCTACATGTCAGTGGTACCTTCACACACACATCTCCCCCATGCCTTGAGCACTGATGCCCCTCATACCATCACAGATACTGGCTTTTGCAACTTTCTCTGATGACAAACTGGATGGACGTGTACACCTTTGGCACAGAGAATTCGACACCTGGTTTTCCCAAAAATAAGCTGAAATATGGACTCATCTGACCACAGCACATGTTTCCACTGTCTTTTGGTCCATCTGAAATGAGTTCAGGCTCAGAGAAATTGGTAGCGTTTCTGCATAGAATTGATGAATGGCTTCTTCCTTGCGTAATACAATTTCAGGTTGCATTTCTGGATGCAGCAGTGGAGTGTGTTAGGTAACAACACTTTTCCGAAGTACTCCCAAGCCCATGTGGCTATATTTGTCACATTAGCATGACAGTTTCACAGGCAGTGCCACCTGAGGGCTCAAAGGTCTTGCATTGAGTAATGTTCTTTTGGAATTAACTAACAATTCTCTCACAAATTTTGACACAAAGGTGTGAGCCACGACCCATGCTTGCTTGCAAAAACTGAGATTTTGGTGCATACTCCTTTTATACCCAGTCATGATACCCTCACCTGTTACTACTTAACCTGCTTACCGTATTGTGGAATGTTCCAAAATGGTGTTCCTTGAATATCCTATAAAATTTTCAGCCTTATTTTGCCTCTCTCTCTCTCTCAACTTTTTTTTTTGGAGTGTGTCACAGGTATCAACTTCTAACTTTGTTTATATTTACAAAATACAATAAAGTTGGTAAAAAAAAACTATTGAAAAGCTTTTATTTGTACTTTTATCAGTTAAATTAATATTTACTTGGATTAACATCACAATTTTTTTTTTTTTTTTTTTGCATTTTGGAAAATATCCCAACTTTTCTGGAAATGGGGCTTGCATTTTTATAATGAAGAATATTCAATTAATATTATTTATTCACACAAAAGATAAAGTAATAAGATAAATATTATTAATTCTCAAAATTAAATTCAATTGTTCCAGTATAACAGGATGGAAAGTATGATGTGCAGCACAGTAAAAAAGTACAATGAAAAGTGTGTGCAATGTATGAAGTAGAAAGTGGTAAGTCTTGAAATAGTAAGCAAATCGTTTAAATCATGACGACATACTGATATTAAATATTTAAATAACTCATCTCATCTCATTATCTCTAGCCGCTTTATCCTGTTCTACAGGGTTGCAGGCAAGCTGGAGCCTATCCCAGCTGACTACGGGCGAAAGGCGGGTTACACCCTGGACAAGTCGCCAGGTCATCACAGGGCTGACACATAGACACAGACAACCATTCACACTCACACCTACGGTCAATTTAGAGTCACCAGTTAACCTAACCTGCATGTCTTTGGACTGTGGGGGAAACCGGAGCACCCAGAGGAAACCCACACAGACACGGGGAGAACATGCAAACTCCACACAGAAAGGCCCTCGCCGGCCACGGAGCTCGAACCCGGACCTTCTTGCTGTGAGGCGACAGTGCTAACCACTACACCACCATGCCGCCCTATTTAAATAACTAATATCATTTAAATGTGAATGACTGTACTTATATGGAGTCGCCCACAGTGACCTGTGGCTTAAAGTGATCCTGAGTGATTCCAGTGTTTTGCCTTAGTGGATGAGTGACATCAAATTCAAGTTTATCAGTCATTCTCATTAGGGTGTCTGGAGAGTCTAGGGTTTATCTCAGCACAGACCTCCTGAAAGTTTTTTTTCCCCCTTCGGTTAGTTTTGGTCCTTCTTCTCAATGAAATACAAGTGAACATAAGTAATACAAATATCATCTGATTTTTGATAAAGGAATCTAACAAGAAAATTGGACAAGATGGTTATTTTCATATTCTTTTCTGAGTATCAAATCAAATACAATAAAAAATTATAAAAGCATTATAAAAACATTTAGTTTATTGATCAAATATCCATCAGAAACATCAGCCTCTTTCAGAGTATGTCAACAGTAGACATAGAAATAGAAATAAGGATAGAAATAAAGGATAGAAATAAAATGTGGATTTTCCTCATCAAGACAAATATATCTCATGAGTGTGAGTTATATGTCCTAACAAAACTGATAAATGCAAATTGTAAAAAAAATCCGTCATGTTTCATCATCAAAACATAAATCATCATCATCATAAAAAATTACAAACTTCATTAAAGATTTAGGGTTTTTTTAAGGTCAGGTTTAGACATAAGTACATTGAAGAGACATTACATTCCATAAAAATCAAAAATACTTTAATAATCATGAGGGAAAATTGACAACAATTACATACATTGCACATTCTGAGAACTACATGTTGTTTATAGTACAAAAAAGACGTAAGACATAAAGACATTATTTTTTAACAGCTGTGTAAAAGATTACAAAAGAGTCTATTTTTAACCAATTAAGCCTTGGCCAGAATTAGCTGAACAGCCTATTATCTCTATTCATACTTAAATGAGTGCCAGCACTTACATTATTAAAAAAAAAACTTTGCATTTCAATTTATCTCACTGTATGTGAACAGTTATACAGTAGCTGAAACATCTAGTTTAATCTTCCTTTCTTCTGCTTCCCTTTTTTCTTCCCCTTTTTCCTCCCCTGCCTGCCTTTTTGCACTTTGGGTTCAAGTCTGTTCATGTCACATGAGTTGATTCCCTTCATTACAACATTTTTAATAACCCATTCTGCCTTTGGATCAAAACAGATGTTCCGGCCTTTACGTGTCCTGATACTGGAGCACAAGAATTCAACAACAAAAACACAAACAAATGATCAATCTCTATGATTCATTTAACGTGCAAAATTTAAGAAGTGGTAAAAGTCTAAAATGTGTAGGCCTTGTGAATAAAACACACTGATTAAAAAAATGTATCAAATCCAGACTGACAGTTACTTCCCAAGATTAATAGTGAAAGTAAAGTATTATTCAGTGTGTTTGACTACTCACATGATTGCATCAAAGGGGCAAAGTCCTGCACTCTGGACTTTACAATCCACAACATTTGTCACAGGTAGTCCTTTAATTGAATGATTTTTCTTCAAGCAGCAAAAGCTGGGCCAAGGCGTTGCTACAGGAAACACATATTTTAAATGTTGCTTCAGGAACAGAAGCTTTTCTGTTTGCAATACAGCAATGGTGTAGTGATTCTCAGTAAAATATTAAGAAAGTATCTGCTGAGATGAAATGAATCACATACAGCAGTTCTGACTTACCTTCACTGCCACAGAGGCAGGACATCGTGCAGATGAAAAGGGCATAGAACAAGTTCATTGTGAACCTAAGTGCTGACTGGAGAGATTAGCGCTAGCACTACTCACTTCACACCTTATAACACAGTCATTTCCATTTCCCCCAACACACTCAGCCCCCAACCCACAACTTGGTTGGAGAAAGCACAAGGGTGTATGTATTACTGCGGTCTAAACCATACAAGAAAGAAGCTCTCCACACAGCACTGCTGATTCACTTGAAAGGAAAATATGACCTCGGTGTAATTTACCATTACTGACCACAATAGTCTTTTGTGTGGGGCATATACTGACCAGACATAAACATAGTACTGCACATTGTAGAATATGAGCACTGGAAAGTTCCAGAAACTTCCCTGCAAGTACATTTTTCCAGCAGGTTTATTTTAATATATAGATGTAACACTTCAAAGGTCAGTTGGGAAAATGAAGGACAGAGACAGGTGGGGTACTTAGTTGCGGTTTTATTTTAATTTTCACTTTTCAGGGCAGCTTCTCTTATTTTCAAGTCTTGCTCTGAAACACGTCACCATAAACCCACTGAATTTAAACATGCACAAGCACACACTGTCACGTTTGCACGTGCTTGCACTCAAGACACAACTTCCCAGAGTTTACAGCATCCTTCAAACATGGCTACTGCGGACTACAACAACCACACTGCACTTCACTGCTCTCAATCTCTGAAGTATTGACTATCACTCACATCTGTTCTGAATCACAGCCTGATCACCACTGTGTATAGAAGGACTCTTTGGGCACATAACCAGTGCAAAGTAAATACTCAGTTTTCCCTTTCCTGATTTTACCAAGCTTTTTGTTTGTGCTGATTATCTGGTTATTGATATAGTTTGAACTTTGGTTTTTGATCTCTGCCTGTGATTTCCTGTCTGTGCCTTGCCTGACCATTGCCTGTTTACTGACTCTGCCTTCATATTACGATTTGGATTTGTCTGCCAGCTTTGCCTTAATAAATTCTCTGCCACTTTTACATCCGCCAGTCGCTTGCATTTCTGACACACATAGGCAGCTCTGTTTTTCATCCTGACTCTCTCCTCTTTGCCTTTTTCAGCCCTCGGTTGTCACTGGAAGCAGTGGTCGAAATACTTTTTTCCAGTGTTCTGCAATATTGCAGAATGTCAAAATTTTGTTCTGCAATTTGGAAATATTTTCTGCAAATACACAAGCCTCCATACTACACCCTTCTCAACCTAATAATGCCTATATTTACATCATATCTAGCTTTACAACTCATAGCATTACTGTAATTCTTTATTCTCTCACTCTATTTTTAATTTCAGTCTTCACAGATGCTTCTCTGCAGCAAAGTTATCATTCCATGATACTTCCACAGGTCTTTCATTCCCCTCGCCCTGACACTACGGGCTACTACAACTTGAAGTATACCAACTAATTCATAAATGTACTAGTTATCACACCCACACATTATCCTTCCACACAACATACTAATAAAGGTATCACCACAATAAAAAATAGAACACAACTGTTCTTCAAGAAACAAAACATTCATTTTCATATTACACGTCATGTTACATTTTGTCAAGATTAAGTTTCTAGCTTGAACAATAGATTGTTACCCAAAATGTACTTCATTCACAGTGCTTGCATCTGCAACCTGTAGTTTTAAATTGAAAG
The DNA here is from genome assembly GCF_027579695.1 of Neoarius graeffei. Taxonomy (NCBI): domain Eukaryota; kingdom Metazoa; phylum Chordata; class Actinopteri; order Siluriformes; family Ariidae; genus Neoarius; species Neoarius graeffei. Next base: position 34,929,209 of record NC_083587.1, on the reverse strand, counting down.
CAAGGTTTCAATTCTACACTCTGTTACATCTTACGATGATGCAAAGAATTGATGCCATTATGGAATAAAACCCAACTGGCAAATGGAAAGACGTTTGGGTTCATTGTGTTTGCCTGGCTTCTAAAGTGCAAGGTCATGAACTGAACTGAGAACTACTGCAGGGGCTTCACTGCTCTAAACTAACAACAGAGAACTGGGTACAAACTAATCATGGCAGAACTGAGAGCTACAGAACTACTGAGAGCTACAGAACTGAACCTATGAGCTTTGTCTTACTTTGTGCTAGTCTGCACCACAGGCAAGACAGCACTAGTAAAAAAAATAGAACATGTACACAAAACATGTATTAGTGTAGCTTGGTATGAGAAAACAAAATATTCAAAATTATCTATGAATAATGGTAAAATACTGTTGCTGTCTTCAAAAGGGATATAATATCAGTATAATTTTGCATGATTCAACAATACAATATACAACCCCGATTCCAAAAAAGTTGGGACAAAGTACAAATTGTAAATAAAAAGGGAATGCAATGATGTGGAAGTTTCAAAATTCCATTTTTTATTCAGAATAGAACATAGATGACATATCAAATGTTTAAACTGAGAAAATGTATCATCTTATCTCATTATCTCTAGCCGCTTTATCCTGTTCTACAGGGTCACAGGCAAGCTGGAGCCTATCCCAGCTGACTACAGGCGAAAGGCGGGGTACACCCTGGACAAGTCGCCAGGTCATCACAGGGCTGACACATAGACACAGACAACCATTCACATTCACACCTACGGTCAATTTAGAGTCACCAGTTAACCTAACCTGCATGTCTTTGGACTGTGGGGGAAACCGGAGCACCCGGAGGAAACCCACGTGGACACGGGGAGAACATGCAAAGTCCACACAAAAAGGCCCTCGTCGGCCACGGGGCTCGAACCCAGACCTTCTTGCTGTGAGGCGACAGTGCTAACCACTACACCACCATGCCGCCCAAAACGTATCATTTAAAAAGAAAAATTAGGTGATTTTAAATTTCATGACAACACATCTCAAAAAAGTTGGGACGAGGCCATGTTTACCACTGTGAGACATCCCCTTTTCTCTTTACAACAGTCTGTAAACGTCTGGGGACTGAGGAGAAAGTTGCTCAAGTTTAGGGATAGGAATGTTAACCCATTCTTGTCTAATGTAGGATTCTAGTTGCTCAACTGTCTCAGGTCTTTTTTGTCGTATCTTCTGTTTTATGATGTGCCAAATGTTTTCTATGGGTGAAAGATCTGGACTGCAGGCTGGCCAGTTGAGTACCCGGACCCTTCTTCTACGCAGCCATGATGCTGTAATTGACGCAGTATGTGGTTTGGCATTGTCATGTTGGAAAATGCAAGGTCTTCCCTGAAAGAGACGTCATCTGGATGGGAGCATATGTTGCTCTAGAACCTGGATATACCTTTCAGCATTGATGGTGTCTTTCCAGATGTGTAAGCTGCCCATGCCACACGCACTAATGCAACCCCATACCATCAGAGATGCAGACTTCTGAACTGAGCGCTGATAACAATTTGGGTCGTCCTTCTCCTCTTTAGTCCGAATGACACGGCGTCCCTGATTTCCATAAAGAACTTCAAATTTTGATTCGTCTGACCACAGAACAGTTTTCCACTTTGCCACAGTCCATTTTAAACGAGCCTTGGCCCAGAGAAGACGTCTGCGCTTCTGGATCATGTTTAGATACGTCTTCTTCTTTGAACTATAGAGTTTTAGCTGGCAACGGCGGATGGCACGGTGAATTGTGTTCACAGATAATGTTCTCTGGAAATATTCCTGAGCCCATTTTGTGATTTCCAATACAGAAGCATGCCTGTATGTGATGCAGTGCCGTCTAAGGGCCCGAAGATCACGGGCACCCAGTATGGTTTTCCAGCCTTGACCCTTACGCACAGAGATTCTTCCAGATTCTCTGAATCTTTTGATGATATTATGCACTGTAGATGATGATATGTTCAAACTCTTTGCAATTTTACACTGTCGAACTCCTTTCTGATATTGCTCCACTATTTGTCGGCGCAGAATTAGGGGGATTGGTGATCCTCTTCCCATCTTTACTTCTGAGAGCCGCTGCCACTCCAAGATGCTCTTTTTATACCCAGTCATGTTAATGACCTATTGCCAATTGACCTAATGAGTTGCAATTTGGTCCTCCAGCTGTTCCTTTTTTGTACTTTTAACTTTTCCAGCCTCTTATAGCTCCTGTCCCAACTTTTTTGAGATGTGTTGCTGTCATGAAATTTCAAATGAGCCAATACTTGGCATGAAATTTCAAAATGTCTCACTTTCAACATTTGATATGTTGTCTATGTTCTATTGTGAATACAATATCAGTTTTTGAGATTTGTAAATTATTGCATTCCATTTTTATTTACAATTTGTACTTTGTCCCAACTTTTTTGGAATTGGGGATGTATACAAACCTATACAATTTACCAATATACATGTATACAAGATAAGAACTAGTCAGCAGCGACTGTCTTCATTTTTGTCACCCTCGTGGATGCGTGATCTGTCACTGTTGTTGTTGGAGTCACGCTGGCTGCCGGTTTTGCCAAGATATGACAAAATCATCCTTGTTTTCTTGGCGTTTTTGTCGGACTCTTGCCCCGAAGAAACAATCCTCTTCTTGGGAGCCATGTTTGTTGTGTCGCATTGAATTCTGGGAGATTCATGGCGGAAACTGCTAAACACTGCTGAGGTAGTTGACGGGTCCTTCCGGCGGGTATTAAAAGTGACGAAATCTTACATTGGAAAATGGCAACTGTCCTTATTTGGTTGTCGTCACCTTTCGTCGGTATTACGTAAATATTGCTCAACTTTGACCTGGAAAATGCCGTCAGGTTGGCGCGGCGCAGGTTTCAGTTTATTTACAGCGCCGCTAGATTGCTAAATTGAGAACCATTGTATCCCGAGCCTGAGTTTTTCATTCTGCAAAATTGCAGGTTGTTTAATTTTTCTTCTGCAATCTTGAAAATCATTCTGCAAAATGCAGACTGCAGACAGGTATTTCGAACACTGCTGGGAGAGAGGAAAAACACACACATTCTTCAGCGTTACACAAATTCAGGTGTGATGACTTTTGCCGGTCACCTCCCTTGGCCTCGTTCTCCACCTTCTTGCTGTGAGGCGACACTGTACCACCATGCTGCCCATCATCTCTTTACAGTACATGATTTTTTTTGTTTGTTTTTTTCTCACAAAGGACATTGGAGGAGACATCATTTTAACTGGAGAACAAAGCTTACCAGGGCGGCACAGTGGTGTAGTGGTTAGCGCTGTCGCCTCACAGCAAGAAGGTCCTGGTTTCGAGCCCCGGGGCCGGCGAGGGCCTTTCTGTGTGGAGTTTGCATGTTGTCCACATGGGTTTCCTCCGGGTGCTCCGTTTTCCCCCACAGTCCAAAGACATGCAGGTTAGGTTAACTGGTGACTCTAAATTGACCGTAGGTGTGAATGTGAGTGTGAATGGTTGTCTGTGTCTATGTGTCAGCCCTGTGATGACCTGGCGACTTGTCCAGGGTGTACCCCGCCTTTCGCCCGTAGTCAGCTGGGATAGGCTCCAGCTTGCCTGCGACCCTGTAGAAGGATAAAGCGGCTAGAGATAATGAATGAATGAATGAACAAAGCTTACCACATTTTTTTATCAATAAAATTATGAACAACATTTATAGTGAGCAGTATGTTTAATGTAAAAAAGAGGGACATTGACAAAGTATGAGGATACATGTGCAGAAGCATATTTTGTTATGATCAAAAATCAAGGTTGGCAAGGCAGGCAGAGGTTAGCAGGTTATTCACAGCACAAAACAAGTCCAAAGTCCGGCTCCCCCCATGACCCTGATGGCTAAGCAGTATAGATAAGGGATGGATTGATGGATGGATGAATGGAAAAAAGAGATATGCTACTATTAATTAATTATTAATTTCATATTGTAGCAGTGGGGGCATGGTTGAGCATGGTCAAATAATGTAGTTGTTAATACCAAAGGCCACAAGGACTTTATATTCCACACAATGCATTATAACCTAATAGCTAGAGACCTAGGGCAAGACAAAACACTGACCTGACTCATGGCCCCATTGCACCCTCTTTCCTCTTCAAAAGAATTGGGATGGATTTTGTCGGGCCATTAGATCCGACTGCACTAGGGTATCACTTTATTTTAGTCCTGGTGGACTATGCACTGTGAAACCCAGAAGCGGTGCTGCTGCATAACATTTCTGCATGCAATGTCACAGAGTCACTGTTTAAAATTATCTCCCAAGTCAGGATTCTGAAAGAAATCCTGACTTATCAGGGCACTACATTTATGTCATGCACACTTTGCGAACTCTATGGGTCACTAAGGGCGAAATCAATCTATACCAGTGTTTATCACCCACAGACAGACAGTTTGGTCAAACGATTTAACCAAATGCTTAAGAACACTCATAACTTGGATAATAGCTCAAGCCCCTGTTATTCGCAGTATGAGAGGTCCCACAAGCTTCCAGGGGGTTTTCACCATTTAAACTGCTATATCCCATATGGAAAAGAAATAGAAGAAACTTATAAAAAAAATATAACTTTCCATCACCTTCAGTTTATGTTTCATGTATTGTGCATCATATAAGGAATATGATTTACTCCTGGGCGGCACGGTGGTGTAGTGGTTAGCGCTGTCGCCTCACAGCAAGAAGATCTGGGTTCGAGCCCCGTGGTCGGCAAGGGCCTTTCTGTGCAGAGTTTGCATGTTCTCCCCATGTCCGTGTGGGTTTCCTCCGGGTGCGCCGGTTTCCCCCACAGTCCAAAGACATGCAGGTTAGGTTAACTGGTGACTCTAAATTGACCGTAGGTGTGAGTGTGAATGGTTGTCTGTGTCTATGTGTCAGCCCTGTGATGACCTGGCGACTTGTCCAGGGTGTACCCCGCCTTTCGCCCATAGTCAGCTGGGATAGGCTCCAGCTTGCCTGCGACCCTGTAGAACAGGATAAAGCGGCTAGAGATAATGAGATGAGATGAGATTTACTCCTGAAAGTGGCCACTTTTGCATTACTGTCATACAGCATATTGTTCTGATAAATACGCAAATCATACAAGTTTCATTTTGTTCAAATTTACTAAGGATCTTATATCTGGTTTCACTGTTGTATGCTTTACATACAAGTTTAAGACAAAGGACATACAAATTTTATAAGATTTATCTACATCTTTTCCATATGGGATGGGTGCATCTCGTGGTGTCTTAGATGTCATCTGGGAAAATTGGGAGAAGGGGCCTTCTCATAGTAAAAGTGAAATTCAGGACATTCTTGACCTGCTTGCAAAACTCCAAACACTCAGTCACCTAACCAAGGAATTTGCAGCAGGCACAAGAGCATCAGTCCTGGTGTACAACAGGGGTGGGTGTCTAAGAGAGTTCACATCAGGAGATAAAGGTCTCATTACCCATATCGAGCTCGAAATTACTTGCCAAGTGACAAGGCCCCTTTGAGGTCATACAGCAAGTTGAGGACATTGACTACAAGGTGAAGCGAATAGATAGAGACAGGGTGCGGCAGATATATCACCTCAATCTACTCAGATGATGGAACGAGGGGATCCCTGTGGCGCTGGCAATGGTAGTTCTGGAGAGGGCAGAGTTGGGACCGGAGGTAAAAACAAAATCCGCTGCATGATCCAACCCGGTCCCCTGTGGAGACCACCTCTCACCAGCCTAATTCATGAAGGTTTCCAGGTTGCAAATGGAGTTTTCTGACGTGTTCTTGCCTCTTTCCAGTCACACTCACCTCATAGAACATCACATTGACGCACCCCCAGGGGTGGTGGTGCGTAGCCACCCATACTGCTTGCCTGAATGCAAGAAAACTGTAGTTTGGGATGAACTCAAGGCATGCTGGGCATGGGAGTAATTGAGGAGTCACAGTGACTGGAGAAACTCAATAGTTTTGGCTCACAAGACTGACGGGTCAGTTCGATTCTGTGTGGACTATCAAAAGGTCAGTGCAGTGTCTGAATATGATACGTATACGATGCCTCGCATTGATGAACTGCTCGATCGGTTAGACACAACTTGTTTTTATTCAACACTGGATTTGACAAAGGGACAGTGGCAGATCCCCTGACTTTCCCTATCCTTTGAGAAAATGGCCTTTTCCATCCTGTTTGATTTACACCAGTTCATCACCCTTCTATTCATGTTATTTGGGGCTCCCGCACCATTCCAGCAGCTCACGGACAAAATCTTCCACCCATATGCTGCCTATGCCGCAGCCTACGTAGATGTCATTGTCATATATAGCAATGATTGGCCATGGCACATAGAACACATAAGGGACATTCTAGAGTCATTGAGGCATGCGGGCTCATGGTTAACCCAAAAAGTGTACAATTGAGAAGGTCGAAGTACGATATCTGGGCTTCCACTTCGGTCTGCATCCCCAAATTTACAAGACCACAGCTGTTGTCACCTGCCCGAGGCCCAAGACCAAAAAGGAGGTGAGACATTTCCTGGGGCTGGATGGCTATTATCGTAGGTTTGTGCCTAATTATTCAGACATCACCAGTCTACTGACTGATCTCACGAAAAGAGGGGAGTGCCAGATCTGGTCCAGTGAATGGAACCGTGCCAACAGGCCTTCACTCAGGTAGAAACTGCACTGTGCAGTGGGCCACTTTTACACTCCCCTGATTTCTCTCTCCCCTGTTTTGCAGACTGATGTATTGCTGGGTTTCACATGACATCACATCCTCCTCATTAGTTATTCAAAACTTTAGCTGGTGGTCTCCCAAAGCTCAGTTGACAAAGCGTTTGTACAAAGAAGGTGCATTGCTCGCATGAAAAATGTCTTACACTTGCATTGTTTAAGGTTGTTCGAATTGATCAAACTGTGAAACTGAAAAATTTCTTCAGGGTTCCCCGTGAACTCATAAAAAAGGATGAATGAACACAGGATTTCATCGGCTTTTGAACCTCTCACTGAAATCAAAGGGAGCCGAGTCAAAGCATGCTCAAGTTTGCAATGATCACTTCATGAAAGGTTTGTATATCCCTCTCAGCTATGTCCTTAGTGTTTTCCAAGTACTTTTCTTGCTATGTGTTATGATTTTATGGTACTTTTTTTAGTCATCAAGTGCTAAAGTCCCCAGCTGTTTCTTTGTTTACTCCTCACTCCTCACAAAGTCCATATGCATGAAGGTTGCGACAAAATTCTTACCCAGCCATACAGTTACAATACACCATGATCACTTCTCCATCTTGTTTAACTAAGATCTAGGTCTTTAAAGGGGTTTCTGATGATCTTTGTGAATGATCTACCTGAGAGATAAGAGAGAACACAAGTGAGAATCGAGCGAACTGTTGTTTGTTTACACTTCAACTTGCAGCCCTTCATTGTAAAGATGCAAACAAAAAGCTTAAAAAAACATACTTACATGGGAAAAAACAATGAAGGATTCATTCAGCAGTGACTTGATACTGAGGTCCTTTACTCAGCCACATACAAAAAAGTTGTAAGCCTCCATACCCTTCCATGCTTTCATCTGTTTTGCAGTATAGAAAAATGTCTGCAACACCAGATAGTTCAAGATGTTCGTGAACTCAACTGAAAGGTAGTTTTCGAGATCATATGACAAATCCTTCTTTCCCAGACTGTAGGGGTCTATTCCATTGCACATAGCAATCTTCTGAATATATCTAAAGTGAGCAGTGGCTTCTAGATTACGAGCATACTCTGATAAATTATCGCTAGTTGTTTGCACTATGGCAGCAGTTTTGGTTTGCTCGACCACAAGCTAGTTCACTTCCGGTGAAACCGCTAAGAAAAGTCACGTGACTGAAACCCAGCAATTGGACAGGGGGCTGGGGGGCGTTTTGTTCCTGGGGGTGGAGAGGGGAGGAGCATCCGGTGTTGTACATAAGTTGCAAGCTCTCAATGCAAGAGATTAAGCACAGCACCATCGAAAAGGACTGTCTGGCCATTAAGTGGGCAGTCCTCACCCTCTGGTACAACCTGCTGGGATGCCATTTCACCCTATGTTCGAATCACACCCCGCTCCAGTGGCTCCACTGCTTGAAGGATGCCAGGGGTGCAGATGTGGGTGTGGATTACCTCTCACATCAAGGGCAGGGAGTCTGCTGCAGGCCGGATGGCTCCCCAGCCTGAGTTGGGCAGTGGGGGTATGTGGCAGTGGGGGCATGGTCAAGTGCCAGTTTATGAATGGAGGGTGAGGCCAGGGAAGGTGAGTGCTAAAATGGACACACCTGTGTCTAATTAATGTTGTGGATGTGTGTGTTTTTGCAGTGATTGGCGTGGGCTGATAAAGAGAAGGAAAGCCAAGATATGGGGGTCTCCCGACCAGAGTGTTCATGTGTGTACAGTGCTCAGCGTAAATGAGTACACCCCCTTTGAAAATATTATACTTGGTAATTTATTTATTGAGGAAAATGATCCAATATCACATATCTGTGAGTGGCAAAAGTATGTGAACCTTTGTTTTCAGTATCTGGTGTGACCCCCTTGTGCAGCAATAACTGCAACTAAACGTTTCTGGTAACTGTTGATCAGTCCTGCACACCGGCTTGGAGGAATTTTAGCCCATTCCTCCGTACAGAACAGCTTCAACTCTGGGATGTTGGTGGGTTTCCTCACATGAACTGCTCACTTCAGGTCCATCCACAACATTTCGATTGGATTAAGGTCAGGACTTTGACTTGGCCATTCCAAAACATTAACTTTATTCTTCTTTAACCATTCTTTGGTAGAACGACTTGTGTGCTTGGGGTCATTGTCTTGCTTCATGACCCACCTTCTCTTGAGATTCAGTTCATGGACAGATGTCCTGACATTTTCCTTTAGAATTCACTGGTATAATTCAGAATTCATTGTTCCATCAATGATGGCAAGCCGTCCTGGCCCAGATGCAGCAAAACAGGCCCAAACTATGATACTACCACCACCATGTTTCACAGATGGGATAAGGTTCTTATGCTGGAATGCAGTGTTTTCCTTTCTCCAAACATAACGCTTCTCATTTAAACCAAAAAGTTCTATTTTTGTCTCTTACGTCCACAAAACATTTTTCCAATAGCCTTCTGGCTTATCCACGTGATCTTTAGCAAACTGCAGATGAACAGCAATGTTCTTTTTGGAGAGCAGTGGCTTTCTCCTTGCAACCCTACCATGCACACCATTGTTGTTCAGTGTTTTCCTGATGGTGGACTCTTGAACATTAACATTAGCCAATGTGAGAGATGCCTTCAATTGCTTAGAAGTTACCCTGGGGTCCTTTGTGACCTTGCCGACTATTACACGCCTTGCTCTTGGAGTGATCTTTGTTGGTCGACCACTCCTGGGGAGGGTAACAATGGTCTTGAATTTCCTCCATTTGTACACAATCTGTCTGACTGTGGATTGGTGGAGTCCAAACTCTTTAGAGATGGTTTTGTAACCTTTTCCAGCCTGATGAGCATCAACAATGCTTTTTCTGAGGTCCTCAGAAATCTCCTTTGTTCGTGCCATGATACACTTCCACAAACATGTGTTGTGAAGCTCAGACTTTGATAGATCCCTGTTCTTTAAGTAAACAGGGTGCCCACTCACACCTGATTGTCATCCCATTGATTGAAAACACCTGAGTCTAATTTCACCTTCAAATTAACTGCTAATCCTAGAGGTTCACATACTTTTGCCACTCACAGATATGTAATACTGGATCATCTCATCTCATCCTCATTATCTCTAGCTGCTTTATCCTGTTCTACAGGGTCGCAGGCAAGCTGGAGCCTATCCCAGCTGACTTCGGGCGAAAGGCGGGGTACACCCTGGACAAGTCGCCAGGTCATCACAGGGCTGACACATAGACACAGACAACCATTCACACCTACGGTCAATTTAGAGTCACCAGTTAGCCTAACCTGCATGTCTTTGGACTGTGGGGGAAACCGGAGCACCCAGAGGAAACCCACACGGACACGGGGAGAACATGTAAACTCCACACAGAAAGGCCCTCGCTGGCCACGGGGCTCGAACCCGGACCTTCTTGCTGTGAGGCGACAGCGCTAACCACTACACCACCATGCCGCCATACTGGATCATTTTCCTCAATAAATAAATGACCAAGTATAATATTTTTGTCTCATTTGTTTAACTGGGGTCGCTTTATCTACTTTTAGGACTTGTGTGAAAATCTGATGATGTTTTTGGTCATATTTATGCAGAAATATGGAAAATTCTAAAGGGTTCACAAACTTTCAAGCACCACTGTAAACTTAGATTACACATTTTTCAGTTTTACTCAAATTAGGGTGGTGCAAAAATGAGTACACCCCACAACAAAAACTACTACATGTAGTACTTTGTATGGCCTCCATGATTTTTAATGACAGCACCAACTCTTCTAGGCATGGAATGAACAAGTTGGTGACATTTTGCAACATCAATCTTTTTCCATTCTTCAACAATGACCTCTTTTAGTGACTGGATGCTGGATGGAGAGTGATGCTCAACTTGTCTCTTCAGAATTCCCCAAAGAAAATAATGTCTTTACACCACAAAGGTGAAGGCTACAAGAAGATCAGCAAACCTTTACTTATCAGTCAGAATACTGTAGCAAAAGTGTTACAAAAATTTAAGAAAGATGGAACTGCAACCGGGCGGCACGGTGGTGTAGTGGTTAGCGCTGTTGCCTCACAGCAAGAAGATCTAGGTTCAAGCCCCATGGCCAACTAGGGCCTTTCTGTGCGGAGTTTGCATGTTCTCCTCGTGTCTGCGTGGGTTTCCTCTGGGTGCTCCGGTTTCCCCCACAGTCCAAAGACATGCAGGTTAGGCTAACTGGTGACTCTAAATTGACCATAGGTGTGAATGTGAGTGTGAATGGTTGTCTGAGTCTATGTGTCAGCCCTGTGATGACCTGGCGACCTGTCCAGGGTGTACCCTGCCTTTCGCCCGTAGTCAGCTGGGATAGGCTCCAGCTTGCCTGCGACCCTGTAGAACAGGATAAAGTGGCTAGAGATAATGAGATGAGATGAGATGAGATGGAACTGCAACCATCTCACAGAGACGTCCAGGTCGTCCACGGAAGTTAACACCTTGCAGGAGCATCTTCTGATGAGAAGGGTTGAAGAAAATTGTCATGCAAGTTCACTGCAGTTATCTAAAGAAGTAGAAAGCCAAACTGGGGTGACTATTTCCTGTGACACAATATGGCGTACACTGCAGAGGAATGGCATGCATGGATGCCGTCCATGAAAGAAGTCTCTCCTAAAGCCCAGGCACAAAAAAGCCCACCTAGAGTTTGCCAGGGCCCATGCTGACAAAGATGAAGACTACTGGGACTCTATACTCTGGTGTGATGAGACCAAGATAAATGTTTTTGGAACTGATGGCTTCAAAACTGTATGGCATCGCAAAGGTGGGGAATACAAAGAAAAATGCATGGTGCCTACAGTGAAACATGGTGGTGGCAGTGTCCTTATGTGGGGCTGCATGAGTGCTGCTGGTGTTGGGGAGCTGCATTTCATTGATGGCATCATGAATTCACTGAATATACTGAAAGAGAAGATGCTACCATCATTCCGTTCCCTTGGTCATCATGCACTTTTCCAACATGACAATGATCCTAAACACACATCTAAGGCCACTGTTGGATTTCTGAAGAAGAACAGGGTGAAAGTGATTCAGTGGCCAAGTATGTCTCCTGATCTGAACCCAATCGAACACCTATGGGGAATTCTGAAGAGACAAGTTGAGCATCAATCTCCATCCAGCATCCAGTCACTAAAAGAGGTCATTGTTGAAGAATGGAAAAAGATTGATGTTGCAAAATGTCGCCAACTTGTTCATTCCATGCCTAGAAGACTTGATGCTGTCATTAAAAATCATGGAGACCATACAAAGTACTAGATGTAGTAGTTTTTGTTGTGGGGTGTACTCATTTTTGCACCACCCTAATTTGAGTAAAACTGAAAAATGTGTAATCTAAGTTTATATTCTTAACCTTACTTTCACGTTATAAGTTAAACAGATATTATATTAAACTTTGTCTTTTCAACATTTTGGAAATTGTTTGTGTTCACTGAGATATTGTTTAAAATGTTACTTTTCAAAGTGGGTGTACTCATTTACGCTGAGCACTGTATACGTATGTGTCTGCAGGTGCATATGTCACTTTGAAGAGCTGAAAAGCTACATATGCAAAAAAAATGGGGAATTTGTACCACTACCTGCCTGTCTCTGTGCTTCATTGTCCATTCCAATCAGGGAACTGCTACACATATGAATGTGTTTGCTATTGTCATCAAATGATACTCACCTCACAATGAGAAGGTTCCTGGTTCGAACCTCATTTAACCTTTTTTTTTATTATTTTGTATGTGCAAATGTGGGTATATTTTACTTAAAGAAGTGGTTACACCAAGCAAAATCTCAGTAGCACACATACAATGATTTTGAGGGGGTTACTCAGAGGCTTTCACTTTAGCAAGGTCAAGGTAGGGCTTGGGAAACTCAAACTTCACCTGTAACTTTGGAATTTCAATTTGGTTTGTGAGACACGCAAGAGTGACACAGGTTATTGGCACTGGTGACTCCAGGCTATTAATTCTCCTTTTTTCCAGAATGTTACCAGGAATAAAAAAAAACTTAATTATCATGAAATTAATTGTTTTGTTAAGAAGCTGGCCTGTATACATTAAGGAAAATGGTGGTATTAATATTACTCCCTAAAGCACCACCATCAAGGGCATGGATATACACAGGGATCTTTAAGCGGACCAACTGTATTTCATAGATTGAGATGCTTGTGTGTATTACATGTAGTTTGGAATGTGCTTTTTTACCACTATTGTAACATCAACATCAAGGTTTTTGTGTGTCACTTCCATGCTTTCTTCTTCCTTCTTTCTGTATGGAATAGTGGTTCATGTGTGAGAGTTCATTCTTGGCTTAAGTGCACAATTCACTGTCAAAGTGAACATATTAAGCAAGAGAAAGCCTTCTATGAGTCTGTGAAGAAAACACATTTTAAGTGCCACTTCATTCCTTACACTTTTTTTGCTGCTAAAATATAGGGCATAAACCTTTGGCAGTTGGTTTATTCAAATAAATTAAATTCTATTTATTTTACATAGTGCTTTTAACAATGGTCACAAAGCAGCTTTACAAAAAGTCTGGATATCAAATTTTAATTAATATTTAAACCTAAAGAGCAAGCCAAAGACAACAGTGGCAAGGAAAAACTCCCTGAGGCAACAAGAGGAAGAAACTCAGACAAACACCAGGCTTGGTAAATCTTTGTGCTCAGCAAATGTTCATGAGCTGTTTGTATGACAGTAAAGCAGGAAGCCGAAGTAACCCGGAACTGTGTGCATTTGGCAGTGATTGTGCAAGTTCTTGACACATGTAGCAGATGATTTCTCTGTCAGCTTTAAACCATCATTAAACCATGGGCAGGTTTTCCTTACAGGAGAATAAATCAAATTAACAAAAAAAATGCATTTTTTTAAATTAATTTGATTAATTAAAAAAAAGAATTAGCAGAATCTACAGTAAATGTTATGATTTCATGACCTTTGTTTGGTACCTTGTGGCTTCATTAAGCATCTACTGGAGCACAATTAGAAAAAAAAAGGAAAATAAGAGAATGCGCTAGGATTTGTACGTATCACATTGCATTCTCTGAAACTTCAAAATAATGACCAAGTAAAATCAATCTCAACAACATTCATTAACTCATCTTCAGGAAGATTTTGATCCTGGTCAGCATCACAGTGGATCCAGAGACTATTCCTAAGGCAGGAATAAACCTTGGATGAGACACGGGGGCAGGGGCAGACTCCTTTATCCAGAGTGACTTACAAAAGTGCTTTGAAGTACAGTCTATTACAGAGCCACCACCACCACCTCCCCCACCCCACCCACACACACATTCAAATATCTATGAACAATTTAGCATACCCATTCCACCTGTTGACAAATTTCTGGAGTGAGAACATGAAAATCTGTATACAGACAGTAAACTGAACTCAGGACTACACCTAAGACCCATGTGACATCAACACAATGTGCTGTGCCACCATGCTGCCCATGAATATTATATAATGCTGCATATTTACCTGAGTGATCCACTGTGCTGTAAAACCCCAAATACAAAGGGAGACTGCACAGAGTGATGACAGTGGAGTGCAAAACAAAATGAAGCTTTGATCTATGCAGCCTATTGCCTCTTTCATACCAAAGACCAGGGTTGGACTTGGGTTATTTGACCAATGTTCAATCCTTCTTTTGTCAGTTCAAACATAGTGAGTCAATACGAGTTAACCCCTCGTCATGACAATTCAGATAGGACCTGGGTCACAACTCAGAAGAGATGCATAACAATTAAATCACAGGCTGGAAATGGGCAGATATCATATACCCACACTCTGAAACTCTCATGCTCTTTTCATCTGCACTGGCTTTAGTTAGTACCCAATATGATAAGAATGTTTCATCTCATTATCTCTAGCCGCTCTATCCTTCTACAGGGTCGCAGGCAAGCTGGAGCCCATCCCAGCTGACTATGGGCGAAAGGCAGGGTACACCCTGGACAAGTCGCCAGGTCATCACAGGGCTGACACATAGACACAGACAACCATTCACACTCACATTCACACCTACGATCAATTTAGAGTCACCAGTTAACCTAACCTGCATGTCTTTGGACTGTGGGGGAAACCCGAGCACCCGGAGGAAACCCACACGGACACGGGGAGAACATGCAAACTCCACACAGAAAGGCCCTCGCCGGCCCCGGGGCTCGAACCCAGGACCTTCTTGCTGTGAGGCGACAGCGCTAACCACTACACCACCGTGCCGCCCATGATAAGAATGTGAATAAAAGTATTTTTATTCATTTGTTTATCATTTGTACACACAAAATAAAAAATGTACTTAAACATCCATCCATTATCCATAACCGCTTATCCTGTACAGGATCACGGGCAAGCTGGAGCTTATCCCAGCTGACTATGGGTGAGAGGCGGGGAACACCCTGGACAAGTCACCAGATCATCACAGGGCTGGCACATAGAAACACACAACTATTCACACTCACATTCACAACTACAGTCAATCTGGAGCCACCAGTTAGCCTAACCTGCACGTCTTTTGACTGTGAGGGAAACCGGAGCACCCGGAGAAAACCCATGCAGACATGGGGAGAACATGCAAACTCCACACAGAAAGGCCCCTGTCAGCCAGTGGACTAAAACCCAGAACCTTCTTGCTGTGAGGTGACAGTGCTAACCACTACACCACCGTGCTGCCCTGTGCTCAAACAGTTTTAGAGAAATTAACAGTTAAATGTTTAATGGTGTGATGTCACTTAGCACCCCATTAACATTAATAATGCAAGAAATAATGAAGCAAGGGCAGCACGGTGGTGTAGTGGTTAGCACTGTCGCCTCACAGCAAGAAGGTCCTGGGTTCGAGCCCAGTGGCCAACGGGGGCCTTTCTGTGTGGAGAGTCTGCATGTTCTCCCCGTGTCTGCATGGGTTTCCTCTGGGTGCTACAGTTTCCCCCACAGTCCAAAGACATGCAGGTTAGGTTAATTGGTGGCTCTAAATTGATGGTAAGTGTGAATGTGAGTGTGAATGGTTGTTTGTCTCTGTGTCAGCCCCGCGATAACCTGGTGACTTGTCCAGAGTGTACCCCGCTTCTTGCCCATAGTCAGCTGGGACAGGCTCCAGCTTGCCTGCGACCCTGTAGGACAGGATAAGCGGCTACAGATGATGGATGGATGGATGGATGGATAATGAAGCACGTTTATTTTGCATGCACAAATGACACACAGACAAACTGAAATAATTTTATTCACATTCTCATTATATGGGATGTCAACTTCATGGAGGTTCATGACGTTTTCATTGGAACATTTTCACCAATGTTTTCACTGGAATTTTTATTGAAGCCCAACAAGCTATTACATTTATGGTGAGTTCTTGACTGACCATTTGTTCCTGGTAAAGGCAGTAACAATTGGAAATTGCATAAATGATAACGGGGCGGCACGGTGGTGTAGTGGTTAGCGCTGTCGCCTCACAGCAAGAAGGTCTGGGTTCGAGCCCCGTGGCCGGCGAGGGCCTTTCTGTGCGGAGTTTGCATGTTCTCCCCGTGTCCGCGTGGGTTTCCTCTGGGTGCTCCGGTTTCCCCCACAGTCCAAAGACATGCAGGTTAGGTTAACTGGTGAATCTAAATTGACCGTAGGTGTGAATGTGAGTGTGAATGGTTGTCTGTGTCTATGTGTCAGCCCTGTGATGACCTGGCGACTTGTCCAGGGTGTACCCCGCTTTCCGCCTGTAGTCAGCTGGGATAGGCTCCAGCTTGCCTGCGACCCTGTAGAACAGGATAAAGTGGCTAGAGATAATGAGATGAGATGAGATAAATGATAACTGTTGAAAAGGGACTCTCATTAAATGTGCATGAATCGCGACATGATTACATCAAAGGGGAAAAGCCTTGCACTCTGGACTCCACAACATTTTTGACATACTGATATTTTACACACAAACAGCTGGACCAAATCACTGCTACAGAAAACTCATTTTAAATATTACTTCATAAACAGAAGCTCCCTTTCACTGCCACAGAGGCAGGACACCATGCAGAAGAAATGTACATAGAGAAGGTTCATTCTGGTTAACACTACACGTTTCACACCTTATGCACTTTCATTTCCACCTCCTCCTTCACACTCAACCCCCAACCCACAACCCACCCGGAAAGCACAGGGGCATGTATACGTGCATTGTGTAAGAGCACAACAGGGAAATAAACAGAAGACATGAAACATGCTGTTAATCGAAAAAGCTCCCCACACAGTGCTACTGGTTGTCTCCTCACAGTGCTGTTGGGTGTGACAATAAATCTTTCATTTACATTTATAATTCATCACAGTAGCCATTAGCATGGGGCAAATATTTACTGACCAAACACAACAATACACATACAGTGATTTTGTTGTTGTTGTTGTAAATATACATCTGCTGATGCCTCAGTCTGGACACATTGGCAGTGATGTTCCTGGGATCATCGGTTGTTTCAGGTCTTTCAACATCATATGCTCTCCTCCAGGTGACCCCACCAGGGTGGCTCAGATCCCAGCGTGTGTCCAGACAGCTCTAGCTACTCCATCCCCATGACTCTCCTCTTTTGAGCCACAGCCACCTTGAGGCTCTCTGAACCGCTTCAGTGGTACTGCAGATGGCATTCCTCTTCCTCTCACCTTTGATGCCCAAACTACTGAAGGCTCTGGCCAGAGAGTGGGCTACGAATCCCCTACAGCTGACTTCCACTGGGAGACACCTGGCTCTCCATCCTGACTGCTGATAATTGCTGACCAGTTCCATGTACTTGGAGAGCTTCCTTTCAAAGACTTCATCCAAGTGATCTTCCCATTAGCCAAAACATTAAAACCACCTACCACATATTGTATAGGTGTCCCTTGTGCCACCAAAACAGCTCTGACTCATTGAGGCATTGTCACTACAAGACATTTGAAGGTACACTGTGTTATCTAGGACCAAGACTTTAGCAGAAGATCCTTGAAGTCCTGTAAGTTACAATGTGGGGCCTCCATGGATTGGACTTGTTTGTCCAGCAAATCCCGCAGACATTCAATTAGATTAAGGGAATCTGGAGGCCAAGTCAACACCTTGACCTCTTTGTCATCTTCCTCAAAGCATCCCCTGAAAATTTTTTGCAGAGTGGCAGGGTGCATTACTCTGTGGAAAGAAGCCACTGCCATTAGGGAATACCGTTGCCATGAGGGAGAATACTTGGTCTGCAACAATGTTTTGGTAGATGGTACAGTGGGGCAAAAAAGTATTTAGTCAGCTACCAATTGTGCAAGTTCTCCCACTTAAAAAGATGAGAGAGGCCTGTAATTTTCATCATAGGTATACTTCAACTATGAGAGACAGAATGGGGGAAAGAATACAGGAAATCACATTGTAGGATTTTTAATGAATTAATTGGTAAATTCCTCGATAAAATAAGTATTTGGTCACTTACAAACAAGCAAGATTTCTGGCTCTCACAGACCTGTAACTTCTTCTTTAAGAGGCTCCTCTGTCCTCCACTCGTTACCTGTATTAATGGCACCTGTTTGAACTCATTATCAGTATAAAAGACACCTGTCCATGACCTCAAACAGTCACACTCCAAACTCCACTATGGCCAAGACCAAAGAGCTGTCAAAGGACACCAGAAACAAAATTGTAGACCTGCACTAGGCTGGGAAGACTGAATCTGCAATAGGTAAGCAGCTTGGTGTGAAGAAATCAACTGTGGGAGCAATTATTAGAAAATGGAAGACATACAAGACCACTGATAATCTCCCTCGATCTGGGGCTCCATGCAAGATCTCACCCCGTGGAGTCAAAATGATCACAAGAACGGTGAGCAAAAATCCCAGAACCACATGGGGGGACCTAGTGAATGACCTGCAGAGAGCTGGGACCAAAGTAACAAAGGCTACCATCAGTAACACACTACGCCGCCAGGGACTCAAATTCTGCAGTGCCAGACGTGTCCCCCTGCTTAAGCCAGTACATGTCCAGGCCCGTCTGAAGTTTGCTAGAGAGCATTTGGATGATCCAGAAGAGGATTGGGAGAATGTCATATGGTCAGATGAAACCAAAATAGAACTTTTTGGTAAAAACTCAACTTGTCGTGTTTGGAGGAGAAAGAATGCTGAGTTGCATCCAAAGAACACCATACCTACTGTGAAGCATGGGGGTGGAAACGTCATGCTTTGGGGCTGTTTTTCTGCAAAGGGACCAGGACGACTGATCTGTGTAAAGGAATGAATGAATGGGGCCATGTATCATGAGATTTTGAGTGAAAACCTCCTTCCATCAGCAAGGGCATTGAAGATGAAACGTGGCTGGGTCTTTCAGCATGACAATGATCCCAAACACACCGCCCGGGCAACGAAGGAGTGGCTTCATAAGAAGCATTTCAAGGTCCTGGAGTGGCCTAGCCAGTCTCCAGATCTCAACCCCATAGAAAATCTTTGGAGGGAGTTGAAAGTCCGTGTTGCCCAGCAACAGCCCTAAAACATCACTGCTCTAGAGGAGATCTGCATGGAGGAATGGGTCAAAATACCAGTAACAGTGTGTGAAAACCTTGTGAAGACTTGCAGAAAATGTTTGACCTCTGTCATTGCCAACAAAGGGTATATAACAAAGTATTGTTATTGACCAAATACTTATTTTCCACCATAATTTGCAAATAAATTCTTTAAAAATCAGACAATGTGATTTTCTGGATTTTTTTTTCTCATTTTGTCTCTCATAGTTGAGGTATACCTATGATGAAAATTACAGGCCTCTCTCATCTTTTTAAGTGGGAGAACTTGCACAATTGGTGACTGACTAAATACTTTTTTGCCCCACTGTATATGTCAAAGTAACATCCA